>NC_140590.1:431488239-432140756 GCF_964204655.1 Triturus cristatus
GACAGCCGGTGTCCGCGGTCTGCACTCGGGCCGGCTCCCCCCCTAGATACAGCGGGCGATATACCAGTGCGGTGGGGACAGGGCCCACGCGCTGAAGCCGTTGGGGGCTGGGGCGTCGGTCTGGGGTGGCGGGCGGGCCTGTCAGGAGGGGTGGTGTGACCGCCTGATGCCCCTCGCTGTGCCATTGCTGTGTGCCTACCGGGGCCCTTTTGAACTGCACCTCCATTAATGCAAGTAACGCACCAGACCAGAGGCGCGCCACATGGGGCGTCAGACCCTCACGTTATCAGCGCTACGCCTGCACCGCATGCCGCGCAACACTACCATCCAATCCCAGTGGGGCTTCGGGTGCGACTCACCTGCCCTGCAACCGATGGGCCTGCTCCTGCTGGCCTCCTGATCTCCCCCACGGCCGGAAACAGTCGACCATACCGGAATGTGCACAGCGGTTACCTTACATCCCAGAGTGCCCACGTTGCCCGAGGTGTGCACAGCCAGTTTTATTTGCCCACGCCATATTCATGACTCATTTGATTGATGGGCCCATTTCAGGAACGGCGCCACCTTGAAGGTATGGGATGAAAAGATCCTAGGCAGAGTACCCTACCCTTCGGGAAGACGACTAAGGGAACTGCATCACTCCCCCCGCGATGGCGCACAAAGCGCATACTGTGGAAGCACCGGAACCTCCTGAGGCCTCTGTTGCATCGCTACTGCTTGAGATGAGGGCAGGTTTTAAGGCGCTGGACTCCCGCTTTGACTCACTGGATCGCACTATCTCGTCATTGGGTGCCAAAGTCCAGGCCCATGACCGACATTTGAATGTGGTGGAAGCATGGGTATCGGACTTGGAAGATGGGACTCTCTTTGAAGAGACTAGAATGGACGGAACGCCTGCTAAAGGAGGTTGCCATCAAGAACGAGGATTTGGAAGCACGTGGAAGACGCAACAACATTCGCATAATGGGAATCCCTGAGACAACGTCCACAGGCCGGATGGACCATTTCGTCGAGAAGCTACTTACAGACCTGTTTGGCAGCGACGCTTTCATTGAAAGAGCGCACCGATCACTCGGCCCCAGACCAAATCCTGGCCACCCCGCGAGGCTTATCATTGCGAGACTCCTGAACTTCCGAGATCGCGACACAGCGCTGAGGATGGCGAGGGAACGAGGCGTAATTGAATGGCAGGGATCAAAGCTGTCCTTCTATCCAGACTTTACTCCAATGGTTCAGGAGGCGAGACGGAAATTCCAGGGGATGAAGGCCACACTTCGCAACCTTGGGCTTAAATATGGAATGTTATATCCAGCGAGACTGAAAGTGGACTTTGGCGATAGGTCCAAAATATTTGACACTCCTGCAGATGCCCAGGAATTTTGTCGCACATACAAGGTGCTGAGCACGCAGAATTTGACGGAGAATGTGCTCGCCTCACCGCCACACAGTGGATCGGATGCTAGCGCTGAACTTTTTTCAAACTCTGGAACTGGATGATGGTTTGATTGTATTTGATTGCATTACTACTTTGCTCTGGGAATTTCGTATTGTTTAACGTTATTATCTGGCATATCACTTGGCCGGTCTGTTTTTCGGCAGCCACCCCCACCCGCCGGGTGTATCCTCTGTGTTTGGTTTATTGCATTGTTGGGGTCCACTTATTGGTCCTCGGTTGTTTGCCTTACGGTCCCTGTTACCTACGGGTGGGTTAATTTTGAAAGAGATGGCCACCTTCGGGATGGAAGGCGGCTGGGTGGGGGAGGGGGGCAGGGGTCAGACGTACGCATTGTTTTGGTTATTGTTCACACTTTATTGTAGCATTGCTTGCCACATTGCCGTTGAGTACACATCCTGACAGACAAGGGTTTAGGCACTGTTCAAATGCCACGGTTAGGTAACATACAGGGGCCCTCGGCCGTCACCTTCATGTCAGGGGGCTCAATAATACCCGCAAAAGGCGGCAGGTGATCCATTATCTCATGCGACATAAGGTTTACATAGCATACTTACAAGAGACACATCTCCCCATTACCGATTCGGCCCATTTTGGCACCAGCTGGGGCCCGCACAGGTTTTTTGCCAATTACAGCAACTACGCTAGGGGCACAGCTATATTAGTCCACAGGAGAGTACCCTTTATGCTTACAGATGTGGCCCACGACCCAGAGGGCAGATATGTGATAGTCATGGGTATCCTATATGGCCACAAAGTTACCTTGGTAAATGTTTATGCTCCCAATGTAGATGCCCCTGATTTTTTCCATGACCTAAACGCACGGGTCACAAAACTAGACCCCCACGCATTGCTCCTGGGAGGGGACCTCAATTTATTAATACACCCCGTCCTGGACAGCACCTCTAAGGCGCCGGATGCCAAGCCACGTGCACGGCGAGCCTTGAGGGACCTCTGTGAGCAACAAACTTTAATTGACATTTGGCGGCAGCGTAACCCCGCCCTTACCAACTGCACCCATCACTCTGGCCCACACGGCACCTGGTCAAGGATAGATTATTGGCTGATCTCTCCCGCGGTTGCAGATTGGTTTGACTACCATACTATGCTTCCTTGCATGTACTCTGACCACTCACAGATAGTTTTACATCTAAGGCTCCCACGGCCAGAGGGGTACGAGAAACAGTGGCGCTTCCCTGGTAGAGCCCTCCAAGATGACCTGTTCAAGGCTGAGGTCAGGGAGGCAATAGAGGACTATTTTGAGCTTAACACTGGCTAGGTGGCCATCACGGCGGTTCTGTGGGAAGGCTTTAAAGCCGTTATCAGGGGGGTGTGCATCTCCAAGCAGGCGGGGGTACTTAGAGATCTTCGACAGATGATGACCCGCATCGAGCAAGAAATAGCTGCAAGAGACTCCCAACTTGAGACACTCCCTGACACAGCTGCTCAGGCTGCGAGACTTGCCCTACTGACTGAATACAGGGACACAGCGGATCGCGAGATCCTATACATGGGGAAATACCACATGGCTAGACGATACGGGGAGGGTGAGCGGCCCGGCAGAGTCCTTGCGCAAATGCTGAGACCACCTTACAGCAAAAATTATATCACTGAATTACACTCCGCAGACGGCAACACTCTCACTTCCACTGTGACTATCCGGGATGAGTTCCTAGATTGTAATACTACACTTTACAGGTCTAGAGCAAACCCTGACGGTACGGCACAGACTGAGTAGCTAGACGAAATCGCATTGGTGTTTTTGGAGAAACATATGCTTGACTTCATGGCAGCGCCAATCTCCGTCGCTGATGTTATACTAGCCATAGACACCATGCAGGGATCTACTGCCCCGGGATTAGACGGATTCACCGGGGACTTCTATAAAGAGTTCAAGGACATTCTGGCCCCCCAGTTGATTGAGGTGTATGCGGAGGCCTTGGAAAAGCAAAGTCTCCCCCCCAAAATGCGTGAAGCTGTGATTATCCTTCTTCCGAAGCCAGGTAAAGATCATAAACAGTGCGGCTCTTACCGACCGCTGTCCCTACTGAACTTAGACTACAAAATATTGGCGAAAGTGCTCGCCAATAAGCTTTCACAGCTTATGGAGTACATAATCTCCTCAATGCAGTCTGGCTTTGTCCCCAAACGCTCCACATCCTTGAACCTCCGCACACTGTTTACTGTGCTGCACAGAATCCAACCGGAGGTTCCTGCAGCGGCGGTGTTGCTGGACGCTGAGAAAGCGTTTGACTCTTTGGAATGGCCATTCCTAGTGGAAGTAATGCAGCGCATGGGCCTACCTTATAGTTTCATCGAAATTGTTTCCTTACTATACAGCGACCCCTCGGCTCGACTCCGCTTGAATGGTACTCTGTCCAAGCCATTTCGTTTATACCGCGGGACTAGACAGGGTTGCCCCCTATCCCCCCTATTATTCATTTTAGCAATGGACCCACTAGTCAGGCATTTCCAAGAACGCCATCTGCATAGAGGGCTACATTTCAAAACGGGCTCGCTTTTAGCTTCCCTATACGCAGATGATACCATCCTGTATGTCCGGGAGCCCCACCTAAACCTGGCTCCTCTAATTTGTGAAATTATCCGATTTGGCAGATTCTCGGTGCTGGGCATCAATTGGCACAAATCCATCATATTCCCGCTAACAGAGAGCACAGTCAGGTGGGATTGCGAATTCCCTCTTGAATGGTGCCAAGACTTGGTGAAGTATCTCCGCATCCACATCCACCTGGACAACACTCAGATTATAAAAGCAAACAGTCGTACGACTGACCACAGGCTAAGCACCTCAGAAGATTAAGTACAGGAATTCATATATAGTCTGTGCAATCGCATCCGGAGTACGTCGTACTTATACCCCACTGGAAACCAGATAGATACAAATTTGAAGAAAAGGATGGTGCACCAGCATAAAGTCAAATTAGTCCATATGTTTTCCAATTTTAACTTCTTTAATAGTTTTTCAGATATAAAATCTTGGACATCAGCCAACGCGTTTCGTTCCTAGAGGAACTTCATCAGGGCTGAAACAAATACACAAATACAAACTCAATACAACTGCCACATTTAAAACATATAACATACGACATTTATAAACATATAAAGCATATATACACACATAATTATTACATACTTAAACAAATTATTATTGACAATTAGTAAGAGAACAAGACAATATTATCCAACAAACAATTAAGTTAAAAATTATATATATATACATGAAGCAAACTGTATATATATCTCCTAAAAAGTAGGTCATTATGTCTAATGACATTTGAGAAAGATAAGAGCAGAGCAATATTATTTATTCTTAACATATTAGTTCCTATATGACATAGTGAAAGCAGAAAGGAAACAAATCAAAAGAAAAGGAGAGGGAAAGGAAACTTATTGTAATCACCAATATATAATCTCACCGAATATATCATCGCGTCTCCAAGAGGTCGCTTAAGAAGGTCAAATTGCCTATTTGTATAGAGACAATGTTCTTGAATTTAGTGTTGAATGCTAGGTATTTCCTCAAGATTCATAGTAAGAGTATTTGTATTGTATTAAAGGCCCAAGTCATAGCCCTATTCAAAAGAAGAAAGAGAAATATAGTGCCATTGGTATTGCGAAAAGAGCACGTTACTACAATATAAAACCAGAATCGTGGATAGCCTTACCTTAGTAGGGGCCTAATTAATGGCCTATGAACCTATCAAGAAGAAGGAGAGAAAAATATATATATAAGGAAATATGTAAAGAATATAGTAAATAATATAAACAAGGAAGGAAAAAGGCAGCAGCAGACAACATCCTAAGCAATGCCACAAATATCACACCATTATTGGCATGTCAAATGAAAATAAGGAGGATACGAGCACTGAGGCAATATTTATATGAGTCCACACAAGGAATGGCTTTGCCATAGGGAACATAAAATAAGGGGCCAGATGCTTAAAACTGTATAAACAAATCCTTACAACGAAGTGCCAACATAGAAGCGCGACGTCCGCGCGAGCACACATCAGAAGCCCAAGTCCCACTAAAGTCTAGCACAATAATTACCGGTGACAGTCTAGAAAGATATATAAATTAATCACAACCAGTTCAGAAAAGTGCATTCAACGGAAAGTAGACGAACATGCAAACGCTTCAGCACACAGCGTGACTGATCGTACAAAAGCCGGGTATCCCGTTTAGAAACCGTCACTGAACATTATATTTAATATAGAATAGAAACCTTTACCCAACTAAGCGCGCTCAACTCGAGCCAGGAAACGGCCCCAAGTGTTGGTATTGGCGATTAAGCAATCACAAAAAATCAAACACTAACCTCATTTACTACCAAGTACATACAAAAAATATATATATTCGTCCGGTCTTACCGTTGAGGTATCGTAGATCGCGGTCAAAGTACCGAGGCTCCGTTCCGATCGTTTGAACAGAAGCGCCATTTTCTCTTCGTTTAAATAGACAGATGCCCGTTCGTAGTCCTTCTATACTTGCCATTGCCTAAGACGTGGTAACCACCAAAACGTACGCGCCATATTTAAATGGTGATTTATAGTATACGAACTGATTTAAAAACAAAGTAATATCCCAAAAAAACGAACGAAAGAAAGAGAGGGTGATTGGGGATAAGAAGCACGAATTATTGAGAATAATAAAGGATAATGAAAATAATCCCAAGAAAACCAAACGGTACCAATAGTCTCATATGAAAAATAAAAGAAGGTAAAAAAAGGCAAAAAAAATCGGCGACAGCCCCGTAAAAGGCAAGAATAATCCCGCTATACCAACCAACAGTAAATTGCCAAGGCATATCATAAACCACCAAACGTTCACAAAACGATTGCGGCACGATTTGAATATTCGAAGTTGTTTTTAACAAATTTGTCAACCAGAAATATAGCGGAGATTGTTTGAGTAACATATCATAACAATAATATGAAATGTTAACCCTCGATAGGATATATACAATGCCAGAGCCAAAAAAAGACCGCTGTGAGTTATAATATGTTAACAGCTTGCATTTGAACAATCTAACATTTTAGAGTGTTGTTTTGAATACCTTTTCATATTGAGAATCGGTAATTAGGTATAAGCTGTGTAGCCCCAGTTATACCCATGAAATAGCAGTCATATGATCTGCCCATAAATACTGATTTTGAGATAAAGACCTCATAACTATTTGGCCCATCCACACAGTTACTCTCGCTTGTTATTTTATAGAAGGAATTTAATTTATTCTCAAGCTCTTCAGCATTGACCCTGATTACTAACCTACTTAGAGGAGTGATTTTAATGCTGAGGTTTATGAGCCTTACTGTTCTCTATTAGTGACATGTATGGATTAAAATAATGCGGGCTGTAACATACCCAAACAATGTGAAACATCCTAATGATAAGGATGCTAATAAAATAAAATTAACGGGTGCAAAAAATAAAAACGAACAAATAAAAAGTGATAAAATCTCGTATTTTGGGATAGAGTCAAATCGATGCAGGTATAACGAAGCAACAGTTATTAACGTACTATAAAATGATGGCGTTACATGTCAAGTGGTGGCATTTCAGGAATAGCCAAGATATGTACTGGATATGTACTAAGAATTGCTCAAGAGCCATATAACATGACACGAGAATTTAAAAGGGAGTAAATAGTACAGTAAAGACCAAAAGATTCATATTCAGTACGAATTGTCCAATTATAACGGCCCATATTAATCAAAAGGTATATATGATAGTATTTAAAATATGTATAGAATGATACAAGGATTAAGAGGGAAAGGACAGAGAGGACGAGTGGTAAATTTTTAGAAAAGTAAAGGAATACTTCATATATGATGAGATAACAAATGCATCATTATATAAACAAATCCAGCAATCAGAATGAAACCTTTACTCATATCACCCATATATTAAAACCTAGAAATGTAAGTTTAGAACATTCAGATCTTCCACAAGCTGTATCACTAAAGGAAATAATGCATTTCCCCATCCGTATTATGACCCAGCCGGGTCGCTTTAAGTCTACAGATCCATTTTGCCCCTCTGTTCGGGATAGGCACATGGTCTATTGCATGGAACCAGAAGGTTAAATCATCTGGATGTTTAAGAGAAAAATGATTTGTAATTGGATACCTATTATCCTTAGATTTTATTGCCCGACAATGTTCCTGTATTCTTATTTTTAAGCTGCGGATGGTACTGCCGACATAGATGATATCACATTTACATCCCAATATGTACACCACATGTGTCGTATTGCAATTTATGAAGTGGTTTATTTTGAAACTTTTGGGGGTATTATAACTAAATGAAAGAGTCTTATTTTTACCGAAGGGACACATATTGCACATACCACAAGTATAAAACCCCTTTGGTTTTGGTGGTAGCCATGATTGTGTTGTTTTTGGTGTCTTTACATAACTGGGACATAGAGTGTTTTTTAGAGAAACACCCCTCCTGTATGTGATGGAAGGTCTGGTTTCAATTGAGCTCTTTAGTCCCGGTATCTCCGTTAGTAGGTGCCAATGTTTACGGAAGATATTGAAGATTGCACCACTTTGTGCTGTGTATTGTGTGATAAATCTCGCTTTGGGGTTAGTACTAACTCTACGGGGTTTATCTTTTAGTGTGTCATCCCTATTGAGATTTGAAGCTCTAGATTCTGCCTTGTCAAGTATGGCCCGTGTATAGCCCCTCTTGGCAAATCTATTTTTCACATCCCTAATGTTAGTCTGGAACGTTACTTCCTCGCTGCATGCTCTCCTTATTCGAGTCATTTCCCCAAATGGTATATTATTCTTAACCGAACTGGGGTGTGCACTCGTAGCATGCAGCACTGAGTTGCAAGATGTTTCCTTTCTAAATAGTGTGCTATGTATCTGGCCCTGTTTAATATAAAATTGTATATCGAGGAAATTAATGCGTTCCCTGTCAAATGTCATGGTAAATCTAACATTGTACTGATTGTCGTTTAGAAACCCGACATATTCCTCAAGATGAGCAACAGAGCCAGACCATAAGCAAATGACATCATCGATGTACCTACCCCAATAGGATTTGTTTCCTTTCTGCTTTCACTATGTCATATAGGAACTAATATGTTAAGAATAAATAATATTGCTCTGCTCTTATCTTTCTCAAATGTCATTAGACATAATGACCTACTTTTTAGGAGATATATATACAGTTTGCTTTATGTATATATATATAATTTTTAACTTAATTGTTTGTTGGATAATATTGTCTTGTTCTCTTACTAATTGTCAATAATAATTTGTTTAAGTATGTAATAATTATGTGTGTATATATGCTTTATATGTTTATAAATGTCGTATGTTATATGTTTTAAATGTGGCAGTTGTATTGAGTTTGTATTTGTGTATTTGTTTCAGCCCTGATGAAGTTCCTCTAGGAACGAAACGCGTTGGCTGATGTCCAAGATTTTATATCTGAAAAACTATTAAAGAAGTTAAAATTGGAAAACATATGGACTAATTTGACTTTATGCTGGTGCACCATCCTTTTCTTCAAACACTCAGATTATACGCTTGAACTATGGGCGGACCTTTCAAAAAATAGAAGAGCAGGTGGACAGATGGCTTTAGACTACCCTTGTCACTAGCTGGCAGGGTGGCCATATTAAAAATGGTGGTTCTCCCCAAATTGTTATATCTATTTAATAATATCCCTGTGCCCATGTTGGACGGTTTCTTTCGCACTCTACGGTCGCTTATGATCCGACTGGTATGGGGTGGTAGACGTCCTCGAGTTCGTTGGTCCATACTGACCCTGCCATACGACAGAGGGGGTTTTAACATCCCAGACTTCCAACTGTATTACTTGGTGGCGCAGTGCCGTTACGCGAACGCCTGGTTTCACCCCGACGCACGTATCCCGTTTCTAAGACCAGAGGCGGACCTAGTTCTTCTGGACAAATTGAGCGAGGTGCTGCCGGGTGGGTTACCACAGGACAAGCGGGATATTCAGACAGTGTCAACGACTGCTTGGGCCTGGGACAAGCTGAGAAAGCGCGCGGGTGCCACATCTTTATACTCCTCCACCCTGCCTTTGCCCAATGCCAGATGGTTCCCACTCAGTTGTAATGCACCAAGCGTCTTGGCACATTTCTTTCCTCAGGGATGCTAAATGCTCATACAGGAGCTCATCTGCTCAAATCTGACTGGAAGCATCTACGCTCCTGAAGGTTTGACTGCCAATACTTCTCCTTGGGTCAAGAAAAGAAGGCAGGGGTAATAATCTTTCTCAGCAAATCATTTTGCAGGAAAAGGGTGCCACAAACACACACAGAGTTGACTGACAGACTCCTATCACTGCACATCGATCTGAAGGGTCATAGGCCCCTCAGACAAAGCTCTATGTCCCCAATGACCACCGGGAAGCTTTCCTTAAAGACGTAATAGGCCACGTCCTAACCACCCCAGACACAGACATTATTATTGGGGTGACTTTAACATACTAGTTGATTCACAGGTGGATAGATCTATCCAATTGCCGAGACAGACTGGTGCTCTTACATATACCTGTAAACAATGGCTGGCACACGCGGGGCTGACAGATGTGTGCCAACATACACACCCGACTGTGAAGGATTACACCTTTTTTGTGGCACACCAAATAGATTTCTTCCTCCCTTTCCATGCATCACTAGTGCAACTATAGCAGTGGATATTGGGGTAGCTGCCCTTTTGGACCATTACCCTGTCATCCTCAGATATGCACCGCATAGCTTCACATCACCTCCCTGTACTTGCATCTTAATGCGAACCTCCTCAACTATGAAAAAACACTAACTGAAATCACAGCCACTATTAACTCATTCCTGACTACTAATGACATGCCAGCCACGCCTAGAACACTACTATGGGACACATTAGTAGCTATGGTATGGGGTCAATTTATTGGTATAGTGGCCTGTCACAAAAAAGATAGGCACAATATGCAAGCCCATCTGGAGACCAAAGTCAGGGAATTAGAGGAATCGCATAAGAGCATTGGCTCACTTGCTCGTAAGCAACTAAAAGCCAAAGATATGGATGGGGCAGAATATGCTCTATAGCGCAGGTATCAGAAATATTATGTAGGAGGGAACAAAGCAAAAGGCTTACTGGCCCACCCCCTCCGTTCCCAAGCAGTACATCATAGGGTGGATGAACTAGTGGGTTCTGATGGCACTCTAGAACATCAGGAGAAGGTGATCATGCAGGAATTTGAGCATTTCTATACCGCTCTCCATTCAGCTGAGGATCTCGATGCAGAGAACATTGACGCCTATCTGGGGCCGATCCCTTAATCCTGCATCCCTCCGAACGATGTCTCCACTTTAGATAGAGACATTACCCCCAATGAAGTCCTCATGGCTATACAACGTCTACAATCTGGTAATGCCCCTGGGCATATTGGGTGTAGCGCAGACTTCTATAAAACATTTGGACAATTGCTGGCCACCATACTAGTGAGATTATACAATGCCTTTAGCACCACCTGTACCCTGACAGACACAATGCAACTTGCCATGATCACAGTAACGCCCAAGCCAAGTAAGTACTCTAAGCACTGCTCCTCTTACTGCCCTACTTTGTTATTAAATGTGGAAGCTAAGATCTTTACTGGCGATCGGCCAAATAGACTCGTTCCCTACATGCAAGGCCCAGTGGTCCCCGACCAGACCAGGTTGCCACGATAACACAAAACGCATCTGTCATCTCTTAGACAATCCCAGCACACCTGTACATCAGCTCTTCTCCTATCTATTGATGTGGAGAAGGCCTTTGATCGGGTACAATGGTTATATCTTCGCTCAGTGTTCATGCAGTTTGGCCTTTGTCCACGGTTCCGTTGGTGTATCCAGTGTATCAATACCTCCCCTAGGACAATGGTGAGGGTTAACAGGATCTTTTCCCAGCCCTTTCAAATCTCATGGGCCACTCAACAGGGCTGCCCCATGTCACCCTACTGTTTGCCTTATATATGGAACCCTTTGCCAAATGGATACGTAATAACCAAAACATCACAAGAAGAGACATGGGGTTAGGGAACACAAAGCAGTACTATATGCCGATGATATATTACTGCTTTTATCGAACCCATATAACACCGTGTCAGTGACGATGGGAAAACTGTCAGCCTTTGGTCGGGCCTCTGGCTTCAAAACTAATCTCCAGAAATCCTCTATTCTCAACCTCACTATTCCAAAGGCTGATCAAGCACAGCTTGAAAGTGGATTCCTATTTACTTGGGTCTCACAGGGTGTACCCACACCTGGACATACTGTAGAGCACAACTATGTGGCGCTCCTGACGACCGACCACTCAGATTTATCTAAGTGGAAGGGTACGGCCTTTTATGGTTGGGACTTTAGTGCTCATCAAAATGACACTTTTACCGAACATTCTATATGTTATTTAAACCTTGATACTCCAACCCTCCTTCCGCATACGCTTGATAGTTTGCAAAATCTTATTTGGAAATTCATATAGGATGGTAATAAGACGCGGATGGCAAAGACGCAGTTATACACGTCTCAATTGGATGGAGACCTTGGTGTCCCCAATCTAGCATGCTAATATCAGGCTGCGCAACTGCATTACATGGTGGAGTGGTCTCGGCCTAGCACTGAGAAGCACTGGTGTTTTATCAACTAAGCAGTGGCAGGCCTCCATATTTGGAAGGTCCCATGTCTTCCAAAACCACACCGGCCAGTCGGGGTCTACATTTCTCTGTACTCTGAGCTACCATGGGAATTTAGGAAAGTTGCAACTCTAGTTATGACTATCCACTCCCATTTCGCTCCACACACCGTTTATAGGGAATTCAGACTTCCCCCCCACACTCCATGGCTCAGCATTTACGTCATGGCAGGAGGCCAATTGCAAAAGAGTAGGTGACCTCTTGGATGTAGATGGCCCTATGGATTTTCCTCAGGTCCAGTTGGCCTATAGCCTCCCATCCTCTGCACAGCGGCACTACACGGCCATCTGCCACTAGATTACACAGTCCCTGATTCAACCCCCTGCCAGTAGACCTCTCATGCCATTCGAGAAATGCCTCCTTACCCGCTCTTCTAATCAGCGCCTCCTCTCTAATATCTAAACCTTTCTCTCTGCACCTGCAGGGACCATCAAAAACATCCGCGCAGCAAAGGTGGGAGGCGGAATGCGAATGCACCTTTACTGATAAAGAATGCACGATATTCTCCACCGAGCCTGTGCTTCGTCCTGCAGTGCCTTAAGCAAAGAACTAATTCTTAAATTTGCACATTATTTGTACTTTACACTGGCCAGGGTTGCCCAATGCAAAGCAGGTGGGGACAGTACATGTTGGCGGCGTTGCAGACAGACTGGCGCCCTCACTCACATTCTTTGGCAATGCCCCAAAATAAGTTCCTTTTGGAGTGAGGTATTAGCTATGGTGGACGAAATGTATGACACAGACATACCCAGGTTTCCAAGATATATCTTGCTGGGACTCTTGAATCCCGACGTACCCCCTAAAATCTGCAAAGGAGCACACCATTATAAGAGGTGTAGCTTGGTCAGTAAGATTTGGGGGGCTGAACTTCAGATTTTCTGACAATCATTCTGGCATATAATGTTTAAATACATTATATGACAAGCAGACTGCACGAGAGGGGCCTAAGAGGCAGTGGAAAGGGAGAGGAATGCGAATTAGTAGGAGTACTAAGCAAGAAAACACAATATTTTGTAAAATAACCAATATTTTTGAGGACTTTCAAAAGAGAGACGGAGAGAGTGTATGTATTGTTTTTGTGTGTATGTAAAAATTACTGGTGAAATCCGACTGGCATCTCACAATTCCCGACTGAAAGCACCTGCACCCAACTATTTATCAGAAAATGCAGATATTAAGGGGGTGAAACATCCTAAACACCCCCCTGAAGCTCTGCCCCTGGCCATTAGTCTAGTGCTGGGAGCGGCCAAACCACTCTTGCTCTCCCGCTGGGCCTCAGATGCAATCCCAACATAATTGGACTGAATGTACGAACTACCGGAACTGCTGGTACAGGAGAGATTGACAGCAGAGGCGACGCATGCATTACCGTTGTTTGATAAGACATGGGAGCCATGCACCCGGTACTTGTCAGATGAATTTAGAAAACAGACCTGCCCGATATATCTATGAGTTCTCCTCCTCACTCATCCTGACTGTATGCCTCCCTGAACCGATGGATGGTGTCTGGCCCTCCACCTCTCCCACATTCCTCCCGCCATTGTGATCATGTGACTTGTGTCTCGTCTCCCTCAGGTTGTCAGCACACACCCCCACACTTTCCCATACCCCCTACCCGGACTGTGCTTCCTTCTGGCTTTTCCTAAGTTGCCCCACCATGTTATAAGTTTAATCGATGCTTCCCAGCTGGCCAGTGGATGCAGGTGGGCCGATTGTAGTACCTTGTTGCCTATATTAATAATAAAAAAGATCTTAATGGTAATTTAGCATCTTTGAGTTTTAAAGAAGATTTTATTAAAGTTCATTTACAACATGTTATCAACAAAGCATAGTATTGAGACTAATCTCAAGTAGAAAAATAAAACGTCATATTTAAGAGAGAGCAGGAAAAGACAAGGGAGAGAGGTAGAAAAGAAAAAGGTAGAAGGCATCATCAAATATAGCAGAAGCAATTGCAATAGAAATGTAATCATTGCCACACAAAATTATACACAAAATTAAGAGTGCATCTGGCGTACAAAAACTCTTCCAATAAAGATATACACAATAGCTATAATTTAAACGATAAAAATATGCACATAAAACCATTAGGAATGTCATCATGGGGGTTTGGGAACTTCTTCTGTACACGGATTATGTAAGGGTAAGAGTCGAGCAGACACATCTAAGAAATCTGTGATGGGGAGCCATAATAAATCACGCTTAATAGCAAGTGTGATGGGGTAAACGTAGGCTCTATCGAGTCTGTGATGATAACAAACTCCATACCACCAAGCCTGAAAGGAAACATTCGAGGTATCCTTCCAAGATTTAGTGATTTGCTGAAACGCTACAGCTAAAAGTAAATCAATAATGGACGTGTTAGTGGTAAGAGAGGACCATATGTCTGAAAGACTACCTAAAAAGATATGTGAAAGTGTAAGAGGGAAAGAGGTGGAAAAAATCCTATTGATCTGAGCCCACACATCAGACCAAAATTTATGAATCCTCGGACACTTAAATAACATGTGCTTAAGATCCGCCCCTGACGCTGAGCAAGACCAGCAAGAGGAGGGAATGGAAGGATCAATTGTATGCAATTTGACAGGAGTAACCAAAAGTCTGTTGTAAATAAAAAATAACGTTTGGGTCGTATTTGCTGCTCTAGAGGTTTTCCTTATCTTAGTCCAGACCCTATGCCACAGCGAGACAGAGAAAGTGTCTTCTACATCTGATTCCCAGTCCAATTCTGTTTTAGATTTATCGCTAGTACTAGTAGTGTCTCTCAATTTTGCATATATCTGGGAGGCAGAAGAAGAAGCCAGTAAGCAAGGGATAGAGAGAGAAGAAAAGTTAGTGTGAGTGATGGAATCAGAAAGAACATTATACCTACTTTGCAAAACCTCACGTAAAAGCTCATACTTAGATGCATGTGATACATGCAGAGAAAAACGAGATTGAAGGATAGAAAAGGGAATACATGTGCCCTTGTCAAACAATTGATGAGTCCAAAGTATACCAAGATCATGCCAATCCCTCCAAAAAAGTATCCTATTTCGAAGTTTAATAAGAGGATTATACCACAAGGGAGATTGTAAAAAACGCGAACGGTCATCTAAGCCAGTTAGTATGAGAGGAGAAAAAGTTTTCCGAGAATTTTTAAGAATAGGGAGAGAGAATTTATTGGGAATATGGGATAATGATACAAATTCTTCAAAGGTAAAAGGATGAAAAAAAGACGATTCAATCTCTACCCACAAAGGCCTTGACTGGGCGTCGGATACCTGCTCGGATAATAAGGGGATAGAATGTTTAAGGAAAAATGAGGAATGATAAGAGGCAAAATCCGGAAAATTAACTCCACCCAACTGCTTAGGGCATTTAAGTTTTGCAAAGGACATTCTAGCCTTTTTATGCTGCCATAGGAATTTAGAGAGCGTAGAATAGATATTCTTATAACAAGACTTAGGGATATTAACTGGAAGGTTAGACAGGTAAAACAAAATAATGGGAACTAACATCATTTTAATCGAGTCTAGTCTTCCCCACCAGGATAAAAACAAGGGATGCCAACGAGTCGTAGAGTCTAGTAACAATGCTTGGAGGTTTTTAAGATTAGGTGCTACAGTGTCTTTAATAGAGGATTTAAACCATAGGCCTAAATATTTTATCTTAACCGGACTCCAATGAAAAGAAGAAGTCAAAAAGTCTGCATGAAAACAAAATTTATTCAGGGGGAGAATTTCGCATTTATCTACATTAAGCTTATAACCTGAGACTTTCGCAAAATTAGATACTTCAGATAAAAAGGATGGAATAGAGGACTGTGGATTGGAAATAAATAAGAGAATATCGTCTGCATAGGCAGAAAGTTTCAAATACTTATCCCCATATGGGAAACCAGTAATATCTGTATTCATACGCATTTTTATCAAGAACGGTTCTAGTGCCAAAATGAAAAGCAGAGGAGAGAGAGGACAGCCTTGCCGGACACCTCTGAAGAGAGGGAACGAAGAGGAGACGAGACCATTGGCCAAGATAAAGGACCTAGGAAAAGAATATAACAAAGAGACATAAGCAAGAAATTTCTGGCCAAAACCAAACCAAACAAGAACTGCAAGCATAAACTGCCAGTTAACCCTATCAAATGCTTTTTCAGCATCTAACGCAACAGCGGCTAAAGAATGCTGATAGGAATGGGATTTACTCAGCACATTAAAAAAGAGGCGAGTGTTGTCAGAAAGGTGACGACCTTTAATGAAACCACATTGTTCCTTACCAATTATGCTAGGTAAAATTTTATCAAGGCGGAGTGCAAGAATTTTTGCAAAGATTTTATAATCCAAATTGATCAAAGAGATGGGCCTATAATTTTTGCATAAAGTATGGTCTTTATTGTCCTTAGGTAGGAGACAAATTAAAGCCTCTTGAAAAGACCCTTCAGATTTTTTGGACGCTATAAAAAATGAAAATAATCAATGAAGTTTAGGAACAAGCAAATTAGCAAAATGTAAATAAAATTCTATCGTAAAGCCATCTGGCCCAGGAGCCTTACCTTTTTTGATTATTCGAATGGACTCTAAAATATCCTTAGAACCTATATCTGCCTCCAATGGGACAAAATCAGTGTCTGGAAACGAAGGAGGAGGAATGGAAGATAAATAACGATCAATATCTGTTAACAGAGGAGGAGATTCCGGAGTATACAGAGTTTGATAAAAAATTAGTGAATTCCGCCAGAATATCTTCATCTTTGTGAAGAATGAGATTCGATGAGGAGACAATAGACTCAATTTTTGTGCGCTCTTGCTTGACTTTAAGATACTTGGCAAGAAGATTGCCTGCCTTGTTTTGCGCACAATAATATTTGGCACTGGATTTAAGTAGGATTAGGTTAGCAGATTCCGTAGAGAGTTTGTTAAAGGAGAGCTTGGCCTTAAGAAGTTTATCTAAATCAGACTGAGACTTAGTTAAATAATAAGAATGTTCTAATTGCTTAATTTGCGTATTAATTAGCTGTAAAGAATGGGAAGCATTGCGCCTTTTATGGGAAACAAACGAGATAATGAAATCTCTAGAGGCAGCTTTAAAAGTATCCCATAGTACCTGAGGGGATATCAAAGGAGACTCATTTTCAGCAAAAAATAGGGATGAGAAGTCAAGGAAGGCTGGGGTGAATTTGGGATCTAATAGGAGAGAATTATTAAACCTCCATCTCCTGGTACCTTTTATGGGGGGAAGCAGATCAAGGCATAGAGAAACTGGAGCATGATCAGAAATTAAAATGGAACCTATTTCAGATCTGGTAATGTGTTGGATCAAGGCTTTAGAAACAAAAATGTAGTCAATCCGGGACTGTGAAGAGTGGGCTGGTGAGTAATATGTATATTCACGAAGTGTAGGATGGCAGAGTCTCCAAGAATCAACAAGGGAGCGTTGGGATATAGTGGATGTAAATTGAGTATGAATGGAGGATGGTGAGAAACGTGAGTGTGAATTGCGGTCTAAGAGGGGATCCATAACCATATTGCAGTCTCCTCCTAAAATCAGATAATCATCAGAGGATTGCATTAACGAGACTAATATCTGGGGCCAAAATAATTTATCATATGTAGAGGGAGCATACAAATTAAAAATAGTTAGAGGGATTTTATCAATTAATACAGATACAATGACCCATCTACCCTCAGAATCATTGGTTTGACTTATAAGTTTGATATTTAACCGCTTATGACAGAGAATTGCAACACCATTACGTTTCCCTGAACCAGGAGAAGCAAATACATGACCTACCCAATTACGACGTAACTTGGCAACTTCAACTTCTTGTATATGAATTTCTTGTAACAGCACAATATCTCCTTTTAAATTTGCTAGATGAGATAAAACTCTTTGCCGCTTAATGGGGGAACCCAAACCCTTAACATTCCAAGTAAAAATATTTAACGACATCTAAATATATAGCTCATAACAATAATAACTCTTGTGTATAAGACAATCAAATAAATGAATACTCAGACAATCATCATATAAAAATTGGAGAGAAATAACATTGGCATGAGAAGAAAAATGAGAAGATGCAGCACAGAAGTTTAGGATAAGAGAATGAATGAAGATTAAGAAAATGTAAATAGAAAGAGATAAGGAAAAACGAGAGAGAATCAGAGATAAGAGAAGCAATAAACGCCAGGAACATAACTGAAAGTGAGATAAAAAGAAAACTAGGAACACAGTAGGAGAAAAAGAGATAATAAAGAGAATTAGAACAAGAGACAGAGAAACAACACTAGCAATATGTGTAATGTAACGGTAAGAAAAGAGGAGAGAAAAAAGGAACATGGAAGGAGGAGAAACTGAGAAAAAAGCCATAAGAGAATAGACATTACAAAACAACACCGTTATGCGAGGAGAGAAACAAAGAACCAAAAGACATGATAAAAGAACGCAATATAATGTATCATAAAGACATACCACAGGTAAACATTGAGGATGGGGAGGGTGAAGCCACATAGGAAAAGGCAGCATACCAAGACGGACAACTCCAAGACTGACGAAGGTACGAAGGACGACGACCTCCAGGGACAATGAATAAGGCAGGAGGAAGGGAATCAATAATATATCTACAAAGGAAACAAGAAGAAAAAGTGTTAACCACCAAAGTTATGTACGGGACATAGAGAAGAAAATGCAAAAACCCAAGCATAACACAGAGGAACACAACAAAGGACAATACGTTGGCCGGATTTACGATCGAGACATGTCCATAGATTCATCTCTACATGTGTCCAAAAAATGCTGAAGAAGTGCAGGATCTTCATAATTAGTTGTTTTGTTTTGATACGTGACCTTGAACAGACATGGATGAAACAACCCATAACGAGCATTCAAGTTACGGAGAGCAGGCCTCATGTCCAAAAATTTCTTTCGGCGATCTGCCGTGGCTTTAGAATAGTCTTGGGCAAAAAATAAATTAGAGCCGTTCCAAAGAATCTTTCCTTTCTGCTTGGCAGCTTGCAAGACTTTAAGCAGGTCGGTATACTCCAAAAAATATAAAATAACACCTCTTGGCTTCCCATGAGAGGACGAAGAAGAGGACGAAGCAGAAGAGCTCGGAGTATGACCCAGGCGGTGAGCTCGTTGGATGTTGAGAGGAGGTGTGGCAGGAAACCCGAGAAGCTTTGGCAAAAAAGAGCGGAAAAATAACAAGGGGTCAGGACCTTCAATTCCTTCCGCAAGACCATAAATGCGTAGATTATTGCGCCTATTCCTGTTTTCCAAATTCTCCACTTGTTGTGACAGATGCATAATCTCCCTTCGCATAACAGGAATGTGATCTGTAGCAGCTTGAATAGAGTCAACATGAATTTCCAGGGCATCAACTCTCTTCTCAGTATTTGACCAATTATCCTCAAGTTGTTGGAGGCGAAAATTAGTCTCTGTCATGTATGGCTTAAGAGAGCGAATTTCATCCAATAAAAGTTCCATTGAAAGCGTAGGTGAAACATTAGGAGGAGAAGGAGGGTTGATTTTTGTTCTTTTACTCGAAGATGCAGAAGAGGCAGAGGGAATCTTAGAAAGTGACTTATTACTGGAGCATGAAGGAACGGAAGGCAGAGGCGCAGAATTAGCAACTTCAGAGCCGGGCTCTTCCACAGACTCCTGCAACACACTGTAAGGATTAGGGTCCGCCATAGACGAAGACTTGGGCTGCTGGGCGCCACCACGGCTAGTGCGAGGCATTGCCATACAATTCCAGAGATGGAACACCAAGAAATGCGGGTAAAATAGCTTGCTTCTGAAAAATTAGCCAATGAGGTGGAGGTGACTAACCTACTTCATTAATGTACCGAAAGCCAAAGTCAGTAATTTTATACCACGACGTCAGGAAGACATAGAAACCCAGATGCAAACAATTGGGGCCAAAAAACGCTCACCGTCAGTCACCTAAACAATGGATGTGAGGAAAGTCTTCAAGGACGAAACGCGGGAAACCGGCATCCAAAATGGCGGCCGCGGCGTTCACGGAGCCTCGATAGACGCAGGAACCAAAAAGCAGCCGATTCCGCTCTCATTTAGGCTGCATTGACGACTCAAATAGTGCAGGCAGAAATCCGGAGCATGATCCCACAACCTGGGAAGTTCGACATGAAGGAAGGCAGCCCTGGGGGAAGTCGAACGCACTACTCCGTCACGGAGCTCCGGTAGGCAGCGGCCATTTCCTTCGGCGTTCAAGCCACGCCCCCGGTAATTTAGCATCTTGGTCCAGTTTTTTATCCTGCACCCGGCCATACATAACGTGGGTCTTAGGAATGTACCTCCAGGGTGAGAGTACATACTATAACCCACTTTCTAGATGTCCTTCATGCTCTAGGAGTTTTCTCCCTGTGCATCAGGAAATGTCAATTTTCGATATGAGGCACCATTGTGGTTCCGCACACAAGTGACACCATCTGAAATTACATTAGTTGGGCTGCCTTCAGCTCGGAGGGTTGTCTGACACCATTTCTGTAAATACCAAAAATGGTTGGGCCCGAGTCACAAAAGTAAACTGAGACGAAAGTCCAACTTTATTACTGTTGGTATTCACAAACGGCATTTACTACTCGTAAATGCCCTTTGTGTATACCGATAGTCGTAAAGTTAGACTTTTCGTCTCATTTTACCTTTGTGAATCGGACCCCTAGTATCTCCGACAGAGCGGTGATGGCGCTGCCTTTGGAACCAGCGCCTTGTTCTCTAAAGGAGGCCGAGGACAGCCAATAAGATCGCTGCTCGCTTTCACTACACCCAGGAATTCCTGCCCGGGACAACCGTAGTACCCTGCACAGCAAGTAGGATTAATGACCCCCACGGACTTCTTTCATGAGTGATGTGGAGGTATTGGAATATATAGTCATAGAGCGAGATAATTGCATCTGAATTTCTTTAAAACATGTAGTGCACGGGTGTACAAATTGTACCAGGATCATGGCGATGCAAACTTAATGTAAGATGAAAGGTAGTAAATGTACTAAAACTGAGGACATGCTGCACCTCAGTTCAAATGTTGAGCAGTGCATCCGTGATCTAAAAACATCAACAGAATATTATGTGTGTGCAGAGCCTGTCTTGAGCACCATAATATGTTTGTAGTCATGGTTGTAACATTATATAGTATGAAAGAAAGCAGGGCTCCGTCTGCAGTCCTACACACTCACACTTGACACTAGACTATTTGTAATTTTCTGGTGACGGGAAGTCAGTGCACCTGCCAAAAACAAGAAATATCTGTCATTCAGCGCCGGGCTACGCCTATGGGTGAACGTGCGCTTTACAAATAAACATGTTACCTTATAATTCTCCTTACACACAGCTAATTCAGCACAGCGTGACAAAAGCTATGCTATTTCCCGCCACACACTGTGCCTTCTTTTATCCTACCGACGTGTTCTGATTACTGCTGTGAAAAATTCATCACCAAATTACAGCTTCATAGGTCCCGTATTTAGTATTTTCAAGCAGCAGATTCAGCCCTACTACACTGTTGCTTCAATCAAAATTTATATTTTGCCGTTCTGGTCGTATAGGCAGGTTCATATAGGTCCAATTTTCCTCATGCCTATAATTGGAAAAACGTTTTTAATCCATTTGGCAATATTCGATGCACCCATGATTCTGACATGAGCGCTATTGATATAAAGCACTCTGATAACCTCAGGTCTAGCCAATAACTATATAAAACTCTTACATAAAGTACATAAATAATAAATGCACTCAGGAAGGTCTAGTTACCACTTCAAGCCTCCTATTTGCTTTCCTTTATGGAGTCTTTTATGAGTGTTCAATGGGCCTTTTTGTTGCCTGAAAATTAGTGCAGCACAATGCTTATTCCCAATTGTGCCCATAGAGCTATTCTCTATGCCCTAACGCAAAATGATAAGGCCACACCCCCAGCAGAATGTGATGCGCGGGTCCCCCTATACTTTCATTTATAAACAGATACGTAGGCTATAGCCTAAATGAGGGTCCCCTTGTCAAGTCCTTTAGGTTAATCCTGTCATGTATACCCCTTTTTACATACATTAGTCCAGTGCTTAATTTGTAAAATATTAAGTGCCGGGGCTCTGACCAGGATGCCACTGCAGTTTGCACCACCCATCGCCCCTGTCACCGCTGCCAAAACAATTTCTAACCATCTCTCGCGCATGTAAATGCGACAGCTCAGATTATTCCAGGTCCCCAAAGCTAAAGAAATGGCTGGGGAGGCAGATATTAGTAATTTTTTTATGTACATTGTTTTCCTAAATAACTGTTATACTGCTCATCTCTAAATTACATGAGCAGCGCCATCTTGTGGCAGACTGCCCTAAGTGTGGTGTTGACAATCAGGAGCCGGTGCTGAGCACCGAAAGCCAATTAAGTGCCGGTGCTCAGCACCGGAAAGCTCCGGCTCAAATTAAGCACTGCATTTGTCCCATCCACTCGACAATAACGATTCTAAACAGGTAACCTTTTACCTAGTAGCTTGCTCCTGTCTCTTCGACACCAGGCTCTCAGTATTCTATCATAATCCCTGTACCTGACGTACATAAACATGTCCTCAGTCACGGTACAATTATTCTGTATAAGGGTCACCACTTTTTTCATCCTTAGCCAACAGCCAACTGTGCATGATTGCATTTGTTTGGAAATACATTTATGATTGTTTTCAAAACATTTATGACTGTTTTAAAACCTTTCGATTCTAGAAGAAACCCGTCTCTAGTATATAAGACCCTTATTCCCCACTGCAAATTAGAGGAGAATTCCTTCCAAGCTGACACAGGGTCCTGCATGCTGAATCTTTGACACACAGCGGTCTGTCATCCCTTGCGGGGCGTCAACCTCGAAGCAGAGATGGGGTCCTTCGTTCTCAACCATCAGGTGAGGGGGCTGGTTCTTCCCTAGGGGTTTCTTGGCTACACATATACATATATAGCTACATGCATATTCATGCTACACATACAGATCTTAGCTAGGTATATTTAGGAAAATTACTTAGGGCGCGCATTTTAGGACTATGCAAGTGGTACTGTTTTTATCAGAACTGCTTATGCTGATCTTATTAGCACTATGGTAGAAATGTATCTAGTATTTACTATCTTGGTACTAGCAATCTCTTTCACATACTTCTGTCTCTTGATTGTCGCAGCAAATATGTTTTACACAAGACTGATGCTGGACCAATAAATACTTATTAAAACGTCCTAATCGCCATCCTGTGTATTTTCTGATAGTAAGTGAGCACGAGTGACTGAGCTAAAAGTACTGTACTGTTTTCCACGATCCCTGAGGAATCAGGATTGTCATATTCAGTGGTTGCCAGAAACTACCTACACCACTGTAAGATACGGGGGATGGTAGTAGCACTGTAGAGCTAGCTGGTCTACTGGCTGACATATCCTGTGGGGGTGTCCCAAAGTGGTAGGGACAACAAGCCCTCAGTTTAGGTCATCCAAAATGCCCAGGTCCTGGGGATTCCTAGGAACTACACAACACCCTTGAGGATGGGGGCTCACCATGTACCGCAGGGGCTGCAAGGGCGTGTGTTTCACACCTGCCTGTATTGTTCCTTGGGGCTCAATGGTATCAAAACCTCTCTGTCTATTATCTGCATCTTCTTCAGACATATATTCACCTTGGTTTACCTTTTTGGTCTCTGAAAATCACTATTCTCCCATGAAGCTCATTGCCTTTCTATAAAGAAACAGTTACAGTCTAATAGTAGTTAAGCACTTGACGTGTAATTTCAATTTTTGTAAGAAAATGTACTCTTGCCTTTACGAGACAAATGATGTCATAGGACGGCTACTGGCAAAGGCCTGCAGACACTGATGAAAATACTTTGCATTTCATTTTCAGATTACTATTGAATATACAGATCTATAAAAAATAAACATAGGTAACACATAGCCTTTGGTAGACATTCATACTTTATTTCAACTGTGATATTGTGGTGAAATGTAACTAGTCTCTTACAACACACCTTCCCTGGCTGTTCACTTTCCTCTATTTAGAGCCTCAAGGAGGCTTTAATGAGGCCCACTATCTTTTGCAGAGGCCCATTTTCAGTTTCAGACTTCATGCCCATTTTCTGTTTCACATTTAAGGCCCACTTTCTGTTGCCGAGGTGAGGCCAACTTCCTGTTGCAGGGTTGGTATTGGTATCCTGAACTCTGGATTCCAGTGACCCTCAACCTTCTCTTGTCATATAAGTTCAGTGGCCCCTGTGGCTACATGCCACAGAGAAAATGTGCTAAAAGGTTTGGTCCAAGCATTGACGCAATTACATTTATATGTAAGTGTCATCTTTTTTTTAGGCATTTGTTAGCATTTGTTGGCAGTTTGTACTAATTAGAAAAGGCACAAACACCACTATGGTCTAAGATTGTGAACGCTTCTCTACTGCAAGGCACTATTCCTGCCTGCCGAAAAGACCTTAGCAACTTCCACCCTACTTCCAACATCCCCACTCTGGTGAAACTTCTAGAAAAATGCGTGCAAACTCAACTCTGCACACACATTGAGACCTTCCAACTCTTGGACCAACATCATTCTGGTTTTCCTCAAGGTCACAACCCCGAATCTGCACTAAAAATGCGAGACCATAATGAATAATGTCTTTTGATTCTACTTGACTTATCATCTGCTTTCGATACTCTTAACCTCTTCAGTGCCCATGACGAGATAGTCTCGTCATGGAGCACGGTTGCGCTGTGCCCATGACGAGACTATCTCGTCATGAACCCCACCCACTAGTGCAACGCCCGGCACAGGAGGGGGAAAGGGCGTGGCACTGAAGGGGTTAAACACAACAGCTTACTATGCACCCTAGAATAAAGGATGAGGCTATCAGGGCCTGTACTTCAATGGTTTACATAATTCCTACACAATTGAACCCAAAGAGTCAAGGCAAATCAATCACTCTCTCAGCCCTCCGCGTTTGAATATGGGGGTACCCCAGGGGTCCGCTCTTTCACCCATTCTCTTCAATTCATTCATGGAGACACTTGCAAATGCTCTGAACACTGCGAACATTCTTTATCACATGTATTCAGATGACACTCAACTGTATCTGAAAATATCCTCCCCAGAAGACTTCATTTCCCCCAACCCTACTTTGTTGAACATGCAAAACTGGCTCATTGATAACCATCTTAAGCTTAACACTGCCAAAACGGAATTCCTCCTCATCACTCTCCCCCTAAACACACTCACAAAATCGACCTCTGGAGGAGCAACTAACAGCCTTCAACTGTACACCTCACGTTATTGAGTCTGCTAAATCCCTTGGAGTCACTCTAGACAAACACCTGAATATGCAGAATCATATCAGCAATGCCACCAAGGGAGCTAATCACCAATATATACTACAGAAACTCAAACCCTTCATAACACACAATGACTTTAAACTGGCAGTCCAAGCTCCTGTCCACTCTAGACTATGGAGGTTCTACCCTTTGCAATCTTCTTAAATACAACACGGCCCCCTAAGGGCATCCCTAAATGCTGTGGCCAGACTGATGACTGGTACTAAAAGAAAGGATCACATATCTCCAGTGTGAGAAGTTGGCCTGGTATATGATGCTCACTAGTTAAAGTGATCACCTTGTACCATGCCAAGCAACCCTTATGGTGTGGTTGTAAGTCAACCTTTTCGGACTAGCTGCCCTAGTGGTAGCGTAGGCTAAGCAGTCTTTGAGGCTAAACTCGTGAAGCGTGTTAAGCCAGCTGTTTTACCAAATGTAACCCCCTTTTATACCAATGAAAGGACACCACACAGATATATATTCAAAATATATATGTATTTATTTCTCAAAGTAACCCCTAGTCTCTTTATGAGCACAGGAGCACAAATCGTCAAACAAGATTACAGTAGAATACACAGAAGTTGCACTTTATATGGATAGGCCCTGGTGGCCGCTCAAACCATATACTAAAATAGTGGTATAAGTACCACGAACAGAAAAGGAAAAAGGCCTAGGGCCTCTAGAATCGCTGGGCCTACAAGGAGCTAACTTCAGTTAGTGACCAGGAGTCCACGGGTGGCGTGTGCAGAGCAAATAGTCACACGCGTGCTCCCATAGGTTTCAATGGGTGCGTAAAAAGTACAAAGTTACTGCAAAGAGGATCTTCCAGATGGGCTAGGAACTCAAGATTTGGAGCACAGGCACTAGAGATGTAATACTACACTTGGGCACAGGTGTGCCAGCTTTACCTCACCCACAGGAAGCGGGTGCATAGACCTCGAAGTGCGTCGGGTTTCTTCTATCTGTTCCGTGGAGCCTGAAGACAAAGATGCTGCAGGCGGTCGGTCCGGGAGAGATGCAGTGGATCCAAGAGTGGATCGGAGATGTTGAAGACCTGTAAGCAGAGGGGACAGTGTTCACAGTCACTAGCCAGTGACCAGCGTGGCACCAGGTGGGTACCAGGCAATGTCGGGTGCAAACAGGAAGAAAGGTGTAGCTTGTCTCTGCAGCCACGTGGTCCCTGGAGGTCGACGACGTCCAGGAGTCGGTTCACGAGCTGTCCCACGCAGGCTCTCGCTGTCGGCGGTGTCGGCGACTTGATCGAAGCAAACAAGCCTTGGCAAAAGCAATTGTTGTAGGAGATGAAATAAGCTGATGGTTCTGACCAGCAAGGTCAGAAGGACTGCTCATTTGGAGGGGAGCAAGGGCCAGTCTGGAGCAACCAGACCAGCAGTGTATTTCATAGAGTTCGTCGCCAAGATGGCTACTAGCCAGCGGGCCAGCAACCGGTTAGGCGCGTCGAGTGGCAAAATGCAGAAGGGCCCCACGCAGATCGTGGAGATGCTGGAGGGCTCACCTTTGGTGCAGATGCTGCTCGGGTGTTGGGCTTCTCAGATCCCAAAGTACAACTTGGAGGGAGCCTCGGTTGTTGCACTTGTCAGCTTGTCGTGGTCGTTTCAAGATGGCTGGCTCCACGTGTCTCGGTGCCTCCACGGGTCTCCTCTTTTCAGGGACTGTGGATCGGGCGGTGAGAGGTCTGGAGGTCCAGGTCTTGTCAGTCTCTGGGCTCGGGCTCCGGCGGGAGGCGGCGGCAAAGCAGACGTTGATTCGCTGGATGGTGCTTACGTTAGCAAGGTGGTCACTCCCTGACCACAGGGGAGATTGGCTTCAGTCCTCTGTGCAGCAGAGCGTCGAAGTTCCCGTCTTCTTCTTAGTGTTAAGTTGATTCCAGGATGTCTGAAGTCTTAGGACACAGCTCCTACCTTTAAGCGGATTCTAGGGGCCGGACTACCTGCTAGGTCCCTCCCTAAGGGTGGGACCAGGAAGGGGGGTGGTTACACCCCCAATCCTTTGTCCAGCTCGCCCCAGGCCCGGGACTGGTGTGCCCCAGGACCGGTTTGAACTGGCATATGCACCGAGGCTCCTTGTGAGCCTCAGGCATGTCTGGTTTCTTTCAAGCCCTACCTGACCAATACACAAAATCCTGTCTGGGGTGGTGCATGCACCTCCCCTGGCAGGAAACCCTTTGTCCACACCTCCCAAGCTGGAAGGACTCCCAGCAGCAGGAGGGCAGACTTGTGTCTGTGGTGGCAGCATCCATTTTGTCGAGCTGAGGCTATGTCTGATTTTACCCGGGTTTCAGGTACTGTACATGTCGTGTCCCTCTAGAAGGGTGGAATGCTAACCCCGTCGCCAGAATTGGCGAGGGGTTAGTATTCCAATTCATATGACACCTTACTCGACATGTTTTGATAAAGCCAAACCAAAGTTAGCATTTAACCGCGAGGTTCATAATGCACTTAAGAGTATATGGTATGACGATACCTGGAAACAGTAGAAGGAAGTTGTTCCGACCACTGCAGACAGGCCCAGCTCATGCCAGAGCACCATCTCACATGGAACCAAGCACTCTGCCTTCAGGATTGTTAAGGCCTGCCATAGGAGTGACTTATAGGTTACCAGGTGTCCCATTTAAGGTTAGGTATAGGTATACTACACCTAAGTAAGAGGTGGTTACACCAACTTACCCCAGCTGAGTGATCAGCCAGTTGTGTCAAATTTGTTAGGCCAAGCCTGGGGTGGCATAATACATGCTTCAGCCCCTGGCAGGCCTTAGATACACCAATGCCCTGGGTACCTAGTGTACACTGGTACAGGGGCTGACAGGGTGATCCAACCAATTGGGTATGTACCTAGGGTACATGGAGTCCATTTTACAGAGAGAGCAGATAGCCTGAGAGCCTGAATGGCAGGATCTCAGGCCAACTAAGTCGAAAAACCAGCTAGACACTAGGCAAAAATTTGGGGGTAACCATAGTCAGATATCCACCTTCCTACACAACCCCCCCCCCCAAACGAAGGGAGATAAGGCTGACCTTGACCAGGTAAGCCTATATTGCCCAAGTGGCCATATAAGGAGGAACCAGCACTGGCATGGTTACCCCCTGTCTCATGGTCCACTAAGCAATCCCTCACCCTAAGGGTATCAGAGGGTCTCCACCATAGGGAATCTCTACCTTTGGTGTGTCTTGGCAAAGTAAAAGGCTGGTGTTGAGATGGAGTACTGAAGTGAGTGTCCTCAAAGTGAGGCCTCAGCTTCCTCCAGTCATCCTCCACCATGGATGCCTTTCTTTCTTTAACTGAGTTGCACTGTGCTCTCAGGGTCAGCCTCTGGCTACCTAAAGCTGGAGGCTGGGTCCCTTTTGTGGGCTTACTGGAGGGACAGGTCAGGTTTGGGGCCCTAAGGTCCCATGTTTGCCTGTGCCCAACAGAATCCCTCTGGGGGAGGTCCCTAATTACCTGTAAAGGAGATCCCTCAGGAATGTTTTTACCCATCACCTGACTAGGGCTACTAGCCAGGCAATCCTCATTCTTTTGATGGGGGGGTTCTTGTGGACAGGGGCCCTCTGGGGGTCCACTGGCCTCCCTGACCTCTGCGGCCCTGGGCTGACTGAGGCAGGGTAGAGAGAGGCAGGCTACCTGCACCAGACTGGATCCCACCTTGGAAGGGGCCACTGACATCAGAGGCTCTGCCAGGCCAGGCCCGGCTACCTCTGGGGCAGTTCCTTCACAAGGGGTGAGGTCAGATCCCTGAGGAGGCTGACCTTTTCCTAATGTCTGGGGAGAGGGAGACTTTTCTTCCTCCCCACTACTCTCAGTTTGTGTGGAGTGATCCATTGTTTCAGGCTTCACTACACCTATGTCAGTCTGAGTATAGGCTGAGACCATTACAGCCTTGCCAACCTTTTCAGGGGGGCACTCAGTTTGTGTTTGAGCTGTGACTGTCACAGCTCTGCCAGTCTTTACAGGGAAGTCTGTCTGTGCCTGGGCTGTGGCTACCACTGCCCTTCCAACCTTTTCAGGGAGGAAATCTATTTGGACAGGGGTTGTGAATGGCACAACCCCCCTACCCTTTTGTGAAAGGCCTACCATTTTAGAATGGGTGTCTTGTTCAACTCCAGCCCAAGCTGAGAGTTCTAAGTCATTCCCCAGTAAGCAGTCTACAGGCAAGGTTGGGGACACTGCTACCCTTTTAGGGCCAGTGACCCCTCCCCAGCTGAGACATACCTCTGCCATGGGATGACTGTTCTGTTTGCCATCAATGTTAGTCACCTGGTAGGAGAAACCAGGCAAAAGCTGCTCAGAGGGAACTAGCCAATGGGCCACCATTGTGATGCTAGCTCCAGTGTCTCTGTAGGCCTCAGCTTTTGTACCATTGATGTAGGGCTCCTGTCTGTACCTACCCAAAGTGTTGGGACAGGCAGTGAAGTTGGCAAACCCCATGCCACCATCACAGACAAGAGTGGTTGCTGTAGGGGAATTGGCTAAGCCAGGGTCCCCCTGTGTTCCCCAAGTAAACCCACCCAGATTTCTGGGGGCACTCCCACCACCTGGGGGATTACTGCTGACAGTAATAGGTGGTGTGACAGGAGTAATTGGAGGAACAGTTTTGTTTTTAGCCCTAGGGCAACCGCTGTCAGTTTTCCAATGCCCAGGAGTTTTACACTCATGGCAGTAGGGCTTTTTAGCTGTGGTAGAGGAGGGAGCTTGGGACCCACCACCCTGTGTGGAGTTTTGGGGCCCTGAGGAAGATTTCTCTTTTGCTTTATCCCCACCCTTCTCTTGAGGCTTGGTGGTATCTTTCTTTTGGTCACCACCCTGGTTTTTAGGCCTGATCCTGGTCCTGACCCATTTATCTGCCCTCTTTCCCAATTCTTGGGGAGAGGTCAAATCTGAGTCTACCAGGTGTTGATGGAGAAGCTGGTTTTGACAATTACTTAAAATCTGCTCTCTCATCATCAAATTGTACAATCCTGTATAATCAGACACCTTACTTCCCAGCAACCAACCCTCCAAAGCCTTAGTGGCACATTCCACATATTCAGACCAGTCCTGAGTCTGTGTCTTCTGGGTGTCTCTGAACATTAACCTGTACTGTTCAGTGGTTAAGCCTAACCCATCAACTAGGACACTCTTCAGGACTCTGTAATTTCTGACATCCTCTTCTCTAACAGTGAGGAGTCTGTCTCTGCCTCTTCCTTCAAAGGAGAGCCAGAGGATTGCTGCACACTGGTCTTCAGGAACCTGCTGCACTTTGCAGGCTCTCTCAAGAGCAGTTATCCATTTGTGGATGTCATCCCCACTTTTGTAGGGGGGCACAACCTTAGACAGGTTCCTATTATCAAAGACCCTATCTTTGTCCTTAGGGACAATGCTGCCACCAGTGGGTATAGACCCACTCTCTTTAGGTTGCCTAGCCTTGTTCAGTTTGTCTTCCATCAGGGCTACTTCTAGCTCCTGCTTCCTGATCCTCAGCTGGGCTTCCTGCATTCTGGCCTCATGTTCCCTCCTCTGAGGGGTGGTCATCCTTCTCCTGGAGTGACCTTGAGAGCCTCTAGAGCCATGGGAAGCATTGGATTCACCTGAGCGATTCCTTTGCCTCCCAAGCCCTGTGTTAAGTCCACTGGGGAGATCCAATGGGGTAAACCCACTGTCAGTCCCCAATAGCCTTAGTTTAGCTGGGCCAAGTATAACACTTGGCACTGGGCTAGTTCTCCCTTCATCCCCACTACCTTCTGTATCAGTACCCTTCTCACTTTCATCCTCTGTAGTAGGAACCTCATCTAAGGGGTGACTACTGGAAAGGGGTACCTCGGTAGCATCTTCAGCAGGGGGGCCTCCTGTTCCTGTCCCTAAGGGGGCTAACTGGGAAGCTTTCTTGAGCTCTCTTTGATTTTCATCATTTTGCAAGAGTTCTCTGAGCTCAGCAGAGGTAGGGTTCTTGGGCTGTTTAAGGCCTCTAAGAGTTGCCAAATGCCTGAGCTCATTCTGATTAAGGGTAGCAAATATGGATGGTGCCGTCTGGGGGTCACTCTCAACAGAGATGGGTACAGTGGACCCCTCTGCCCCAGCCATTGCTCTTAAGTGTGGGTGGATGTGTTGCAATCTACCTACACTTGGGTTTACCTACTAAACCTATCTAGTAGTTGTAGTCAGGGTGTGCTACTCCCTTTGCTCTACAACAACTAAGTTCAGTAGAACTTAAGTATATCTAATCTTGTTTTATATGTACCTACAGGTACCTATGTGATCTTTCAATTGGTAACCAAGAGATTACAATGGTAAAACACAGCAAGCTCAAATCCAACCGCTGCTCACCAATGTGAGAAGTTGGCCTGGTATATGATGCTCACTAGTTAAAGTGATCACCTTGTACCATGCCAAGCAACCCTTATGGTGTGGTTGTAAGTCAACCTTTTCGGACTAGCTGCCCTAGTGGTAGCGTAGGCTAAGCAGTCTTTGAGGCTAAACTCGTGAAGCGTGTTAAGCCAGCTGTTTTACCAAATGTAACCCCCTTTTATACCAATGAAAGGACACCACACAGATATATATTCAAAATATATATGTATTTATTTCTCAAAGTAACCCCTAGTCTCTTTATGAGCACAGGAGCACAAATCGTCAAACAAGATTACAGTAGAATACACAGAAGTTGCACTTTATATGGATAGGCCCTGGTGGCCGCTCAAACCATATACTAAAATAGTGGTATAAGTACCACGAACAGAAAAGGAAAAAGGCCTAGGGCCTCTAGAATCGCTGGGCCTACAAGGAGCTAACTTCAGTTAGTGACCAGGAGGTCCACGGGTGGCGTGTGCAGAGCAAATAGTCACACGCGTGCTCCCATAGGTTTCAATGGGTGCGTAAAAAGTACAAAGTTACTGCAAAGAGGATCTTCCAGATGGGCTAGGAACTCAAGATTTGGAACACAGGCACTAGAGATGTAATACTACACTTGGGCACAGGTGTGCCAGCTTTACCTCACCCACAGGAAGCGGGTGCATAGGCCTCGAAGTGCGTCGGGTTTCTTCTATCTGTTCCGTGGAGCCTGAAGACAAAGATGCTGCAGGCGGTCGGTCCGGGAGAGATGCAGTGGATCCAAGAGTGGATCGGAGATGTTGAAGACCTGTAAGCAGAGGGGACAGTGTTCACAGTCACTAGCCAGTGACCAGCGTGGCACCAGGTGGGTACCAGGCAATGTCGGGTGCAAACAGGAAGAAAGGTGTAGCTTGTCTCTGCAGCCACGTGGTCCCTGGAGGTCAACGACGTCCAGGAGTCGGTTCATGAGCTGTCCCATGCAGGCTCTCGCTGTCGGCGGTGTCAGCGACTTGATCGAAGCAAACAAGCCTTGGCAAAAGCAATTGTTGTAGGAGATGAAATAAGCTGATGGTTCTGACCAGCAAGGTCAGAAGGACTGCTCCTTTGGAGGGGAGCAAGGGCCAGTCTGGAGCAACCAGACCAGTGGTGTATTTCGTAGAGTTCGTCGCCAAGATGGCTACTAGCCAGCAGGCCAGCAACCGGTTAGGCAAAATGCAGAAGGGCCCCACGCAGATCGTGGAGATGCTGGAGGGCTCACCTTTGGTGCAGATGCTGCTCGGGTGTTGGGCTTCTCAGATCCCAAAGCACAACTTGGAGGGAGCCTCGGTTGTTGCACTTGTCAGCTTGTCGTGGTCGTTTCAAGATGGCTGGCTCCACGTGTCTCGGTGCCTCCACGGGTCTCCTCTTTTCAGGGACTGTGGATCGGGCGGTGAGAGGTCTGGAGGTCCAGGTCTTGTCAGTCTCTGGGCTCGGGCTCCGGCGGGAGGCGGCGGCAAAGCAGACGTTGATTCGCTGGATGGTGCTTGCGTTAGCAAGGTGGTCACTCCCTGACCACAGGGGAGATTGGCTTCAGTCCTCTGTGCAGCAGAGCGTCGAAGTTCCCGTCTTCTTCTTAGTGTTAAGTTGATTCCAGGATGTCTGAAGTCTTAGGACACAGCTCCTACCTTTAAGCGGATTCTAGGGGCCGGACTACCTGCTAGGTCCCTCCCTAAGGGTGGGACCAGGAAGGGGGGTGGTTACACCCCCAATCCTTTGTCCAGCTCGCCCCAGGCCCGGGACTGGTGTGCCCCAGGACCGGTTTGAACTGGCATATGCACCGAGGCTCCTTGTGAGCCTCAGGCATGTCTGGTTTCTTTCAAGCCCTACCTGACCAATACACAAAATCCTGTCTGGGGTTGTGCATGCACCTCCCCTGGCAGGAAACCCTTTGTCCACACCTCCCAAGCTGGAAGGACTCCCAGCAGCAGGAGGGCAGACTTGTGTCTGTGGTGGCAGCATCCATTTTGTGGAGCTGAGGCTATGTCTGATTTTACCCGGGTTTCAGGTACTGTACATGTCGTGTCCCTCTAGAAGGGTGGAATGCTAACCCCGTCGCCAGAATTGGCGAGGGGTTAGTATTCCAATTCGTATGACACCTTACTCGACATGTTTTGATAAAGCCAAACCAAAGTTAGCATTTAACCGCGAGGTTCATAATGCACTTAAGAGTATATGGTATGACGATACCTGGAAACAGTAGAAGGAAGTTGTTCCGACCACTGCAGACAGGCCCAGCTCATGCCAGAGCACCATCTCACATGGAACCAAGCACTCTGCCTTCAGGATTGTTAAGGCCTGCCATAGGAGTGACTTATAGGTTACCAGGTGTCCCATTTAAGGTTAGGTATAGGTATACTACACCTAAGTAAGAGGTGGTTACACCAACTTACCCCAGCTGAGTGATCAGCCAGTTGTGTCAAATTTGTTAGGCCAAGCCTGGGGTGGCATAATACATGCTTCAGCCCCTGGCAGGCCTTAGATACACCAATGCCCTGGGTACCTAGTGTACACTGGTACAGGGGCTGACAGGGTGATCCAACCAATTGGGTATGTACCTAGGGTACATGGAGTCCATTTTACAGAGAGAGCAGATAGCCTGAGAGCCTGAATGGCAGGATCTCAGGCCAACTAAGTCGAAAAACCAGCTAGACACTAGGCAAAAATTTGGGGATAACCATAGTCAGATATCCACCTTCCTACATCCAGTCCTAAAATGGCTTCCTACGAAGCAAGATTTCTGCGAAAGATTGCGTGCATGACTCATAAAGCCCTACATTTTAAGACCCCCATATATCTGGCACAAAAGCTTGAGTTATCACAAGGCTGCAGACCCTCACGAAGTGAAAACTCATTATTACTGAAACCACAGATTTTCCCAAAAAAGAGAATGAGCTACAGAGCCTTCTTGGGCATCGACCCGAAGATACAGAACTCTCTGCCACCGGAAATCCTTCGAATCTCATCTATACTAATGAATGCGTTTTTGCCCTTTTATCGTTTATCTATCTGCCTATTATACAGATGCTGGGATTGACCACTACTCTGATGTGCAACCAATGAATCCAGCTTTAGCATGCTACTCCCATATATTCAATGTTTGTTCGTTCCTGCCTCTGTATCCCACACACCCTATAATGTGAAGCGCTCTGATACCCTCTTGGGTCTTGTTCGCGCTATACAAAACTTTATAAGTAAATAAAGCATCAGCTCACTCGATATTAAAATGCTGGAAAATGTTTGCCAAACATTCAGAAACTAGCTATGGAAAATGTGAAATATCTAATCACTCTGGTGACTTCGAGGCAAGGCAGGCTTCTTTAGAGTTTCCAGAAAGTAATTGTATGTTCTTGTATTTTTTCACCATCACTGATTACCAACCTTTGTAAATACATTTTATTTAACAATGTATTTTGTGTTAGGAACTTGATGTACCTTAAACCTAGCTTTAGGGAGCAGTGGAATGCCTTACGGGGAAAACGTTCATTGCAGCAGGAACATCCGAAACTGAAGGTGGTATACACAAAACATTGGGGGGTGTGGTGTCTGGTTGAAACCATACTGCAGAAACCAGGGGTTAGAGGGGACTGAACATTACATTAGGACATTAACAGGCAGCAAGCAGAATAATGGCATATCCCTTTATATTACACACATTGATAGTACATTCAACATTGTGGCTCAGGGTGAAAGATTGGTTTCTCCATAATCACACATTTGAGTGGAAAGATGTCAAAGCCGGGATTAGAACTTGGTTCCAAAACTAGCTATTTAGCCAGAATGTATTATTCAAATCAGAGGCGGGTGGAAGTGGCGCATGTAGCAGGTGCAAAGTGAACTCCTCTGCATCTCCTGACTCCACTCCCCACGGCAGAGACTCACATGATCAGGCCTGAGTCATATGTCCTTGTGAAGGACACGTGGTGTGCCACAGGACTCGCATGCTTCAGTCCGATACCAGGAATCATACGGAGACTGGTTGATGCCACCGTCATGAAGGGCTCTGCCACAAAGAATACAAAGCCGAGGGCTCTGCGAGAGCCATTAACAGCTCAGCTCTCTCCTCTAAAAATAGGGAAAGGAGATCGTCTGAGACGGAGGCTTACACCCGTGCACAACCCTTGGTGTAAAGGAGCTGTATAAATGTATGAACATGCTTCAAGGTTTTCTCATGTGTGTCTGATTTGTGACTTCATTTCCTAGGCTTAGAACTATTTCATAGAAATTTTAGTAGCAATCTCCAAGGGGAAATTAATTCTTCTCCTATTGGAAGCTACACATATTTTTTTTTAAATTCACACGCAGTCCTATAAGTTAAATAAGCATATTTACCTGATGAAAATGGCCATGCAAACGTCAGTGGCTCATAAAAATAAGAACATTTTGAAAAGAAATGGCCTGTTGTTGGTCAAAAGGTAAGAACCTTCACATGCCTTTGGAAATTAATGTGATTTTTTAATTAGTTTTCCCTAATAGAAGAGCATCCCAGCCATTCAAAGGTTCCACTTTTGAACGTGTGCAGAAAATATTTGTCTTCCCTTTCTTCAAGTGGAGAGTGAGAAAGGAACCTGTTTCCTGCAATGGTAAGATTGGACATTATCATTGGAAGAAGAGTTCATTTATTGTTCAAAACTAATTTAAAAGATTAGGAATTTTTTCCTCTTAATTGCCCATTCAAATTACAGGTTTATGTTAAGTAGGTTGATATAAGTGTCCTTTATTAAAAGCATCTGTGAAAAAACAATCCTGATTTTTTATTTTTTTTGTCTATGTACAATATGGTTTGTATTGCACGCATTTGTCTACACCTTTGGCTTTTAACTGGTTATGTCACTTTGACACTGATTACTAGTTGACCATTTTTAGACCGCTAGGTGAGGAATCATTGGGTCCGATAAATAGCTTTCAGATAGGAATTTCTGCCACATAATCTTTATTTATTTATGTAGATATTGAGAGTTTTATCCAGAGTTACCATGTCCCAAGGGTAACAGATGTCAGTAGAGTAAAAATATGTACACAACAATAATCAGCAAGTTCTCAAGAGGGTTGTAGGGTCACAGAGAAAAACACCACACCAAAAGTTACAAAAAATCAAGAACAGTATCAGTACATCTGTTTGGGACATTTCCAGAAATCTACAGCAGCCCATAGTCAATTTCTTTATATGGTTGAATTTGTCAGCAGTCTATTAGGTATGTCTTGATCTTGATCAGCAGACTCTTTTCTTGGAAACCACATCTGAGGGGTTTGCACGTATCTTCAGTGGCTCAGAATTCCATAACCCAGGGTGCTCCCAGTGAAGGAGTAAGTGTAGATTCATTCCTTTCTATGTCTCGGCTAGACAGCACATGTGTTGTGTCTTCGAGACATGTTGTTGTTAGACCTGGCATCCTTGCCATGGTTTCCCCTCTCTTTTTGCCTCTACCTCCTGTATTTTTGATGTTATGCTGGACTTTGTTTTGGCTGGTTTATATGCTCTAGGCACTTTACTATTGCTGATCAGTGCTAAAGTGAAAGTGCTCCCATGTGTAAATTGTGATTCTGATTTGTTCTCCATTATTGGCATATTTGATTTACTAGTAAGTCCCTCGTAAAGTGCACTGCGTGTGCCCAGTGCCTGTACATCAAATGCTACTAGTGGGCCTGCACCACTGGTTGTGCCACCCACATGAGTAGTCCTGTATACCTGTTTCAGGCCTGCCGTTGCAGTCTGTGAGTCATGCCATGTCGACTTTTTTTTGTTTTTTGCAGTTTTATATAGCGCGAACTTGACCCGAATCCAATCAGGTATCAGAGCTAAGTGCACCCACTTGCCAGGTCCAAACCTTCTCTTTTACTAATTGCATGGCACCACTAAGGTAAGCCCAAGGTAACCCATAGGGCAGGGTGTAGTGTATGTAAAATGTAGGACCTGTAGTGGTGTGTTTTACATTTCCAGATAGTGAAATACTGCTAATTTCGTTTTTCACTGTTGCAAGGACTAGCTCTCCAACAGGCTGCCTTGTAACCTTTTACAAGTGTAACTTTCAATTGGGAACAGCTAGATATTTGAAGCTCAGAATTTAAAAACACATATTTTAGTGACAGTAGTTTTTATATTGTGTGCTTGCAAATGCCACTTTTAGAAAGTGGGACTTTTCTGGTTTAATTCTCCTGTGCCTCTGCCTGCCTGTGGAATCAACATCTAGTTTAGACTGATGAGGGCCTGTTTGTGCATTCACTCTACACAGTCACACAAGGGAGTTGATGTGTGCCCTGCATATCCTGATTGCCTATCACCAGGACCCAAACTATAACAGCAGGACATTACAAAGGATTTGGTGGTGTTGATCTTCATGTCTAGCCCCTCCATGAAGGATGCAAAGGCATCGAAAAAACAGGGCAATACTACAAATGGGTGACCCCTGATGATTGTACAATAGGGCTGATTTTGGTTGCTTTCCAATTTGGGGCACACCCCCACACCTTAAAAACTAGATCCCCTCTAAATGGTTAATATAGAGGGAGAATAAAAAAGGCACAAGGACACACCCTTATCTGACGCCCCTGCGCAACCTGAACATTTCAGAACCCTCCCCCCCACAGCCCGAACCTTACAGCAGCACTTGAGTCACAGAGATTTCCCTAATAGTATTGATGGCTGGTCTATCTGTGCCCAAACCTTCCATGATGCCCCGCAATTTCGAGTGGGACACAACGTCAAAGGCACTGGACAAGTCCATGAAGCCCAAGCAGAGTGCAACCCGCTTGGCAATTGTATATTTTCCCAGAAAAAGACAGGGGTCTTCCATCTTCATCCCTCTTCTGAACCCATACTGGATGTCTGACAAAGAGCTGCTCTCTTCTGCCCATGCCTCAAAACAGAAGAGTAAGTTGCAGTTCAACACCTTCACAGTGGAGTCCAGGAGGGAAATTGGGCAATAACCACTAGGGTCCTCCCGGTTGCCCTTCTTAAACATCAGGACAATGAATGAGTTGGACCAAGAAGGAATCTTGGTGGAAGAAGTTGCTGCTCTGAGGGCTTTGGCTACCAAAGGACCCCACAATCCAGGTTGCTCTTAAATAGGTTAAAAGGGACCCCATCCGGGCCAGGGGCCTTTCCACAACTGCTAGCTTTAATAGCCACAATCACCTCTTCTAGTGAGGGGTAATACTTGGGGAGGAAGCACTCCTTTGAAGCAGCGGGGGAGTCACTGATATTGCCTGGTTTGTCACTGTTAGACCTGGCATTCTAGGCGTGGTTTCCCCTGACTTTTTGCCTCTACCTCCTGTATTTTTGACACTGTGCTGGACTTTGTTTTTGCTGGTTTAGATGCTTTGGGCACTTTGCCACTGCTGATCAGTGCCAAAGTGCAAGTGCTCCCTAGTTAAATTGTTATTATGATTGGTTATCCATGATTGCCATATTTGTTTTACCAGTAAGTCGCTAGTAAAGTGCACTGAATGTGCCAGAGCTGGTAAATCAGATGCTACTAGTGGGCCTGCAGCACTGATTGTGCCACCCATGTGAGTAGCCCTAAAAATGGTGTCTCAGGCCTGCCCCCGCAGTGCCTGTGTGCAGTTGTTAACTGCAATGTTGCCTGGCCAGTGTACACAACTGCCAGGCCTGACCCTTATCTTTTCTTGCACATTAGACACCCCTAGGTACCTTCCTGGGCAGGGTGCAGTGTATGTGAAATGTAGGACATGTTCCAGTGTGGGTAACATGCCCTGATAGTGAAATACTGCCAATTTCTTTTTTCACTATCTTGCCCATAGGTTAGAACGGGGAATGCTGTGTATCATATTTACCTGCATATCTTCCCATAGCGGCAAGATCGACATATGAAGTCTGGTATCCCTGAACTCAGAATTTGGTAACGCATCTTTTAGGAAAGATGGTTTTTAAATTCCCCGTGTTGGAAAATAGCACTTTTAGAAAGTGGCTATTCTCCTGTTCAACCTTTCTGTGTGCCTCTGCCTGTTTGTGTATTGACTGTCTGGTTTTGAGTGACAGGGGCTGGGGTGGCTGCAGAGGGCTGGGTGAGTCAGCACTAGAACTCGTTTGGACTGGATCCTGGACCCCTCACCCATGTAAGAACAAAGACTTTTGGGGTATAAGTAGCTGAGCCGAAACCCCAGTAAAAGTAGACTACTTCTGCAATCAAGAGGACTCTCCGCCAAAGAAGATCTGCTGAAGAGACTGACTTGCTAAGGAAGAGATCTGAGGAAGAGATCTGAGGAACTTTGCTGTGTGCTGTGTTCCCCTCCTGCTTTCAGAAAGGACTTTGTTGTGTGCTGTGTCCAAGAGTCTCCAAGGGCCTGAGAAGAGCTTGCCTCCTGTTGGGAGCGCAGGGATATCAAGGTTCCCAAAACAACGTTAATTGAGAAGCTGAGTGAGTGTTTCTGCGCACAGCCGGTGCCTGCTGGTGATCTGTGACTCGGTGTGCATTCGGCACTCAAGGAAGACTGGCCGTGATGGAAAGCACGCACTGAGGGCCGGTATCTCAAGCGTGCTGTGTTTTCCCTTTGTGCCTTCACTGCCGCACCTCGAGCCGAACGCCCGAGGCCGGGTTCGCCGAGGAGAAAGTAACCACAAAAACCCTTCACCGCTGCTGGCCCGGAGTTTGCTGAGTTTGCTGACGTCCTTGCCGAGCCGTGCTGGGATTGGTCCCAGCCCCCAGGGATTCCTACAACGTCATTGCCGAGCCACGCTGGGATTGGTCCCCGCCCCCAGGGATTCCTGCAGTGTCATTGCCAAGCCGCGCTGGGATTGGTCCCAGTCTCGAGGGCTTCCCCCACACTCGTGCCAAGAAGCGGAGCGGCGCCTGAGGCTGGGGAGCGTCCCGAAGAAGAAATCGCCCGGAATGCTGAGCCCCCGTCGCATTGCACTAAGGAAACCAGAACTGAGTAGTACAGTGCGCACTCACGCCTGGCAACCATGGGGGGATTTTCTTAAAGAACCGGCAAGTGTTACTACCTTACTAACACAGTAGTGGGCTCGCGTGCATTGTGGGGACGCCGGGGTGATTTGCTGATTCCCGAGCCAGGAGTAGCGACGCGCACGCCCCTGCTACAGCAAAAGCGCCTATCTTATTATCATGGAAGGGAACCGTTGGAGCACAAAGAGTAGTACCCGGGTGAACTGTGTAAGCACAAAAGAGCATTGCTGAAAAGAACTGTGTAAGCACAAGGAGCAATACTGAAGTGAACTTTTGATAACAGAAACCTACCAGTTTGTTTTTTGCTAAAAACATAACAAGGAACCATTTTCAAAGACAGAGAAACTTTATTTATATGTATGTGCATTTTGCTACCGTTTTGATCTGATCTAAGCTATATAAAGATATTGATGTTTTTATAACTACCTGTGTGGTGTCCATTTGTGGTGTTTCACAGTGTTACTGTGGGTATTGGTGCAAATACTTTACACATTACCTTGGGGAGAAGCCTGTCTGCTCGTGCCAAGCTACCAAGGGGGTGAGGAGGGTTTATCAACAGTGTGTACCCCCTTACCCTGACTAGAAGTAAGGGTCCCTATTTGGACAAAGGTGCTTACCTCTGCCAACTGGAGACCCCCAGGTCTAACAGTCACTTACAGAGTAATCCGCCCCTCATGTTCAGATAGGGCAGAATCAATCAGAGGTGCATTTTTTTTTATTTTTTTTAAGTTTGAGTTTATTGAAAAACAAGAGAAAAAGAACAGCATATACATTTTGAGCTGAGAGAAATACAATTAATATAAAATATGTTAAGTAATAGGAAAAATCATCGTTGTAATAAATCATGCTGTATAAAAAGAGAGGAGGGTATAAAGAAAAAGGGAGGGGTAAAAAATAATCTAACTCTATCGAAATTTTAGAGAAAGAGATAACAAGGTAAAAAGTTAAACACTGTAAGCATAAAAAGAAAATACCTAGTAATTAAGAGAATCACAATGTAAACTAATTCTAGTACATAAGCATGAATAACATTATCTTAATTTTATGAGATAAGACAACATGGTGAAATTAAGGCGGTTTTCGGATATCATCTGCAACATTAACAGCATTAGAGGCGGACCAAGATAAATATGTAGTGAGAGGTAGCCATAAGAGATCTCTCTTAATAGCTAAAGAAATAGGGGTAACAAAATTATTATCAAGCCTGTGATGAAAGCATATGGCGTTCCACCAAGCTCTGAAAGTAACTTTGTCAGTTTGTTTCCAATTTGAAGTTATTAGATGTAAAGCAACAGCCAATAACAAATCTAGCAACTTAAAATTAGCTGGTGATTGAGGCCAATGAGAGGACAGGGAACCTAAAAAAATGTTGGATAAAGAGAAGGAAATGTTGACTTTAAAGAGCTTTTTAATGTGGGACCAAACTAGTTGCCAGAAATGAGCAATATTGGCACATTAAAATAATATATGTTTTAAATCGGCATTAGAGCTAGAACAGGACCAACAGATAGAAGAAGTAGTGTGTGAAAAAGAAGCACATTTTGCAAGGGAATGTAATAGTCGTAGATAAACAAAATAAAGGGTTTGAGAGGTGTTAGCTGCTCTTGAGGTTTTGAGAATTTTGAGCCACAGTGTATCCCATAAGGAGGTTGGCCAGCATTGCTGCAGATCCTTTTCCCATGCCAATTCAGTTTTTGACTTAAGTCTCTCTAAGGGCGATAATAGACACTTTTAAATAGAACAAGCTGAAGGGGATGAGTCCAAAATGGGAAACAGAGAGGAGCATGTTATAGGAAGATCGGGCTAGTTGGTAATGCAAGAAGGTACTGATTAAGCGAAGGAAGTAGAGAATTATATTGTTTATGAAAAGAATTAGGTAATGAAAATTTCATTTGTAGATCATAGAAGGATAGGGGAAGAATATTATTTCAAAGTTGGGAAATCCAGAGTAACCCCTTGGATCTCCAAGATTTCCAATAAATGGTACGATTCTTGATGCATAATAATTAATTGTGCCAAATAGGTTGTTGAGACAGAGAGACAATAGAAGGGTAAGACAAAGGTAGAAAAGAGGTTAAAATCTTACGAGAATGAGAAATATTAGGAGAGCGTATAGAAGAAATATTGTTGGTGAAAGCAAGAAACTCCGTAAATGAAAAGGGAGAAAGTATAGATTTGTCTATAGACAACCACACAGTGGGATGAGTGGGAAAAGCTGAAGAAAGCCAACGGGAAGTTTGTTTCAAAGAAAAGGCCGAGTGATAAGATTTGAAGTCTGCAAATTGAAGACCTCCATTAGATTTATCCTTTTTTAAAGAAGATAAGGCTATTCGAGGGGATTTGTTCTGCCATAGAAATTTAGTTAAAAGTGAATCAATCTTTTTGAAATAATGTCCGGGAATATGCCCAGGAATCATGGAAAGAGTATATAAAATCAATGGGGTGAGCATCATCTTAATGGAATAAAGGCGACCCCACCAGGATAGAAAAAGAGGATGCCAACGAGTAATATTATCACTTAGCGATTTTATAATGTGATCAAAGTTCAATTTTAAAGTGTCTGGGATAGATTTGATTTTAGATGTTTGCCATGAAAAACCCATATGGGTGAAATAATGTTTAAGGCATAAAACATTGAGTGGTAAGATTTCACATTTATCAAGATTAAGACGGTACCCTGATAATTGAGAGAAAATATTAACCTGATGTAAGAAAGGAGGGAGGGAATTGGTCAGATTAGAACAATATAAAAGGATATCATCTACATAAACAGACATTTTAACCTGATGAGAATCAAGTTGAAAAGTGAAAACCAGAGATTTGAGCATCTTGTCTAATTTTAGTTAGAAAGGGTTCCAACGCTATTACAAATAATAACGGAGACAAGGGACATCCTTGTCTTACTCCTCTGAGAAGAAAAAAACAATCTGAGGTTTTGCCGTTAACGGAAATAGAAGCTCTGGGGCCCGAATAAAGCAATGAAATTAAGGAGATTAATTTAGGAGGGAAGCCTATCCATTTTAAAGCGCGAAACATAAAATCCCAACCAATTCTGTTAAATGTTTTTTCAGCATCTAAAGCTATGGCAGCAATAGGGTAGTCTAAGGAAGAAGCCTTACTAAGGACGTTAAAGAAGACTGTAGAATTATCGGAGGATAAGCGACCCTTTACTAAGCCGGAATTCTCAGCTTCAATAAGTTCAGGTAAGATAGCATCAATGCGTAATTCTAAAATCTTTGCAAAAATCTTATAGTCAGTATTGACTAAATAACTGGGGCGATGCTTTATTCAGAGAGAGACGGGTCCTTGTTATCATTTGGGATTAGACATATCATGACCTCTTGAAAGGTGCCAAGAGATGAACCATTTGTAATAAAGGAATTAAATAAGAGTAAAAGGTTTGGAAGAAGAAGTTTAGCAAAATGTTCATAAAACTAAACAGTAAATCCATCAGGACCAGGGGCCTTCCCTTGTCGCAAGACCAAAATAGTATGGGTTATGTCAGTTAATGTAATATCAAGTTCCAAAGAATCAAAATCAATAGAATGGGAAGGAGGAGAATTAATAGATTGAAAATAAGAGGATAAATCTGTTTGAGTTGGTTGATTCTCTGGAGTATATACATTTTTATAGAAGGAGACAAATTCATTTAAGATATCCTCATCTTTTAAATAGAAGAGACCCATTAGTACTTTGCAGAGATTCTATTCTAGTTCTTTCTTTCTTTATTTTTAAGTAGTTGGCCAATATTTTCCCCATTTTACTTTGGCCACCATAATACCGAGCGCTACACTTTAAAAAATAGGAAGAAGCAACTTCTGTAGAAAGTCTGTTAAAGGTAAGTTTAGAGTCAATACGATTTTTTAGAGAAGATTCAGAGATGGAATGGTAATAAATATATTCTAATTGTTTAATGCTATGAAGTAATTGGGAAGAATTTTACCTCAAAAGATTTTTTCTTTTGTGAGACAAAATTCATTATAAATCCTCTGGCTGCTGCCTTAAAGGAATCCAAAATCATAAGAGGAGAAAAGTCTGGAGTTGAATTAATAGCAAATAACTCAAAGGCAAATGAACTGAGGGGCATATTCACAAGGGCTTTATCTCCGCTTTTTTGGCTTAAAAAGCCAGAAAAGCAGAGATAAAACTATCCCCCTATTTACAGGAGGGTGCTAACATGCATAATCGCATGTTAGCACCCTTTTTCCCAACGCCTACCTTTGCATCTCTAATGAGATGCAAAGTGGGCTTCACTGGGCGTACCCCGGATGGACAACCTTGCAAATATCGCTGATGTTCACATCGCGATATTTACAAGGCTGCCCCAGCATTTTAGCACACGTTAGTTTTTGGAGAAAACAGCTGTTTTCTCCAAAAACTAACATCTGCTAAAGTGCAGACTTACCTATCCCCAACATTGGGGTGAATTATGCTGATACGACCCTGCGGGTCGTATCAACACAGTTATCGCCGTTTTGCAGGGAACATCGCTGGAAAACCAGCGATGTTCCCTGCAAAAGGGCGATAACCTCGCTATCTCTGGAATTTTTATCGCCCTGGAGTAACGCGTTGTTACTAACGCGCTACCAGGGCGATAAATTCCAGAGATAGCCTGCGATAATATAATTATCGCTAAGCACGGCTAGTGATAATTATCGCTGGCCGTTGTTAATATGCCCCCAGATTGGCTAGAGCAGTTAGGATCCGCAAATAATGAATTATTAAAACGCTATCTATCAGTATGTGGAGTAAAAGATATAGATCGAAGTCAACGAAAACTGGGGCATGATCTGAAATTAAAATAGATCCTAACTTGGAATGAAGGGCATGTTGAGCTAAAGGTTTATTAAGAAAGAGATAATCAATACGGGACTGTGATTGATGTGGAGGTGAAAAGTAAGTATATTCTCTGAATTCTGGATGACAAAGTCTCCAAATATCAACAAGGGACCTACGATGTAAGGTGGAGGTAAATCATGTGTGCATGTTAGTATTTACAAATTTGACAGGCGAATGTCAATCCAATAGGGGTCATATATTTGATTTGCAATCACCGCCAAAAACAATATAGTCATCATCATGCAAAGAAGGTCAGGCGGGACTGATTACACAAAATATATGCTGGGACACAGGGTTTTAGAATGACATCACATTTATTAACAGCATAAATGGAGCATCATTTACTATTTATGGTAATAGTTCTGGTGCTCACACAAAAAGTGAAAGTGCGTGAAGTGGGGGGTGCTGGTGACATTTAAAATGTACATTGCATTGACAACAACAGCAAACAAAACTCCCAAATAAATTAAATGCAGCAGAGGAGTTTTGGTTTTAAAGGTCGACGGCGTTTCAATCTCATGAATGTGAGATCTTCATCAGGACGAGAAAGGTGTGTGCACCAGAATTGGTCCGTGTGTCTATGCGGGACCAATTCCCTCCCTTAACAATCGGCGCTCCTCGCCCACAGGTGGAACCCTGACCTCGCCTCAGGTTCCTGTTCTTAGAAACTGAAACCTAAACCACTGGCTACCTGCCAATTCTGAAATTCTATCTGCTCACACCTTTCTCATCCTGATGGAGATCTCACATTTATGAGATTGAAACGCCGCCGACCTTTACAACCAAAACTCCTCTACTGCATTTAATTTATTTTGGAGTTTTGTTTACTGCTGTTGTCAAAGCGATGTACATTTTAAATGTCACCAGCACCCCCCCACTTCACGCACTTTCACTTTTTGTGTGAGCACAAGAACTATTACCGTAAATAGTAAATGATACTCCATTTATGCCGTTAATAAATATGATGTCATTCCAAGAACCCTCTGTCCCAGCATATAATGCCTAATCAGTCCCGCCTGGACTTCTTTGCATTGCTCCACCTGAGTAAAGCTGCTCTTAAAATATTAGTAGCCTTGGCAACATGTTTTTTTGGGCCTCACCCAGACCTTTGTCTTTCAACCACAAGCATCTTTGTAAGCAGAGATTAGCAGTGAAATTACCTTCCATAATCAGGCCCAACTCCTTGCTGCCTGTAGATTTAAGGGAGTCCAGCTCACGATCCAATTTTGACAAGATGCCGCCTCTATCTACTATTGGGATATTGTTGTAAAATGTAACCTGCTGGACCATTCCCAATCAGGTTTCAGAGACAATTATAGCACAGTGACAGCCCTGATCGCCACAACAGATGGCATCCGCACCATGTTCAACAGAGGAGAATCAGCTGCCCTGATCCTGCTCAACCTCTCCGCAGCCTTTAACACTGTCTCTCACCACACTCATATCGAAATCACAGATGACGCGCTCAGATAGATGGCATCCTTTCTCACCTGGCAGACCGAGAAAATCAGTCTTCCTCCATTCACCTCTCAACCCAAGTGCGCCATCTGCAGAGTCCCACAAGGCTCATCCCTCAGTTCAACCCTCTTCAATATCTACATGACACCTCTTGCAGATATCCTCAGAATCCACAACATCAACATCGTCTCATATGCTGACAATATCCAGCTCGTCCTCTCACTGTCAACAGACCCCACTACGACTAAGATGCACTTCCACAACAGTGTGAACAACACCTCAGCCTGGATAAAGAATAATTTACTGAAGCTCAACACGGACAAAACTAAAGTACTGATCTTTGGCAAACATACCTCCCTCTGGAACAACTCCAGATGGCCATCGGAACTCAGACTCACCTACTCGCCAAAAGACCATGCGCGCAACCTTGGCATCATCCTGGACAAGGAACTCTCCATAAAACATCAGGTCAACACTGTCTCCTCAGAATGCTACCACACTTTCCTCACGCTCCGCAAAGTCATCAAGTGGCTCCCCATCACCACCAGGAAAACAGTGATGTAGGCCCTCATCACCAGATAATTTGACTACAACAATGCACTCTATGCAGGCACCACTACAGAACTCATGAAAAGACTACAGAGGATCCAGAATGCAGCAGCTAGACGGATCCTTAACCTGACAAAAAGGACCCACATCACCCAGCACCGAAAAGACCTCCACTGGCTCCCCATCCAGAAAAGATGCCAATTCAAGCTTCTGACCCACGACTACAAAGCCCTCCACAACCAAGGACCCGCCTACATGAGCCACCGCCTGAATTTCCACCTGCCACCCAGGAACCTCTGCTCTGCTCACCTCGCCCTCACACAGATAACATAAATCTGCCTTTGCTGCACCAGAGGATACTTCTTTTCCCACCTCTCCACCAAATTCTAGACCTTTACAACCAAAACTCCTCTACTGCATTTAATTTATTTTGGAGTTTTCTTTACTGCTGTTGTCACCTTCTTACTTCAACCTTGTTGACTCACTTCAGGAAGGGACTAAAGACCTGGCTCTTTGACTGATACGCACAGCACAGTGCCTGGATACTATCTTGTGTGATTAGCCACGCTACATGAGTACCGCTTGATTGATTGAAAGTTAACAATACCCAGTCAAGAGCCTAAGGCAAATTCCAGGCCCAAAACCTGATGAAACGGTGTGTTTGCAATGCAGTGAAAAAGTTTAGCATTGACCATGTTCAATATGAAGGTCGCCAAGCTCCCTTTTGAACCACTGGAAGAAGATGGAATAACTGATAGATGGAGTTTTTTTTAAATCTATTGATGTGAGCAGGTGAAACAACTCAAGTTTCCCGCAGACATAGAATCGAAAAAGAGCTCCTGTAGTCAGACCACATGTGAGTGTCAATTTTTCCCTTTAATTCCAGCCACGATCCAAGCCAAAAAAGAGAACTTGGGGATGATGACGATTTCGATGTTACGGTCAGTTAGTTGCGCACCTCCATCTTGCGTTGTGGTTGGGGTGAAACAAGCGGTCCGTCGGGCAGATCTGGCATAAATTTCATGTATCCACTGGATAGCATCAAGACCATGGTCTAGCTAGGAAGGAAGAGATGTGAGGAGACACACATGATTTTAGTAACTGTGGTTGAACGTAGGAGCGAAACTGGACAAGATCCAAGAAGAGGGGATCGTGTACCTTCAGAGGCGGTAGAGGGACTGTAGCTATACTCTGGGATGGGGTGGCCTTTTGCAAACCCCTTCTTGAGTTCACATGCTAGAAGTGGGGGCAGGCTGTGCATTCTTGTGGAATTACGGCCTGCTGGAGTTGAGAACTAGTGTCACAAAATTGACCCACTGCATTCATACTATTAGCTGTCAAATGTGTCGGTAAGAACTTGCAAAAATCGAAGGCAATTGCTCCTCTCAAAATCCCACCTACTGGTGTGTTATGGATATTAGGGTTTGGTAATAGTGGACGAGGGAGCGAGGTGGTAGCACAGATGACACCTTGGTCCCCCACATGGAAATTGAGTCCTTGAGCTGTCAAAGGAGGTTAGCTAGGACTGGGGAGAACCATGTAGTGATGGTATTCTCTTACCCTTTGGGCTGGGTTTTCTCTGAGCTCAATACACTCTAGATGTATAGAGTCAATATGTCTAGTGCTAGCAGATGCACTGAGCAGTTTCAGAAATGTACTCCTAATAAGTATGTCATGTTTGCTCCCTGATACATAGTGCAGGATGAACTTGAGCTTGTTCATTGGGAAATTGTGGGTGCATGCCACCTTCTGCATTGCCACTTCTAATATCTCGCAGTTGTTAGTCCAATTACTCGGCTGAACTTTTGAAGTTCTTGCAGAAGAAGAAGGGTGGGTGGTGGCAACAATAGATTATCTGTACAAGAATATTCTGTGTGAAGATGATGGAGCTCGGAAGCTGAATCTGGGATGACGGGCTGTTGAGCAGATTCAAGCAATGCCATTGGATCAGTTACCTGATCTGAGCTTGAGCAAAGGTCAAGGGGGTATAGTCATGACTTCCCCCTGAGAAGCGTAATATGTCCGGCAGTAGCAGTGGTGGAGTTCACAGAGTGTATGTTGCTAATATAAAGCTTTCCAGTTGGTGATTCAGATGCACATGGTGGAGGTGCTGGTGCTGCAGATGCATACTGGTGAAGCAAAGTTTGGATCTTCCCGCTCGCAGCACTGTCCTCTTTGTGAACTAGCTTTTGTACTGGATTGCAATTAAACAATGGGTAGGTTTTGGTTTTGGTTTTAGTTTAGCTAGAAAACTGCTTGCATGGGGAGAGGAGTGACTGATTGTCCAGCTGGGTTTCGTTGACAGAGGCAGCCTGGAGGGCGGGTAATATACAGAGAAGCAGAGGGCGGCTGGAATGTCACTTGTGTGTGGCTTTTCGATGCCTTTTGTGCTCATTTTTTGTGTGTGGCTTTGCCACGTCTATTAGCTGGGGGTGGGTGATGCCTTCTCATTAAGTGAATTGTTGTTACCATCTCATAGATTGAGAGAAACACATCCAAGGGTGCCCTAATTGATGGTCATGGCGCCTTGGTTTCTGATTCTGTGGGTTGCTCAAATGCTGGCCCTGTTAGTGTCTTAGTCTGGTCAGAATAGGTAGCAAGGGAAAATACACCTGCCTACGATGTTGCTTCAAAATTGTATATGCTGATGGGCGGATGATGACATCCAATCAAGAATGGCATCAAACTTTTGAGGTATTCTAGCAAAGGCATTGACAGTGGCGGTGTAAAGGGAAGAGTAATACACAGCAGCCGGATACGACTGGCCCCTGGCAATCAGATTATTTAGAGCTAAGAGCTTATGGTTTATTCTCATGATATTACCTGCCAGGACACTTAGGATGTTAATTTGCACATCGAGCTTTTCCGAAGGGTACGAAAAGGACGCTGAGACAGACTCCAAATCGTTGAGCAAAGCTTTCTAGAGGTTGGTACTGGAGTTATGCTGTTGTATCTCATCAGTCTGGCTACAGAGTGATTTATGTTGCAGGTTATATTCTTCCCATTATGACAGTTAAGTCAGAGTGCTCTGATAAATCAAAGTCTTGGATTCCAAAAGCCTCTTCTACAGGAGTATGACTGGACACTTTAGTGGTTGAGGTAGTGGCTCAAACCTTTGAAGTTAACAGGTTTAGCTTAATGGGACTTAAAGGGGTAGAGGGAAACACATTAGCACACAAAGTTGTTTGTGTTGTTGTTTTAGTCAGTTAGCTGGGCACATGGACATAGCAATGCTGGCTGGTCAGTTGACATGCCAAGCTGGTCACATCATCTGAAGGATTGCTCCTTTTGGTCTCCCCCATGTTTGATGTGTTCACAATGTTGGCTTCTGTTCAAGGAAGAGATGGAATGGCCAAATATTGTCTCCAAGAATGATATATTTCCCTCCTGAGGGTCTGTAGAGTGAACCTTAGCAGAAATGGTTAGCATTGTGTAGCACAAGTGCTGTGAATTCTTGTACATTCCTAGAGGGTGTGAGGAAGTCGCCAGCTGAGGGACAAAGTGCAGGCTGTAAGAATTTCCTACCCCCACTGCTGGAGATGGGTGTATTTGAAATTAAGTGGTCTGTTATCCCAGAGCGTTTGGGTAGTGGAGAGTGCGATAGCGATATGGAAATGTGCGAAGGGCCTGGTTGCGATGTTACTTGCAATGTCATAACACACCCTCAGTAGTAGTAGACACGTCTCTCTTGCCAGACTGCTTTGCAGCTTTATTCTCCCCCCCCTTCTTGTTGGTAGTGTGATGGCCTGACCCCTGGGTTTTCCCTGCAGGAATCAGCAGACTATTACGGTCTGAGATGTGGAGAAGTGTGTCAATTTATCACAGGTGACAAATGTCCTGGTTCCTCAGTCAGTGACACGGTTCTTTCTCCAGCACCACCTCACGCCCTATAGTATAGCAGAATCCATTAGAATTGGGGGGCTTGAGCACGCTGCATAGGAGCACCAGGGTGCTCTAAGTTGCTGAGGGATGAACCCCTCTCCAACTAAGGTTGTATGTCTTGAGGCCCACTGATGAAATAGCGGGTGTAGCACCAGAATAGTAGGATAGCAAAGTATTGTATTGACAGAGTTGCAGGAACGGGAGGGGTGGGAGCTTGCCCAGGCGGCAAACCACAGCCAGACCTGGCTGGGCCGTTTGTGTGAGATTGGGGCTCTACCAAGACCAGTGGGACCTAAGCCCAATGCACCCCCCACTGTACTCCCTGTTAACAGGCCCACTGTTTTGGAGCTTACTACTGCAAAGATGTTGGGGTATCACGTGTTCAAGCCTCAGGTGCAGCCACACATTGTCACTTGCTCTTATGCTGTTTTATGCAGTCAGCAGGTGATGCGGCTGTGCTCAGCTTTGCCGCATTGAGAGTTCCTCAAAGGTTAACTGCATCTGCCTCGACCTCTGGGCACAGGACAGAGAAGGCCCGGGGCTTTAGGCCACCTCCTTTGGGCCAGACTGCTTATGCAAGAGTTTTCTGGAAACAGGCGGCTGGTGAGGGGGCAAGATGGACAAAGACACTTGTAGCTCTCTCAGCATATGGTAGGAGCCAATAGGTGCACCAGATTAGCCACACCTTCCACCGACGGTTCCCACCTCTCGCAGCTCCTCACTAATTCTCGTGACCAGTGGCTCCTAGTGCTCCACAATGCTACTGAAGCAAATTTTCCTTTCCCCTTGTTTATTCCTGTTGCGTGGCGACTGCAGGAAGTGAGAAGCAGGATGCCGATGTCCCCCTGTACAGAAGCTCTCGGACTGCAGTTCGGCCACAATTCGCTGACCTCCTGCGGCATATTCCTGCTCTCTGGGGCCACCTGGGTGAAAATATACACGGCCTGTAGGGCTGCTGTGGGGCTGGCTACAGGACCCTTGGAGTGCCAGAGTGCTGAAATGCTGGAGAGACGGTGCCTTGCGCCTTGAGGCAAGTGACTTGCATTTGTTGTTATGCCTCTACACAGCTCGGGAATTGATTCTCTGCTCTGCACCCTCTCTCTGGAGTCAGTCTGATTGCTATAATCTCTGAATTTTTACTCCAATGCTGAACAATAACCCTGTACGCAACACAGCTATTTTTCTTCTTTCACAGCTCAATTGGAGTATTGAAATCTGAAAAAGTTTCTAAGCAGCAGCAGTGCACTCTGTAATGACCTTAGCACCGCGAGAGTGGTGCCAAGGTGACCCGGAAGCTACCCTGCACAATGTAACACGCTATGGCTAGGCATGGCCAGAGGATATCAATAAATGGGGTGAGGCCGCTGCACGGTAGGTCCGCTGTTTTCACCCTGCCACCAGCACAGTATTCGCTGCACAACCTCAGCCTCCGCCCGCCAGGAGCTCTGCTCTGCACACCTACCTGTAGCGGATCATTTGAAGGAAGACTGGGCGCGCGGCCTGAAGCAGCTCGAGCGTCCGGCTTCAGCGTTCATTGCATCCCAACGGGGGGGGGGGGGGGGGGGGGGGGTTGAACGCCTCCTTCCTGAGGTCCTGAGGCTCAGGTGCCCGCTGCCTGCCATGTGACAACAAGCCCAACATTCTGTTTCAGGCACACGGGCAGTCTCCTACCAGAAGGCAGAAAATGGGAAGAAAAAGAAATACAGGAAAAGGATAAGGAAAGTGCATCAATTAAAAGGGTACATAAGAATAATAAATGAAAGAGGGCTGAAGCTAGACCACAAGGCCTTACTGGCTTCCTGCCAGAGAGCTGCCTGGAACACTGTGCCTTCTCTACACTCCAGACACCAAAAGCAGGTCAGTCCTGGAAATACAAAAGAAAAAAAAAGAAGATATGCACATATATATATATGTATATACAACCACGAGCTAACACAGGTAACAAGTGTGAAGGCCCCATTGTGTGTGTGGATACTATGGCAAGCCTCCTACCCCAGCGGAGAGAATAAGCTACTGCACCCTTTCTTCTACACCTGCGCCGCCTTCCAACCATGGCAGATGGATCTGCCAATGCCCACCCTCATCAGGCACAACTTCCTGCCACACCTACCACACAGCATATACAAGTCAGCTCACTACCACCTTTCAGCAAACTTGCAGACCCGGCTACCACCTCTTACCGCTGGAAGATCTGGATTGGGCAGCTGGACAACTACTTTGCCACGACCAGGGAGGCAGATGGCACAGTAAAGAGGTCACTGCTGCTCTATTACGCAGAGGAGGCAATCTACAAACTCTTTGTGCACCTGTCCAACCCAGGAGCAGCTAACGACTATGATACTGCCGTCAGAACCCTCAATGCTCACTTTGACAAACAACTCAACCCAGACTACGTGTGCTTCAAACTCTGCCAAGCCCACCAACAGGAAGAGGAGTTAATGGACACCTTCTAAGCATGCCTGCGAGAACTAGCCAGCATGTGTACTGCAGACCACCAGGCCAAAGAGGTGAGAGTGCAAGTCATACAAGGCTGCATGAACAAAACACTGAGGAGCCTTATCCTATGCCAACCCGACATCCCGTTGGAAGATATCCTCATCCTGGAGTGGTCCTATGACCTGTCAGATGCCAGAGCAACAGAAACAGACATTTGCATCACCCAACAACCGGAAAGGCCCACAACAGTAAAGATTGAACTTGCTGATGCAGTCTGCACACACGGAAGAGGAATCAAACCACGACAAACAACAAGTACACCACCCGGATCCCGATGCGGATACCGTTGGCAGAAAAACACCACCTGGAGGAGTGCCCAGCCCAAGGACGAACATGCTCCAAGTGTGGCACCCTCAATCACTTCGCCACTGCATGCAGAGGAGGGCCAAGGAAGAGACAGCGCATGAGGCAGGCGACCACTGTCAAAGTCCGTGGACAGCTCTCTCTGGAAGACCTGAAGCCCCAGGGCGCATCCAAAACCTCACAGCATAATCGCTAATGCCTGGAAGACTCATCCCCTGACAACGAAGAAGAAATATTCCTCTTCTCATTTACCAGTGACCTCAAGCAACGCAGGCACCCACTGCCAACATGAATGATCGAAGTGGCAGGATACAGTGTCAATGCCCTAATCGACACCGGCGCTTACATCAATATAATGGGGATCCAGCAGCACCGGCAACTCCACCAGCGTCCTCTGCTGTCCCCAACCAAAGTCAAAATATTTACAAACGGGACCCAGACACCACTACCTCTAAAAGGCAAGATGCCCATCCAACTGAGAGCGGAAGACCAAGAAATCACAACCACCTTCCATGTGGTCGACAGAGAAGTAGATACCCCAGTGGGGAGCCACACTGCAGAAGACCTAAGGTCTAGTCACATTAGCATATGCCATCAAAACCTTCCAGACGGACGAGATGTTACACCTGTTTCCCCACCTCTTCACTGGACTCGCGTGTCTGAAGGCACCCCCAGTACAGCTGCACATCAACAGGTCAGTCAGACTAGTGCCCCTTCAGCACCGATGAATACCATTTCATCTAAGACCCCTGACTGAACAAGAGCTACACACACTTGAACAACAAGGGGTAATAGAGAAAGTCTCTGATCTGACGGCGTGGGTTTTGCCCATGGTGATCGATGAAAAACCAAAGCAACCCGGCAAGATACGGCTGTGCATAGACATGCACCTACCCAACCATGCGATTAAAAGAGAAAGATATGTAAAGCCCACAATGGATGATATAATAGCCAATCTTAATGGCTCGAGATGGTTCTCCAAGCTGGACCTTAATGCTGGATTCCACCAGCTGATGCTGGCAGAAGAGAGCTGTTATATAACAACATTCTTGACGCATATAGGACTTTGTCAGTACAAACGACTGCACTTCAGGATTTTGTCACACTCCGAGGTCTTTCGAAACGCGATCCGAGAGACAAATTATCAGGCCTGCAAGGAGTACTAAACATCTTGATTCATTCATCGTCTATCAAAGAACACCACAGACACATCAGAGCAGCTCTGAAATGATTATCTGATCAGGGAGTCACATTTCACAAAGACAAGTACTCATTTTATCAGAACTCCATCTGGTTTTTTAGCTACGTGTTCAACCAGGAGGAGGTTCAAGTAGAGTTGCGCAACCACCGTATCTGAAGTGCACAGCTTCCTATGAATGGCCACGTACTGTGGCCGATTCATTCCCAATTTAGCCACAGTGGCTGAACCACTCTGGGGCCTAACCAAAAAAGAAGCTGTGTGGAAGTGGGGTCAAGAAGAAGTAGAGGCCTATCGAACCATCAAAGAAGTTCTGCTCAGCAAGACTACCATGAACTACTTCGATGCAGCGAGAAGTACAGAACTCCTGGTTGATGCCAGTCCGGTAGACCTAGAAGCAGTGATCACCCAAGAAGTGGAACCAGGGAAATGAGCACCCCTCACATGTGCCAGCAAAGCCCTCACACCCACAGAAACACAGTACTCTCAAATCGAGAGACCCTTGCAATTAAGTGGGCATGCAGCCACTTCCACCTCCATATCAGCGGACCCCCATTCCGTGTAGTCACCGACCACTAGCTGCTCATCCCACTATTCCGAAGCACATCAACTCACCCTCCACCACAAATCGAACGCTGGGCAATCCAGCTGCAACACTACCAAATGAAGCTCATTGTGGAAGAGGTTTGGCACAGCGGCCAGGGCGACTGGCTCTGGATACTGGGGTTCACGGTTTGATCCCCGGTGCTGGCAGCATATCAGCCCAGCACCATGTGACTCTGGGCAATAGCTCGCTTAATCTTCCTGACAGCCCCCAGCGCCGGGACACCTCTCCGGAGGTAGCTGTGAGCTTTACAAATACTGGACTTTGACATTTATAAGTAAGCCCTGCTGCCTGTCCATTTAAAACGTACTTTTTACACAGTGTAATTGTTTTAAACGCTGGTTAGACAATACTTTTATATGCTCCTATACTTACCGTTATAGATTTTTGTACAATCTGTTAGCCTGTGCTTTTTATATTGACTGTGACATTAGTCGTTTTTTTCGTATTATTTAATTAATTACATTAATATGAAATAGCGGACCTCATCTCTCACTATAATCTTGACGTGGTATTCCTCGCTGAAACCTGGGCCAACACAGCATCGGTCCCGGACCTTGTGACAGCAGCATCCCCTGGATTGTTATCCTTTAGGGTGGACAGACCCATCAAGAGGGGAGGTGGGCTTGCTGTAATATATCGTGAGGAATTTGGAGCCACCTTTTCCTTAGCTCCTAAACCCTACTGTGAAGAGCTTCACATTGCTCTAGAAATAAATCCGGATAAGACCTTCAGAGGCATTCTTTTATATCGTCCCCCAGGCTCAAGAGTCAGTTTTGTTAGCAACTTAGATTCCCTTCTTGAATCCATGTTCACCACAAATGAGTTTACAATTTTGGGTGATTTTAATGTCTATCTAGAAGACATGGGCGATAAAGATACAGTCACTCTTTTAGAAACCTTTGGGCCTCTTGGACTATCACAGATGGTGCACAAGCCAACCCATGAAGCAGGACACACATTGGATGGCATATTTACTTCAGAATTGAGCCTCTCAGTAAAGGATATCTATCCTCGCACTTGGACAGAGCATTATATAATTCTATTTAATCATACCTTCCCAAAAGCACCAGTGGCAGCTGCTGCTAGAGCACACCAAACTGTTTACAAAGCCTGGAACAAGATTGGCGGGCCATGCTTCAGACTCAGCTGGGTATGTCTCAGCCTACCTTAAGTGCAAATGCAGATTTGCCAGCCAGCGAATATACAGACTGGCTTAATGGAGCTTTTAATGCTACGTTACCCATTTGTAAAACTTCAAGTAACTGCAAACTACCCTCTGCTCCCTGGTTTACAGAGGCACTGCGTCAGGAAAAACAAAAGTGCCGCAGATTAGAAAGACGTTGAAGAGTACAATATGATAAATTGGAAAAATGCAACTATAAGTCTGCACTGGTTAAATACAAAACCATGCTGATTACTGAAAAAGGGACCTTTTTTACCAGGCAGATTGAGAGAGCTAAGAACTCAACTAAAGAACTGTATGTGGTAGTTAACAAGCTCACCTCCCTGCCTAGTAGACAGGACACTGAATGCAATTATTGCTTCTGTAACAATATTGCTAATACTTTTAGGAATAAAGTTAATAATATCTATGACTCCTTTGATGCCGCCCTCTCACACGAGCTAACTAAGGAAATCCCTAATATTTATCCTGGCAAAAATGCGCTCTCAGGCTTTTCCCAGGTATCTAGTGAGTTAGTGGAAAAACTTATTAAGGAAATTAAATCTGGGTCCCCTATGGACCCTGTGTCCCCCTGCAGTACTGAGAGATTTAGCTAAGGAGGTTCGTCTTATTCTCATGGAAATCTTTAACACCATGTTCACTTCAGGAATTTTCCCTGCCTCATGGAAGGATGTGGCGATCCTTCCATCGATAAAAAAACGAATCTGGATGCATCTAATCCAAGCAATTATCACCCCATCGCCAGGCTGCCTTTTCCAGCTAAGATAGTAATAATAATAATCCACATTTGTAAAGCGCGAACAATCACCCGTAAGGGTCTCTAGGCGCTTGGGGCCGTCAGGAAGATTCAGCAAGCTGTTGCCCAGAGTCACATGGTGCTGGGCTGACCTGCCGCCGGTGCCGGCGATCGAACCGTGATCCCCAGATTCCGGAGTAAGTCGCCACACCTAGTGGAGAAAATCATATATAAACGGCTAGCTCAATTTGTACGAGAATGATTTACTTGATTCCTCCCAGTTTGGCTTTTGTCCAGGACACAGTACGGAGACTGCCTTGATCAGGGATACTGAGGAGATTAGGACAGTGATGGTTAGAGGTGGTGCCGCTGCCCTAATCCTCCTTGATCTTTCGGCAGCTTTTGACTCTGTTAATCATAATCTGCTGCAATTGCGCTTGGAAAAGTTAGGGGTTAAAGGTTTGGCACTGTCCTTGCTATCGTCTTTTTTGAAGGAAAGAAGACAAACAGTGACCCTGGATTATTTTAAATCGACCTGTTATGTTTCACCTTGTGGGGTTCTACCGGGTTTGTCGCTTAGCCCATCCCTTTTAAATATCTATGTGTCAGAACTGGTTCCTCTGGTCCAGCAATGCAGCTTCAGTCTAACGTCTTATGCCAACGACACACAGATTGTGGTAGCTGCTTATAAAGATCAAGCCTCCCCTGCACTTCAGTTTCAAAATTGTATGCTGGAAATTGATAGTTGGATGGGCAAGAATTGATTTAAACTCAATTCTTAGAAAACCCAAATACTGATCTTTGGTAATCTCCAACCTAGATGGGATGACTTTTGGAGGCCTGTCGAGATGGAAGGACTGCCAAAACCAGTAGAAAAAGCAAAACATCTCGGGGCACTGATTGATAACAAACTAGCATACACACAGCAAACTAACGCTACTGTTTCCGCCATCTTTTATTTGATCAAGAAACTGAAGAAGGCTCTTCCTTACATCCCTATCGATTCTAGGAGGAAGGTTGTGACTGCACTTGTGCTATCAAAATTAGACTATTGTAATGGATTGTATCAGAATATGCAGAAACAACATAAAAAAAACTGCAAAAGGTACAAAATGCAGCCGCAAGCCTCTTATTAAATCTGCCTAAATTCAAGTCAGTTTCAAAGGAAATCCGGAGACTCCACTGGCTTCCTGTAGCAAGTCGCGTCAAGTTTAGAACACTATGCTTAGCATTTAAAGCCTTGAATATTATGGGACCGGTGTTCCTAAAAACTATTTTCTCTGGGTATCATCCGGGTACACAGTTATGTTCGGCTGGTACTAGGCTTATGATGGTTCTTAGGATTCACACCTCTAGTTGGGGGGACCGAAGCATTGGTTATGGCACGGCCAAATTATGGAATATGTTTCCAATGCATATTAGGTTTGCAAGTTCACTAGCCTCATTTAGAAAGAGTCTTAAAACCTGGTTATTCCAGAACTAGTTCATGATCTATTGGGCTTACTTTATTTTTAGCGCCAAGACACCTCCAGGAATTTGTGCGCTCCATAAGTTACATTAACCTAATATAACAAGCTAACAAGCTGATATACAGGCCAGGGGCGAAGAACCTGGCTGATTTTCTATCCCTGCATCTGCCGAATCCAAGGGAGGGTGACATCAACAACACCAACACAGATGATTACGTGAACATGGTATCCTGAGGAGCATGTCCCTATGCACTCACCATAGAAGAAATCAGCGAAGCCACCAAGAGCGATCCAGTCATGACGAAAGTCATGGAAGCCCTGCAGTGAGGCTTATCGCACAACTTCCTTTGAGACACCAACAACTGGTGTGGCCCAGATAAGGAGCATCTTGGAAATATGTGGAGGGTGCGTGATGACCTGAGTGTCACGGCAGATGGCCTGGTGCTTCGAGGGTCTCGCATCGTGATCCCCTAAAATCCACAAGCCCATCTGACGACCCTCGACCATGGAGGCCATCAAGGAACTGTCCGAATGAAGTCCCGGATGAGGGAAAAGATCTGGTTACTGGGGCTGGAAGCCACTGTAGATGATTTTATGCAACAGCACAATTCTTGCCAAATCGCAAGCAGTCAAGAACCGCCAGCACCCATCATCACAGAGGAACAGTGTCCAACTCCCTGGTCCCAGATAAGCCTTAATTTTGGGAGCTTCCAGACAAAAGAGTTACAGTAGTGATAATCGACAGCTATTTCAAGTACCCGGTAGGCGAGTTAATAGAGTCCACAGCATTCACCAACGTTACCCCGGTATTAGAAAATACTTTTGCCTTATTAGAACTACCCCAAGAGATTAAGAAGGACAATGGACCGTTGTACCAAGGAGGAGACTTCAGAGACCTACTTACGTCTCTAGGCATACGATACCACCGCATCACCCCGCAGTGGCCTCAAGCCAATGGCGAGGCCAAACGCTTCATGCATACGCTGAAAAAGGCATTACGAATCGCGGTGGTGAAGGGTACCAAGCCTGTGGCAAGGCTGCACCTGTTCCTATGAGAGTACTGAGGAACTCCGCACTGCACTATGCAATGATCCCCTTGCTCTTTAATGCTCAATGGGCATCAGCGGGATACCATCCCTGTGTCCAGCCTGTGGACACCTGCACTATATGAACCAGCAAATACCCAAGCCTGACGCATCTGGACCAATGAACACTTCAGCATGAGATCACATGCCAAGACCCAGCAGTTCGTACCAGGGGATCTGGTGCCAATCAGAAACCGATGAACCGGATGGAAATTCCAGACACCCCTCAAACCAGGCAGTTGGACAGTCTCACATGTAAACAGAACCATGATCACCGCCAAGTAAGGAGGAGAAGTTGTCACCAGGAACATGTTGTGGTTCCCGAAGTTCAATCACCCGGACCAGGAAATCACCATTTCGGGAGAAACGGAAGCCAACTGGAGTGACATAAACCCTCAGCCTGACCCAGAAGTATTCTCCCCAGCTAGCTCTCAAGTTGAGACACCTCCCAGCCAGAGTCAACCAATAGGGGCGGTAGCAGTTGCTCCAACTCTCAACTTTACAACCTGAGACCGAATCCACCACCGAGTCAGAGACTGAAGGACTTTGCTTGTTGAACTTTTTCAGGCGCAATTCACCACTAAGTTAGGACGAGATGTAATGACCTCAGTACTGCGAGAGTGGTTCTGAGGTAATCCGGAAGCTGCCCTGCACAATATAACACTCTCTGGCCAGTTGTGGCCAGAGCATATAAATAAATGGAGCGAGATTGGCTTGCAGTTAACTTGAGTGTGTGTTTCTCACTGCTTTCATCTGTGGCACGCGACCCTTCGCAGCAGCGTGCAATGCCACACACTCTACTCGAACGTCTATGTTCGCAATACTTTCAAGGCAGAATGTGAACTACAGCAAAAGTCAAACAAAACGGTATAAAACCTTCCTCTGAAATGATTTTAATGTGAGAGTGATTTGAAATCCAGGGCCCACTACCCACGTACTCTGCGCTGTTTACTGTCAACTTTCAAACATCGCTGGTGTGTGGCTAAAAGACAATTAAAAGGAGGATGCAGCTTAAACCAGCAATTAGAGCCCATGGCATTATAGGATCCAAATGAACCCTGGACCCCCTCTCTTGACACCGCAGTTAAGGACGAGTAAGAAATGAAGCTGATATGCAGTGAAATATAATGTTTCAATATTGCAGTTGTTGGCCTGGGGCAATACAAATTTTGTGCACAGACAAAAGCCTTCAAAAATGAATATGTTTTATTAACAAAATACCTACATTTAAAACAGCATCCAAGCATTTGAAACTGGATAGTTGGGTTTTTCTTAATTTACCCACAATGGAATAAATGTGTCTTGGACCAGAAAACTCTCTCTTTTTCTTTCAAAACAATTTGGCTACACAGCTATTGATAAAAGACAGATGTGTACTTCATTGCAATAATGCTCCAACTAGCTCATGGCACCGCTGCCCCTCCTTCTTCACTGCACAACTGCTCCTCCATCTTCATGCACCACTTCTCCCCCTTCCTCCATGTGCTACTGTTCTCCTTCATAACATCGCATTCCACCTCACTCTAATCTACACTACTCCACCACACTTCAATCTGCCCCAATCTCCTCCATTCCAATCTACCCACACCTAATCTATCTCAATCTACCTCTCTCCAATATACCTCACCCAATTTTACTCCACTCCTGTCTACCATATCTTTCCCACACCAATCTACCCCACTCCAATTTACCTTGATCTGCCCCACCCCAATCTACCTCACTATAATCTGCTCCAATCAACCCCACCCAAACTACTCCAACCTACAAAAATCTACCCCACTCCGATCTATCTCAATCTTCCTCACCCAATCTACCCCACTCAATCTACCCCATGCATTCTAACCCACTCCAATCTACCCCACTCCAATCTACCCTTCTCCACACCACTTCAAACTGCACCAATTTACCCTACTCCAATCAATACCATCTACTCCACTCCAATGTACCTTAATCTACCTCACTCAATCCATCCAGTCTACCCCAATCTATTCCACTCCACCCACTCCAATCTACCCTCCTCCGCGCCACTTTGATCCACCCCAATCTACCCCATATACCCTACTCAAATCTGCCCAATCTACCCTACTCCAAAATACCCCCTCTACCCACTCCAATCTATCCCAATCTACCCCCTCAATGCACCCCAATCTACCCCACTCCACCCCACTCCAACCTGCCCAATTTACCCTTATCCATCCTACCCCATCTACCATACGCCAATATACCCCACTTTAATCTACATCAATCTACCCCACCCAATCTACCCCACTCCAGCCTGCCCCAATCTACCAACTCTAGGCCACTCCAGTGTTCTGAAGTCTGTTGGCTGCATTTAGCATGACTTTTACCGGAGCTATGTGAGATTTTGGTGTGCCTGTTTGCAACGCATTACCATAGTATAGTCTAGAGAATACAAGTGCTTATACCAAATTTAGGAAATTGATCAAAGGAATGAAAGACTTAATGTTTTTGAGCAGCCTAAGCTAATTAGAACACCTTTGCTAGTGGAGTTGATGAGGGCAATCATGTTTAGGTGTATATCTAGAGAGAGTCTGAGAGGTTTGGTACAATCTATGATTTTCAGAATACAGTCAGGAGCATTTAGATAACTTAGCCAATTGTGTAATGGAGGGGGGTCACGTGGGGGCAAAATTAAAAGAAAGTCCATATTCAATGTGGTGAATTTCAGGTGATTATTTGACAGTCAGGTTTCTATTTTAAGCGGAGTTTTATTAAGGAGAAGTGCATCCTCCAGAGAATATACTTTGAGGTAAAGCTGCTTGTCACATGCATAAGGATGATATCCATTGTTAGCCTTGAGGAGGATTTTGGTTTGGGGTTCCATGTAGAGATTAAAAAGCATCGGAGTGTGAGTAGAGCCTTGTGGAATCCCTTGATTGTTTGGGCATGATTTGAGAGGAAGTCCTCTAGCTTGATTAGCTGGAGACAGTTGTTGAGACAAGAGTGGAACCATTTAAGGACCATGTCTCCCAGTCACATTCTAGACTATCGTGTGTTTAGAAGAATGTTGTGATTAACTGTATCAACTGCTGAGGAAAGGTCGAAGAGTATAAAGATTTTCCATTGTCCAAAAAGGCAATGGCATCATCCATGATGTTGAAGATGGCCATCTCTGTATAACAACCAGTTATGAAGTCCAACTGTAAGTTGTCTAGGACGTTGACATCCATGATGTTTTGGGTGATGTAAGCTAGCACACATTTTTCAAGCACTTTAGCCAGGAATGGAATGTTGGTCACTGGGCCGAAAATGTTCATATCTCCTGGCTCGGCCTCAGGTTTTTTGAATTGGGGTATGACATGACCTGTTTTCAGGCATACAGAGACTGCCCCTTGTGAAAATGATGCATTGATTATAGGAGTCTATAGAGGGTGATAGGAAGTCTAGTTTATTTGATTAAAATGGCTGGTATAAGGGTTGCTATTTGTGTGGCAGGGTTAGTGTTGGCTAAAACATAAGTCCATTCCCTCAATAATTTGGAAATTGCTCTAGGAGGCTCTGTTGCAAGGACAAGTGGCATCTGTGAGGGGTTGATGATGTTGGTAACCATGGCATCATGACTGACTTACGAGGGTGTGCATTGTAGTGTCCTCCCAGCCTTGGTACTTAAATACAATACAATCAATACACTACACACAGAGCTTAATATTAAACATCTTTATTCCTGTGCATGTAACAGGGAACTCAACATCTAAACATAAACCCCATTCATCACACCAAAACACTTACGTCATGGTTCTATGGAGTCCATCAGAAACCAAAAGGATCCCATCATCGCTAACTCACAAGACACTTCATCTTCCCCCGTTAAATACAAAATACATATTTTTTACATATATATATAGATGTCCATTGTCAAGAAGTCAAAAGAAGTCAACGGCAATTCTCTCCCATACATGTTTTGGCAAATCAGACATATTCAATGCATATTGAGTGGCTTTGGGAAATAAGCAAATGCACAAATGACAGGCTTTCAACTCTCATTCAACTCTCTCATCAAGATAAGGAATCCACACTCAATCTCAGAGAGCTAGTTTTGTGGCAACAATTCCTAGATGTCCTTCATGGGCCACTTTAATTGTTTGTTGTCGCAGACTTTCCGGTATGCAAATTCTTGAAACTCTTTAGGAAAATAACTTCTTGATTAACAGACAGTTTATCTTTCACATCTTTGAACTTTTGGATATTCGTCATCATGTGTGAAAGGTCGAATGTGATGTTTCCAAAATTGATGTGCAATACTGTCTTTTAGCATCAATATGTCAAGATCTTTGTTCACTGCAGCAATGACTTGTTCTAATAAAATAGCAGCAGGTGTATTGGACCTTACGATGAAGTTAATGTAGGCTTCAGCCGCTTTGGAAGGGTTACCAGGGCACTGTCCTGGCACTCATGAACAGAAGGTAGCAGGGTTTTGATCCTTTACTGGTTGGTGCATGATAGTTTAGTCAAATTCCTGGAGTTGCAAACCCCATGTTCAATTCTAGGAGGCATCTGGGCTTTCAGGTTTCCAAAGATGGTAAGCAATGCATGAGGATCCGTTACAAGAGTGAAAGGTTTTATATATAGGAATACGTGGAAATGTTCACTTCCAGGCCCTGTATTCTCCTGAGGTTTTGCCAGGTCACCCGGAACTATTTATGATTCCATCTATTGCAAATATGCAGTGTGAGGTGACCGAGTTTACGGTTGAGGAGGTTTGCAATGTTATTGCTAAACTCGCCTCGGGAAAGGCCCCTGGTCTTGATAAATTACCGGGCGATCTTTTTAAGCATGAACCGAAAGTCTGGGGTCCCTACCTTCAGATTTTGTTTAACGCGGTCCTGGGTGGTATGCCGGTACCATACACATGGGTGGGTGCAGAGATAGTGCCTATATATAAAAAGGGTTCTCCTCTCCTACCCTCTAATTATAGACCAATAAGTCTAATTGATGTCTCCCAGAAATTATTTGCAAGACTCATCTTGGATCGTCTCCAGGTGTGGATGAAGGAGTTTGCAATTCTAAGTCCCTATCAGGCCGGGTTTCGGACGAACACCTCCACCGTGGACCAGAGTTTCCGCTTACTATTATTATATTGGAAAACGGTGAAAATAGAGGGTGGCAGCCTCTATATGGTGTTCGTGGATCTCCGAGCAGCCTTTTATCTTGTGCCACGGGGCAAGCTCTGGTCTGTACTCCTCGAGATGGGTATCCCCATCGACTTATTAGAGGTCCTGATGAGATTACATGAGGCAAATTATGCCCAGGTTAGATGTGGGAAGAATGGTTCTTTGTCGTCACGGTTCCCAGTTGGCAGGGGGGTAAGACAGGGATGTGTGCTTGCACCGACCCTGTTCTGCCTCTTTGTCAACGGGGTTATTGCACATCTTAATGCAGTGCAGGACAATGACGCTCCCAAGTTGGCTGGCAATAGAATGCCTGCTATCATGTTCGCTGATGATACCCTTTTACTATCTAAGACACCCATGGGTATCCAGCTAACACTTGATAGCTTTGAAGAATTCTGCACTCTTCGGGGTCTTGAGATAAATATTCTCAAGACTAAATATATGATTTTTAATCCGCCCCGTTCTACACGCCCGAACCCTAATTTGGGGGACACAAGACTTGAAAGGGTAGCTGTTTCTGATTATCTGGGAGTCACTGTTAATGAAAATTTGACGTGGGGACACCAGATAACTAAGACACAACTTAAACTGGGTCAACTTTCTGGGGGAATAATCAAATTGTTAAGCAAGTCTTCTAGCAAACTAATTGGTCCTCCGTTGGAAGTCTACAAGGCACAAGCCAGGGGGTCTTGTATGTATGGGGCCGAACTCTGGGGACATTCTAATAGGCTTGCTATTAAAAAGGTTGAGAATAAATTTCTGCGGCAGCTGCTCGGACTTCCATCGAGCACCCCGCTTTTACCGTTGAGGCTTGACCTAGGGATTAGGTCAATCGACGACGAGCTTGCATTAAAACCCCTTAGGTTTTGGCGTAGGCTCTGGGTGACCCGAGAGCTGATCAGCTACAGACAGGAACTAAAAGAAATATTGTCCTTCTTTGGAGCTCAAAAAATCCCCTGGCTCATTTACATTAAGAATGAACTGACGAGAATTGGTGTTCCTGCCTTGTGGGCTGATCCAGACAGTGAATACAAATTAATTTCACGCCAAATGCTAGTAGCTATTTTTCGCTCTAAAAAAAAAAATAGCCGCTCAATCTAATCCCTCCTCTGGTTCGGCCATTTGTTCTTTTTTATCTGTGAAGGATTGTTATCTTTTTGAGCCTTTCCTGGACGTTATATACCCCATCCTAGCCAGAAAATTGTATGTTCAGTATAGGCATGGTGTTCTGCCTCTCCGGGCCTCTACTTGTAAGTGGGCACTTCTAGCACCAATGAATTGCTCAGCCTGTGAGTATGAGAAAGAAACGGAGACTCATGTCTTTTTATTCTGTCCGGCTTATGTTAAATACAGGAGATATTGGCTGCTGCCCCTATGTAAAAATATGGGGTTTCGTTATTGTATGCAAGCGCTAAGAATACTGAAGTCTGACACATCCGAATGTACTGTATTTGCTGTCTCCCAATTTTTAACAGCAATGTGGCACAAGCGTAGAAATTTTGTTTAATTAACTATATTGCTGGTTATTACTATCGATTGGACTATTACTGTGTATTAATAGTGGTGGTAACTCAATGCTAGTTTTTAATCTTTTTTACTTTTTTATTTATTGTTTTAACTTTTCTTGATTTTATGAACTATTTTTAATGTTCTGTCTCCCTGTGTTATTTAGGCATTTTACGTATGACTACCAGAATGTACTGATTGAATTATTTAGTTGATTGTGATTCTCCACATGTGTTTTTCATTTTATGTGCACACTTTTTATGGTCATTGTGTACCGAAATAAAAGTTTTTGATGATGATGAAAAATGTTTACAGGCCCACACCACTGATAAGTTTTCTTTCTCTGGTTGAGAATAGGCTTGTTCAGTTTGTGTCAAACTTCTGCTTGCATATGCCATGAAATGCCCTTGAGCATTTGGTTGTCCACTGTGTTAGGCAAGGATTGCACCCAACCCAACCAGGCTTTTATCAACAACAACCTCTTTATGAAGTTTCGGATCAAAGTAGGCCATTTCAGTGGCATTCTCTATTGCATGCTTAATTTTCTTAAAACTTTGTTCACATTCGGGTGACCAGTAAAATGAAGCATTTATTTTGGTTACATCTCCTGAGGGAGCGCTTACTGTGAAGTTATGTATGTCTCAGGAACAGTAAGTGGCCATGCCAAGACATGAACATAACATGGTAATAACTTGTGGGGGATTGGTGGTAGACAAAGCTTGTACTTTAGCTGGATCCTGCGTCATATTCACATCCGAAAAGATATATCTAAAGAATTAGAGTATTGTTTTGTAGGATTCACATTTCTCAGCATTCAAAGTTAATTGTGCATCAGCAAGTAAATCAAGCACTTGTGTAACTGCTTTATCATGTTACTTTTGTGTAGCTCTGAAAACTAATATGTCATCACTGTAAGTGAAAGCATTCATGACAGGTTTGTATGATACATTGAATGACATCTTGAAAAGGTGTGGCAGCTGATGACACACCAAATCTTAATCGTTTATATCTGAACAAACCAATATGTGTAGAAAAGTTGGTAATGTACCTATAATTTTCTTTGAGTTCCAACTGATGATACCCTCTGTTCAGATCAAGGCAAGAGAAGACTTTATCACCACTTAGCTGTGTGATCATGTTGGCAATGTGTTGTTCTCTTTCAAAACAAATCCCTCATATCTTTCAGCTGAGCAGACCATGCCCATTTCTGTTTTGTGGGAGGCCTGGTGATACTAAGAAGTTTGTTTGGTCCTTTTTTGCCATGTCAAGTGGGGACTTTATGGAGCAGGCTTTTACTCTGAAGATATGTTTCTGGTATCTCTTTATTTCTGAATGTATTAATATAAATTGCTTTGCTGAAGGGTCTTTTCTCCACATTCTTTCTGTTATTCTGATCTGTCTGCCTTCTTCATTTAGATCCTTGTCAAACAATGGTCAGGGGTATTTTCATTTTTGCCTCTTGAGTTTCATAGATACTATTTCCTGGAGTATAGGCAACATGGCTGTACTGCAATGAGATGGCATGTCATCAACCTTGTGAATACTGATTGGTGGACAAAGGCGTGAGATGATTTTTGCTGAGCGGTCTGAAGGGTTGATTTGTGTAGTGTCTCTGAATCAGTGTTTTGTGTTGCATTTTTTGCCTCTAATTGCAAGTGATTCTGATTTGATGTGTAGCAGGTAGGCGGACCAATCAACCCGTACAATGGCATTCATAGTGATTTGCTCTTCCTTTCCTTTGAGGAGGTCTAGGGTGGCACCTTTGTTTTGGGTTGTACCAGTGCATAACTGAGTGAAATCATTGTTTTTCAACAACTTTTTCAGCTGGCAGATTGGGTATTGATGGTGTCATTCCAGTACAGATTAAAATCCCCTAGGAAGATGTTGTTCAAAGAGAGCAGTGATTGTTGGGTGATTAGATCAAAGAAGTGTTCAGTGAAGAGTTGGTTGGCCTTGGGTGAATTGTATAGTAAGTGAAATTTGATTGTCTTTCTGTCTGTTAGATGGAGCTCCACCCTGCTAATGTTCAAATGTCGGGTGTGTTTCAATATTTTAACAGTTGAGTTGAAGTGTGTTTTGGTGGATGAGTGCAACACTGCCACCGGATTTCCCCTCAAAACAGCTTTTGATGGGGAAGTTGGAGTGGACAAAGAGGTCAATAAGTGGAAGGAGAGGGTGTTTAACCAGGTGACGGTAAAGAATATCATATCTGTCTCATGATACAAGATTGTGCCAGTTATCTCTATACTGTGCTTGGCTGCAGATAATCAGTTGTGTAGCATATATTTTATGCTGTTGTTTGAAGGTATTGTTGTGCTGTCAGAGGTGAAGGTGATGTTGATGTCGTAATTGAAAGGCCTGCCCTCTTGTTATCGATGAATGTGATTGCTTAGAACCCTTGATCACAAGAATGCTGTACAAGGAAGGTTGAGAGAGGCTGGTGACAAGGAGCTTGTATGAGTTGAAGAGGGAGTCCATGTCTTTCTGAGTGAAATCATTGACCTTTCTCTTGGGTCTGGTGTGTAGGTTGCAAAATGGCATATTGTTCCTAGACGATTTGTGGATATTGAGCATTGATTTTGGGTATGATGGAGGTTCCAGTTTACTACTGACATTTTCGGGGCATGTTTTTGTAGTAGTCCAAGTTCTTAAATATAATTTTCTCTTCTAAATTATCTAGTTTTTAAAAATATTTTGTGAGGAAGGAAAAGTGGTAATGATGAGGGAGGGGTGTAATATGTAGTTTTTGGAGTGTGTTATAAGCCACAAAACACCTAAATGTGATATGTAAAAATACCACTCATAATGAGGGCGTTGTCTTAATTTAAGCATGAGTCAGGTAAGCATTAGTAATTCAGGCTTACATATATAATTTGCACTCTAGCCCTTTTGTAAATTGGGTAAATGTTTTATTGCACTCCTCAACAATTTAGTACTTCTCTGATGTTAGCTGGGGGTCTTGATCTGTGCCCACCACAGTGTACAGGATGAAAAGTAACATTTGATCTTTGATTGGATGTATGCCAGGTTCCCTTACAGCTATGCTAAAGTGTGGTATATTACTTTGATGGTTTCTTTAAATTACATTTGAAATACGTTTAAATAATCCAAACAATTGTTAAATGGTGAAGTAATAGTAGGAAAACCGTTATTGCTTCAACATGTTTGGTATCACCCACCCAACTAATCATATAACAAATATTTTGAAACTCTGTTAACATTCCACACTAGCAAAACATAACAGAGTCACATTTACTAAATACTATTATTTCACATTCTTACAGTATTGGCTTTGTGGTGTTGATAGCACAAGAGGACATTATGTCAGCCTAAGAGTGTTGGTTGATGCGCAGTGATTTTTGGGGTTTTTATCTTGGAGAATTTTTGTTTTCGCCTGTAATGAGGGCAGGCAGTATTTGTGAAGCTTCATTTGGCAGAAGAAGGCATGGATTACTACACCTAGCTGGGAGGGAGACTAAGGTTTCTTAACTTAGTTTGAGTCTGGTTTGGGAGCGGGGTCGATGGTATATATCTTCCAGAGGATGAGATGAGCCTAACATTTGGATTGTTATTTTTGAGTTGCTGAACTGGAGAATATTTTGGTCCTGGCATAACTTTATTCAATCAAAACAAAAAAGAAAGTGAATTGTTCATTTTAAACTAAAACATATGGATTATTTGGCAAGAACAAGTGAAGGAATTGCTCACAGAATGGATCCATTGGGAGTACAATGAAGATGCTTCAGATGTGAATTGTAAAACAACATGAGAATACTGATATAAAAACAGAGGGGCTTATTTACAAGCCCCTTGCACCGCTGGTGCGTCACATTTTTTGACGCACTGGCGGCACAATGTGCCTGTCCATATTTACACGCCATGTAAAGCCACCCGGCATGGCTTGTAAATATGTCCCACTTTCACGCAATAATCTGTGTGAAAGGGGCTTTCCATGGGTGTTGCTGTGAGTGTTCCCACTCAAAATCTATGGAACCTGACGCATTCCCAGATTTACAAGGTTTCGTAAACCGGGGAATGTGTCAGATTCCTACTATTTCCCAGGGGAGGCTCAAGGGAGACGCAACAAGGAGAAATACACCTATTTCTCCTCAGTTTTTTTCTTTTTCTATGTGTCCTGCAATCTGCATCACACATAGGAAGAGGAAAACACCTCTTGTGATGTCCCTTCCTGCACTGGCACGTGGCAGCCCATTGTGCACCAGCGCAGGGGAAAAGGACAGGAATGCACTGTATCTTGCAGATAAAGCACATTCCTGCCCTTTCCGCTGACACATGGCTGCGCAGCAGGAAGGCTTGCTGAGCTGCCCTGCATCAAATTATTGTAAATGAGGCCCAAAGAGCGGGGATTGGATATGCTTTTTTTTTGTTAATCAATTTTTATTTTTTGTGCAAACATGAGGTACTATATGAAAAGTCATGTATTAAAATAACATCTGAGAGATCTGTACAATTTCAAACAATCCACCCTCATCAAAGCCCTCCTTCCTGTTAGGCAGGCTGACTAAAATGACTAAGTTAAGCATGAAAAATACATGTGAGGTTCTCAACAGTGTCATTATCAGCAAAACAGAAGAAATCATAAAACGAAATAATTGTATATTTCACAGAGGCAAGTTGCATGACCAGCAATGGAAAAATCTAAACTTTTGAGAAGAATATGAAAATGTTAAAAAACAAGCTGACTAGGCTTCAAATTAATCATGCAATCATAATATCGAATGTCGATTCATCCAAATCCAAAGGAAACTCCCAAATCCAAACTTTAAGTTTTTTTTCTGCAAGCTTCCAGTTTCTGTCATCTTGGAAATCTTGCAAAGCCCTTAAAAGACAAGGTGAAAATAACAGAATCAAAACAATAAAACAGACCAACTATAGGACGGTGCCCGGATACTCCTCAATAGCTACTGATAAGAGGCCAAAGATAGGAACAAGTCAGCTCTATGCAGAGAAATTGCTAGTTACACATGTCTCACCCTATACTCCGTTGGATCTGCCACATCTTGTAGGCAATAACCTCCACAGTCATTGCCCCATACCCAAGACACTATATTGTGGTTACTTCACTCACCACGAGGCATACTCCTCTGCTTTCTTTATTTCAGTTACCGCAGTAACCATAAAGCCCAACCCCCCCTATGGGAGTATACATAATGGGTTGACCCATCCCAACATAAATTTCCTCCTTTACACAGACGTCAAAACATAGGACATAAGCATTTCCTGCACAGAGGCACCATATAACTGAACTTGAGGGAATTAATAAGGAAGAAAAGAGCGAGAGAAAACGAGAGAGAGAGAGAGAGAGAGAGGAAAAAAACAAAGTATGAACAGTAACATGCGCTCATAAACTGGCTTATTCCATCACAAAGTCTCTCAGATGGAAGGACTTCACTTGGTGCGCCCTGAGATGGTATCTCTAAGTCCCTTGCCTCTTGGGAGTTCGACTCTCTAGTTCTCCTGTGGTCAACCAAGCCTCGGGTCCTGAAGACAGGTTTGAACTGTCCTTTCTTGGAGCAACTGCAGGTGACCACCCTGCCGGTTGCTGGGTTGTTTGTAGAACTTACAAAATTAGATGTTTCTTTTGACTGTTTTGCCTTGTCTCTGGGTGGTTACCATAGTCCCTTTTACAGAGGTCACTCTCCAAGGGTCAAACTCAATAGTAGGTAGTGAGAACTTGCTCCTCTGCTGTCTTTGTTTTGACTAGCGCCGGATGACCGACCCGGGGGACTCGCCTCCTGGCATGTCTTTCTTCTGAGACATGATCGTTCTGCTCCTGACACTGATGTAGTGCTTCAGCTACTTGAGTTCTCAATGTTGACGTTGACTGTTCCACAATCTGTGGAAAGGTGCCACCTAGTGCTCGATTCATACAGAGAGCACTGGGGCTCACCTTGGTTGTCTCCTGTGGTGTGAGACTGTATGCCCTCAGGAAGGAGTAGAGTGCACACTCCATTTCTGTCCATTGGCTAGGGCAATCTGGAGAACTTTACTCAATATCTTCATGAACCGTTCTGCCTCTCCGTTAGCTTGGGGTCAACACGGATGTGATTTTTCAATAACAAATGCCTAGTGACTGCAAATACTCAGCAAATTGACTGGAGAATGGAGGGCCATTGTCAGTTTCGGAGTTTGCCTAACAAACCATAAGTGGCCATGATCTTTTACCAAACGCTGTATCGTCTGGCTGGCTGTTGTTGACTCGACAATCTTCACCTACGGGTACTTGGGTGAAATCGTCAATGACAACTAGCATGTGTCTGTCATCCGGCAAACTCAGCACTGCCCTGGTACCACAGAAAAGGGGAAATGGACTCTGTAATAATGGGTGCTGACGGCTCTCCATAAATTGCAGCTTGGCACAGTGGGCGTTCTCTTATTGTCGGCTCAACTAGATCGTTGATACTGGGGAACCATACTTTGCACCTCAATTAGGATTTGGTTCTGACGATCCCTTGATGAGCCGTGGTGGGCAAGATCAACCACACGCTGTTGCCAACCTCTCGGAATCACTAAGCGGGTCCTTTCGTCAAACATCTTTCTAGGACACCGCTAGTTACAGCTGGATTTTATGTAACAGCACCAGTGTCAGTTTTGCTGCCTGTGTGCGATGAGATACGTTTTGACGTAGAGTGTGCCAGTTACTGGAAACCACTGAAGAGATGGCTAACTGGAGACATTTATTACTGCCTATAGCATGAACAATGTCTTCCAGTGAGATGGGCAATGGTCAAGACCATTCCACTATCAGCCAGACATATTCTTCTATTTCAACATCCTCTTCCACGGTGGCTGGCCTGGCATGTCTGGATAAATAGTCCACAGGATTCTGGCCACCAGGTTGATAAACCACTGAGAAACTATAGGCCTGCAATTGGAGAGTTGGATCCTCAAAGGAAGCTTGGAGGGGGAGCCTGTGAAGAGAGGAACCAGCGGTTTGTGGTCCATGTGAACAAGGAATGGTTGACCGTAGAGATACAGGTGGAAGTGGCGACAGCCCCAGTGTATTGCATTGGCTTCCTTCTCAATGTGACAGTACCCTTGCTTGGTCTCCATCAAACTTTGACTGGCATATGCTGCTGGACTACACTCGCCATTGGTTTGTTTCTGCAACAGTACACCCCAAGACCAACGGAACTTGCGTCTACAGACAGCTCTGACTCACAGCTGAAATAAAAATAAAACAGCACTTTATTGGTCACCTGAAATCCCTCTTCTTGGGTGGGTCCCCAGCTCCATACAGTATTGGCTTTAGTCAGTTCCCTAAGAGGGGGGTGAGGGCCATTAGCTTTTGGATGAACTGCCCACAGTATGTAACCAGCCCTAAGAAAAAGAGCACAGCAGTGACACTAGTGGGTGATGGAGCTGTTTGGATCTGGTGGACTTTTGCAGAAAACTGCTTGCAGTTAGATACCAGTAAATCTGAAATACTACTATTTGGGAGAGACAGTAATTTGTAGTCGGAGAAATGGTGGCCAGATGAACTGAAACCGGCACCCCTGCCTAAGGAGGCAGTGACAAACCTGGGAATTTGGATTGACAGAGGGTTATCCTTTGAAACCCAAACAAAGGTGGTCGCGGGGGTCTGTTTTGGACTTCTGCGAGGATTAAAGCCCCTTCTTGAATTCTTTGACAAACAAACTAGTCAGACTGTTGTCCAAGACACGACCTTATCCAGGCTGGACTATGGTAACTCCCTATACGTAGGCGCAAATAAATCTGGCATTCAGCGCCTTCAAAGGGTACAAAACTCAGCGTGCACTCTTTTTGTTCTCCCTAAATTTGCTCTGTGTCAAAGCACTTACATAAGCTGCACTGGTTGCCTGTCGACATTGTGCTTCACTCACAAAACTTTGACCCAGCAGACCCCTCCTGTCCTAGCGAACATGCTACTCTCCAAGCATACTCTCCAAGATGTAACCTACGTTCAGCCGATCAGTTTTTGGCTTGTACCCCCGAGTCCTACGAGCTAGAGCCGGGGGACGCTCCTTTAAGGCTTTGGTATCTGGACTCTGGAACTCACTCTCTGTATCCATTAGGGGTATTAAGAATCATCTAACCTTCCGAAAGGCTATAAAAACCTGGTTATTCCCAGTCTAACCTCTCTCCCTCTGCTTGTCTGTGGCAACTTGTACCTGGGTAGCGCTGGGACGCCCTGTCACTGGGACAGCCATGCGCTGTATAAATCCTTTTAACACAGCATAACAGGATCTGACATGACTTCCTCCTCTGAGAATTGATACCCAAAGAATGCTGCCTCCTTCTGAAGGAAAGCCCATTTCTCTCTGTGAAGTGTGAGACCATTGTCCTTTAGGCCCTGGAATGTCACTTTCAGACAGTCCAGGTGTTCTTCCAGTGTAACTGCGTGTACCAGAATGTCATCGCTGACATTGATGATACCGGTAAGGCTAGCCAACACCCCTCTAATGGTGTCCTGAAAAACTTCTGCTATGCTTAATACTCCAAAATTGAGGTGTTTAAATCTCTGCAGATCTACATGGGTGGAGAAGGTGGTGATTGCTCTTGATTACGGTGCGAGCAGTAACTCATGATCACCTGCCCAGAGATCCATCTTGGAAAACCACCTCAAGCCACTGACATCAGCCACAATGTCATCAACTGTGGGCAGCAGGTGTCACTCACGTCGGATCGTCAAATTGGGTAGGCACATATCAACACATATTCTGACCTCTCCTGACAGCTTGGGTTTTTGCGGACCACAATGGGGGATACCCAGGACATGGGGCTATCCACCTTCTTGTTAATGTCTGCCTGTTCCAGCTTCTGTAGTACTGCCTCCTCTTTGGGGCACAAATGGAACTCCACCCTCCGATGCTTCAACACGACAGGCTGGATGGAGTCATCAATGTGACATCCTATACCACAGAATAATGTTGCAAACTCATTCACCAGTTCATTCAAACTACCCACTAGGACGCTGAATGCAAAAGCAACTAGTTAAAGACGATGTTTCGCTGTCTGGCAGCTCAGCAGCATTCTAGAGCCACCTGTGGTCCCGTATACTTTATGGACGCCACTGCGTTGACAGGCTGTCTTCACGTGTTTTGCAGAGCTTCTTCCATGTGCACTGCTCACACGTTGGAAAGTTCTTTGGACTGACGCATCGTCAGCATATCAGCCATTCGGCATCCCCTGGACATGAAGAATGTTTTCCCTGAGCTTGACTGAGAAGCAGACTTGCATGAACTGAGCCCGCATCTCATCATTAGCAGCTGGCAAGGTGCAGGTACCTGCCAGGTCTTTGAGTTGAGTGTAGAAAGTGTCCACTGACTCTTCAGGTAGCTGATGAACCTGGCACAGCAAGAATCTCTCCTAATCAAGATTTGCTAAGGGCTCGAATTGAGCGGTTAACGCTTGTTTCAATGACTTATATGTGAAAGACGGGCAGACGTCCACGACAGACTTCCCCAACTTATGGATGGCTGCACCCTCTAAATGTAGTATCATAGGACGTTGCCTGTTCTCTTCCAGTGCTACAGCTGCAAAATAGGTCTCCAGGCACTCAACCTAATCCTTCCATTTCGCAGCTAGGGTTGGTGGAGGGCCATAGATCACTAACGGCTCCAGTGCAGGAATTGAGGCTATTATGATGCAGACTTATGACTGTCACTACATGCCCAGACCTGACGCAAAGGTACGCAAGCACACCCTTCCCACAGTGCTTCAGAAAGATAGGCAGGTGTGGAATAGGGCCAAGGAGTGGTAGTCTGACCTGCCAGGAAGTCCATGTGGCCCAGGTATGCAGAATTGAATGCCGTTGGTGATCTGTGGACAGGAGGGAGGCCTGGTGACTGTGGTGCAATCTGCGCACGTGCAAATGTTCCCTGGGCCATCAGGTGTGCATATGGCCAGGATACTGAAGAATCCCACATACAGGAAAACTTACTGGGCTTGATTCCCCCCATAACAGACCAGGGGGCCACGTGGCAGGCTGTGGACCGGGCACAGAGGCACCTCTGACCTCAGACTGTCACAAAAAGTTGAAGCAGAAAGTCCGAGCAGCAAACAGGCTCCAGGAGGCTTGAGCAGCACTGCTGGCCGCATCTTCAGCAGCAAACAGCATATGGAATGTGCAGGCTGGGCAGCGCAACCAGGGACCAGCTGCCTGACGAAGACTGCCACTCCTCCCCAGCACCACAGTGCTCTGAATACCATCAAAAATGTTGCCTGCATTGCCACAGGAGGCCTGCCAGTACTAGCGTGAGTGGGGCCCACGAACCAGAAGGGCCGGAGGAGCACAGCAGAGCCACAGGAGATGCTCTGCACCCAAATGAAGAGGGACGCCAGGCACTGAGAAAAGCAGGGGGAAGTGTGGGCCCTAGGGGCGCAGTGGAGCTGCAGAAGATGCACTGCCAGTCAATGCGAGCAGCTGCTTCTACACAAATGCAGGTAGTGAGAGCCCGCTTGTCGCTAGTTTGTTAGGACTGCCACATCTCATCGGCAGTCAGCCCCGTAGTAATTGCCCCATACACAAGACAGATACTATATAATGGTTACTTCACTTGCCACGAGCCATACTCCTCGGCTTTCTTTATTTCCTTGGCGGTGACATCACCACAGTAACTGTGAAGCCCAACGGCAGGGTTCATTTCACAAAACCCCCTCCGGAACTATACATAATGGGATGACCCATCCCCACATGACATACTGTAACTATAAATGAACCATAACTCTCAGATAAAGTTCTCCCTTTCTGACAATCAGCTACTTGGGACATTGCAGAAACAATAACTACGTTATTGAAGGAATTAGCAGAGATCAAAGTGTCTATCAGCACAGTGAATAACTTGGTTTTGACCACCTCAGCAGAAGTACAATCTCAGAAGGGCGACATTTAAATTCCAGCTTCCAGATTAGGATGTCAGGAGTAGACATGGAGTCCAGATGGGGCACTATATCTGGGTGGGGCCCGACCTCAAGAGCCTCCATGGAGAATCACTGGCCTCGAAGACCAGAGCGATTTGAAAAACATCTGAATCTCTGGGATTATAAGAATGAAAGGGATGACATGACAGGGTTACTTGGACAGCTGCTCCTGACCCTGCTTTCAATGACCTTTGATCTGCCCTAGGAATTTCAGAGAGCTCACAAGGTAAGGTCCCGACAGTACCTCCCTCCGGTTTATCACAGTATGCATCCAAACAGCATGAACAGAATCTGTATGGGAACAGCTGGATTCCCCTCACATTGGACTTCTCCTTTGAAACAAATCAAACCATAAAACGTTTTCTGCCACTCCGGCATCACCTCCAGAAGAGAGTTGTGAAATAAAGACTGTTGGAGGCGGTGAAAATGCTTATCACCTTGGAGGGTCAGGCACAGGAATATGTTGACCAGAAGAGTTGAAAAAGCTGCTGGAAAGCAAAGTTGAATCTGGGATGGACACAAACATCAGAGCCACCCCTACATGGCTCAAGAGGAGACAGAGGTGCCGATCACGATCCGGCAAAAACCGGGTACGAACCGTCGGACGGAGCATATTCTCCGTCCGACGCGTACCCGGTCGTCAATTTCTACAAACAAGGAATTACGAATCGCACGGGTACACCATGACCGTACGATTCGTAAAAAAGTCCGACCGAACAAAAAAACACCTACCAATGCGATCCGGGAAAGTGCCGACCTGACGTCGGGACGCTCGCAGCCAGCCATTCACGACCCAGGAATCACGATTCGCACCGACGTCACCCCGCACGGTGAATATTTTGCGGCAGCCAAAAACTGCCGGGAAATCAGGACGACGCGAACAAGGACCACCAGTACGCGACGGACAGACGACGACGCGAACAAGGAGGACCAGTACGTGACGGACACACAGGACGACGCCACCAAGGAGGACCCGTACGCGACAGGACGACGCGAGCAAGGAGGACCCGTACGCGACAGGACGACGCGATTGGAGTACCAGTACGCGACGGACAGACATGGACCCAAACCTACGAGTCATCCCTGCCCTCATAGCAGTCCACCTGCTCTACAGGCACCGACGCAGACGCCGCAGAAGGTCAGAATAACTAAGGGAGGGGGGAAAGTGGGGTGGGGTGGGGGTGGCACGACCAGGGCAGGCCACAAAACAACCACATAAGTCACACATGGCCTGGACATACCTGACTCCCATGCCCTGGTCACCACGAGGGGGTGGGGGTGTGTCCTGATAAGCCAGCGACCGCCACAACGGAAGTCCGTCACCACGCGAACCGGCAACACAACCAGACAGGTACGTCCCGTACCCACGCCTGAAGAGCGTGGGTACGAGTCGTACCACGCCCACACACACGTCACCCCAACAATGGCGGGACGGATCGTACCCACGTGGCAAAGGCCTGGGTACGGCCCGCACAAGCATCACATAGCGTGGGGACGGATATGTACGGACCCTACCCCCACCCGCGTATGCATGGAGCGTACCCCCACCCCAACAGTGTAAGTACGACTCGAACCCTCACCCGCGGACGTACGGACCGTACCCCCCATGCCAACAGTGTAAGTACGACCCGTACCCCCACCCGCGTATGCATGGAGCGTACCCCCATGCCAACAGTGTAAGTACGACCCGTACCCCCACCCGCGTATGCATGGAGCGTAACCCCCATGCCAACAGTGTAAGTACGACCCGTACCCCCACCCGCGTATGCATGGAGCGTACCCCCCATGCCAACAGTGTAAGTACGACCCGTACCCCCACCCGCGTATGCATGGAGCGTGCCCCCCACCCCAACAGTGTAAGTACGACTCGAACCCTCACCCGCGGACGTACGGACCATACCCCCACCCCCACCAGTGTAAGTACGAGCCGTACCCCCACCCGCGTATGCAAGGAGCGTACCCCCCACCCCAACAGTGTAAGTACGACTCGAACCCTCACCCGCGGACGTACGGACCATACCCCCACCCCCACCAGTGTAAGTACGAGCCGTACCCCCACCCGCGTATGCAAGGAGCGTACCCCCCACCCCAACAGTGTAAGTACGACTCGAACCCTCACCCGCGGACGTACGGACCGTACCCCCACCCCCACCAGTGTAAGTACGACCCGTACCCCCACCCGCGTATGCATGGAGCGTACCCCCCATGCCAACAGTGTAAGTACGACACGAACCCTCACCCGCGTATGCATGGAGCGTACCCCCCACCCCAACAGTGTAAGTACGACCCGTACCCTCACCTCGAATGCATGGAGCGCACCCACACCGTGTATGTCCCAAGCGTACATATCCAGAAATTGGAGGTGTGTGTGCAGAGTCCTCCCAGCAGTGCCCAGAGACAGGAGGGTGTGTGCAGAGTCCTCCCAGCAGTGCCCTGAGACAGGAGGGGTGGGTGTGGAGTCCTCCCAGCAGTGCCCTGAGACAGGAGGGGTGGGTGTGGAGTCCTCCCAGCAGTGCCCTGAGACAGGAGGGGTGGGTGCAGAGTCCTCCCAGCAGTGCCCTGAGACAGGAGGGGTGGGTGTGGAGTCCTCCCAGCAGTGCCCTGAGACAGGAGGGGTGGGTGTGGAGTCCTCCCAGCAGTGCCCTGAGACAGGAGGGGTGTGTGCAGAGTCCTCCCAGCAGTGCCCTGAGACAGGAGGGGTGGGTGCAGAGTCCTCCCAGCAGTGTCCAGACCCAGGAGGGGTGTGTGCAGAGTCCTCCCAGCAGTGTCCAGACCCAGGAGGGGTGTGTGCAGAGTCCTCCCAGCAGTGCCCAGAGACAGGAGGTGTGTGTGCAGAGTCCTCCCAGCAGTGCCCTGAGACAGGAGGGGTGGGTGTGGAGTCCTCCCAGCAGTGCCCTGAGACAGGAGGGGTGGGTGCAGAGTCCTCCCAGCAGTGTCCAGACCCAGGAGGGGTGTGTGCAGAGTCCTCCCAGCAGTGTCCAGACCCAGGAGGGGTGTATGCAGAGTCCTCCCAGCAGTGCCCAGAGACAGGAGGGTGTGTGCAGAGTCCTCCCAGCAGTGCCCTGAGACAGGAGGGGTGGGTGTGGAGTCCTCCCAGCAGTGCCCTGAGACAGGAGGGGTGGGTGCAGAGTCCTCCCAGCAGTGCCCAGACACAGGAGGGGTGTAACACATGTGTGTGATGCCAGAATTACCCACATCCATACTGCCTACAAGGGAACATGTCCCCATGAACTCATGTCAACTGACTCCACACACAAGTACAGTGATCACCAAGGATGCCACGATTGTTGCAGGTGGAGACATGCCCATGCATGCATGGCCAAAGTAGAAGGGCTCCGTCACACACACAGCTCATGTAGACACAGTTCTGCGCTAAACATTGTGAACACCCTGCAGGGAAGAAACTGGGTACACAGAGGAAGGAATACACCCTGGGACATTTGAACCATGCAGTAACTGCTGACATGACCTAAGGAAGTTAGCCAACACCTTGTGATGGCACACAGATCCCAGGGTCGCCCCAAAGAGCAGAACACTACTACAAATCCCACACACCCAAAGCGTTAAACACCACCCAAAACAATGTAGCAGCCCCACCAATACCACCATAGCAGGAGTGTGAGAATGACAACAAAAATAAGCTTTATTCAGCATGAGCACAATGTCCGTGGATCGCAGGCAGTTCAAATTCAACAAAGGCCATAGGGCAGTCAATGATTCCCAGCTGGATGGGGGACACAGTGGGATGTGTGTCCCCTACCTTGCCTGCACAGTCAAATGCCATCGTCTTCCATACTGGTGAGGGCATCAGGGGGGGGGAAGCAACAGGCACCGCAGGGACATCAGGGCAAAGGGGCGGCGTTGTGGGTGCAGGGATGGAGGACTCAACCACAGGGGGTGTGTCATGGCCAAAGGCGGAGGCCAGGATGGCACTACACACCTTAGCAAGGTCCTCCAGGGAGTCCCCTGCACCCGAAGTGACCTCAGGCCCCAAGGAGGGGGGGGGGGGGTCAGAGGGATGGGTTGCAGCGCCACCGGGGGAGGGTGGAGACAGGGGGGGAGACTCAACCACCCTGACCGAGGACTTCCTTGACCGCTTGCGTGGTGGCGGAACTGTGGGGCTCAGGGACAGAGCGGCCATGAAGGAGTCCTTGGGGGAGATGTGGCCAGGAGAGCTGAGGGGAGGGGATTTGGAGGGAGTGGATTGTGTGGAATGCGGACTCCCACTCTGGCTGCGTGTCACACGTTTGCCCCCCGACCCAGTGGGTGTGCCTATCTCACCCTGTGTGTGCGTGTCAGGAGGAGTGAGGTGGACCTTCCCTGCTGGTGTGGTGCCTGTGTCTGTTGTGGTGGGTGCATGCCGACGTCTGGGTGTACGTGGGACAGGCATGGAAGTGGGAAGTGTGGATGGGGCAGGGGTAGGTGGGGGGAGGTCGCGCTGCAGGAGACCCACTGCTGCAGTCAGTGTGGAGTCTATGGACCTCAGCAAGTTGCGTTGGTCAGCCTGCGAAGAATGAATGCCCTCCAAGAATGCCTCGATGTTGGTGAGGGTTTTCCCGTGGGAATGGAGGACATTAAGGATCGCAGCCTGACCAACCTGCATTTGCCGCTGGATGTCCATAGACTCAGCATTGGCGGCAGCTGTGGAGACAGGGGCAGGGGGTGCGGTGCCTGGCAGGAAGGAGACATGCGGTGACCGGGCACGCTGGGAAGGGACACGAGCAAGTGGGAGGCGGCTGATGGGAACTGAGGGGGCGGTGCCAGGTGTTGTTCCACTGTCAGCTGCTGGTGCAGCCTCCGCCAACTCGGAGACATCCTCCTCGGACCTGTCAGCTTCGTATTCTGATGTGCCAGTCGACAGGTCCTCGGCCGCACTATCCTCCGCCTCTGTCCCACTCGATGTGCCAGCCCCGATGTCACGGCTGGCACTGGTGCTCGGTCCCTCCGCCTGGTCTGTGTCCATGTCTCCCTCTGTGTCCCCCGACGATGCTGTGGGCAGGGTGGAGAGACAGAAATTAATCAGACACCTGTACACATCTGTCACATGAGTCCAATCTACATAGTCAACATTGCATAGCCTGAAGAGGAAGATCCCTAACATCTGCTAAACAAGGTACCGATGTAGGGCATGAAACACACAGTTGGTTGAGCCACCATGCCACTGAAATACCATGGAGAGTATGAGACAATAGCTAAAGACAGGAAACGGAGTCTGACATAGCACCCAGGCCCTGGGGACAATCCTGCCCAGCATCTGCACCACACAGCGTTGGTGAAAATACCGATGACCAGGGACAATAACCATGAACTTGAGACACATGCTGCATAGGTAATGCTGCAAACATGCCCAACATTACTCGGTCACTGCACCTTGCGTGTGTGTCCAGTAACATCACACACTGGCCAGACCCAGCAAGTAGAAATCAGGATTTGACACATAGGCATTGCCCGCCCCAAACAACCCCCACACGATGCAAATTGTTGAGACACAGGTGGCACCAACATCTCATAGTCTGGGTGATAAACACAGGGGCAGGCAAAAAGCAAGATTGGACGCCAAACAGCCAAGGTGCGCCTGTACAAATAATGAGGCACCAGTGCCCATCCTCAGATGAGTATAACAAGACACACAGGCACTGGCAACTGTGAGTATGAAGAAGGACAATCAGGTCAGGCTGCACAGTGGACACCTGTACATAATAGCACGTCTATATACATGGTGACAGGGGACAATGGCACAGAGCACAACCTACGCTGTAGACAGTGAGAGTGTCCACGTTGATGATGACACATACAATACTGAGGATAAGGTGCCCCAGGGGACAGTAGTGGGCACGCAACTACATGCTACAGAATGGTCATGACTGCTACACACGTCACCATCCCTGCACTATGCGTATCGCACACTCATGCACATCATGTCACAGGCCACAACATAGGACATGCGCTATGAGGCATGACACATGAGAGACCAACTCCCATGTCTGGAGTCAGCATCAGTGCCAACTGACATGGAACCCACATGCAGTGCACTTGACAGTTCACAGGCAAGGTCCCACAACCTGTTACACACCACCACCACACATGATGCTACAGTCATTGTTCTCGTGGACAAAGCGCCAGCCTACATTACCTTGTGAAGGAGTGACTACACACAGACCAGGGAACACATTGCAAGGAGGGGAAGGGTGGCAGGGGCGCAGCGCTATACTGGGGCAAACAGGATCTGCACAGCACCTTTAAACCCTGCCAGTGAATTCATGCCACAGTGCCCTTACAAATGCCGGTGACACACAACAAACGCACATGTACCTACCCCCTTCCGCCTGCTGCATCGCCTGTAAGCGCCTCTCCAGGTCTGGAAAGACCACCGGCAGCACACGCCTGTGGAGGTGGCTCAGACGGCGGCGGCCGCGGTTCTTGTGGCTCTCAGGTGAGTCCCCCAGCAGGAGCCGTGCAATCCTCCGCGTCCAGCACCGGATATCCTGCCAGCGTTTCCTCACCTGGGACAGGCTCCGCCTCCGACCATCCACACGCCTCACGGCACTGACGGCGGTCAGCCAGATCTGCTCCTTGGCAGTGGCGCCTACCTGTGAGGAAGAACAAGTGACACCACATCAATACACCAGCCACATGTCACATAGAGACATATGAGAACAAATTGGCTGGTTACAACAAGGCATGTCATGCAGCCAACGCATTGCACCTCTGTCATAGGGACATCATCCTCTGGTGAGGGAAAAGGCAGTACGTGCCATAGTGGGTACACAGGTGGAATGATGGCAATGTCACAATCAATGATCAAGGCTCACACTGTGCATCACACCCACCCCTCCTGTCTCAGGGCACTGCTGGGAGCACTCTGTACCCACCCCTCCTGTCTCAGGGCACTGCTGGGAGGACTCCACACCCACCCCTCCTGTCTCAGGGCACTGCTGGGAGCACTCTGTACCCACCCCTCCTGTCTCAGGGCACTGCTGGGAGGACTCCACACCCACCCCTCCTGTCTCAGGGCACTGCTGGGAGCACTCTGTACCCACCCCTCCTGTCTCAGGGCACTGCTGGGAGGACTCCACACCCACCCCTCCTGTCTCAGGGCACTGCTGGGAGGACTCCACACCCACCCCTCCTGTGTCAGGGCACTGCTGGGAGGACTCCACACCCACCCCTCCTGTCTCAGGGCACTGCTGGGAGGACTTCGCACCCACCCCTCCTGTCTCAGGGCACTGCTGGGAGCACTCTGTACCCACCCCTCCTGTCTCAGGGCACTGCTGGGAGGACTTCGCACCCACCCCTCCTGTCTCAGGGCACTGCTGGGAGCACTCGGTACCCACCCCTCCTGTCTCAGGGCACTGCTGGGAGGAATCAGGCACCCCCCCCCCCCTGGTACCCCCCCGACAGTACATGGCATGTGTGTCACACCAGGACACAATGCCGGAAGTCACAGTCAGAACACAGGGACAGTCTGTGGCAGTGGCCTATGCACTCACCTGATACCCTGGTCGCCCATACAGCATGGGGTACTGTGGGAGGATCACATCCAGCAGAGCCATGTTCTCCTCCAGGGTGAATGGCTGTGACCTCTCCACAGCCCTTGACATGGTTCCAGGGAATCAGTAGCAGCAGCTTGGTCGACAAATGCAAATATGTGCAGGCAAGTACTCCCTCATGGGACCTGGCTGCCTTATATGTGCCCTTCTGCCCAGTCTCATGCACAGGAGTACAGAGTGATTGGTCACTCACATTTGCATCCTATGTTTCCACCAATCCCTTCAAACCTAGCAGTCTGTGGGTTCCCTATCAGTTTCATTCTCCTGCATGATGTAACCCCCACAAACACATTGCAACAAAGTAGAACAATTCCAACTGACTTCTGCTGTGCACCTTCCAGAACAATTTCGAAATTTGAACTTTGTCTCCATGACAACCAGCATGCATGTAGGCCTTAATACTTGTCCCCTATGTAATTTGGAGAATCACACACAGGTACGGTGCGTTTCGGGGCCCTAGGGCACCCCAAATGCATGGCAACGGCCCGTACATGCATCCTACGTTCACTATCACTATGGGTCTGCACGCGTATGTGTACACGTAGTGGTACGGACCGTACACACGCATGTACGCTCACTATCACTACGGGTCTGCACGCGTATGCGTACACGTAGTGGTACGGACCGTACACACGCATGTACGCTCACTATCACTACGGGTCTGCACGCGTATGCGTACACGTAGTGGTACGGACCGTACACGCGCATGTACGCTCACTATCACTACGGGTCTGCACGCGTATGCGTACACGTAGTGGTACGGACCGTACACATGCATGTACGCTCAATATCACTACGTGTACGCATACGCGTGCAGACCCATAGTGATAGTGAGCGTACATGCGTGTGTACGGTCCGTACCACTACGAGTACGCATACGCGAGGAGACCCATAGTGATAGTGAGCGTACATGCGTGTGTACGGTCCGTACCACTACGAGTACGCATACGCGAGGAGACCCATAGTGATAGTGAGCGTACATGCGTGTGTACGGTCCGTACCACTACGAGTACGCATACGCGAGGAGACCCATAGTGATAGTGAGCGTACATGCGTGTGTACGGTCCGTACCACTACGTGTACGCATACGCGTGCAGACCCATAGTGATAGTGAGCGTACATGCGAGTGTACGGCCCTCTCACTATGGTTCAGCACGCGTATGCGTACTCGTAGTGGTACGGACCGTACAAATGCCTGTACGCTCGCCATCACGATGGGTACACATACGTCAGCACTCCCACAGTGATTTGGAAACATACACAGGCCCTCTTAGCAGCAGTACGGCGGTTTGTACACATCACTGTGGTGATAGGCAACACACAGGTAGGAATAGGGCGGACATACATGTCCATCGATGGACATACTTGTCCAGGAATGGACATCAATGCATCGCCTGTGCATTACTACATGTGTGGGGCACAGGTGTCACAGGCTGTGATGTGGAACATGCCTCCTGAGTGGAGGAGGCACCAGATGTATGATGAGATGTGTACAGGTGTACTGTGTGAGGGTGCAATGTGTGCCAGGCATGCCCTTGACTCCTATGACATGTGTGCATGTCGTACTGCGCACTTGGGGTGAGCGTCACTGGCATGGCACGGACACCAACACACGGAAGTGTCCCATGATGCCCGGTACAGGGGTCATGACACATGACTTGTCACTAGCCACAGTGCACAATGTGACCATGTCATTTATGTGTCCGGGATTTACATCAGGTTGATGTAGTAGCACCCTCAAAAGCTGCAGCCGTTGCAGCAACCAACATGTGTCTGTGTGTAGATTGTCATTGTACACTGTTCCGCACACCATGACACATGTGTTATCGGATGTGAGGTGCACATGTATGCATGGGACACGGAGTAGCGTGACAAGGCCATGTCAGCATCCTCACAAGGAATGTGTGGTGAGTCATGACATGTGCACCTTCATGGCAAGGTGTGTGGGCAGGCCTAGTGTAATGTCATGTGACCTGTGGCTCCGGTGTTCCGCTACCAGTCTCTGCAATCGGCATCCTACTTCTGCTGATGTGTGGGTGTATGTCACTCCTGTGTTGCGTCTGGCTGTTCACTTGCACTGGGACACAGCTATTCCCATGGCGTGGCATGGGGAGGTTCTCAATCTCCGTGTGTAGCTGGGTCTTGGAAGGAGTGTCACCTTGCATCCATACGTGTCCTGGGCATGTAGCACGTATCTGACTCCCTATGTGGCATGTGTGTATTGCCAGATTTACATGTGCTCAGTAGACATGAGTTGTTGTCGTAGTGCACTCACTCTTCCTTGTCACTTCCAAATTACTGCAGAGCGCCGCCTGTTGCCCGAATAATTCCAGACTTGGCTGCCATGCAGGAGAATGACAGGATCCGGCTCTACCGCTTCACCCAACCGTTGATTCTGGAGCTGACGGCGAGACTGGCACCACACCTGCAACCGCAGCACAGGTATCCTACGGCACTGACACCCCAGCTGAAGGTAATGGCTGCCCTACATTTTCTTGCCACGGGTACCTTCCAAAATACCATAGCTCATGTTGGTGGCATGTCCCAGAGCATGTTCAGCGGTGTGCTGCATGATTTCTTGGAGGCCATGTTGATTCACCTGGATGACTTCATCAAGTTCCCAACCCCTGAACAGATGACAGAGGTCAAGCGTGGTTTCTATGCCCTGGGAGGGATGCCCCATGTCATTGGGTCCATAGATGGGACACATGTAGGTTTGGTACCACCACACGCACGGGAGGTGGCGTACCGAAATCGAAAGCACTACCACTCCATCAATAGGGGTGGGCGGAATTTGCGGAATTAACCTTCGCAAATTATCGCGAGAATGTTTAAAATTATCGCAAACAAGCAGAAATATCGCGAAGATGCGGAAGGTTTTTTCCGGCATGTTCGCGAGATTTTCTGCATGGTTGCGGGTCGCCAACTTACCCATGTGGTTGCTTGCGGGCGCGGCCATCTTGTTTTGAGTTGTTCTCGCGGTGCATGATCGCGAGAAGAAAGACGTGATCGCGCGACGCATGACGTCACTGCGGGCGCGAACTGTCGCGAGACAGCGCAAATGGCTAAAAACAATACAACATCTCATGGAGAACGCGACCGGATCAAGAAAACTTGTCGGCGAACGCAGGGATTCAGGTAAGGCGATCGCGCGCGCGCGAGAATGTATCATTTTACAGCGCGAGCAAGAAACAAATTATCGCCAAGCTGCGGAAACCGGAATTTTTGACATTTTCGCGCTCTCCGCGGAACGCAAAAATGTCAAATTATCGCAATTTCCGCGAACGGAACGAAATTTTTGCCCAGGCCTATCCATCAATGCCCTTGTGGTGTGTTTGTCCAACATGGTGATTTCACATGTCTGTGCTCGTTTTCCAGGATCAGCACACGATGCCTACATCATGAGGCGTAGCGGGATGCCTGATATGATGATGCAGCTGCGCAACGAACGGGCATGTGTTGTTGGTGGGTACAGTCTGTCTGTCCTGTATTCTGTATAGCCGAGCAGCACGACCGCTTCGCCAGTTCTAACGATATCCATGTGCTTTCCATGTAGGGGACGCTGGCTATCCCAACATGCCTTGGCTGCTGACACCTCTCCGCAACCCCATCACGCCGGCCCAGCTCCGCTACAACACCGCCCATGGCCGGACAAGGCGTGTGATAGAGAGGACGTTTGGCATGCTGAAGAGCCGATTCCGGTGCCTCCACAAGACCGGCGGCGCACTCCCATATGCCCCGGCGAAGGTTTGCAAGATCTTCATGGTCTGCTGCATGCTGCACAACATGGCAGTTGAAAGAGCTGTGCCACTCATCCTGAATCAACATGACGAGGACCATCCACCCGTGGAGGACGAAGGCCTTGGCAATGGGGCTAGTGATGTGAAGGATGTGGAGCCGCAAGAGGACATCCGGACTCGGCTCATACGCGACTTCTTTGCTTAGTGGTGAGTACCAGTGTCTGAGTGTGCACGCCTTGGTCCCCGTGTGGCATGTGTTGTGATGTGTGTGTCCACCTGCATGTATGGCACGTGAGTCAGAGGTGTGTGTGGGTGTGTCACTGGAGTGATGGTGGCAGTGATGGTAGTATTTCCCCAGTCATAATTGTGACCTAGCATGTTGTCATCCATACATGTGTCGAGTCAATGCACATGCAAGTGGCTGTGCTTTTTGTGGCTGACTTCTTGTGTGTCTCTCTTCCCCAGGTACCTGCGCATGCCATCTGCTGGTTGCATTGTTGTGGCACTGCTATTCCTCATGGACATGGCATCGTGGGCTGACTCAGCGTTACAGGCACGGACACGTTTGGAAGTCTCCATGGGGTAAGGGATGCATCTGGGGTGTATTGGGTGTGGCAGTTGTTCACGATGTGTGCACACTGCCCAGGTCGGGGTTTGGTTCCTCTGCAGTCATGTGGCATCCCCATGGGACACGACATGCAGCTGGGTACACCAGAATAGATGGGCTGCCTGGTTGTCAGTCATCAGTGATGGGATGGTGGATTGTGATGATGGCATCAATGTGTGTGACACTGCCCTCGGACACATACGGTTGACATTGGCTTGACATGGCGTGGGACTTCCACATCAGCGGATCTATGGTGTATGGCAGGCTCTCCGTGTGCAGCTGTGGGTATTTAGCTGTTAGCCGACGCTTGTGTGCCAGTACCATGGCTATCACGCATTTGTGCTGCAGAAGGGGGGTGCCAGTGTTTGAGCCACATGTTACTCCACATGATGTGTTCATGTGTACTTCAAGTTGCCTCTGCAATCCCAAAAACATGACTATTAAAGGTGTCCCTATGCCTCCAAGGTGCCTCTGCTCAGTCAATGCTGGTGTGTTGGCACGGTGCATCCTGCATGTCTGGCATGGTATTCCCAGATTGTGGCTATGTGTCAATGTGTCGAGTGGCAAGATGCAAGCTGTGTGTGTGTGCTGAGACTGTGTATTGGGCATGATGTCCATGACTGTGTGGGTAGTGTGACATGTGCCATCCCCATGCATCCAACGTTGTCCAGGCCCCCATTCTCTGCATCCACCGGACTCAAGCTTGCAGGACATGGTTCTGCCACCTGTCTACACGTACCTGGGTGCCCCCCAGGACACGGGCCAGGTTCCCTGACCTCTGCGCATGACTGTTGCTGTACTCAATGTGTCTGTCAGCACGGTTGTTCGGCCACCCCCTCAGCTGGTTCTGACCATCACGGGTGTGTATGGTGCTCCATGTCTGTCTTGCCTAATAAACTGTGACCCATGTGTCCTGTGCCAGACTCAGGCCCCAGGGTGTGGATGGTTGAAGTGAACAGATGACTCAGGCATGTTTAGACTGTACAAGACACATGTTAGGTAATAATGCTACCAGCAGGCATCTACTCTTAATAGTGTGATTTATTATGGGGGGGGGGGACAAAGTGGGGGGCTTTCCGGGATTAGGGAATCCAAAGTTCAGTAGGGGAGTTGGTGTCCTTGCCATTGGAAATCCTCAGAGTCCATGCCACAGTCTTTGTCAACATTGGTCAGCCAGTGACCAGCAGGGCCATGTGGCAGAGAATGTCTCTTGATGCTGTGATGCTGTTGCTCCAGTGGGCCAGGTGCCAGGCCAGGTGTCCTGGGAGATGGTGATGTAGCAGCCACCCTCACGGTCCTTTCCGTGGACGACCCGGCTTCCTGCGGGGAACCTCAGCAGCAGGCCGTGACGACGTCTGGGATGCTCCGTCGGATGTTTCCTCCTCCTCCTCATGATCCCTCCCTGTGGGTGGTGATGTTCTCCGCCTTCTGGCACAGGGAGGGTCGGCCATGGTGTCGGCCATCCGACGGAGTTCAGCGTGAATCCCCTGGGACGCCGTCACTTGCTCAGCCTGTCTGTCCTCCATCCTCCGTTGGTGTAGCTGTAGACAGGCTATTAGCTCCGCATGTTGCTGGGCCTGCTGGACCTTGATCCCCTCGAGGACGGACACAACCTGGGCCATGCCCGTGGTGTCCTGCCGGTATGAGTCCAGGATGTTACGGACATGTGAAAATACCGGATCCCCAGCCAACTGGTCAGGCTCGCGCCTCCGCCGTCCTCCACTCCCACCACCCCTGCCCACTTGCGTCTGGCCTGCACTTGTGGGCACATCGGGTCTCCGGGACCCCTGAGGGGTGGCATTGGCGTTGTCGCCTGCCTCCTCCTGGGTGCCCGGGACACCGTGTCCCTCCTGGCGAGCCTGGCTGCATTGTGGTGTTGGGGCAGGGATCCTGGGTGTCTCCTGGGATGTGGCAGGAGTGGGGGTGGTGGTTGGCACGGTTGTACCTGACGCAGGTGCTGCAGGTGGTTGGACACCAGAGGGGCCAGGTCGGTCGGGGTCGTCCGCAGAGTGGTGAGAGTGGTCGCTGCCGGTGGGATCGGTCTCCTGCAGATCCGGGTCCTGTGAGTGTTCCCCCTCAGTGTTGGGGGGTGCAGCACGACGTTGACCTGTGTGTGAGAGAGAAAATGTTAATTTTGATCCATGCAACATCCATGTTTCATCCGTTACAAAGTTGGCACATTTCCTCTTGGAATTAGGATCTGTCTTGCATTCCACTCACAGTGCACTTGTGCATGTGTGTGTCCCTTGGGCACCAATTTGGCCCCTTTCACTATGTGTGGCACAGTCTTACTTGCTGCGTCAAGTGTGACTGCAGTCAGCAGTGGAGTGTGCATGTGTGCCGAGCTATGCATTTGCGCCTTCCTTGTAGCACTGTACATGTGCACATGGAGTGGATCCACACACTCATATGATGCAGGTGGCTGTCCTTGTGCTCGTGTACAGGTTGTGACATGGCCCTGCGTTTTGCCATGATGAAGAGGGGGGGTTCTGGCACTGGCCACCCTTGTCTACATGCACGCAGTCCACCTGCTGACGAGCAGACATTCCCACACACCACAGGACTGATTTGCTCTCCCTGTGTCTCCCTCCTTCTCTGTCCCCCTCTCCCTCCCTCTCTGTCCCCCTCTCCCTCCCTCTGTGTCCCCCTCTCCCTCCCTCTGTGTCCCCCTCTCCCTCCCTCTCTGTCCCCCTCTCCCTCCCTCTGTGTGTCAGCCTCCTCCCTCTGTCCATCTTCCTGTGTCTCCCTCCCTCTGTGTCCCCCTCTCCCTCCCTCTCTGTCCCCCTCTCCCTCCCTCTGTGTGTCAGCCTCCTCCCTCTGTCCATCTTCCTGTGTCTCCCTCCCTCTCTGTCCCCCTCTCCCTCCCTCTCTGTCCCCCTCTCCCTCCCTCTGTGTGTCAGCCTCCTCCCTCAGTCCATCTTCCTGTGTCTCCCTCCCTCTCTGTCCCCCTCTCCCTCCCTCTCTGTCCCCCTCTCCCTCCCTCTGTGTGTCAGCCTCCTCCCTCTGTCCGTCTCCCTCCCTCTCAGTCCCCCTCTCCCTCCCTCTCTGTCCCCCTCTCCCTCCCTCTCTGTCCCCCTCTCCCTCCCTCTGTGTCCCCCTCTCCCTCCCTCTCTGTCCCCCTCTCCCTCCCTCTCTGTCCCCCTCTCCCTCCCTCTGTGTGTCAGCCTCCTCCCTCTGTCCATCTTCCTGTGTCTCCCTCCCTCTCTGTCCCCCTCTCCCTCCCTCTGTGTCCCCCTCTCCCTCCCTCTCTGTCCCCCTCTCCCTCCCTCTCTGTCCCCCTCTCCCTCCCTCTGTGTCCCCCTCTCCCTCCCTCTCTGTCCCCCTCTCCCTCCCTCTGTGTGTCAGCCTCCTCCCTCTGTCCATCTTCCTGTGTCTCCCTCCCTCTCTGTCCCCCTCTCCCTCCCTCTCTGTCCCCCTCTCCCTCCCTCTGTGTGTCAGCCTCCTCCCTCTGTCCGTCTCCCTCCCTCTCAGTCCCCCTCTCCCTCCCTCTGTGTCCCCCTCTCCCTCCCTCCGTGTGTCACCCTCTGTCACCTTGGCCCAGCTTCCTGGGCACACACTGTTAGCAGATCTTTGAGTGGCCCTTGGCCTGTTGATGTGAGTTTGTTTCTGATCTCCAGGCACCCATTTTGTCTGCTGTGTGTCTGTGCGCTGCTGCTGTGGTGGTGTGTGCTGCCACTCTTTCACACTGTTGGCTGTTCATTAGCTGCTGGCATGTGCAAAACAGTGCCTTCACCCCCATGTGTTGATGCAAGGCATCCGCCATTTGCTGGCAAGTCATTCCTGTGTTGGGACACAGTGTTTGTCTGGCTGTGACCTAGGCCATATGGGCAGAAGGCATTGTTGTCTGCTTTGGAGTCGCACTATGTGATTCTTGGTGCCCAGCCTCCCGACATCCGGGTTACCGTGTCATGTGTTGTTGTCTTCTGTGGCCTGTGACTTGACATTGTCCAGCTGGGTGCATGGGGCATGGTGGCAGCAGTGGCATGTGCCTGCTCATGGAGTGTGGTTGAGTAATGCGATGGCTTGTGGTGGTTGCGTGCCTGTTATTAATTTTGGTTGTGGTTGCAGTTCCCCCCATGTGAGGTGCGTTGTTTGTGTACTCACCCGGGTCTCGGAGTCCTTCTACTCCTTCAACTGCCTCCACCGGCAGTATGGCCATCACCCTCTCCTCCCAGGGATGGTACTGTACGGGTCTGCGGGAGGGCCCTCCTCCGGTGGCGTTGGCCTGGTCGTGTTCCTCCTGTCTCTTGGCTCTGACCCTCCTCCGCAGATCGTACCACCTGTTCTGGCAATCCTGCTTGGTCCTCCTGGTGTCCGCAACAGCATTCACAGCATCGACGATGGTCTGCCACATGGCTGTTTTGGCTGCCTGGCTGGTGCTTCTGACCAATGTTCCAAAGATCTGTGGCTCGACTCTGAGGATTTGATCAACAAGGACCTCCAACTCTCGGTGACTGAACTTTGGATTCTTGGTAGTGGGCATGGTGAGGGGTGTGGGTGGGGATGGTGTGGGTGTGGGGGGTGTGTGGATGTTGGGGGGGGGTGTGGATGGTTGTGTGTGTGTGTGAATGTGATGAGAGGGTGTTTGTGAGGGTGGTCGTGTGAAGGTGTGCAAGTGTAAGATGTGGTGTCGCTTGTAGTCTGGTTCTGTGGTGTCTGGCAGCAGTGGGTCTGTTGCAAAGGCTCATGGTTTGTGTGTGTGGGCCCTTTTTATTGGTCCATGGGTGGGTGTGGCAGTGTTTGAATTTTGGGTGGGTGTGTTATAAGGAGTGGTGGTGTATTGGGCCTCTGTTTGTTTTTGACAGTTGCAGGTCAGTGATTGTGTTATTTTAGTGGTTGTTGGCCATGTTTAGTGGCTGTGTGCCTTTCGAATGGTGTATTGTTGAGTTGTTTTGTTTTGTCCTTGTTGTGTACGTGCGTTTTGAGCGTGTGTACGGTGTGTACATGGGCCATTTGGTTGTACGATTTGGTCCTTGTGTGTGGCTTTGTACGACTCGTACATGCGGTTGTGATGTTGGGGCATGGGGTGCGCTCCGTACTTAGGAGGTTGTGTTGGGGGTGCGCCAGGAACGTACTGGGGTGGGGGTACGACTGGAACGTACTGGGGTGTACATAGACGGTGGTAAGACACGTACAGGGGTGGGGGGGTGTACATAGACGGTGGTACGACACGTACAGGGGTGGGGGGGTGTACATTGACGGTGGTACGACACGTACTGGGGTGGGGGTACGACTGGAACGTACTGGGGTGTACATAGACGGTGGTACGACACGTACAGGGGTGGGGGGGGTGTACATTGACGGTGGTACGACACGTACTGGGGTGGGGGTACGACTGGAACGTACTGGGGTGTAGGTAGACGGGGCTATGACACGTACTGAGGTGGGGGTGTGGCTCGAACGTACTGGGGTGTAGGTACACGGGGGGTACGACACGTACTGGGGTGGGGGTACGACTGGAACGTACTGGGGTGTAGGTAGACGGGGCCATGACACGTACTGGGGTGGGGGTGTGGCTCGAACGTACTGGGGTGTAGGTACACGGGGGGTACGACACGTACAGGGGGGGGGTGTACATGGACGGTGGTACGACACGTACAGGGGTGGGGGGGTGTACATTGACGGTGGTACGACACGTACTGGGGTGGGGGTACGACTGGAACGTACTGGGGTGTACATAGACGGTGGTACGACACGTACAGGGGTGGGGGGGTGTACATTGACGGTGGTACGACACGTACTGGGGTGGGGGTACGACTGGAACGTACTGGGGTGTCCATAGACGGTGGTACGACACGTACAGGGGTGGGGGGGTGTACATTGACGGTGGTACGACACGTACTGGGGTGGGGGTACGACTGGAACGTACTGGGGTGTACATAGACGGTGGTACGACACGTACAGGGGTGGGGGGGTGTACATTGACGGTGGTACGACACGTACTGGGGTGGGGGTACGACTGGAACGTACTGGGGTGTAGGTAGACGGGGCTATGACACGTACTGGGGTGGGGGTGTGGCTCGAACGTACTGGGGTGTAGGTACACGGGGGGTACGACACGTACTGGGGTGGGGGTACGACTGGAACGTACTGGGGTGTAGGTAGACGGGGCCATGACACGTACTGGGGTGGGGGTGTGGCTCGAACGTACTGGGGTGTAGGTACACGGGGGGTACGACACGTACAGGGGGGGGTGTACATGGACGGTGGTACGACACGTACAGGGGTGGGGGGGTGTACATTGACGGTGGTACGACACGTACTGGGGTGGGGGTACGACTGGAACGTACTGGGGTGTACATAGACGGTGGTACGACACGTACAGGGGTGGGGGGGTGTACATTGACGGTGGTACGACACGTACTGGGGTGGGGGTACGACTGGAACGTACTGGGGTGTCCATAGACGGTGGTACGACACGTACAGGGGTGGGGGGGTGTACATTGACGGTGGTACGACACGTACTGGGGTGGGGGTACGACTGGAACGTACTGGGGTGTACATAGACGGTGGTACGACACGTACAGGGGTGGGGGGGGTGTACATTGACGGTGGTACGACACGTACTGGGGTGGGGGTACGACTGGAACGTACTGGGGTGTAGGTAGACGGGGCTATGACACGTACTGGGGTGGGGGTGTGGCTCGAACGTACTGGGGTGTAGGTACACGGGGGGTACGACACGTACTGGGGTGGGGGTACGACTGGAACGTACTGGGGTGTAGGTAGACGGGGCCATGACACGTACTGGGGTGGGGGTGTGGCTCGAACGTACTGGGGTGTAGGTACACGGGGGGTACGACACGTACAGGGGGGGGTGTACATGGACGGTGGTACGACACGTACAGGGGTGGGGGGGGTGTACATTGACGGTGGTACGACACGTACTGGGGTGGGGGTACGACTGGAACGTACTGGGGTGTACATAGACGGTGGTACGACACGTACAGGGGTGGGGGGGTGTACATTGACGGTGGTACGACACGTACTGGGGTGGGGGTACGACTGGAACGTACTGGGGTGTAGGTAGACGGGGCTATGACACGTACTGGGGTGGGGGTACGACTGGAACGTACTGGGGTGTACATAGACGGTGGTACGACACGTACAGGGGTGGGGGGGTGTACATTGACGGTGGTACGACACGTACTGGGGTGGGGGTGCGACTGGAACGTACTGGGGTGTACATAGACGGTGGTACGACACGTACAGGGGTGGGGGGGTGTACATTGACGGTGGTACGACACGTACTGGGGTGGGGGTACGACTGGAACGTACTGGGGTGTACCTAGACGGGTGGGGGTATACATATACGGGGGGTACGTGTCGGACGTACGGGGGCTGGGGGGAGTGTTGGGCGCGTATGCGGGCACATGTCTCCATGGTTGCTATAGGTGTTCGGTGCGGACGGTGTTTTTTCCATACGGTTGTAGGCTCGGACGCACGGGATGGATCGTGATTCCTCGGTCGGACTTGGATTTTTACGTTTGTAAGGTAAATCGTCCGAGGACGTGTCGGACACATTTTCCGACCCGAGGACGTGTGGGGAATGATTCCCGGTGCGGTTCGTATGGACTTTTTACCATGCGAATCGTGATTGCCAGTTCGTACGGCACTTGTACGATTCGTACGGTAAAAAGACCCGATACGAGTCGCACGGGGGAATTTTTTACCGGATCGTGATCGGCACCAGAGTGGATAGGAATGGAGACATCTCAGTGGAACGCAGGCATCTGGGGAAGGTGACAAGAAAGTGGGGAAAGGATTTAACCAAATTACGCAGAGGGGAAACAATCATTACAACTCAATCTTTCCCATGCAAGACATTTATCACCAAGTCACTTCCACGCATTAATATTTACCACGCATGTAATTACCAGGCATATACCTTTAGCACTCATGCCATTACCACGCATTAGTTACCACGCATCATAGGTATATACACTATGGTATATTTATTTATATAATAATATTATTATTTTAAAACCTGAGTATTAATAATAAAACTATGAAATATGTATGATTTTAAATCATGTCTCTTTTTAAAAAAAAATTATTTTGGGGGATTGTAACACTAATCTTTAGTGACGGCGTGCAAGGGATATAGGAGTATTGGGTGAAGAAGTGCATTTACACACAGGTATTAATTCGAATACCTAAGTATTCATGTTTAAACATTATAATACATGATATTTATTCATACTACTATTTAAATAAATTAGGACTGTAGCACAAACCTCTAGGGACGGGATGCAAGGGATATAAGAGTATTGGGTGGAAGAGTGCATTATTGCTCAAGTATTGATTTTAAAGCCTGAGTATTAATGTTTAACTATATTAATATATAATATTTAATCATACTACTATTTATGTAATTTTATTTAGAACTGTAACACAAACCGTTAGGGGTGGGATGTTAAGGAACTAGGGGTATTGGATGGGGGGTGTATTAATACTCGGGTAATAATTTCCATACCTGAATATTCATGTTTACAGATTAATTAACAATTTATTTTCTGTCATAGGTAATTAAAAAATGAGTGGAATTAATTTGTAAGTTATATCAAATAATTTTGAATTAAACAACAATAAAAAAAAAATGACAAACCTTAAAACTTTTTGGTTAATTTTGATGTAATAGAAAAAACTACACTAAGGCCCTGATTACCATGCTGGTCAGACGAGCGTCCGACCGACATCATAGCAGAAACGGGACCACCCGACAAGGAGTCGCCGGTCGTGCTTCCACTATTACAATGCGACTGCCTTCACAGCAGTTGAAAAGTGTATTTTTACTATTGCAGCTTGTGCTGCGGTCTTCAGCACAAGCCACAATAGTAAACATACATTTTTAAAACATCCATTCACCTTGTGGCAGGCACCATGCGGTGCCCACCACACGATGCATGGATGTTTAGGAGTCCCCCCAGGCCTCATAGCAGAGGCCGCAGGGGAACGGGGCCCTGCTAGGGGCCCCCAAAGCCACCTTCATCAACATCATAATACCGACTGCGGAGCCTGAGCAAGCACGGCCGCCATTTGAAGATCATCTGTCCCACCGGGGCCCTGTCTGGCTCCTTGAGCCCATCAGATGCGCAGTGGAATTCCCCGGTGGTTTTCCCTCAGACTGCCAGTGTCATGATATGGGCAGAAAACCTCCGACGAGCTTTCAGATGGTTTTCCACCTAACATCATAATCAGGCCCTATGTTTTTTTAAATAAATATATATATTAATAAACAAATTTACACTGCAAAACATTTTTATTAAATTAATTGGAATCATGGTTAATTTTTAATAATATGACATATTTGTATACAATATATAACATATATTTCTATAATTTTTTGAGTATTATCCCAGACATTCCTATTGACTATAATGGGGAAAATTGTCCTTTTTTCCTTTTTACTTTGAGGCTTGACCTATGCTGTTTTGAGTCTGTTTCTTCAGTCGGTGCTGTGTCTTGGTCAGGATCAGATGCAAGAAAGAGTTGCGTTCAGATAAGAACAATTTACTTTACATTTTTAAACATATAGGTGGCTACGTTTATTGTAAGGAGAGGGGGAAGGTAGGTAGATGTCAAACTGTATACAATTGTATTTTATTGTTAACCACATTTGCATCCCCATGCAGTTTTTTCATATGCTCAAGTCTGGACAGTTTGTTTTTCAAAGGAGGTTTAAAAATATTGGTAATTACTTTTTTAAACCTATTTAAACTATAAGCAATATTTTACATTTATGGTGTTCTAAGAAATTTATTGTTGGTTAATTAAAAACCCTTACAATATAAAAACACTTGCATCATGTTCTTAAAAGAAACACTAAGTAAAATTACAAAAAGTTAAAAATTATCATTTTACTTAAAATTCTGCAGAGCTTCTTGGCAGTTAATGTTCAACTCGAAGACCAGGTTAGGGTCAGCAGTTTATTGGTGGTCAGAAAGCTATCACTGAACCCAAGGATGGAGTGCCGCGCTGCTATAGTGGGAAGTGGTTAGTAGCTCCGATGACTTCCAACAGTTTTAACGCTTTGGTGACAAATTTTGTTAACCCGATATTCAACTTCGTATTGTCCGGGTTTAAGGCTGCTATTATGGCTTGGCGACATGATCGAATTCCGATTCTAATCCATTCTTCTTGCAGTAAAAATCGTCTAACAGTAAGCATTGCGGGGCATAGACAAACTATATGTTCCATTCCTTCAGTGTGGTAGCCACACAACCTACATTGGGTATGATTATCTGGGCGGCGCCATTCTGGGAGGTCCTTTAAAAACGGCCATTCGCCCATCCTTAAAGCCAGGAACTTTCGTTTCCAATAAGGTGCGAACGTGCTTGATAAATAAGGGGGTACAACTCCTGGTTTAAAATTTATGATCACTGCCCAGGCGTGTTTCCTTTTTAACAATATAGCCCTATCCGAATGAAAGGACCACAACCTGATGCTCTTCTTAATAACTGCTTTTAATGCCAGCTGGAAGGGGTTTGTTCCCCAGAATTCCTTGACTCCAAGTAGTTGTAAACTATGATCCAGGTGAAGCCGATATTGACTTTTCTAGATTTCTTGCTAGAGTCTGGCCTCCAAAGAACCCTCCCGGGCATGACGCAGTCTATTGCAAAACTTTATAAATGCGCCAGGCTCTACGCCGTGATGGTCAAATAGACCTAGTTTGAGGCAAACATGTTCTGGCGATGCTGACTTTGGCAGATGAAACGCACGTTTAAAAATTTTGATTATTAGTTTGTTAAAAAGAGTATTTGTGGTACCCTTTGTGATCTCGTGGCCATACGTCAACGAGTTGGTTATCTTCGCCTTCATCACATTCAAACATTGGGATTAAACTAGGGCCGAATAGCTTTTTTGACAGTTTCGTAGCAGCGACCTCTAAAGCCTGGGCTTTGGTCCTCAGTACTTCTTTCTGTTTGACAAATGACCTTCTGGTGTCAAGAAATATTCCCAGATATTTGTAATGAGGTGTTGAATCAATTTTTAAATCATTAAAGTGCTACCCTCCACGCGTCTTCTTTAGCTTCCCAAAGGAAATTATTTTTGTTTTTGATAGATTCAACTCTAAGAAGTTACTTGTAGTATAAGGAAGCAGTTCATCAAGTAGCCTCTGTAGGCCCACTTTCGTATGGCTAAGCAGCACCAGATCGTCGGCATATAAGAGGTTACCAATACGTACTCCATCTAGTTGGGAGAGATGGCAGTTAACACTGTTGAGAATTGGCGAGAGATCCAATATAAACCGGTTAAAAAGGAGTGGAGCTAGCACGCAGCCTTGTTTTACTCCGCTTCTGGTCTCGATCTTCCTAGAAACATGAGAGCCTTCATCCAGCTTGATTCTTATCAATGTTTCAAAATGGAGTTGATCTATTGCAAGTAACAAAGACCGGGGTACGCCCCAGGACTTTAATTTTTGCCACAGTAAGCCCTGGGGCACTCGGTCGAAGGCCGTTCTAAAATCTACAAAGCAACAGTGCAGTTGGGTTTGTTGAACTGTTACTTTCTCTATCAAAACGGCTAGGGTTAGTAGATTGATTGTTGTACCAGAATTGGTCACAAAACCCGTCTGATTGAAGGGGAGGCGCTTTGCTTCATTGGTCCAGGTCAGCAGCTCTTCCAATAAAATGCTGGCATAATATTTAGACTCAGCATCTAGGAGTGCTATCATTCGATAATTACTGGGATCGTTTCTCTTCCCGCTCTTATAAATGGGATGAATGATGGCACCTCTCCAAGACTCAGGAACTATGTTGTTTAACCTGCAGTAAAAAAACAGGGGGGTCAGATGGACTGACCAGAATTCGGCTTTCGATTTAAACAAAGCCTGGGGAAGACCGTTTGGTCCCGGTGCACCATCGGCCCATGCTGTCTTTATTGAACGTAGAATTTTATGTTTTAGTTCTTCTGGTGTCATTGGTGTCTCTGAAAATGAGTCGCTGTTATTCCCACAAGTCACATTTATGAGTTCTTCGAATGTACTAATGGATGAGAAGCTGGTGCCTGGCTGTGTTGAATTTGTAGCCTCCGGGGATAGTATCTTTTTGTTAGCTATGCTGGGGAATTTGGGACAATCGGCTTTGTTGTTGTTAGTCTTGAAATGAGATGATAAAAAGTGGTTCCATTCATCTGCACTGATATTTGTGCTGCCATGGCCACTTCCACCTCACTGACCCCTATTTACAAGAGACCAGAATTGCTTTGAATTTGGTTTCTTACTTTCGTAGAGGAGCTTCAGCCAAAATTGATCCAAGACCACTTGTTTTTCCCTGTGTACTGCGGACTTGAAAGCTAGTTGAGCTTGCTTGTAGTTGTTAAATTTAATTTTATTACCTGGGCCCTTCCTTGATTGCCGAAGGGCTCAATTTCTGCATAACTTTAATTTTTTTGTTGATGGGGAAATATGAGGTTGAAATATGTACTGCCCAGTGCACCTCTTAAGTGGAACTGCTTCTATTAGTTGATCAATAAAGCTAGCCCAGCTGCTGATAGCAGAGAAATCAGTATCTGATAGTTGGATTAACAGTGCTCTGCATTTTTCCATCAAGAGGGGTGCCGCGTCTTCTGACCATTTCATTTGTTTTAAGTTCTCCGTGTAGCCACCTGCATGGGTATAGGCGAGCTCCTGGTGATGCGGGGTATTGACAAGAATTTTATTTGAGGCCGATGATCACTCTCACATTGTGGTGCAATGTAGTAGCTCTCCATCAGCCTGAGAATTTCCAAGCTCCCTAGGGAAAAGTCCAGAAAGGAGAAGGTTCGACCATCGGATCGTGTCCAATCCGGATGGGTGACCGTGTGGAAACGACCGTACAGTACAGTATAACCTACACTACTTAGCTGAGTAACTGCGTACTCCCCCAATTTTGATGGTCTGTTTCCTACGGGAATTGAATGTGTGGCAAGACGTAGTGGAACCATTAAGCCAGCAATCTCTGGATCCTTGAAGGGGTTGCAGTAAATGTTGGGGTTAAAATCTCCTGTGATTATACTTGGAATACTACCATACTCACTAAGCAGGTTGTAAACGGTGTTGGTCAGACAATCCAGTTTAGATTTTTCCTCAATGGTACGTAGGGATATATAAACATTAAGAAAAAGCAGCTGGCTATTGATCTGTTGACTTCCCAAAACAATTCCAGAGAGCTAGTCTTCCTCAAATGTTAGCTGCTTAATACGATGGGATAGTTTAGTTGACACATAAATCGCCAGGCCACCACTCGGCCTGCCAAACTTGAACTGTCTTATTGCGAAAGACGCAAATTCAAGGTAGCCTTCAATAGGAATATTGTCTACTGCCCAGGTTTCCTGTAGTAGAATAATATCATGTTCCTTTAAAAAAAAAAAAGGGTGGCTGCTGATTGAATTTTATGTCCGAGACCATTGATGTTCCAGGAACATATTGATAGACCAGAGTTGAGGGTATTTCAATCTTTCCAGCTTCTTACTAGGGCCCCTGGGAGCCATGACCTGTCTGCCTTTTCGGGGTTTTGCTGATTTGTTATGTGCTCCTGGGTTGCTGTAGGCGAGCGACTTCTTGCTGACTATAATACTGAGAAGGGAACTGAACTAGCACTAAGAGCCTGGGCCTGATTATTTTCCAAAATTGATGGATAACAGGGGGCGCTGAACGTTGACATTATTATGCCCCAGTTTTTTAATTGATCAGTTTTAGACTGGACCAGTTCTCGAATTGCTGAGGATGCGAGCGTTAGTTCAGTTGTTTCGCCCGCTTTGGTTCCTAATGATGGAATAAATTTAATGGCAGTTATGTCATTGCACTGCAAGGCGCTCAAATCCGGAAATGATTTGAAAAGTCTTAATATGGTCCCATGATTTAAAATGTCATGAGGGCCTCTTGAGACATACTCTGGAGTTAGCAGTAGTGTGGTACCTGAGTTGGTGGTAAGCTGCGTGGGAACTTCATCAGTGGTTAGAGACTTTATTTTCTTTGAATTTTCGATAAAAACCTGCTTGTTCGTACATGTAACTGCCGATAAAAAAGACGCCAGCAGTTGACACGTTTGAGAGATTCTGGTGAACAGGCTCTTTGACCGTGCATTGCAAAGCATTGTGATTACCCTCCTCTGTTGATGGACAATTAGGGCGGGTGTCTAAGGGCAGCGTCAGGGGATTTTCGGTTCCCAATTGCACTGTGACTGGTGCAGGCGCGGCTATTGAGGATTGACTGGATCCAGGTATTTCTTGCGTGTAATACTGAAGGATGTGCCGTCGATCTTTGAAAGGCCCCTCTTGTTGGGTATTTGGTTGTGGAGGATCGCTCTGGGGGTTCGGGACTTGTGCTGCTGAATTCGGGTTCAGATTTGCTCCTGAAGTGGGCAGCTGCTCTTGTGCTTGATCTAGGTTGATGGTGGCGAGGCTGCTAGCATTTAGGATTTTGGTTTCAATTATATGTTTGTTCCGACTCTTTCGTAGTCTTTTTTTACCCCCGTTTTGACAACCTGTGTGTGTTGTGTTGTTGAGCTGATTTGGTGGGAGTTACTTTACAGTCTTCAAACTACATAAAATGCGAGGAAGTGGATGGAGATTGGTCTTCCATAGCAGTGGGTCCCTCGGCTGGGTTGGAAGCTGGGGGCAAGGAATCTGGTGACCCTGCTGATGGTAGCTTCTTGATTTCTGTTAACACTGAGGAAAGAAATTGTGGTAAGGATGATAAAGAATCAATAATGGGGAGCAGCAACATACCGACTGGATCAATTGGGCTTGAGATTGAGCTTTAGTAATGAGCAGATTAAGTGCCTCAAGTTTTTGGTCTATTCCAGCAGTGTACACCGCTGGCATGTTCAAAAGGTGCACCTGCAGGTCCATCTTGTTTGAATGATAAGTTAAGGCAGCTGCAGAGGTTTGGAGAGTTTGCAGTAACTGGGACCAGAGATCATTAAGGTCAGTTGATGATGGGGTTTCCTGAGCAACGGGTTTTTGAGGTTCATTTGAAAAAAATGAGAGATCTAGGGGGGTAAGAATAATGTTCTCTCGCAGCCTTTCTGAATTACCCGTTTGATCACCTTAGTCAGCCAGGATGAAAATGAGATACGACTTGAGGGATCAAAACACTGGCGCTCTTTTTTTGACTATCAAGTGAAGTTACAATTGAAAATGTTGATGCTAATGGGGAAAACTGACTTGAGTTCTGAGCAGGCTGAGCAGTTGGCAAACTGGCATCTTTGAGAATGGGGACTTGGAAAGGGACCTGTTCTGTTTGAACTGACTGTTGGTCCAAGGAGGACAGTCTTGGAGTTTGAAGTGATTGGCTGCCTTCTGAGGCTTCATCCAAGTTGTGAGGTTCCGTCGTTACTGTAGAACATAACAGGGAAGAACTATCGCCTTCATTGGCAGCCGCGTGGATTATGGGCTGGATCAAAATTTGATTCGAGGTTCCAACTGCTTTCGTAGAGGGGAAAGCTTGAGACGATTCCGCTGGACTAAAGTTTTTCTTCGAGGCTGCTGATAGTGCTAGGTTCCTACAATAGTCCCTTAATGAAAGTTGTTTTGTCGTTGAATTTGGAGGATCTATTAAACCCAAGTTTGGCGCCTCATTTCTATGATGTTCCTGCACAGTAGCCATCCCCCCTACAGCGGGATATGGCGGGTGAGTTTTAACAAATTGTTCTTCCACTGAGGGCTGCTAAAGTTTGAGTTTGTATCCTAAGTCAAGATCAATTCTGCATGTAGATTCGCAGGTGATTGGGATTGCTTGACAGATTCAGCCAATACTTCCAAACTATTGGAGGAGGCCTTCACTTTTTTTTTTTGTGTGGATTTTGTTCGTGCTTTCCTCACCCACCCCAATCTCATGCTTAAAGAGCTCCTGCTGAAGGGGGGTGCAGCCGGCTTCCTGAAAGTTTAACTATAAAGAGGGTCTCTACACTAGTTGAACTTACAAGAATTAACAGGAAGCTAGTAACTGGTATTATTGCAGTAGGAGTTTGCAGGTTTGGTTATCCCACCTAGGTGGCCAGGTTTGAATAGTTGTGAGTAAACTAAGCTGCTGGATCAGTGAAAAGTATTAAAAAAACTGAGGATCGCCTGGTCCTGTTTTTTTTTTTGTTTTTGTTTTTGCTTCCCTCGTTGTACGTGTGCTCCGATAGGTGCTCTGATGTTAGCACACTCACTGTAGATCAGCACGAGATGAACAGCAACGAAACAGGAATAAACAGATGGGCTGCTCCACTGCTGCAGCCCAGAGTAAGTGTAGCAGAATAGGAGGGGCTGAGGTAATTAAAGTCAGTTTAAAAAAATTGCAGTGGTGTTTGTCGCGGGGCTGTAGGCTGTAGGGTGTGGGCTGTAGGCAACAAGGCTTTAGGTGGCTAAAGCGGGTATGAGCTATGGCAAGCGGGCACACAAGGCAATTGCAGGCTGATCTAACAGGCCGCCTCCGCAAATCGCCAGGGGCGCTCACTTGATGCGGCCGCCTGCTAAGGGGCTGCCGCGCTTGCCCTTTCAACAGTCTGCAGCGGTGGCCCTTACGCTGCAGACCGTGACCGCTGCGGTGATTCTTTGAGGGGGTAGAGCCGGACAGCGTGGGGAGGGAGACTGGGGGAGGTGATCAGCTGCTCCTGCGGCGCGCGGGACCATGCCAGGCCCCAGCCTGCTACCAACGGTCTCACTGTTCCTCCAGTCACCGTATCTCTCCGTATCTCCGTATCTCCTCTGCTGCGTTCTACGTTCTTCCTTCTTCCATGCCGCCGGTCGACTGTTGTTTGTCCGCTCGGTCGATCGTTAGCCAACCAGCTCGCACTCCGAAGCTCCGCTCAGCTCTGCTTGCTCCACAGATGTCCGCCACGTGACCGGAACTCATTTATGGTGTTGTGTTTTTATAACCCTTTCTTAATTTTTTAAGACAAAGAGCTCGTCGTTGCTGGGGAAAACTCAGGATTCATGGATTGATTACTATTAGATGATGCTTTTTCTGCACATTAAAAAAAAAAAATTTGGGGGAGGAATTTATTGCTTTTAATTTTTAATGTTTGCGGATAATTGAAGAGTAGGAGATGTTTTTAAAAAATATATATATATTTTTTTTTGTGAGCTGACCTTTTCTTTGTATTATGGATTCTCTCTTTGAATTATTGAAGTAGTGAAGACTCTAGGAGACAAGTGGCATGAAATAACACCAAGAGTTGAGGAAAGAAGACAACAACAGGTAGGAACCCCAAGTATTCCTTGAATTTGCTAAAAATAAATTAAAAATTACCAATTTAATGAGTGAGTGCGGTTAAAACAGGCAGGTAATTCAACAGGTTGTTGGTAGATGAAATATTGTCCAGGTAGTCTGAAGCTCCCGTCAATGGATATTCATGGGTTTTTGCCAATAGTCTCGCAGACATTTCTTTACTTTATTTTTGATACATGAGGATTCAGACTACCTGACAATGATTTAGCCATTCTCATTTTTTGGAAACTTTGTTCTTCCTCCAAAATCTCCAAGGAATGATAAAGGTTAGGGTGAGATCTTCGAAATTATTTGTTAAAGGAATTGTGCCATCCCTCAATAGATTGTTTGTCTTCCTTCAGAATCGTCCTTCAAAATCTCCAAGAAATTATAAAGGTTAGGGTGAGATCTTCCAAATGATTTGTTAAATGAATTGTGCAGTCCCTCAATGGATTGTTTGTCTTTGCACCTCCCTCTAAGCAGGTCGAGTAACCTTGGCTTCCTCCTGTGACCCAACCTGCTTAAATGACCAATCGAAGTGTCCTTGAAGTAGTTTAGGAGTAGAGCCAATTTGTCCTGTTTTTGTGTAAAATATTTAGGGGTAGATTTACAAGCCCCTTGCGACACTTTTACGCCACCTTTGTGTCACTTTTGTGACGCATTGGCATCGTAAACAATGCGCCACGTTGTGACATTTACAATGTGAATGCAAAAAGAACAATTGATGGACAGAATGCAGAACAATGTCATACATTCACCCCAGTACAGAGATCTGGGCCTAAATCCATCATTTTTTTGCTCACCATGCCATTCCAGTTGGACCCAGCCTATGCAAATCAGTCTTGACCCTGCACCCAATGGGAACAGTCCAGCCCTAACTGCCAGGCCAGGTTCTCCCTGGACTGGAAACAAGCATCCTAGGACTGGTTTCAGGGTCAAGACTGATTTGCAAATGGCTGGGTCTGAACTGGGGTTGCATGGTAAGCAAAAGAACGATGGCCTTTACCCAGATCTCTTGACTGGGGGTGAATGTATGATTTATTCAGCATTCCGTCCATCATTTGTTTGCATAGCACTTTTCACCCTAAGTGGGATGGGTATGCCCAGACGTGGGTCCCTTGCTCACTGTGCCACTGGATTCAAGCTAGCCTGGCTGAGGAAGGGTAATACCCAGAAACCGGTCCCAGGATGCTTTTTTCTGGTCCAGGGAGGACCTGGCTTGGCCGGTTGGTCTGGACTGTTCCCATGACGCACAGGGTCAAGACTAATGTGCATATGGCTGGGTCTGAACTGGAGAGGCATGGTGAGCAAAAGAACGATGGATTTCACCAAGATCTCTTGACTGGGGTGAATGTATGATTTATTCAGCATTCTGTCCATCATTTGTTTGCATAGCACATGTACAATGTGAAGCATCAATGGAGATGCGCCACGTTGTAAAGCCCTGCATCACATTATACCTGCATCAGGTATAATGTATGCAGGGAGGGCGTTCTCATGCAAGAAAGCCTTGTAAAAGTGACGAAGTGAAATATACAAGATTTCACTGAGTCACTTTTACGACTGCACTGCGTCAAAACCTTATACGTGTTTGATGCAGGCGTAAGGAGTAATGCAGCATAATAGAAATAGGCATTTCAAAGCATTGCTGGAGTTGCGTCGTGCTTACGACACGACTCCAGCAATGCGTTGCCTTTACGCCAATAGATGCGTCACGCATCTGTCAAATCTTGCGCCACGGTGGCCGCATCATAAATGCGATGCATCCATGGTGGCGCAAGGGGTTATTACGTGACGCAAATCAACTGACACATCTCTGCTAATCTGCAGAGACACGTCAATTCTTGTAAATCTGCCATTTAGATTCTGTAATTGATGTGTAGAACTCATTCACACAATCAGAAGGTGCAAAACACAAAAGCTGTTAGTTTTTTCGCTCATACTGTAGTTTACTGATTGTCATGAAATCCTCAGCTAAGGATGTTTTTTTTATTTTTGTGGAAAAAAAACATCCTTGAATTTGGGTGCAGGGTACATTTTAGAAATAATATTATCATTTATCATTTGTAATTCAAAGTCAATTATAATTTTCCTAGAACTTTTATACAGTTTTGTTTTTATTACTGATAAATTATTTTGTATATATTGAGGATTGCTTGTCAGGGAGTAAGCTGTACTCTAATGGGACACAACTTGTGGGTTATGTCAGCACTAATAGTCCAGATGTGGGTGAATTGGTAGTGTGTTGATTTAAAAGTCCCTTCCATCATCCAAATTTCACTATTATCAAGGGTCACCAAGTTAAGGGTTGTGCTAAAGATTAGTTTTCTTTTGAGAGGGTTTTTGTTGTAATACAGGAAGATAGGTTCATGAGTATAAGAAACTGTTAGTTGAGGGTAATGTTAATTTCAGAATAGGTTTGTGGTATAACTCTTTGGAGATTACTTTCCTGTTTTTGTCTCTGTATCATTCTCCTCAAATTGGGTATTGTGGGCACACTACTAGATACATGCATGGGGATGTTTTAGGATACCTCCCTCAAAACCAAGTCACAGGGTTCATTAGAGGTTGATGCTAGCATTTATATGTACTGAACATTTTCTCACACTTTAATTGCCATTGCAGAGTCAGAGTGGTCATGCTCTGTTGCCTTTTCCACAGTGTCACCCAGAGTAACCGTTCTGTCTTTGAAATGAGATGAAAATACTGCACACACCTCCAATAACTCCTGGGCTAAGTTAACTTCACCTTACAATAAAGATGGCCACCATATTCGAGCAACCTATTTCATCTCCGGGACCACACATAGTTTGTCTGCTTTCTGCTTGCCATTGTTTAGTGATCTGTAGAAATATTAGACAAAATAGTCAGTCAGTCAAAAAAACTTTATTTCGGCCACAAGGGCCATAAAAGCAGAATACAATACAACAATTTATATGTCGAAAGCAAGAGCAGATCACATTTTAACCACCAAAACAGAATAAAATAATCAAATTAAAATTTTCACATTATTAAAAATTGATGGAAAGTTTCCTACGCTGAAACCATACAGCATTAAGAAAGCGTGAAACTGCAAACACAATTGGGGGATGGGTGTCGTATTTTAAAACTCGCAGGGCATTAACACAATCTCTAAAACCAAGGTTCCTACAAATCGATTTTACCCAGCGTTTCCTATGGGTAAGGTACACAGGACAAACAAAGAACACATGAATTTCATCCTCCAGCTTATAGCCACATGCAGGGCATGAAATACTATTCTTAATGTCCCATCTAGAAGTGAAAGACCTGAGTGGTAAGGTACCCATTCTAAATTGAACATATAATTTCCTGGCTAGAGGAGGGAAAATCAGATCCAGGAATAACTCCCTCCCATAGTTCGGTTTAATCTGAAGAAACTGTTCGGTCAGCCTGCCTATGTTAGGGTCCATGTGCAGGCGTGTTAGATGAAAGTATCTTATTTCTTCAGCAAGATTGGTTTTAGAAACAGATAGGCAGGAAGCTTCTGGGGTATCCCAGAGTTCCCTGCGACCAATCTTGAAGCAAGTTTCCCTAACGTGAGTTAACCAAGGGATCTTCATGTGTTTAAGTGTAGGCCAGAGATCCAGAAATTCATCTCTGAAAATTTCGAGGTCTGGATTGGACCATAATCTCTTCCAGTATTGGACAGGCCGGGCCACCACCACTTCTTCAATGGGAAGCAGTCCCAGATCTAATCTAATTGGGACCAACGGAGTACTAGGGGGTAAACTTAATAGTTTCCTGATAAAGGAGTTTTCGACCCTCGTTAGACTATCTATTTGGGAGTGGCCCCATAGTTCTGCTCCATAGGTAGCGGCAGATCGGGCTTGAGTTTTAAAAATTTCTACCACTGGGGCCGCTGGTTTAAAAACCGTGCCACTAAACAATCTAGCCATACCTCCTGTAGTTTGGGTCAACTTAAGTGTAGAATTGACCACCTGGCCTCCCCAGCCAAGATCTTCTTGGGGTGTGATCCCCAAGTAAGTGAACGTTTTCACCCTTTCAAGGGGGATTCCATTCAATACTGGGCTCGTGCGGGTACTTTTAGGAGGGTTGAGAATCATAAATTTCGTTTTGGCTAGGTTGATCTCAAGGCCCCTGTCACCACAGAAGTTAACGAAGCCATCTAAAACTCGCTGAATTCCCATGGGAGTGCGTGACAACAACAAGGTGTCGTCAGCAAACATTAGAGCAGGAACCTTGCCCGATACAAGCCTAGGGACGTCAATGTCTTTGAGGGCTAGAAGGTGTTTTATGAGTCCATTAATGTATAGGCAAAACAACGTGGGAGCTAGCACACATCCTTGTCGAACTCCTCGACTAACAGGAAAGCGGTCAGAGAGTTCGCCATACTTCCCACATCTAACCTGGGCGAAATTGGCCTTGTGTAAGTTCTTCAAAACATCCAAGAGATAGGGGGGAATGTTAAGCCTTTGCAGAACGGCCCAGAGCTTTTCTCTCGGGACCAGATCAAAAGCTGACCTTAGATCAACAAAAATGAGGTAGAGGCTGCCACCCTCTACTCTCACAGTCTTCCAGAATATAACCTGAAGACGAAATATCTGGTCAAGGGTTGAAGTACCCTTCCTGAAGCCGGCCTGCAAAGTGCTTAAAACGTTATTTTCTTCTTCCCAGGCCTGTAATCTAGACAAAATAGAAGTTCTGCGAATGCTATGGTCTAAAACTGAGCTTTATTTTGTTTATGCGCAATGTAGCTGTGAAAAATGAGAGAAGTATTCTTTGTAGCCTGTAAAATGAAAGTTGTTCAATTTGGTTATTCCTTTCTTTTAACTGGATTTTTACCTGAAAGGTTGCTTTTCTATTCAAATCTGATCTTCTAAGGTCTCATGAATTTGCTTTACGTTTTCGGTGTGGCTGGATCCTTGCTTTGTTGATTTTCTGTTTTAATATTTAAGAAAATAGTTGGTGACATTACTGTTTTTGTGTTGTTATTGTTTTGTTATCATTTTCTTTTGATAGATATATTTATATATATATATTCACTTAAAAAACCATAGGTTTCACACATGTTATAGTTAGCTGTACATTTCACTCGTAAAAAACCAATGAAATTCCACGTTATAGTTAGATCAGGTAACTATAACTTGCGCGCCCACAATAAACTGCTGATGACGTCACATAGTACATTACTCATGACATGGTCAGTGACATCACTCATGACATCAATGATGACATCTGAAATTACACATTGTGGATTGCGGTCGCGCAAGTTATAGTTACCTGATCTAACTATAACGTGGAATTTCATTGGTTTTTTACGAGTGAAATGTACAGCTAACTATAACATGTGTGAAACCTATAGTTTTTTAAGTGAATTTGCAAGGTTTTGTAAATGATAATTCCTAACTATAACGTGTGTGAAACCTATGGTTTTTTCAGTGAATTTGTACGGTTTTTTAAATGCTAAGTTATGTATTTATTTTTTATTTATTTTTCTGGTTTTTCTCTATGCGCACACCCTGCGCGCACGGTGCGCTTCGCACACCGTGCGCGCGCTGTGGGCGCTAGGTGCGCTTCGCGCACCGAGCACCCACGTTGCGCAGTCCATGCCGTGCGCGCCTCGCCTTTTTTTACGCAGTCCTTTAATTTATTTAATTATCTACTGGCGGTCGCCAGTAGATAGTTATAGTTAGGACCGTGTTTCCATAGGAAATCCGCAACATTCTATTTGGAATAACTTTGGCGCCGGTCGACTAATCCTCGCGAAATTTTCAAAACTAATGGGGCGCTACGCTCCGCTCCTACCCTGAAAGTCTCGGGGGGATTCGTCAAGCGGGGGCTGAGAAAAAAGCATTTAAATCGGTCGAAATCAGGAAGTACGAAAAATAAATGTAATAAAAATCGCGGGGTACGCGTACGGTAAGCTTACCGTACGCGTACGGCAAAAAAAAATTTATAAAGAAGTAACAATCACATTTTTACACAGTAACATTTGTTTTTTTCTCCCTTGTGGGTCCTTTAATTTATTTAATAAATGTGATTGTTACTTCTTTATTTTTTTTTTTTTTTGCCGTGCGCGTACGGTAAGCTTACCGTACGCGTACCCCGCGATTTTTTTTTAAAATTATTAAATTTATTTTTCGTACTTTTGGGTCCTTCTTGGACCCACTGACAAACACTAGGGGGTCTGCAACTCTCTTCGTTGCCCCCGTTTCACGTTCCCCACCTTTGTTTCTCAGTGCGAGAGACAGAAAATGGTGGCCGACACTTCCTGATTTCGACCGATTCGAATGTTTACAGTCATGTAACCACCAATCAGAATTGAGCTCGCGCACGGCACCGTACGCGTACGGTAAGCTTACGGTAAGCGCACGGAGCGCGCTTACAGATATATATATTGATTTAAATGCTATTTTCTCAGGACCTACTGAACAGATTTACACCAGACCTACAAAAGGCACATCCTTGACCTGAGGACTACCTCTCTGCCAAATTTCAAGTAATTCTGTTCAGCCGTTCGGGCTGTAGCTGTGTCTAAAGGTCCTATGGAAAAATGCATGGGGAAAACGCGTTTTGGGACCCCCCTTTTTTCTCAGCCCCCGCTTGACGAATCCCCCCGAGACTTTCAGGGTAGGAGCGGAGCGTAGCGCCCCATTAGTTTTGAAAATTTCGCGCGGATTCGTCGACCGGCGCCAAAGTTATTCCAAATAGAATGTTGCGGATTTCCTATGGAAACACGGTCCTAACTATAACTATCTACTGGCGACCGCCAGTAGATAATATATATATATATATATATATATATATATATATATATATATATATATATATATATATATATATATATATATTTCCAAAAGAAAAGCACATCCTTCTTAGTTCGTGCAATCAGGCCCAACCAGACGTGCTTTCAACCTCATAGATTCAGCCGGCGGGCTTCCCCATTGAATAATTCTCAAACAACAAGGCGACATGGGGATTACCCAGCCATTCGGGTCAGGGCCTGCTAGGCGCGTCACTACCTCAATATTTCCAAAAGAAAAGCACGTCCTTCTTAGTTCGTGCAATCAGGCCCATCCAGACGTGCTCCGGTACAAAATTCTCTATTGATGGCAGATCTCACAGCATTACGCGTTTCGACTTCAAAACAGTCTTAATCATATGCAGCCAAAAATGCGAGTACATCCGTTAGCTCTCTTAAATGTGATTTAGACAGCGATGAAGGACTACAATGTATCGGCATTCATTGTTGAGAATTTCTTAAAGTTGCAGTAGATAAAATGTTGCTGTTATTCTACTAATTCACCAAGCAAATTAGAGCCAAATCACTTTTCTATATAAGGAAGTTCAATATCGATCTTTACGATACAGTTTGTCAGTTTATTCCTTCACAGTAATTTTTATCGATGTTAGGAACTACAGCAACCACAATACTTTGCAAGTGTCTTTTTCCCAAAGGTACGTATCCTTCATCGCTCAGTTCTTATGTATATCCCATGTAATATTACATGCACCAACATTCCTTTTACGCCTTTAGAGGATTAAATTCCATGTATGGCAAGGTCTATTAAAGTCCATATAAAATCTGAGATAGCATTCAATTGCCTCTGGAGACTTGCCTGAGAAGTTGTTTTTGTAGCACGCTGTGTGAGGGTAAAATACCCCTGCAAACCCTGGCTCCTCCACAAAGATTTAGTCGAGTCGAAGCGGGCCTCTCATTCGTGGCCCTGCCGTCAATACTTTCAACCTCATAGATTCAGCCGGCGGGCATCCCCATTGAATAATTCTCAAACAACAAGGCGACGTGGGGATTACCCAGCCATTCGGGTCGGGGCCTGCTAGGCGCGTCACCACCTCAATATTTCCAAAAGAAAAGCACGTCCTTCTTAGTTCGTGCAATCAGGCCCAACCAGACGTGCTCCGGTACAAAATTCTTTATTGATGGCAGAACTCACAGCATTACGCGTTTCGACTTCAAAACAGTCTTAATCATATGCAGCCAAAAATGCGAGTACATCCGTTAGCTCTCTTAAATGTGATTTAGACAGCGATGAAGGACTACAATGTATCGGCATTCATTGTTGAGAATTTCTTAAAGTTGCAGTAGATACAATGTTGCTGTTATTCTACTAATTCACCAACCAAATTAGAGCCAAATTACTTTTCTATATAAGGAAGTTCAATATCGATCTTTACGATACAGTTTGTCAGTTTATTCCTTCACAGTAATTTTTATCGATGTTAGGAACTACAGCAACCACAATACTTTGCGAGTGTCTTTTTCACAAAGGTACGTATCCTTCATCGCTCAGTTCTTATGTATATCCCATGTAATATTACATGCACCAACATTCCTTTTACGCCTTTAGAGGATTAAATTCCATGTATGGCAAGGTCTATTAAAGTCCACATAAAATCTGAGATAGCATTCAATTGCCTCTGGAGACTTGCCTGAGAAGTTGTTTTTGTAGCACGCTGTGTGAGGGTAAGATACCCCTGCAAACCCTGGCTCCTCCACAAAGATTTAGTCGAGTCGAAGCGGGCCTCTCATTCATGGCCCTGCCGTCAATACTTTCAACCTCATAGATTCAGCCGGCGGGCATCCCCATTGAATAATTCTCAAACAACAAGGCGACGTGGGGATTACCCAGCCATTCGGGTTGGGGCCTGCTAGGCGCGTCACCTTTCTTTTAACTGGATTTTTACGTGAAAGGTTGCTTTTCTATTCAAATCTGATCTTCTAAGGTCTCATGAATTTGCTTTACGTTTTCAGTGTGGCTGGATCCTTGCTTTGTTGATTTTCTGTTTTAATATTTAAGAAAATAGTTGGTGACATTACTGTTTTTGTGTTGTTATTGTTTTGTTATCATTTTCTTTTGAGATATATATATATACATATTTATATATATATATATATATATATATATATATACATATTTATATATATATATATATATATATATATATATATATATATATATATATATAATAAAAAACTGAATGTGGCATGGCTCGTTGCGCAAATTTATCAATATCCCCCACAGTCAAATACAAAAAGTCTCAAATTGTGTGCTCCAAGGAAGAGGGCAGCCACTAATGCCCAGACATATGGACTAAACAAATCCAGTCCTTCAACAGAAACAAATTCCCCTGAGCACCACTATGTGTGTCTTAAAGAATTATAATCCAATTCGTCTTCTTTCCATTCCGATGTTTATTTTCAAGATACTTTCTTAAACGGTCACAATTAATCCTCTTCTGGCATGTTACTATGTTCTTCATATAGCCAACACGTGTTTCGTCAGACACGTGTTGGCTCATTTGAAATACTTGATAAGGTCACCTTCACCATATCACCCTTGTGCTAGGCGATCTCCAGATAATTATCGTGATCCTAACTGCTTCAATACATGTACCACATTGGAGAATTAATCTCAGTACATATACAAATGAAAGAGGGGATTTGTTAAAGTACAGCTCATAACACATTAAAGTATTCTGGAAGGTATTTCTCATTTGGTGTAAGATATCTGGTCACACTATATACATATAGCAGTAATTAGATGTGCACCAAATCACAAAAAAGTATTTTATATGTTATAAAAATCACCACCAACCCAGTGACTAACACAAATTGCTCCTTCATTTCTCTGATTAATGAGCTCACCTCTCACAATCTCTTATAGTTCCTTACGTCAAAATATTGATTTCTGTTCATTCAAGAGCACAAGGTAGAAAGACACTATCCATTAGCCATAGTACTCATTGCAAAGATATGGCATATGTTATTCCATCTGAAGTTGATACAAAAATCTTACCGCCATTCCTTTCTGTCCTCGTTTCAAGACAATAGACACCCCAATTAAAATCCCTCTAGCCTGCAAACAGCACATATGTGTCAAAGAAAACATAGATCTCAACCCTAGAACCACAATTCTCATCATTATCTTCATGTCAAGTTCACAATATTCACCTGATCTAATATGGATGCACAAGTGTCCATTACAGTTAATCGCATCACAAGTTGCGGTATCCGAGCCAGCGCATTAGATTACAGCGCGTTGTACACGGTCTCCCAATTCACCCTCATAGGCTAGTTTCGGCCTGCAAATAATATATCTATGTCCAAGATTCACATATACCCCGCCAATGATAAAACTATTTTCCCCATCTCTGCATTACAAAGTCACAATATTTACATAATCCAGTATTGATACAAGCGTGTCAGTTACAGTCAATCAGCACGCGTTGTAAGCGGTCCAATTATCCACCCGACTTTCCCCATCTCTGCATCTCAAAGTCGCAATATTAACTTAATCCAGTATTGATACAATCATTAGGGGTGGGCGGACAACTCCGCTCCGCCCACGGAATGTGCGGAGATTTTCCCTTCCGCGATACAGGTGGAGAAACAAGGCAAATCTCCGCACACTCGGGCATAGCGGAAGTTGGCCTCCCGCCCGCCCACAGTATTAAATACATTTAACAAGCACATTTCAAATAACCTTACCTTATCGGCGGCGTCCCCGGGCTTCCATCCATCTCCATCGCGTCCTCTTCTGGAAACTGCGCATTGCGCGGGTACCCGCGCATGCGCATTCATCGGCAGGAATGCGCATGCGTGGGCTCCCACGCATGTGCACTTCCTAGAAGAAGACGCGATTTAGACGGCTGGAAGCCCGGGAACGCCGCCGATAAGGTAAGGTTATTTGAAATTTGCTTTTTAAATGTATTTACTACTGTGGGCGGGAGGCGGGGGGAGGCGGGAGGTGCATAACAGAACTATGCGGAGAGTGCGGAGATTGGTTCCATCTCCGTGCCTCTCCGCATAGGTCCCTTATGCACATTACGCCCACCCTTAACAAACATATCAATTACAGTTATACAGCACACGTCGTAAGCAGTCCCATTATCCACCCGCTCAGTCTATTCTCATCAATAAACAACAGCGCTCGTACTCTATCTCCCCGCCGTGCATGAAAAGAATCAGTCATAAGTCCATTCGTTAAAATATTGTTTCTTACCCGAGTGGCAGATAGTACTGCATAATTTATTCAGACATGTGCTATGTTTTGAATATGCTCACATGTTTTCAATATGATTAAAGAATGTTCAACATGCAAAAGATTGTTAGTGAGTAATTTAACAGGTGCAATCAAATCAATGTTTTAGCAGTGCTCCACTGGGACCATTTCCTTCTGTACCTAAGTCACTGTCCAGCACGTTTCCTGAGGTAAGTAAGTGGTGGGGTTAGAATAATAATTTTTCCCCCCAGCCTCTGTCCAGCATCTTTCCTGAGGTAAGTACCCAGTGGAATAAGAATAGTAATCTCCCTAGTCACTGTCTAGCACCTTCCCTGAGGTAAGTAAGTGGTGGGGTTAGAATAGTAATTCTGCCCCCTAGCCTCTGTCCAGCATCTTCCCTGGGGTAAGTACCCAACAGAGTTAGAATAGTAATTTTGCCCCCCCCAGTCAATTTCCAGCACCTTCCCTGAGGTAAGTAACCGGTGGAGTTAAAATAGTAATTTTGCCCCCCGGTCACTGTCCAGCACCTTCCCTGAGGTATGTACCCAGAAGAGTGAGGCTTGGTATTTGGCCCACCAGTCACTGTCCAGCACCTTCCCTGAGGTAACTGCGTGATGGTGTTAGAATAGTAATTTTGACCCCGAGTCACTGTCCATCACCTTTTCTGAGGTAAGTACTCGCAGGTTAGAATAGTCATTTTGCTCCCCCACCAGACATTGTCCAGCACCTTCCCTGAGGTAAGTTCTCAGCGAAGTAAGAATAGTTATTTTACTCCCCAGTCACTGTCCAGTACCTTCCCTGAGGTAAGTAAGTGATGGGGTTAGAATAGTAAGTTTGCCCCCAGGTACTATCCAGGATAAAATCTGAGTAGTCAATACATTTTTTCAAATAATACTATTTTAATCATCTTTAAAATAAGGAGTTTTTTGACCTTCGGTGGTGTACAATTAGTGAGGGAACTTGAAAATTCCACTATAGTAAATTTTTACAAGGTCTGCAAAATAGTAGAAATTTCTGTATAAATATTTGATTGGAAGATAATGTTGGTAGCGTTAAAGAATGTTATTGGTCAAGTATATACTTACTTAGAGAAAGAACCTTTACAATGCATCTCAAACTACACTGTGCCTTTATTATGCAGTCTGAACCACAAATGCATCTTTACAATGCATTCCTTTACCACACACGTTGTTACAATGACTTGCCTTAGTGAAAGCGTTGTTGGACTGATAAATGACTTTAAGTCCAACACTTTCCCTACAGTTGCACAGGCTGGAGTTGGAATAGTAAATTATACTATTTCAAATTCCAGCGCTTTCCCTAAGGCTAGTCAGTATAGCGTGCATTTCCTTCTTTCAGTGCCTACCTTAGGCTATGTGGACAAAGAATGGATAATTCCAGGGTCAGTCTCTCAACATGAAATGGTGGCCCATAGGATTAATCTAGACACTGCATCCCCTTCCCCTTTCAGGTAATGACGTCTGACCACTGACAGATATAAAGAGTAGGTGGAGAAGTTTTGCTGCTTCAATGGTTACTGGATTAGGATGGGGGGTCAGTGGTGACCCTTTATTGGGAGCAGGAAAAGTTAGTATTAGGGAGGAACAGGTGAGGTAATCAACTATAGCTAGAAGGTGTGGTAACCAGACTTTGAAAATGCAGTGAATAACCTCATGCAACAATATGTGAGACCCTTAGCTCCCGGCATGCTTAGTGCACTCACAAAAGTCAAAGATGAGTTAAATTGTATGTATACCACCAAGGCTGAAAAGGCTTTTTTTACTATTGAGACAACAACACTACAAGAGTGGTGAAAAGGCAGGTTGCCTTCTAGCTCTACAGCTGAAAGGAATGGCAGCTTATCCTACTATCCTGGCAATCGGCAATTGGCATGCGGACCTTCTCACAAACTCCAGTGAAATCCAGCAGGAATTTCACCACTTTATAGCTCAGACCCACACATGGAGCGAGAGGTGGAGGAAAATACTTTGGACACTCTGCCCCTCCTTAGACTGTCGGTGGAAAGATGGCTCAATTAGATGCAGATTTCATGGAGGAGGAAGTGTCAGAGGCAATTCATGATTTGAAAGCAGAAAAGAACCTGGTAGAAGATGGGTACCTGGACGAAAACTATACGACAGCTGAATACTATACAATGGTGAAACCCTTACTTACTCATGTTTTGCGGGGGTTCCGGGAGGTGGGGAGCTCTGGCAGACTACCTGATGACTTTACGAGGGCCTAGATTGTCCTTATCTCTAAACCAGACATGGACCCACTCAACTGCCTTAAGCTCAATGCCCGAACACTCTGCAAGCATGCCACTGAAATTTGGGACACCATCACCTCCCTCACCCCCAATGTCATCTTTATCACTGAGTCCTGGCTTAACCCCTCTTTCGCACCCGATATCGCCTCTGTGTCTCCCCATGGCTGCAAGATTGTTCACCGAGGCCGCACCAGCAAGCATGGAGGTGGCATCACCATCCTCCACAAAGAAGCCATTTGCTGCACCACCACTGACGATGACACCACACTGATCATGGAACACCTCAACTCTATACCAACGGCAGTACAACCATCAGAGGTGCCCTCACCTACAGAACCAAAGGACAACTCCCCATCTTCTGCAACGCCATCCCTGACTTTATCGCCCGACTTGCCATTCACTCCAAACATATCTTCCTAAGCAACCTCAATTTTCACTTTGAGGACCTCAACGACACAAGACCCGCCAACCTCCTGAAAAGCATGAGCAACATCAGCCTCACCCAAATAGTCACCAACCCTACACACAGCACAGGGCACACACTCGACCCCATCTTCACTGCCGGTGATAGAATTAAAAACAGTCATGTCACAGAACTCAGCTAGACTGACCATGCCATCGTCCACTTCAACATCACAGGATCCCCAGGCACCACCAAGCCTCCCAGCTCCTCCCATTGCAGCTGGAACAAAATAACTGAGAACCAGTGGAATGACACCCGCAACCACCCAGCCTGACTCCGCAAACAACCTTGAACAGGCCGCCAATAATTTCTCCACTTAGATCACCAACTTCACCAACAGAGTCATCTCGATTAAGCCCTCCAAACCCAGGAGATCAATCAAACAGGCCAGCTCGTATACTCCTGAACTGAGAACCATGAAATACAACTGCGAGCATTTAATGCACAAAAAGATGTGCCCTGGCCAACCGCATCAGAGGCCAGCTCCAGTCACAGCAAAGAACTCTTCAACATTGTCAGAGAGTTCTGTAGCCGGTCAGCCACCGAGAACACCATCACCCCATCCCAAGAACTCTGCTACACCCTGGCAAACCTCTTCAACGACAAGATATCCACCATCTACTAAAACTTCAAAGACCAACCCACTGACTTCTATAGCCTCCTCGCTCCCACTGATTCCAGTTCCAACCACCAACTCACCACTTGGTAACATCTCCAAACACAGAGCACACAAGCCATCATTAAGCCTGTCCACTCAGGAGCACCAATGCACCCATGTGTCTACCACTTTTTCAACATCGGACGTGAGAAAATCAGCAACAAATTCACCTCCATCTTCAACCCATCCATCACCACGGCCACCTTCCTGGAAGAATGGAAACACGAAGAGATCAAACCCCTCTTCAAGAATTCATCCGCCTACACCAGTGAACTCAAGAACTACCCCCCATCCCTCTGCTCCACTTTCCCAGAAATGTCAATGAGAAAGTAATCAACCAACAACTCACAGAACACCTGGAGAACAACAATTGCTGGATGTCTCCCAATCGGGCTTCCGTACCAACAATAGCAACAAAATTGCAATGATCACTGCCACTAACAACGTCAGAACCATCCTCAACTGGGGAGAAACAGTGGCTCTGATCCTCCTCAAGCTCTCAGCAGCGTTTGACACCTTATCCCACCACACTCTGATCAAGAGACTGCATCAAATTGGGATCCATGGAGATGCCCTCAAAGGGATCGCCTCCTTCCTCACAGAAAGAATGCAGGAAATCCTCCTACCACCATTCACCTCAGAACCCAAGAGCATAATTTGCTGTGGCCCTCAAGGTTTATGTCTCAGCCCCACCCTGCTCAACACCTACATGACGCCATTGGTCAGCGTCAAAACTACACAGCAAACAGCAAAACCCCCATCCGACCTTAATTTACCTATAGACATCAATCTTTAATTTAATCTGAATGCGATGAAAGTTCAGTACACATTTGATTCACCTTAATATGTATTATTCTTATTAAATTTGCTTCTTATTTATTATAAGATAATCATTCTCTTTTCATCATATCTATTTTTTAACTTTTTTTGCTTGTACACAAGTGTTTTCATACAAAAAGACTTTTGAAAACATTTAAAACACATACATTTTCTCGCTTGCTAGCACATTCATACCTCAGTCTCATATATTCATTGTACCAATGGTGCTATAGATTGTGAAACATGATTAGGTCAACAATTCTTTTTGGATCTCTGTTACAATAACCTTGTTGCAGTTAAAAAAACAGTTACATTCGCTGTTCTGGTTTACTTCTGTCTATATGGACAAAACATTCTATTTCAGAAGCAATTTAGGATCAATTTGTTTGTGCTGTCTGTTCCATCACATGTTCTTGGTCATGTTCTCATTTCCTAATGTGTCTAAGAACAATCTTCCTCAACACGGGTATCAGGACAAGCGCCTTCCTAAGGAGTGCCTAATTTTATGACCCCGACAGGCTTTAAAGCCTGCAATCATATATGTCACTGAGCCATGCATTCAAATATCCAGCTAAGAATAAAATGCCTCATAAGAAAATATTAAAGTACACAACCGCTGCCTAGATCATCATCATCTGTGCCGCAACAAGTCCATCACCAAAGGGAAGAAGAGAGAACTAGAAAACTCACCATCTTTGTTAAAAAATGTAAATCTAAATATTAGTGCATGAAAGATACAAGTAGTTGAGACATGCTTCAAAGAGACAATCATAAAGTGGCTAACTTCCCACACCTCTCTTACTCCAGATGCACAATCCAAAAAAACACTTACTATTGCTACAAATAAGGAGAGAGCATGGTTTCCAATGAACCCTATGGAAGCTCTGAACAACAAGGTAAGATCCCTTGAGAGTATCGTTGGACTGACTTCATTAAAAGAGGGCCAACAATTACTGTTTAGGGTCAGAATCAATGTGAGTATTAAGTTAAATTTAAATGTTAATGGAACATCACACTACTTGGAAATGCATGTGTGTGCCCTAATTGTGCAGGGAACAAAAATGCAGGGATTGATTCCTGACATTGAATAAGGAAGATGCTGAGTCATATGACCTCACGAAATTGAGGGCTTTGGACTCACCACTGAAGAATACAGGATTCAATTCAGGGAAACTCTAAAAACCCAGAGTCAGTCCTGGGTGGAATTTACTGACTTTTCGGTGAAAACACTAGGTGGTTGATTGACTGGTGACAATATGCATGACTATGAAGTGCTTTATAAATGAATCATGAAAGAACATCTACTAAGTAATTGTTATAATAAGATGGTACATCAGCATCTGGTAGACCTAGGTCCACTTTCTCCTCTAGAGTTGGGGAAGACCAGGAAAAGGGAAGTGTCAGTGGTTCACACAGGACCTATTGGGAGGAGGGACTCCTATACATTGAGGCCAGAGTCCCCAAACCTGGTGCCACCAAGTGAGTAGTAGCGCCTCAGCAGTCTAGAGAGTTTCTCCTAACACTAACCCATGACATTCCCCTAGCTGGGCATCTTGGCCAGACCAAAACATGGAAAAGGTTGGTGAACCACTTCCACTGACCGGGGATGTATCAGAAGGTGAAGGGGTTTGATAGCTCTTGTGCCACTTGTCAAGCCAGTGGCAACATAACATAACTTGCCTACTTGTAAAAAGCATGTTCACCCAAGGATATCTTGGTGCTAAATACCAGATGTTTATTGCCAGTGTCAGAACAGTTAGCCACCTAAAGGTCCCCTTAATTCCACTCCCAGTGGTTGGGGTACCCTTTGAGAGGATTGGTATTGACATTGTTGTCCCCTGGAACATCAAATAGCATCAGGAAACCTATTTATTTTGGTGGTAGTGGATCATGCCACCAGATATCCTGAGGCAATTCGCCTAAGGACTACCACTGCCCATGCAATGGTGAAGGCCCTCCTTGATAACTTCACCAGAGTTGGGTTTCCAAAGGAGGTAGCATCAGACAGAGGTACAAACTTTATGTCTGTATACTTCAAGCACATGTGGACTGAGTGTGGAGTGACCTATAGGTTGACTACCCCATACCATTTGCAGACAAATTGGCTTGTTAACTGGTTTAACAAGACCCTAAAAGGTATGATTGGTGGACTCCCTGAAAAACACATGAAATTTGATCTTTTACACCCATGTTTGCTTTTTGCTTAAAGAGAGGTACCACAGAAGGGATTAGGGTTTCCCCCGTTGAGCTTCTGTTTGGACAACCTGCAAGGGGACCACTCTGTCTCATGATGGAAGGATGGGGAGACTTTTCAATGAGCTTAAGCAGGATATTGTGGATTATGTAATTGGCCTTCGTTCAAGGATGGCTGAGTAGATGAAAAAAGCCAACAAAATCCCTGAGGCCAGCCAAGAGCTACAGACGCGCTAGTATGACCAAAAGGCTGCCATGGTGGAGTTTCAACCAGGGCAGAAGGTGTGGGCTTTTGAGCCTATGGCACCTAGGGCCCTCCAGGATAATGGACTGGGTCCTACCCCATCCTTTAAAAAGAAAATGGCAGGTCACTTATTTGGTTGATCTTGGCACATGTTGAACCGCAAGAGGGTCATATATGTAAACCACCTGGAACCCTACAATGAGAGGGCTGTCATGACCATGCTCATGGTCATAGATGAGAATCAGGAAGCAGAGAATAAACCTCCTCTCTCACAACCCTAAAGATAGATCAGTTGAAAGAGTGGTCTTGTCAGACACTCTCACTGACCAACAGCAGAATGATTGCAGGCAAGTCCTAAATCAGTTTGCTGAGCTCTTCTCCATGACCTCTGTTCTGACTAACAGTTTGACACATGATGTGGACACTGGTGTCAACCTACCAGTCAAAAACAAAATCTACTGGCAGTCTGACAACGTGAAGGAGAGCATCAAGGCTGAAGTAAGCAAGATGCTAGCATTGGGTACCATTGAACTCTCAGAGAGCTCCTGATCCAGCCCAGTTGTTTTATTCCCCAAGATTCATTCTCATGGTGGAAGGAACAAAATGAGGTTCTGTATAGACCATAGAGGCCTCAATGCTGTCATATATCTGAGTACTTTTGATCTCACGTCTGTCAGATAGTTCTGACCCCTGGAGCAAAAGATAAATCAGCATTCCCAAACCCAGATTGGCACTTACAGTTTACTGTCATGCCTTTTGTCACAAAGAATTTCCCTGCCACCTTCCAGAGGTTGGTGAATAAAGGCCTTCGCTGGATTTGAATCCTTTAGTGCAGCATATCTGGATGATATTGCTGTCTTTAGCTCCACCTGGCATGATCACCTGATCCACCTTGGGAAGGTCCTGAAGGATCTGTAGAGTGCAGGCGTAACTATCAAGACAAGTAAGTGCCAGATAGGGCAGGGCAGGGCAAGGTTGTTTACTTGGGCCACCAAGAGACTAAGGTCAGCCACTATAGCCCAAAATCCAGACCATTCTGGATTGGGAAGCTCCAACCACGAGACTCAAGTCTGGACATTCTTTGGCTTGAATGGCTACAACCGGAGATTTTTACAGGCATCATGGGTCTATTGTTACCCCCCTCACAGAACTGACATCCAAGAAAATTCTTAAAAAGTTTAACTCGACTGTGAGCTGTCAAAAGGCTTTTGACACCTTGAATGAAGCCATGTGCTCAGCACCCATTCTAAAAGCTCCAGATTATTCCAAACAGTGCATAGTGCAGACATATATCTGAACATGGGATACCATCTGTCTCATCCCAGAGCAAAGATGATGGCCATGACCGACCTGCTGCTTTTATTGGCAGGAGGCTTCTCCCAGGGAGCAGTGTTGGAGTGCCATTGAAAGGGAAGCATTTGTTGTAGTTTGGTCCCTTAAGAAGCTGCTCCTGTCAAGGGACATTTAGACACCTGAACCCACATCTTGAGTGGCCTCACTGTCCCGAAATCACGTCTCCAAGTTGCCTGCTCCTGACCAAGAGGACATCTTGGCACATGTGACCAGCTGATTATCTGCTCTGCATCCGGCCCAACAGGCACCTGTAATAATGAACTAACTGTGCTCCCATGGTCCTGAGGCCCTTGCGACCTGCTCCCTTGAGTGGGCCCAATTGCGTGTAAGTCTTTTTGTGTAGTTTGTTGTCAAGTGGCCCCTATCCCTGTAGTGCATCAGCTACCAACGATCTCAGCACCCTGCTCCCAGCCAAATCCAAGATGCTCCAGAGAATCTGCTGGTGGAACATTAGACCTGACCGTGCTAGCTACTGAAATCCAAGAGGTGAGCCTTTAAAGTCTACTGTACGATTTAACCTGCATTTTTGTCTTTTTCTCCATTGACTTCAGTGGTGCGATATTGCGCACAAATGTGATTGATTTTGCGAACTCTAAAATTTCCTAACTTTAAAAGTACTTTCTGTAGAACAAAGTTTTTGGTCGGGAAAATGTATAAAAATCGATGTTATTTTTGCAAATTGGTCTCAGATTTATTCTTGAGCATGTGTCTCATTTATTGTCTCTGTGATTAAAACAAATGCTTAGCACTACCCTCTAATAAGCCTACTGCTTGCCCACACTACCACAAATAGATCATTAGTATTATATACTTTTGCCACTGTGAACCAATAAGGGTCCCACTGGACTCTCTGCACAGTGTACTTCATTTTAGTTCACTATATTAAGAGCCAGCGTCTTACTGAGGTCATGGGTTGTGATGCTACTTCCTGTTCTGCCATGTGTGATGACCCGCTCTGTGATGTCACACACTGTAATGTCATGCACCAAGATGCCACGGGCATACTGTGTAACTTGGTTAGTCCCCCCACTTCTTTTTTTAGGACTTGTACCCTGCAAAAAGCTGTCACTCATTACGAGTGATTCAGAATATCTTTGCTGTGGGCATCCTATACCCCAATGGTTGAAGGGGCCTTCCCCGTTTCCTCGCTCTTTGTATTATTTTTTCTACATTAGACAACACCAGGCTAAAATATATTTCCTGTACTGGAAAGGAAGAACACAATTCAGAAAAATTGTGGATTGTGAAACCAGCACTCAGAATCACCCTAAATAGAGTGACTGAGAAGGGGACTGTTACAGTGACCTAGCCAGGTTGGGAGTTGGGTGGACGTTATTAGCAGAACCATACTCTACCCAATATGTTCTGCTACACTGCTGAATCAAAATGTACAATAGCATTCTATGTGGATTGTTTGGACAAGGAGTTAGAGCCTCACCACAGTGCATGTATCTAAGGGGCTCATTACGATGGCGGAGAGACCACCACCGCCGGGCCCGCGGGGGCAGTCCATCTGACATCTGGCCTCTCATTTCCCCAGCCACATTAGGATGGCGGGGAGAATCGTGCCACAAGCGTGGCGGGTGCAAAGAGTGCCCACCACGCTTCTGCCACAGACAATCGTTGCGATTGCCTGGCGGAGCAGATCTGACCGGGGATATGGTGGCGGTGCCTAGCACGCACCACCTGCCCGTTCACAATGCTGGTGTAAGCCAACCTTTCCATGGCAGTTGAACTGCCAAGGAAAGGCTGGCGGAGGCTGACTTCGGGGGGCTCATTGTGAGCCCCCTCTAGGGGGGCCAGTTGTGCCCTGGGGGTACCCATGGTATCCCTACATTTCCATGCAAAAAGGTGTCAGGCACCGCGCGGTGCCTGCCACGTTGTGCAGGGAAATGCACGACATGGCCATTTAACATTGCGTTGGGTGTTGCAGCCAGCAGCACCCGCCGCAATGTTAAATTGCCAGATGCGACCGCCGCGGTGGCGGTCGCATCATAATTAGGGGTGCGGGACCGCCACCTGACAGGCGGGCGGTCCCGATACCTCTACGATGGTGGGCGGACTCAAGTCCGCCCGCCATCGTAATTGGCCCCAAAGACTCAAGCTATCAGTCACAGGCATTCATGGCTCAGGCTGGGCTTCTAAGTGGGAACTAGCATACAGTAGTGTCTGCTGCTTTGTTACATAGAATATCAAAAGCACTGTTTAGGCAAGGTCTGAGACAGCATATTAATATCTATGCCCACTACTATAAATATATTTCTAGATGTTCGTCGCATTCTTAGCCCACACATGAAAAAACCTCAGACAATATTTCACCAAGGGAAAAATTGACTCAAAAACTTGCTGTCTAATGGGCAGTAATTATTTAATTATCATAATGGCTCTAAATGTGCAAGTACTTGTTGTACTAATAAAATACCTTTTAGGTATGTTAGCGAGGCATGTCATTCAGAAATCCACAAAAATCAAAGAGGTCTGTGTGGACAGTACCTCACAAGAGGACTTGTTCCCACATATGGGATCATAGTGACTCACAGACAATGGACAATTGAAAATGGATTTCTCAGTATATAATTTGCTAAAGAATAAGTGCCGAGGCCCAAAGTTTTGCTCAGACAATTGCCGACCCTTCTCCTTCCTCAGGCATCTTGTTTCCTTAAAGCCACTACTCATCTCATTCAATCTCACTAATAACACCAAGAAGAGAAGTCCTTTTAGTAGCCTTTCCTCTATGCCTTACCCCATATCTGCCACTCCATATTTGGCCAGTGAGATATCAGCATTGCAGGTGAAAGTTGATACCTCCCTCGTATTGCTTGCAATAAAATGTCCTACAGGAAGATTGGTGTAGGGAACAACAGCTATTTTACTAGGTTCACCTACTGCAGTCAGCAAACGGATGAGGAGGTCTGGAAGAGACTCAAGTAACATAACTTGCACCCTTGCCATTCACATTGATGCCATCGATTATGTAATTTCAATTGTAATTAGTGATGTTTTTAATGATGTAATAGAAAATGTCTTGAGTGTTGTAATATGTGAGGTCATAAGTAATACATTGTGAGAAAACAAGTTATAGTTACTTGAGTTAACTATAGCTGGTGAATTTCAAGGTATTTTTTTGATTTAAAATGTTACACTTTAACTGACATTTTCTCTTAATCATCACATCACTTTAACACATGCCCTGCACCCAACCCCACCCTCCTGGGTGACCAACAACACCAATCCAACAGACTCTAACCCACTTTTTTAAATTGTTTACCTGATCCAGTGGGACTCCTAAGGGAGCCAAGGGGGCCACGCTGGTTCCCATGAGACTCCCACCGATGTCTAGGGGGTCAGTACTTGCTCATGCTGGACTCCCACAGGATATCCTCCCTTACCCCTCATGCATTACTTTTTAAATTTTCAGAACATGGGGAATGAGTTCTCGAGTGCTGTAATGATGGCTACAACCTTTTTGTTCAGGTTGCGGCCAGCCAATCAGAGTGTAAGCTTCCTCAGGACTTGCAGAAGCCTTTCACTCCAGCAAGGTGGCTGGTAGGGAGAAAAACAACCCTCCCAGACAAATTGAGAGCTCTATTCTTTTTTTTAAATAGCTTGCCTGCAGGAATTGCAGTTTTGGACCCCGCTTTTTTTCTTGAACCCCACCTGACGGATCATTCTGAACATTTATGGAAGGAGATAAGCGGATGAACATTTCCTATGGCAACTAGGTCCTAACTGTAGGGGGAAGCATGGCTGACGACCAACAAAGATGGTGGCTTAACTCCGAGCTCCCGCTCAGCCTGCCAGCATCATACTGCATCCTCTTCTATAACGTACACCTGAGTGGCTTAAAGCAAAGGCCCCAGGCCCTGAAGAGGGAGAGACCGTTGAGTGTACTCGATGTGCCCTAGTAGGCCATCATAGATGTGGTGGGAGAATTTGAGCCGGGTCGGTCCTGTGTTTCAAGAAGGAAGCGCGAGGAGAAGTGCAGTGGGGATCCTGATCGCTAAGGTCGGCTGTCATCGCGCTCCTGAGTTTGCCCATCTGCCTGAGGCTCTAAGGAATACTCTTGGAGCGACGGCTGTGAAGACTGCCCCTCATGGTAAGTACCTGGGGGCAGTGAGCAGCAGATGGGGGCCAGAGACTGGACTGTGAGCAGACCCCACGAGCACCTTTTTCACCAGAGAGGCGCTTCTGAAAGAATTAATGTGACACTTGGAGAGTGGATAACTACCCCTGCTCAGGACTCCTAGATTGAAGACTGATCGGGGCTTGGAGGGCTGCCTGACTGCCGGTGAGGCACAAGCCCCTGCAATGGTCTGCTGCCTGGGGCCAAGGAGAGTGGAGAGAGACCCTGTCCTAGCAAACTGTACTACTCACATGATTGGACCCAGGGACGGCGGCTCCTACACCAGCAAAGGGGGGCCAAGAGGAAGGCGGATGCCCGGGGGGGCGCATGCAGTCCTTGGATGTCTGATCCAGAGGGCCCCTGACATACATTGCTGATACGAGGATTGCTCTGGGGGACTGGAGAATGAATGTCAGCAGAATGAACTGGAACATGGGGAGAACCAGATCTACTAGAGAACCAGTAATGCACTTGGTCCTGGACACTGCACTACCCTACAGTTATGACACACCATTGCAGGTGCCACTGAATATCCCAGCCTTGCAATGCGCAGATGACAAACTGGACAGGATCATCAAGGCAGTCCACATCTCTAGAGAACTCCTTGAATTCAAAATTGATAAGGTGGTGATAGACCTGGGCGTCCTCTGGGATGATCACTGCCGACTAGTGTGCAAGGTAAAGCATCATGAAGATGTGGTGGGGGGATGCACCGAGCGGTGACTGAACTCCAGATACAGGTAATGGATCTTATGACTAAGGTCACACTCCTGGATGAGAGGATGGAGGACGAGAAAGGACACAGTCACCGCAATAATATTAGGGTAACTGGTCTGCCTGATAATGTTGAGAGCAAAGACATGATATGCTTCCTTGCGACTTGGCAATCGACGGAGCCCAACAGGGGCTGTCCCCTTTATTTTCATTGGAGCATGCTCATAGGGTCCCAGCATGACACCTGCCTTCAGGGCCGAGCCCATACCTGTGGTGGCTCGCCTCCTCTACTACAAGACAAGGGATTTGTTTATCCATGAGACACGGACCATTGCCAACTTTTGAGTTGAAAACAATAGACGCTAGAGGATTTCATTTCAAGAAGTCGAGAAAGTGCGCCTGAAGATCATAATGGATGGACAGGCCTACTTCTCTTCACAGAACCATCTAAAGGCTAGGACTTACTAGAACAATGTGAAGCTGGGACAGACACGGGAGTGTGACAACAACCGAAGCACCCGGAACCTAAATAGCAGTAACAGAAAACTAAGAACATATCGCACCATCCCTCGAGAGAACAGTCTGCCCAATACCAGGCAAATGTGATGGTACCAGGCCACTACCATATGCACCTCCACTGCACTTGCTCAGTGACACACCAGAGGACGTACAACTAGATGGTTTCACAATGGACTCATCCTGTGATTAACATTGGAACAGACAAGCCTAGACCACCTAGAATGGTAGCAAACATGTAAAGAAGTCATACTCAGGCAACTGCAGAACTCTAATAGCAAAGCATATGACCTGGGACAGCAATGATCCTAGTGCAGGCCCCAGGCATGTGCACTGAACGACATTGGACAAAGTCTCTAGAGGACTGCAGCAATCCCCCATTGACTTTGTGACAGATGCTTAGAGTGCTGATGTCCACTCGTGAATGGCCCCCTCCTCCATTGACTCCTGTGCAAAGGTACGTGGGAGGATGAACAATAGACTATTGGTGAAGTTGATCAAGTTTGGGCAGTTGGCATCAACCTTGCCACCCTTGGGCGTGGGAGTTGGGAAGTATTTATGTTTATTTGGTTGCTCCTTCATGCCTCACACATGAATGAGACTACGGCTGCTCATGAAACCTCCCCCACATACCATATCGTACCACTCACATGGCAGACACACCAGGTAAATGCAATATACTGACTTGGAACATACAGGTGATGAGGAACCCTGGGAAGAGCTACAAGGTACTGGCCTACCTAAGACAAAGAGGGGTACACATTGCACTATTACAGGAGACGCATCTGCCGAACGCCGAGATATCAGAACTGAAGACACATTCGAGAGGACAGGTGTTTCCCATGGGATCCTCAGCATTTCTCAGTGGCACGTTAATCTGGGTCGAATCGGGAAAACGCTTTGAAGCCATCATCACCCAGCTATATAAGGAGGAGATAATAGAGGAAGTACATGCTAGTGCTTTAGAAACTAGATGGCACCCAGGTGCTCCTGGCTAGTCTTTACACCTCTAAAATTGGCCAGCAACAATTTCTCGAGACCATTGCTAAGACCCTGTCCAGAGAGGTGCACCTGCCCACACTACTAGGGGGAGACTATAATTGTGTAGCAGATGTGCACCTGGATAGGTCGACTCCGTCTCTCCCATATTCTCCCTTGATTCGATGTGCCTGGGTCTTTGGCTAGTGGATGACAAACTCGGAGATCCATGTTCTATGGTGCTCCAGATACCCTGGACAGCGGGAATACTCATCTTGTCCCCTGTACATGACTGTACAATTAGACACTCTGCTGGGTACAAACACATTGGGAGCATCTAGAACATCAACTGAGTAACTTTCTCGCACCATCTCAGACCAAAACCTGCTACTCTTGCGGATGTAGTAGTGCAGAAGAAGGGCACAGATCCCAAAGTGGTCTTTCCCCTGTCAGCTTCTACATGAAGCGGTGACCCTGGACACGATTGCTGAGGTCATTTGCGACTATTTCCAACACAACCAATGATCCACTGATAACACCCATTTAGAATGAGAAGCATTTAAGGTTGTGCTGTAGGGCCAATGCATGCAGCAGTTGGTGGAAGTGCATAGATCCCTGTAAATGCGACCTCCTGTAATTAAAGACTAACATGATATGACTGTAACGATCCACCACACATGACACGATGAGCAGGCAAACACTAGGAGAGAAAAGGGAACAGTCTGGCACATGCATCAAGCCAAAAGCAGCTCGCAAAAATAGTGAATAGCTATTTGCGAGCGCATGCAAGCGAATCCCCATTCATCAAGGAAAAAAATGAAAATCGCAAAATTACCGACTCACAAATACCGGGATCCCAGATATAGCGATTCGGAATCAGCGGCACCCAGATTAGCGGGAGCAAATAAGGAATCGCAGAATCTACCCGCAAATGGATGCATCAAAAATCGCTAATAGCGATTTCCTCAAAAATCGCTATTTAGCAAGAGCAGAATAAGGAGAAACATAAGCAGGTGGTAAATATTTTTTTCTAAAAATAAGTGGAATACAATACATGGAGCTGGTGAGGGTCATTGCAACTAACCAATTAGTCCATAGAGGACGCTCCCAAAGGCGTCACTCTACTTGTGTGATAGGAGGATGAGGACCCATGCAGCAGGCCAGGGCAGGAGGAGAGTCCAGGAGATGGCCTTCTGCCTGCGCATCAGTCAGATGTGACACACCCAAAAGGACATATATGAGTAGTACTTGAGCAATGCAGCGATACAACTCAACCACATAGCCTAATTGGAAACAACAATGCTGAGCCAAACACAGAGGACCCATGAACACCGTCCCTGTGTCCAGGTGTAATGTTGCTTGCACCTACTTGCATCCAAAGGTGTCCAGGGGGTAGTGGCAGTAGTGGGAGGGGTATCACTAGGCTCCCACTCACGTGTTCAGATGACCTCCTTGGCTGCCATGATGGCTCAGACCCACGACCACAGCAGCCTCCCCAAAACCCAAATGGATTGGAATCCACCCAGACTCCATTCATATAGGATTGCACAGTTCCCTATTGCGATATGAATGGCTGGATAGCACACACGACCCATATGTCCACCATCAGGCAATGAGGAGAGCTTCCGTAACCGGACTTGTTATCACTCCATCAACGTCCAACCAATGTGCAATGTGGATGACATCATGTCGGACATCGCAGCGCAATCTCCTTGGAGCATCAATGATCCACACATCTTCCGATACATTGGCATTCACACATGCCTGCTCAGGTGGGGACATAGCGAGGGACACCTACTAGGTCAGACAATATACTCATGCACACTAAAGCATACTGGAAAGGTAATGCTAACCTGACACATACACATTCCACACTACCCTGTAGGTGACAGTGCATGCGCGGTGAGGTACTATTTCATGACTCCATTGTTGAACCCAGGCGCCCAACTGTAGCTGCGGTACAACGCACCACCCACCAGGACAGGTAATGTGATTGAAAGGACATTTGGATAGGTCAAGAGTAGGCTCCACATCCTGCACAAACCTGGTGATGCGATGCTGGACCAGCCGGTGACCGGCTGTCAGATAGTGGCAGCATGTGCACTGTAGCCCATCGTACCTCCCAGGATACGCATACCCATAGATGACCACGGCACTGCGGACAATCAGCCCCCTGTACACCCACCACACCCGCATCCTGCAAGCTATGCGGAGGGGCAGTTGATACATGCCCACATCACCCAACATATCCTCAAATGTGCATAATCATGAGACAGAAACGATCATCAATCACATGGCAAGTTTTATTGACACTTGCACATGGACTCTTGTGAGTCTAAACATACATTTAGCCGAAGGATACATTCTCGTCATGTACCGGGGCACTATGCAGATTGAGGTATTGCACTCCATTGGCAGTCCCTCTGTATGTCCTGACCATGGTTACGCCACCATGGGCAATTGTCCGGAGGGATGTGACTGCTCAGCGCTTCCTCCCACGCACACCGAGGCGCCTATCTCCTGCAGCGCCATCCTCACCCATTGGTGGAATCGGAGGTGTTGAACGGCGTGCACTACACCTTCTGCCGGTGCTGACTGGCGCAGACATGCTGCTCACGCTGGATGCCCCCTCACTCCCCTCTTCTCCAGTGGCATTGCTGAGCCCACCTACACCAGCCTGGATCTGCTCTACAGCAGTTGTGACTTGGCCAAGGGCCCTGGCCACGTTCCCACAACAATGCCCCATGTCGATCTGCATTGCCACCGACCGACGTGACAGCAGTGCAGTGGCGTTGCTCAGCTTGTGGTTGGAGCGTGTCAATCCAGCCAGGCGCCCCATGAATTGGCGATGCCTCCTCCGGTCGGTATTCTGCCCCTCCTGCATCACACGCACGAGCTCAAGCAATGTGGCATTGGTGTCCATGTTGCCCTCCACAACTGCTTGAGTGAGGTCACTCATGCGCTCTGCCATGGTTGCAAGGTTCTTGTTCAATTTGCCCATTTGCATACTGATGGATCCCATGTGGCGTGCCTGCAGGCGCTGCACCCTTGTCATCTGCAGCTCCACGGGTCCCCAGACATTTGGAGTGGATGGCTCCTGCGCAGTTGTGTGGCCCCTTGCCCTGCGTCTTTGCATCGTCGGGACGGGTGTCTGCAGGGTGATGGTGGTGGACCTCACTCGAGGCGGCCCTTCTGCAGTTGCCCTTTCAGGTTCAGGTGTGCTCTCCATTGGCTGCATGGGAGGGACTGTAGCCCTGCGTCGTGTGGGTGCATGGGATGTGCTGGGAGGTGTGACTGGTCTTGCTACAGCAGGCTCTGCGGTGGACTGGGCGCTCTCCCTGCATTCGCTCCCTTCACTGTCTCCTTCCTCTGCACCTGTGGTGTGAAACAGTGCAGGATTAACATTTCATTCGATAATGTTTATCTACATGGTGCTTATGTCTGCTCTTACATTCTCACTCTCTGTATTCCCTGTCTGTAATGCATATTGGGCACAATGGTCACACTAACTGATATGTGACTCACTAATTGGTTCATGGGACTACAACTCCCAGGATGCATCAGTAACTGTATATGGACTGTGGACTGGGGTTGGTTACAGCTTCCTGCCTTCTTATTACTGTATGGGCGCTATTATAATGTACATTGATGGGTATATCATAGTGCCTCTTACCTTTAGTTCTGCAGGCTGCGCCGGATGTATACATCTGTGTGACCCCCACAGCAGCTTCCGGTAGGATTGTGCCCTCCACCAGGTCCTCCAGGGCTGTGTTGTCCGGGACTGTCGATGGACCTCCTCCGGTGCTCCTAGCCTCCCTCAGCCTCTGGGCAATTCGCTCCTTGGCACGGCTGCGCAAATCGTACCAGCGTTTCTTTAAATCGTCTATACTGCGGTGTGTCCCTCCCACAGCATTGACCCTTGACTTTATCTTGTTCCAGAGGTGTCTTTTCTCTGCCTCTGGGACTTTAAGGGAGAGCTTCCCGAAGAGCTTGTCATGGCTCTTCACCACATCCTCAATATGGTACTCAAGTTCCCTCTCACTGAACTTCAGTTTTCGTTTTCTGGCACCTGCACCCTCCTCAGCTGCTGTATTTGCCATTTCCCTGGTTTGCAGTGGTCTGGATGCTCAATAGTCCTCTTCACAGCTCTTTACAGGCACTCAGCTTCCTGCTCTGGCTTCCTCTGGACACAGAATGCACCATGGGAAGAGTTACTTCCTGGTTCTGATGTCATCAGGCTGTTCCCAAAGTGACTCTTGCAATTTGCGATCTCGCAATTAGCGATCTCGCTAATAGCGATCTCGCTATTAGCGAGATCGCTAATTGAGTGTTTTCAGCTAATAGCGAGTTTTGGGTGCTTTTTCGCTAACGCGGTTAGCGATATTTACCGAATCTGTAATTTTACGCTATCTGCATCATGCATAGGGAATAGCGAGTCTTTATTTGCGATTCCTTATTTTTCTCAAATACCGACTCGCTATTTCTTTGCTTGATGCATGTGTACCAGTATCTGGTGCTGCATGAGCGACTATGGCAGCACAAAAGCCAGAGTATTTAACCCCTCTCATACCTAAGGATGCAAACAGGTAGAACACTAGCATGGATAGTGAAGGCATATGACTGAGGCACCCCTGCCTTGCAGATAAGAATAGAGGGGTAGCAGTGAGGTACACTTAGATGGCCATCCATGAGGTAGTCACGCAACATCATGCAGAACAATACCAGCCCTAAGGGACAATAACCAATGAGGCAATAGAGGCCCTCCTGGATAGGACAACGCTACCACGTTTACCGGAGGTGGCAAAACAGGCATTAGATGGCCCCATTACGGAGGTGGTGTTCTGGGGAGCAAGGAAAGAGAAGGCCAATGGGATAAACAGGTAATCAATGGTTTTCCAGCAGAATTCTACTGAGAGCTCCCATACTGACTTCTATGTATATTAAGGCCTACGAAAGAGGCCTCTACCCCAACACAACAAAGGAGACCCTCTTGGTGTCGGTTCCTAAACCCCATAGAGACCTTGCAGATGTGACCGCAGATAGTGCACCCTCTATGCTAAACCTCGATTACAGAATACTCAGTAAAATCTTGGCAGGTCGGCTCTACTCCTTCATTGGACCTTAGTCCAAGTGGACTAAAATGGGTTAATTCCCTGTGAAACACAACTCTTAATATGTGATGCCTGTTCAGGTTGAAGCAAGGAATCCCACTGGACTACCATGCCTCTGCGTTGGTCCTCTCTATTGACTTACACAAAGCCTTTCACACGCTACACTGGTACAACCTCATAGCTAAGATGAGATGCATAAAACTGGGTAAGAGATGGACACAGTGGGCAAGGCTTCTGTAAATGGGCTCGCAGGCTAGAGAACACATAGAGCATGTGATTTTCTACCCAATTGAGATAGGAAGAGGCACTTGGCAAAGATGTCCCTTTTCGCCCATATCATTTGTCATTGATATTGAGCCCTTCATAGCCATAATCCGCGCAAAGGGCCTGGGATCAGGCATCCCACTGAGACAGCAAGAGCACTACATCTCACTGTACACGGATGACATGTTACTGTTCATATGTGATGCAGAACAGGAATACTAGCTGACCTCGGAGCGGTTTTGGGACTGTCGTCGAACTGGAGCAAGAAATGGACATTCCTTGTGCACCCCACTCTGCTGGTAGCCCTGAAAAAGTTGATGGAACAGGGCATTTCATAGGAGCCCACAATGCTAAAATATCTATGAGTGAAAGTGTATCACTCAGACGGAGATGTTTGTGATGGTAACCTGAGGACAGCATTGCAGTCACTGGGGGCAATGGTGAAGTTTTGGTGCACATTGCACCTCTCCCTAGTGACAGGTGTTGCATTGGCGAAAATGGTGATGCTACCCAGAGTTCTGTATTTCTTCGCAACACTACCAATATGGGTACCCCTGTCCTGGTTTTGAGAAATAACCACACTGCAGAGGGAGCTGATCTGGGATGGAGGACACCAAAGGATAAAGATTCCTCTTCCTCAACGACCCATGGAGGCGGGTGGTTTGGGTATGCCTGACCTTGAACTCTACTATGCCACTGCACAGTTACAGTGGGGGGCTCGGAGGCTAGAAGGTGACTGAAAAGAAGAGTAGGCCCCACTAGAAGAGGTGCGTAACGAAGGATCTCTTGTGGCTCTATTAATGGGTAGCCAGATGATCACGAAGAAACGCCCTAAACTGCTGGTGGTAGTGCTATGGAAGAAAATCATTAAGAAAACAAAAGCTGGACCTCTCTATGCCCCCATGTTCCCGTTGGAGGGACTCCCAATGTTGAGGTGGGGGTCCTTCAAACCTTGAAGACTGGAGAGTTGGTCAAGGGTTGAGATATTCATGATGAGAGACTGCTACAACAACAGAAAACTTCTGAGTTTTGACTTCCTAGAAGGACAACTTGCTGCAATCCCAATTCCTAACCTATGGTGCACTCACTGGTGCGATACGTGCCACATGGTAAATGGGATCCACGGAACCCTCACAGATGACATCCTACAGGCACTCCTCACATTTGGGGAGTTGGGTTGCAGAAACAAATCTTGCAGCTCTATAATACTATGCTCTGGATGACCATGGAACCCAAAGACTAAGCTAGAACCACTTAGGAGGAATCCTTAGAAAAATGCCTGACAGACAAAGAACAGAACAACAAACCACTGTACACCCGTTGGGTGTTTAGGAACTGTTGTATCCTATGTTTATTAGTCCTGGTTGCTCAGCCTGCATGAGTATGATGTCATGGAATGTTGGGAGTGTGTGCATGCTTTGAATGAGTGATCAGTTAAATTGAAAGGGGCTGAGCAGCAGGATGCTGCTCCCGGTGGGGCACCCTGTACCAACTTACCTGAACCAATAAATCTACTTAACTACATCCCTGGCTCCTGGTCTACATACCACGACAGCACTTTTCACCAGTTACAAAAGGAACACCCGACTCAAATACACACAAATGAACTACCTCCACACTATTTACCTGTCCCCACACAGACTGAATACCATAGCAGGTACAACAGATAAAACAAGATGCGAGAGAGAATATGCTGATTTCCTGCACATGGTGTGGAGCTGCATAACAATAGCTACATTTCGGGTTAAGATATCCCAATTCCTAGAGCACACAATGGAACACAAACATGTAGGAGAACTTCCCAGGTGTATGCTGAGCCTGTGCCCCAACCCCCACACCACCAAGGATGCCACTAGATTCCTAGACCTAGGGCTCGTAGTCGCCACGAAGGCAATAGTGATTCATTGGAAATTCCCTGAACGTCCTCCCTACAGCAGGTGGAGGGCGGAATTTGCTAAATGGGTATGGGCTAAACTACGAGGAGAGCAGTGGCCTCCACAGGCAATCACTGACAGAAGACTGGGCCCACATCCTAGACATCCTCAATGGGAGAGAGGAGGATAATGGAGACCGTGTTTCCCTGATGAGAGTGATACACCTGGGAAGGCATTGACACTGAATGAATAATGTGTATTGGGATACACCGGACATGAAGAGAACCTACATAGAGACGGGGAGGGAGAAGACACGCGACATAGACACTAACTAACTGATGGTTGGTTGGCACTATTAGTTTGATTTCACTTTGTTATTGACAGTTCCGGACACCATGCCATTTATACGAATGATTTACACGCAACTGAATAGTGACCAGGCTGAACATACTGAACTAAAATATGTGAGCAAATGATGAACATGTCCAGTGTCGGATTGGTAAGACGGGCACTCAGGGAATAGGCGATGGGCGGGAATCTGAGTTGCAGCTGTGGCCAGCTTTTTTGGGCAGTGTGGTAGCCGATTTGGGCTGTGTCCATGCATTTCAGATACCCCCAGTGCCCAGTGGGGGGCTGAGTGGCCTTTCTGGAGGCAGATGGGCCTCTGCCAACTCCCTTTTACCAATAAGGCGGGGGTGTCATTCCCAGTCTTTCGCTGGGCCAGTCCATAAATGTGTGCAGATTGAGCATGGGCAGAGGGCCTGAGCAGAAGTGGGCTCACTTATATTCACGTGTGGTTCACCAGTGTGAACTAATCCATGCACAAAGAGTCCTGGCAACATTTGCATTTTTTTAAAAAATCTCAGTGAAGCCAAGAAAACATGCCTCTTTTAGAGAAACCCCCTCTTTTTTTGCGGAAAGGTGCAATTCGCATAAGTGGGCCACTTTTCTGGGGGTGCCGGGGCCTATTTTCCAACCCTGCATGTCACCTTTTATGATGATCTGACAAATGTAGATTCATATCAGGTGTATCACCGGAAACAGTTGTAAAATTAAATAAAAACACTTAAAAATAAAAAACTAGGTCCTAACTGTAACGACACAGTGGCCAGTGTGTTTGAGTTCGTGCGCGTGTGTGTAAGCTTTTAGACTATGCTTGTTTCCATACGAGTGCCTTCATAGAAAACTAAAAACAATCTACAAACACAGTACGCATTGGCAAAGTAAGTCATAAATGACAGAGCGGTTGCTTTCCCGTGCCTATGTTTACTATCTGTGTGTCATTGTTCGACCGTGAGAAAATGCTGCGTGGACCAGTGGAATTCGCCGTGCCCCCTGTCGCCTCATTTCATCTTAGTTTTGTCTCTCTTCGATCTATTTATACGGTGAATGCCCCGCGGAGGGTTTTATCACGTCCTCACAGCTGTTGTCAAATAGTTGTGATTTCAGCAGACCCGTGGCACACTACAAACGAACGGGGACAGCAGTGCCTCCGACGCTCTTCCGCTGCGTGTGATCGTGGGGCAGTTCTGTTTCATCTGCTGACGTGTCAGTCCACGGCTGCATTATGAGGGCCTGCTGCTGGTATTATTTGCATCTCACCTTTTTTTAATAACCCGAGCCCGCTTGTTCGGCATCACGAAATCATTAGATGTATTAATGAAGAACTCAGTCAATCAATCACTCCGCCAGCCACTAGTTGGACATCACTTTACATGTTACGTGTCGCTCCCAAGCCTCTTTAGGAAAGGCTCGAGACACGCCTGGCCTATAAATAAGTTGTTTTCTTTTGACAAAGGGAGGGCGAGAAGGCATCTGTTTAGCACGTCAAGGTGTATAAATGGTTTATGGGCCAATGTGTCACTGAGCACGGATGAATCACAGCGCTAGAGACTTAAGGTGGCACCGGTTAACCCCTTCATTACTGCAGGCTCTTTCACTTGAACACATTTTTCCACTGTACTGCAGTTGATAGGGATTCCCAGTGAAATATCAGAAATCTCCCTCTTCAGGGACCTACTAGGAAAGTCATATGGCTTCTCCGGGGGCTCCAGTAGGAGTCCTTGCGGGAAGCCAGCGCTTACACACAACTGGATACTATTTGTCTGTTTTGTCGTTCCCCTTGAAGGTTACCAGTCCCCTACACCACCAGGGGGCATATTATCAAGACAGGCGATAAAATTATCGCTGCTTCACATCTAACATGGGCTTCAATTGGAATTCCATAGAGCATATTATCAAGCCCATTATCGCCGTTTTAGTGGCGATAATTTTATCGCCTGTTTTGATAATATGCCCCCAAGTTTGGGAATTTTTCATTTTCCGTTTTATTATCACGAAGAGGGATTTCCTTCAGCACAATGTAGGAGCAAACCCATGATTATTTCAGCAGAGGGAGAGGGTCGAAGAGGGGTTTATGAATGTTCTCCTAGCTCACAGGTGTGTAGCGTCCACAAACTCACCGTGGAAAGCTTACTTCCGGCGTCTCGCGATGAAGTAACACCTGTGTAACCGCAGGAATTCGGTTATGAAAGTTTAGATAGATGCTCCTGCAATATATCCTTTCGTGAGTAATGCGGCAAGTGTCGAACAAGTAATGTTTGGCTGCAAGCCTACATTTATGTCGGAAAATGCCTTGTTTAATCACACAAGGGGGTAGATTTACAAACCCCTTGCGCCTCATTTACGCCGCCGTTGCGTCACTTTTGTGACGAAGCGGCGGCGCAAATCCTGCGGCATGGTTCGGGGTACTTACAACGTGACACATCTGGGTGATGCGTTACGTTGTAAAGCCCTGCGCCACATGTAGGCGTTCCTGCGCAGTGGGGGGCGTTCCGGCGCAGGAACGCCTCCTAAAAGGGCTGAGTGAAATCACTTTTAGGCCCATGCTGCGTCAAAACCCTGCGCCTGCTTGAAGCAGGCGTAAGGATTGAAGCAGCATTAACAAGATAGGGCCCCCCAGAGGATTGCTGGAGCTGCGTCGCGGTTGCGACGCAACTCCAGCAATGCGCCACTTTTACGGCACAGATGCGTCACGCATCTGTGCTGCTTTTGCCCCATGGTGTGCCGCATTGTAAATGCGGCGCATCCATGGTGGCGGAGCTGTGGCGCACAATAACTGGCGCATCCCTGCTGATATGCAGGGATGCGCCAGTTATTGTAAATATGCCCCCAAGTATCAAGATTGGTATTTTTAAATCCCAACAAGTCTCACTCGATAGTGAGATTCCACAGGCCTTGCAGCTATCCCCGATTGTTTTCAATGTCTATATTAATTCTGCACTAAAGGATAGCAGACAAGTTAAGCTAGATGTCAGCAGACCACAAGATAACTGCTTGCCTTTGTATGAGGGACTGAAGGGCGTGGCTGCTAAGCTGAATATTTTATGAGTCACTATCTCTACAATGATACACACTATACCTTATGACAATTTCTGTATAACCAACGATCTATGATTGGTTAAAAGACTGTCAGAGATGTCCAAGCTAACCTGAACTGTAATATGAATTTCTATATAGATAGCCACCTTCAGTGATCAGTAAAATTAAGTCTGTGATCTGGATGATTCTCAATGTAACAAGTTTATCAGTTTAATACTATGACTGACTCATAAGTCTGTTCAATCTGAGGTTCCCACCTCACTCTTTTTGTAAACTAATAAGTGCCCATCACAGTTCATAATCCTTGTAAAATATGACTCCAGTATTAGCATGCAAATCAAAGTTTAAATCTGTGTTCGCTAGTGTTATTCCAGAATACTTATGTGTATCCAGTAAGCCTTTGATAAATCCCAATGATAGTGTGATAATTTTCAAACACCTGCAACAACACACAGGGAATTTATAATCCAAGATGGTTCCACCATTGTGAGTCTTGTGAGAATCCTGTGGTGCTCTGGACACGTAGTCTATCTGCTGCGAGCTAGGGATTGTGATCATCAGTGAATGTGGCACATAAAATACTATAGGCCACCTGTGCATTTCAACTCAAAAACGGTACTCATTCAAGATATGTCAACAGCAATGGATCATGGGTATAATGGGTAACGTTACAAATGCAAATTGTCACCAAAATGAATAGACTGTGCTAATTTTGTTTTACAGACACATAACTTCTAAAAGACAAACTAAATCATAAAAAAATCTGAGCACTTTGTCAATTCTCAGTCAAACAAATACTGTCAATGCAAATCATTTTTCCTTTTGTATGGTGAAATTGTTTTTATGAAACTTCACTCACACAACCAGGTATACATTGCAGACCATTGAAAACGCTACGTTTCAGATCTGTCCTCAGAGACATACAGTCAGTAATGAGGTAAAACCAATAAATCAGGCCTGTAATCTCTAAAATGAGGTTTCTTCACACTGTGTCTGAATGCAGCACCCCAAGCTCACGGTGATAAGTGAAGCTCTAAGATGATGCCTCAAAGCTGTAGTCCTTAGTCAAGGAGAATGGACACTTGACATATAAGGTTCCTTGTAGGAAGAATGCTCTGTAAAAGGAGAAAACATCAGGACAAGGGAATATGATAATGTTGTCAGTGGACAAACAAGCATTTGCAATGCATCGGTCTCGTCTTTGGGACCTTATATGTATTTAGCTATGCAGTACATTAGCCTGGGTGCTGAAATATCTACTGTTCTTTAATATGGAGGGAAAGTAAGCACCAAGCTTCATGACACACCAGGTATGGGAACACATGGAGAGAAATATTGCCTGTTAGTGGGAAATGGTATAGTTCAAACCTCTGTTTTTAATATAAAATCAGGGCCTTCAGTGGTTATATTTCTGAAAATACAAGATTTGAAAAAAATACTGTGTACGGGTGCTCGTGAAAGACAATTTCTATGGACTGGAATCTAGAGAACAGCACAGATAAGCCTATCACCAACCGAGCACTGGCAGGACTTTTGGACCAAGGCTCTCTCTCATGGCAGGCCTGCCTGCTGCACCCAGAGCACTCACAGCATAGATATGCCTACCAGCAACCGAGCTCTGTCACAAACCACACACTTCTAGACCAAGGCTCTCTCTCATGGCGAGACAGGGCCTGCACCCAGAACACGGTCACAGGAAGGTCTACCAGCAAGACAGGGTCTGCACCCAGAACACGGACACATGAAGCTCTCATTGTGAGACTGGCCTGCCTGCACTCAGAACACGGTCCCAACACAAGAAGGTCTACCAGCAACGGAGCCCTGTCACAAACTACACATAACTAGCCCAGGGATCTCTCGGGGGTGTGCACACTAGAACCATTGTTGTCTTACATGCCTCTGCCAGGTGTGTACTGTGTGCATTGAGGACTCCGTGCATATGTGCACACGAGTGACATGATAACGAGAAGCACTTGTGTCCCCTTGATGGATTCAGCGCGTATGCATGGCGAGCAGAATTATACAGTATGGGGGTGGACAAGGGCGCTTCCTTGGGGCCACAGCCACCTACATGTCCAATTATTCAGGCGGGCGACTTGCGATTTTTAAGCCAAAAATTGCTTTATTTTAAGAGTCTCCAGCCTAAAGGGACAGGGAAAATAAAGTCTTTTGATTTATGTTTCCAAAATCTCCCTCTTTGTAGTATTTAAATGTTTCCATGAATGCCTAGCTAAAGCACTGCCCACAGGTGAGGAAATGCAGGTGTGAACCAAGGTCACACATAGGAGAATCTCTCTCATCTGGAGTGCAGTACGCCTGCGCGGAGGATTACACTCGCCTGAAATGTTGCTGTTTTGAAATGTGCACTGGAGCCCCAATCTCCTGAAATGTTTTTGCAGTTATGTGCAGTGCGAGAGTATCCTGCAGTCACCTGTAGTGCTCCTGCCACGCAGGATTAGGATAAATAAATAAATTGGTGAATTTGGTTAATTGCAGTACAAGCATGCACTGCAGGTTACTCCATTGATTTGTCCCTGCCGCTATGTTGGTGGGGTCAGGTGAGTCGCACTCACCTCTGGTGCTCCTGCCCAGCAGGATTCGTGAATTCGGTAACTTCCAGTCCAGGTATGCACAGCAGGTCAGGAACTCCACTGAATTGTCCCTGCTGCTATGGTGGCGGGGACGAAAGTGTACGCACTGCAGGTTGCCCAGTGAACTATCATGGCGGCTGTGGCGTTGGGGGAGTCACTCACCTGACGCGCTCCTGCCTTGCAGTGTTTCACATCTGCAGCTTGACCCGCATGCCGGGCGCCAGTGTCAGCATCTTTACATGGAGCTCCATGCCCAGAGTGCACACCGCCTGCTCCAGGAAGTATTTCTCGGTGTACCGCTGCACCAGCGAAGTTTTCCCCGCCGTGGCGTCCCCTAGGAGGATCACTTGGAACTTGGAAATTGTGCCGCTTCCCTGCGGACTGCTGTTTTACTCGTGCTGAATTGCTTTTTAAAAATTGCTTGAATTTGATGTATTTTAAGTAACTTTTAACTTAAATACCAACGTTTGCACTCTGCTGGCGGCGCTGGCTCCCTAGCGGTCTCCTCTGCACACCCCTCGGCTTCAGCCAATCACGCCGGATGGGGGAGGAGCCATAGGCAGGGAACCTGTACTTATGTCTGCTGCAGCCCGCCTGCGTCTGTCTGTGCCCGTCCGCGCCCTGACGGACCCAGGGGCCATAAACCATCCCCAAATCCTCACTTATTCCTCAGAGGAACTTAGAAAACTCCATCAGGCATCGCTCTCACTCAACCCTGTCATTTGTACGCGCTTGAGCCTTACCGAAATCCTTCAGACACGGAGATCCTTCCCAGAAATCTCTGAACCTATCTTCCACACATCCCGGGCACCGGGTACTACCTAACTTAAGCACACAGCACTACGTATATATTATCTAAACACCCGTTCCTTTTCAAACATCAGCGGGATGTTTTCCTGCTCCTAGTGTCCGAAAAACCAGACATCTTCCTTGTAACGGAAACATGGTTGACTCTCGACTCCACCCCTGATATCCTGGCCGCACTGACTAACGACTACTACATCCTCCACGTGAATCGCCCACCAGGAGAGATGGGTGGTGGAGTAGCAGCGATCATCCATCGTGACCACAAATTCATTGCCATTACTCCTTTAAGTCTCCCTGCAGTGGATAACATCGTCATTAAATTAGAGTCCAACTCTGCCCCGCTTATCTGTGTCCTGGTCTACAGGCCCCGGCAGCACATGCCCCTGTTCCCTCTTTCGCTGAGTGAACAAATAGCCAACCTCGTAACTAATTTTGCTAAGATACTGTTAATAGGTGACCTAAACTATTGGTCTAATGACACACTTGGAGGGCCCCACTCTGCCGAATTGACTGATCTATTAACCAACCTAAACCCAGCACCTATCTTCAGCCACACACACCAAAGGACACATATTGGACCAAGTCTGGACCACAAACCTTACAGTGTCTGCGCCCACGATCCTACCATGTATATGGTCTGATCACCGCCTAATAACATTTACAGTAACGATTCCTATCAGTAGTAAGACCCCCATAGTCGAGGGGGGTATGATCAAGAAATGGAGTGCCCTTAACAAACAGGAATTTCAGGACACATTGGCTAGCTCAACCCCAACCTTTGACTCTGATGTCGATCTCCTGGAAGCAAATATCTCAGCCTGGCTACTAGCGGCTAGTGATATGCATGCCCCGCTCAAAAAACTAAAACGAGCTCGCTGCTCTGATGCACAGAAATGGTTCTCTGATGAACTAGGAGAACAAAAATTGGCCCTCCGTCAAAAATTAAGGAAATGGAGACTGAACTATTCCCCAGAAGAAAAATGCCACTATTCGGAAGGACAGAAAGAATATAAAAAAGCTATTATTGTAGCCAAGGCTGCTCATTTCTTTGCTAGAATTTTAAATTCGAACAACAGGTCAAAGGAAATCTTCTCTATTGTTAACAAACTATCTAACGCAGAGAGACTCCTACCTAAACCCACACCTACCCAAGAACTCTGCGACTCTCTGAATAACTACTTTTTTGAAAAAATCTCTACTATTAAAGCCAGTATCCCAATACCCAGATCCATTGAGACACCCCTCGCTACGATGAGGAACTCTTTTACTTTGGATCACTTCCCAGCCATTAGTACCCAGTCCTTCCTGGACTTGCTGTCCGGAGTAAAATCTGGCTCCCCCATGGATTGCTGCCCACCTCATATCTTAAAAGACACACTTTCCGCCCTGCCGTGCTCCACCTTGACCCTCCTGATAGAGTCCCTCTCGCAAGGCCGTGTCCCTAAAGTATTCAAAGACGCAATCATGGTCCCCCTCCTAAAAAAACCTGGAGCAGACCCTCAAAACCTGCCAAACTATCGCCCCATCTCCCTGCTCCCTTACTTGGCCAAAGTACTGGAAGCCCACGTGGCAAAGTGCTTGTCCAACTTCATGAAACATTCTGACTATCTAGACCCACACCAAGCGGGATTCCGTCCCGCTGATTCTACGGAGACAGTGATATTGGCAGTCCTGGACACTTTACGAGATAAAGCTGACAGAGGCATTCCACAGGCTCTGGTGCTATTAGATCTCTCGGCCGCCTTCGACACGGTCGATCATGGTATTTTGAAGGACCGTGTCAGGCAGGCCAGCATCAAGGGCTCAGCCTTCAGCTGGATCAGCTCTTTCCTCGAAGGCCGCACTCAAGCGTAACGCTTAGCCTCATTCACTGCAGCCAAGCTAACAACTACGTGTGGGGTCCCACAGGGATCATCACTATGCCCCCATCTGTTTATTCTTCACCTCTTACCTCTGATTCAGTGCCTGAAGGAAAGGAATGTGACCCCCTTCAGTTATGCTGAGGATCTACACTTAACATTCACCATAGATAACTCACCTAACTCAGTCCTTGAATTCCAGGCCACTATGCTCCATATTCGCCACTGGATGGACCAAAACCATTTAAAACTCAATCCAGGCAAGACTGAACTAGTTCTGACAGGGAGCAGTCAGATCTTCTGGGGTCCACACTACTGGCCTTCAGAACTCGGATCTCCCCCCGAACCCTCTACCTCTGTCAAGAGCCTTGAGGTCTCCATAAATAACGACCAATCGTTAAGATCTTAAGTCGATGCGGTAGTCTCGTCCTGTTTCTTTCAGCTACAAAAGATCAGGAAGATCAGCCGTCTGCTCACTCACGCAGCTCTGATACAGGTTGTGATAGCCATGGTGCTATCACACTTAGACTACGCCAACTCAATCTACCTAGGCATGCCACTTTTCCTAATCAAGCGGCTTCAGATGGTTCAGGACCAAGAAGCGAGACTGATCCAGCAGCAATCCAGATGGCAATCTGCCAGACCTCTTTAAAAAAAACTACAATGGCTCCCTATTCCCCAACGCACGGCCTTTAACACGGGATGCCTAATTTTTAAATCTCTACACGGTCGGAGTCTTAAATTAATTAACTGCCTCTTATCTAGGTACACTCCCTCTCGCAACCTCCGCTCAGTACACCTCCAGCTGCTGCCCACCCCTGCCTTCAAGCTAAAACGACAGGGAGGATGTAGGTTTGCAGCCCTGGCCCGAAGACTGTGGAATTCCTTCCCTCTGGAGATTCGGTCATGTACTGATCTTTTGAGTTTCAGGAAAATGCTTATGACATGGCTGTTTGTGCAGGCTCTTGAATAACTCCATCCACTGGTTCCGGCAAGTTCTAGAGTTAGCGCCATGAAACCTCTTGGTGTACGTGCGCTGTATAATTTTTTTTTATAACATAACATATAACATATACCTGGTAGTGCCAGTCCGCGCTGGCCATACTGCAGATAGGGGCTGGGGGGGTGCAGTGGTGGCGGTCCATGCCATGCAGAGCTGCACAGGTTTTGTGTACTCCCATTCACTGCCTGCATGTGAGGAGCTCCAGGGGGCTCAAAACAACTCTATAAAACCCCGTCCTCCCCACACTTCTAGATCTGCCCCCTCGTCCACCCACTCATCCTATTGCCCATGTCTTTCCTCTCTTTCTATCCAACCCCTGCTCTCCGCTGTTTGGTCACTCCCCCTACTCTTTCATCACCCTCTCTCCTTCGGTCCTATGGCTACATTATATATTAAGCAATGCTCACACTACAACTTTATCTACTATAGCCTCGCAAACCAAAGTCGAGAATCACGAGACGCCCGACTCTACAGTTTGTTTTTATATAGCGTGTACTTTGCCTGAGGACAGTACATAGCTGCCAAGGTTTCATATTGCTATGTGTGACATTTACATAATGTTAGTGTAATTATGAGTGACATTTGAACGACAATGAGTGACACTTTCTCGCAAGCTAAATGAAGCAATGAAGACAAGGGAAACAAAAATATCATAATTTACACCCATTTGAGCGATATGAAAAAGAAGATTTTAAAATTGCAGCATAGCACCAGAAATTGAAGGGTACTAATCTAGTGAGGGTGCCCTTGTTACCTGATATTACTGTTGAGCTGGGTGAGACAGCTCTTGTGCTTGAGAGATTGTTGTCTTATTTGGCACTATAATCAGGGAGATTGCATGCAGCGCTAGTCGACAAGCATGCCCCCCATGCCCACACACAATGTTACACTGCAATAATGTGAGTTAAAGCGTTACTTACTGCTCAAGCAGAGACAGACTGCTTGACTGCGCAGTTCCAGAGTACAGGGGCACGGAAGGCAGCTCAGAATGAAGCTAATATTATAGTAGCCAAGTGTAATTAGGTACCGGGCAGGCACTGGACACGAGAAAGCCGTCCGTGCTGAAATAAGTAAAAGGCGTGCAGCGGGTAAAGAGCACGTGATTTAAAGTGCTTGTGATGTAGCTCCTGCTTATGCTAGTTCCGGCGGCACTCAGTGGGAAGGTTGACCAGTCGCATGATGCTAATTCAGTTAAACTAAAACCCCTTGGCAATGTATGTTATGGTAAAAGTCAGTGTTTCTGGCACAGGGCGTATGGAGACCGTTTGTGCGTAAGTGCGCGCATGCAGCGAGTGTTAAAATTGGGAAACTTGCTAAGCAGGATACATAGGGAAGCGTGGCAATAGGAAGTGGAATGCTCTTCGGCGCCTCATTAGAGATAGGAAGCGCTATGCAAATGTAAATACAATTACCAAAGCGGTGTGAAACAATCCTCCCGCTGCTGTTGGCAGTATAACAAGGAAGGCACCCAGTACATACATGACCTCTGGGCGCTGGACACTTGCCCTCTGCTACACCGCCCACTCCTCCTCACCGCGTAGCAGCCATTTTACACAGCCCAACGTAACACCAGGGCTCTCCGTGGCGTCCTGCTGGGTGGGGCCGCATCAGCCGCGGCTTTCCCTTCTCCTGGTGGCTTTCTCTCTGTGGTTGTGGGGTAACGTGTTGGGGCTGCGGTCGGACTCCACGTGGCTCCCGCAGCAGCACGATCGCCCCACAGAGTAAAGGAACAAGCAGTCCCTGCATTGGAGACCTGCTCTGGTCTCAGGCGGGGTCGGGTGCAGCACGGAGCAAAGTCTCCTTTTAAACAGAGCCCCTGAGCTGAGCTGTATGGCCTTAGCTGAGGTAGACGGGGGACAGGTGGCACGGCTCCACTCACTGAGCCCCGCCCACCAGAGAGGCACTCGTTCCTCTGCAGCTTTCTGCTCAGGCCTCGGGTTGGCCCGCAAAGCAGAACAGGTGCTGTCTCTGCTAGGACAGCAGCAGTGAATTCCGGATTGGAGCCCTCGCGCTCCAGGGGAGGGGTGGGCAAGAAGTCAGGGACTGCGGGAGGGAGGGGAAAAGACAGGAAGAAAATACTCTGTGCAGTAAAGGGACTGATAACCATGGAAGGACACAAATGACGACATGGCCGTCTTGGGGAGGGACTAACAAGCCGAAAACCAATCAGAATGTAGCATTTAGGATGTAAGCCAATCCAAAAGATGGGAGGAGAGTGGGCGGAGCTTAAACAAAGCTTCCCCAGTATAGCATATACTGCATGTCTCAACCCCGAAACCGATCCTAGGATGCTTGCTTCCGGTCCAGAGAGGACATGGCTTGGCAGTTTGGGCTGGACTGTTCACATGAGGCACAGGGTCAAGACTGATTTGCATATGGCCAGGTCTAAACTGGGGTGGCATGGTGAGCAAAAGAATGATGGATTTAACCCAGATCTCTTGACTGGAGGTGAATGTTTTGATTTGTTCTGCATTCCGTCCATCAATTGTGTGTCTTTCGCTGTCTCAACGAGACAGCGGAAGCGCTGCCTAGGCGAGACCTAAAAAGAGACATTGCACTCATAGGAACATTACACAACACACCAACATGCACAAATGCACTGTAAAACCTATTTGAGATATACATGCATTCTATAGGTTGTTTCTTCTCTTTACAGGCACATTAAGTCATACGAAAATAATTGAGCTAGAATTGCATCTGTATGTCTTATATCCAGACTGACGAGGGAAAGAGCTCAAGTTGCACATGACTTAAAATAGATCAAATAGACATATGTTCCAGGGCATTCTCTTTTGCCCCAACGAAAGACTGAGACCCTAAGGTGCCACAAAAAAGTCTGAAACATGTCTACTCAGATGAGGATGTAAGAACATTATATATAGGATAAAGTATCTCCTGTCATACATTGTAATGCTATTGCAAGGCACCGATGTGTTCCATAATAATATTGAGGAACGAGGCCAAAGGCTGAGTTCCCTTTTAAAGGTTATGGAACTACGAGGTGACTTGCATTAACCTTATCTTGTACGTCAGGGGGTACTTTATACCATATAATATATAGTCACTTCTTCGCCTATCCTACAAACCACTTAAAGCCTTGGTGCATAGCTGTCTCATATGAAAAGGCGAGAATGTTTGCAAACATGAAGAATAAAAATAAAACCCCTAGTGCAAAATTAAACACATCAAAAACCTGTTAGATATTTGTTGCAACCAAATATTAGAAACAGTTCAATACAACTCAGGTTTAAAAAGAAAAAGCTGTAGTAAAAGCTGTTGTAGCTTGGAATGTGCAGAAACAATCAGAACGATTCTAGCTTTTCTCTTTCAAAGGAGTGAAAAAAATATTCTCTCTGCTTGTCATTGTAAATTATTGAAATAGAGAGGAAAATGAAAAACAACCTTCTGTTTCTGTTGGTTTAAATAGCTACTTCAATTATGCTTGTGATCTGACCTGCCTTTCACTTTGGCTGCTGGCTATGGCAGCAGACATTGTGATGTCAGAACTCGACTGTAATAACTTATAATAGTCGAGTTTTGACGTCTTTTCTTTATAATCAGTGACGGGGTGAATTACTAGTAGCGGATTATAAAGAAATTAGAGACTGACGTTTATACAGGGATTACAGAATCCCATGTATTAAATACTCCTAACACCTGATGCATTGTTTTTGTGTATACCAGGGACACCCATGATTGAAGGGATACCGGAATGCCCTTCTAGTTATTTTTAATTTAGACCAAGCCCCCGGTAGAAAAATATCACAAGTTCTCCCTTGAATATGCTTTAGCCCATTCTGATCTTTAGGAACCAGGATGAGACCTGAGGATGAACCATGCCATTAATATAGAGGGCGTGGGTCTTTTAAAACAATTAGTACCGTTGTTTAGTTGTCGCTTTCCACTGGTGCTCACAGGTTTTAGGATACCCTTTTGTGTTATGAGAGAAAAATAGAAAAGCTGACACACCACTTAGGTAGGAGAAGGTGGTGGTGACAGTAGCGCAGATAGGACAGCAAGTAGGCCTCACCCAAACTTTTATGTTGTTTCCACACTGCGCCAGTTCCCAGCAGGCTCAGCGAGGTCCACAGCCTTCTATACACCTCTGGACCAACAAAATCGTGAGGCAGCCTTGAAACTGAGGAAGTCAACCAATTTTGTGGACTGCCCGACCATCTCCACTTACCCAGTGTAAACCTACCCATCTCTACATCATCCTTGAGGATGCGGAAGCTAGTGTCCACTACCCTGAATCCCTTGCAGAAATGCTGGACCGGGGACCCACCTTCAGATCCGGAGTGATGTAGGGTCTTTCCCGTACAGACACCAGATTAATCTACGCTGCCATCTGTGGAAATATGGATTTTTCTGGTCAGTTATGTCCCCTATCTTGGACCCCAACTGTTTCATGTATAAATCACAAGTACATGTATGTTCCCTCCAGTTCCAGTTATGAAGACGCAAACACATGTGCGTCCACCGCCAACATGTACTCTTTCAGATCCGCCATGAATGGGCCGGATATTCCATTCCTAAGTACGAAAGGCCACCGGCTTTATATGGTTCACTTATGACATTTCCCAGTCCAGGCAAGTAGGCCCTGATTCTGCCATCAAGCTTTTCCTGCCTTCTGCCGCTGAAAGCTCCAGTCCGAGCTCGCATCTGTATCCATGAACTTTGTCCTCATTCTCTGCGCAGCTAACGGTGCCTGACATCAGCCTGTTGCCTGCCAAAAAAACTGTATTTCACCTTCGAAATTATCTGCTCCGCTCCCTACCCAATGCATTCCTGTCTAGTAGTTTAAGTAAACATTTCTTCCAGCTACCGAGCAAAAGGCCCGGCTTCTCTGTCTCTATGCAAGTAATTCATAGCCCTGTTACTATGGAAGATTCCTGCCCTCGCATATTGTGTAGACACTTAGACGCTTGTACACGCACTCACAGTCAGTATAGTCAGTATAGTCAGTATAGAATAAGATTCTACTCTGAGAGACCTCTCTTTTGGATAACATAGTTCTTTAAACATAGGATGTTAGATATGATTTGGGATTAGGTTGACTTGACCCTCCAGACTTCTGTCGCCACATGTAGAGCTAAATGTCAAGTCCCCTTCACCCCCCAGTTGCACGTCAAGCACACGTCATGCTGCTGCGCGCGCATTTCTGCCAAGTATTTCTGCTGACATTGCGAAATTCTTTCATGGAACCACCCTATTATGACATCATACTTGATGACGTTCTCTAGTTACGCCCAGTTACACCCACTTTTGCTACGCATGTATGTTTTATCTTTACTATCAATTGTTACGCCTCCTGCATTTGCCTCACTGTAATGCCTATTGTATAAAAATGATTACTTATCAATAAAGTACGGTCTTCACTTCCTGAACCTTCGTGGTGATGGAATATGGAGCTCATCAATTTAAATTGTTTTGGAATAAAGCCCGTTCCGAACCTCTAATACCACGGATTCTGCCTCTTATTTTACTGAGCTATTGTTATAGATTTTCCGCATCAAATTAAGTTCCGGTAATTAAATTATTTACCACATATATGGCGCCCGAACAGGGACACTTTCTCATCTCACGCGCCGGCGGTGCGTTGCAGGCCCGGTCTCCTGTCACAGCTGGACGGACAACAACGCGTACCCACAGGATTTCCTGTATCTCCCTCCTGCCGAGCGGGGGTAACTGAGGCTGCGATCAACACCCAGACGAGGCGGTGAGAAGTGCGAAGTATCCCGACCAGAGCCTAGCTGAGAGAGCAAGATCCGAGGTATACAGAGGCCCACCAGTTTCCGAAGTTTCCGAAGTTCCGAGTCGAGTCCAGTCCGGTTCAAGTTCAGTTCAGTTCCGAGGCCTTCCGTTCCGAGCTACCCGGTGAGTACCATTATCGGGGAGGCGTTCTGACGTGCACATAGGTTGTGCCGGTCAAAACGGGTTTGGGTACACAAATCCGGTCTGCACTGTTTCAGCAGTGTATCTGTACTGTTTAGCAGTATATCAAGTATGTCTAGTATATAATTCAGATTTACCTAGTTAGTATCGAGTATTATGCTTAGTGACTAGTTTCCCTAAATGACCATTATTGTTTATTCATTAAATGTTAAATGTTAAAATGTTTTAAATATGTTCTGTATACTGTGGTGTGAATGACTGTTCATTATTGTGTTTTATGGTATTAAACGTGTTCAAAATTAGGTATCAGATCAGTTCTCAATATGCCGCTCTTTTCGAAATTAAGACAGATTGCAACTAGAAAAGGGGTACTCGAAGAAGCTGTTCCCATTCCTCCTAGGGACACTCCAGGGTACTTCATGTATCATAAACATGGCCTAGACGCCATATTATTTCTTGATCTATGGGTAGACTACACCAAGGAATTACCAGAAAGTCAGAGGTGGCCCGCAGCTGGGACCTGGGATGCAGATTGCATTATGAAAGTAGAAGAAGAATTGTGGAAGAAGAAAGCTAGACAGTCACAGAAAGATGCCATTGAATTATGGCGTAAAGAATCATATAGACGCACAGAAAAAGCGCTCAGACAAGAAGAGAAAAGTAAGGAGAATTCAAATAAAGTTCGAGAAAGTGTACTAGTTGAAGAAGGTACTCGAGTAAAGTCAGAACAAACAGATAGACAAAGAAATGCCATTGTGAATGGTATGTATCCTCTTCTGGCCGAAGGATTACCTAAGGCTACTCCGGAAATACCAAAATACTTGCCACCCCCATTGTTTCCGATAAAAGTACATCTCAAAGGGCATCCCAGATCCGCAGAAGATGTTTTTCTTTCCTCTTATTTAGATGACGCAGCTCCTGAGTATGCTAACGCTGCGCCACATAGGCCGTCTGCCGAGGGGGTTCAACGCCAAGACCCTCCTCCGTCTGTACCTCTGCAACAGCAAACTCCGACACAAGTTCCGGCAAGCACATCTGTTTCTACATCCGCATCCACACCTATGGTTGCTATAACACGTTCAACGAATCCTTTCACATCCAGCACCCCAGGTGGTGCTACCGGAGGTGCATCAAGCATTTTTTCTACGCCACCCAGAACAAATAAACTTTCCTTTCAAGAATTAGCCCACCAACGTACGCCCAAATTAGTAACTCCCAACACGCTCAAGGAACTTCTAATAGATTGTAGATATGACCCAGTGCCCGGAAAAGGGGACGAAATGATGCTGGCATCATTACGTATCCGACGAGCTGCAATATACTTAGGGAAGCTACCAGGAATGACTGCACATTTAGAAAATATATATCATTTTGTTCAGTCAGGGCGAGACCCTGAGAGTATTAACAGAGCCATGGAGTACCAAAAGGTGGAAATACAGGGGGAACTGTTACGTTTCCTCATAAACTGTGTGATCAGAAATCAAGATCAACCAGGGGTAAATCCGGAAGAAATGCAAATTCTTACCACATGGGGTAAGAATATATCAGAGGGGAGACACGATAAACGATCATGTATAGTAGCTATGAGCCGAAAGATCCGCATAGAAATAGAACGAATACACGAGGAAAGATTAGCAGTAGACGAACCTGAACAAACCGAGGACGAGGAAGAATTAGAACTGCCCACAGGACAGTTAGAAACTATGGCCTATGTAGGTAGAGGAAGATCTTGCAATAATACTAGATGCTTTACTGATCCGATATGTCCGATACGTCCAGATAATAACAGAAAATTCCAAACTCCTATAATAAATACAAGGTCCCCCGAACATTCATTCCAAGCCGCTGACAAATTACTCCGAGAACGAAGGGGTTATCATATACTCGATTCTATGGACGAACAAGAATTAGCCAGGTCAGCCGTTCACTGGGTTGATAGTCCTGGAAAATATGGTGATGATACACTAGCACATACGTTTTTGAACCTCGCCCCAGATGAACAGCGTTTAGCTGGTATCTATATGATTCAACAACTCCTTATATTATATAAAAGCCAACACTCCGATCCTGGCCCCTTACCTGATATATTGACTGAATTACTCACGAATAAATGGAGAGGTTCCGGTACTAAGTTAATTAAAGAAATACTAGAATCTAGAAGACAGTACATTCTTTTTGTATGTCCTGAACATGTCTCACTGCCCATCAAGGAAAGAACGACGTATTACATGGATAGACAAAATCCCTTACGAGAAGTGCACCCGATAAAGGGTGATGACAATGAGTTTAAACGTGTGTTTGTATACATACCCATATCCAAAATAGAACTATTAGAAATGAAGAAAGTGGTACCCAGTCATGACAAAGACCCAGCGGGTTTCCACCGTGAAATTAAAGATATGTTACTCATGGGAGAATATACCTACCCCGACATTATGACAATATTGAAGGTATTAATGCCTGCGGGCATTTACGAAAAACTCAAGGAAAAGGATTGGGAGGTGGGAGATCAGAAGATAGATTGGACAGCATTAGAAAACGAAGAAAAAGCTCGAGGTCCAGGTTCAGGGCTCGGGGACAAGACCAAAGCACTACCAGGTTTACTAGTACAGGTACTGCCACGATTATTAACTACGAAAAAGGAAGACTGGGGTGCAATCTCAGCCTGTAAACAAAAATCAGATGAAGACACTAGTGATTTCTATTCCCGATTTGAGAAATGTTTTGGTATAAATAGTGGAATAAAAGCAAGTAGCGAGTCGTATCCACATCTGTTTGTGACAAAATTGGTTGAAAATGCCTTGCCCCAAGTTAAGAATAGAGTATTGAAATTCGAGAGTACCTGGCAAGGTAACACTCCGTCACAAATGTTACAAATGCTACAGTACCATCACAATAGAATCAGAGAAGAACAAGAACATGAACATAGACGCATGAAAGACACAAAAATGAAAATGCTAGTTTCCCAGACAGTTCCAGCTGACGGTCATAAGAAGGGTATAACACAGTCCAGTATTTCAGCAGGTCCTGTTAAAGGGACATGCAACTATTGCAAACAGCCAGGTCATTATGTACACGATTGTCCCGTTTTAAAACATAATATCGCCATAGGTAACACAAAAGAAAGACCAAGACCACTTAGACAGGATCAGAATCAACAAGGAACACCGCAGCATGCACAGTCCATGCCAGCTCCGCAACAGTCTATGCCAGTTCCACCACCGCAGCCTATTGCTGCCACACAAACAACGACCCGACAGATGTATCAGACCGCACAGTATGACTATCCTGATTATCAACGATACTCATGAAACAGCCTAGAGAGGGAAGTTGGCTTACCCCTTATTGAGGTCCCTGTAGATCAAGAAGGACCTTATGTACACAGTGAATTGTTAGGTCAAGATAGAAAATTCTTACTTGATACAGGGGCAAGCCGAACAACAATAAAACGTAGTGAAGTTCCAGGGGCACCCCTCTCAGGCTCACAGAATATTTCCCTTGGCTTTTCAGGAAAACCCATCATTAACGAAGTAACACAGCCTCTTCCACTTACGATCGGTCCCTTGACACGAACTACAGATTTATTGCTTACTAAATCATGTCCAGAAAACTTGCTGGTATAAAAACTTTGAAAGCTCTAGGAGCTATAATATGTTGTTCTCCGGAAGGAGTAAGATTGTTTTTACGTGATTTCAAAGGGCACTACGTGTCCCGAGACATGGATCACCGACTGCAGACTTTACCGACACATTTATGGGCACAAGGCCCTACAGATGTTGGTTGCATGAACATTACACCATATCGAGTCACACTAAAGGCAGGAGTGGTACTTCCACGAATGCGACAATACAAGTTACCCCCAGATGCTGTAGTGGCTTTACTACAAATCATTGACGAGCTTATTACCCAAGGAGTGGTTGTGGAAACTGACTCCAATGTATGTAATTCACCGATAATTCCGATTCTTAAACGAACCGATCCAACAGCCCCGCCAGTATATCGATTGGTTATTGATCTGCGCGAATTAAATAAATGCATAGTACCACAATACCCCGTAGTCCCAGACATTTCTTCATTACTGACAGCCATTGATTCCGAAGCAACATTCTTTACTGTAATTGATCTCAAAAATGCCTTTTTCAGCGTCCCAATAGATCCGGAAAGCCAATACTTGTTCGGATTTAGTTTAAATGGACGTAGCTTTAAATTCACACGCGCACCTCAAGGATTTACAGAAAGCCCCAGCATTTATAGTCAAGCACTGAAACGAGAACTCGACAGTATCCGCATGCCAGTCAACACTGCCCTGCTTCAATATGTCGATGATCTGCTGATCACCGCTAGAAGCGAACCTGAATGTGAAAAAGCCTCACTGACGGTTTTACAATTTTTGGCCGAAAAGGGGCACAAGGTGTCCCCTTCTAAGCTGCAATTCTGTGTCCAGCGAGTTGTTTACCTTGGTCACTCGCTGTCCAAGGAGGGAAGGCAGCTTACACCAGATCGCATCCAGCTAATTGCTAATATGCCAGTACCCAAGACACAAAAGGAGGTGCGGGCTTTCATAGGCCTCACTTCATATTGTAGGCAGTGGATCCCTCAGTATGCATTTCTAGCAAAACCACTCATTCAATTGACAACACAGGAGGCAGCCACATCGACTGTTCTCCCTTGGACTCAGGAACATACACAGGCTTTTGAAAGCCTAAAGAAAGCCTTATGCCAAGCACCTGTTTTAGCAACACCATGTTGCAATAAACAGTTTACACTCTTCGTTACAGAACGCGAAGGTACTGCCTTGTCAGTACTCACACAGGAACAAGCAGGATCACACAAACCATGTGCTTATTTTTCTAGTACATTAGATCCCGTAGCTCAGGCTTTGCCTGCGTGCCTGAAATCAGTGGCAGCAACAGCTTTAGCAATCAGACAAAGCGATGCCATAGTATTAGGACATCCATTGACAGTACAAGTACCACATGCAGTAGAGGTTCTCTTGAACCGCACACAAACACAACACTTGACTATAGCACGACTTACTGGTTACGAATTAACATTGTTTCAGCCACATATAGAAATCAGACGTTGTAGTACATTGAATCCTGCCACACTGTTACCTATAGATGGAACAGACCCGCTTGCACATGATTGTATTGAAGTTATCACTATCACGACGAAACCCAGACAAGATTTGACAGACGTCCCATTGTCAGACCCAGACCTGACGTTGTATGTAGATGGTTCATGTATGAGAACAGGTACAGGAGAGCTAGTGGCCGCTTACGCAGTCACAACAGACACTGAAATCGTTGAAACAAATTGCATAAATACCTTGTCAGCTCAAGCAGCAGAGCTCATCGCTCTGACACAAGCCTGTATTCAAGCCGCAAATAAAAAAGTCAACATATACACTGATTCACGTTATGCATTCGGAGTTGTACATGACTTCGGCGTGCTGTGGCGAGAGAGAGGTTATTTAACTTCTCACGGTGCCCACATTCAACACGGACCCCTCATTCATGCCTTATTTAATGCAATACATCTACCCACTGCAATATCAATTATGAAATGTAAAGCTCATACGAAAGTTACTGATATCATTTCTCAAGGCAATGATCTAGCTGACAAAACAGCTAAACAGACTGCTCAAACTCGAACATCCGACATGACAAAGACAATAGTCCCGACACCAACATATTGCATGACGGTTAAGGATCCCGCTCTTGACGTAATCGACATACAGACACATGCTACACCAGACGAAATAAAGAAATGGACTGAATTAGGAGGGATCCAAACGGATCAAGGATGGATGACGAAGGAAAAATCTGTGTGGTTCCTTCCTGATTCAATGGTCCAAGTCGTTATTAACACTGTACATAGTCCAGCGCATCTAGGAGAAAAAGCTATGCTAGACAGCATTCAACACATTTGGTTCAACAAACATTTACGAGCAGCAGCTAAACAAAAAGTTCGTACCTGTATGATCTGTTGTCAGTTTAACCCGGGTAAAAGCATTCCCGTAGAACAGGGTGGATTTCAGCCTCCTGATCACCCTTTTGAAGTCCTCCAGATGGATTATATCCAGATGGAACGATGTCGAGGATTCAAATATGTTCTCGTAGTCGTCTGTGCTCTTTCCCGTTGGACAGAGGCATACCCGGTTTCAGATTACACTGCCCCGACTACTGCCAAACAGTTAGTTCGAGAATTCTTCCCACGGTACGGTTTACCACGTGCTGTCTACTCAGATAACGGTCAGCCGTTCTCATCCGAACTAATGAAACACGTTTCACTTTTGTTAGGCTATCAGTGGAAATTTCACTGTGTCCGACACCCCGAGGCAGCAGGTCTCGTGGAAAGACATAATCAGACCCTGAAAATTAGATTGTCCAAAATTTGTAGAGAGAAAGGTGTCGACTGGGTAGTAGCCTTACCCGTTGCACTCTTTTACATGAGAATGGTAGCACACTCTCGAACAGGGCTATCCCCTTATGAGGTGATCTTCGGTAGACCACCAAATATGTGGGGGACGCCTATACCACGCAAAATAACTGATATTGACTGTAATATGCTGACAGATTACTTGGCTTCCTTGATGTCTGCACTACAATCTTGTCGTTCACAGGTAGCTGCAGCCTTTCCCGACAACACCGAGGTGAAACCCCATGACGTAATTCCAGGGGATTTAGTTCTAGTGAGGAACTTTGATCGGAAGTCCCAGCTGGATCCTAGGTGGAGGTCGCCTCAACTCGTATTGTTAACGACGAGGACAGCCGTGAAGATCGAAGGTCGCAAAGGCTGGATACATTCAAGTCATATCAAGAAATTTCATGGACTACCGTCAGACGTAAACGACACACCTTGCGTGTCTTCCCCGATTGACTCAAAACTTCCTTTGGTTGAACTGACTAACCACGAACAATATAAACTAAAACTTAGGTCTAACAAGTCAGGCAATTTGATTGTTTAAGTCCTCTCCAAGGTGAATCGGTCGAATTTGTCTCTGACATGTATCCCTTAGACCTGTATAGAGAAAGAAACAGAAGGATGAAACTGAAACGACATGCGTACTGTAAATCACTGCGTAGTCATTGCACAGTGACGTTATTAATTTTGTTTTTCTTAAGTCTTTTAATAATTACTGCAAGTATATTGTTGCACATATATTATCCTATTTCTAGACATGTTTATAATGTTACTGCTGAACATTCTTTTAGTGAATTACCTCCGCATGAGTTGTCTTATAGATTTGCGCTGCGCAATAACACGTTTATTAGTATGTTACATCATTCCCATCAGGTTAGCAATGCTACAAATTGTTGGATATGTGGTCGACTCCCTCCCTATCAGAACTATAAAGGAATACTACCTCTCTTTCCATACCCGTTCACACACAATGGATCCTGTGGAGCATGGTTTAGTTTAATTAATTCCCTAGATTCAAATTCTGCAGTTTATCAAGACAACTGGGTATGGGGAAATCTGAACTTAGGTTTACTTAAAGTCTGCTACCCTAACAAGGAGGGACTTCCCAAAAGAACAGGAACTGATCTAGAAAATGAAGTATATGGATTAGGTAATTTTACACTTAATCTCATGATCCTGAATGTCGAATCCGAAGCTACTCCAATTTTGCCCGCCATGTCAGTATTTCCAGTTAAAGGTGAATTATGTGTAAGAAAGAATGGTTCCATACATATGGGCCATAGTAGATGCACCACTGTAATAGAATTTAGTGATCAAGGCAAGTCTACATTTAGAGCTTCCCGCCATTCCTACTTCATATGTGGTCAGACGGCATATATACGTCTGCCTCTAGATTGGGATGGTACCTGCTACATCGGATTCCTTTTGCCACCTGTTTTCCTAGCTCCTCCTGATTATCATAGAAATACTCATTTAGTACACAATAGAGAAAGGAGAGATCTCCCAATAGTCGATTACACTGAGACAGCATGGGAAAAATACACAGATTTCAATAAAGGTCTCTTTCCCTATATAGGTACAGTTACTAATAGTAAGCTGATACGTAGATTAACCAGAACCCTTGAAGCAGTAGTGAACGAAACTATTTCCGCCTTAGGCAATTTAACAGAAGAGCAGTCTGCTATGCGGATTGTTGTGCTTCAAAATCGTCTTGTCCTTGACGTCATCCTGGCCGATAGGGGCGGAGCTTGTAGGGTCATCGGATCAAGTTGTTGCATTTTCATACCAGAAAATTCGCCATCTGTATATAAAGCTATAACTCGCCTTCATAAGATTGTAAGCCAGATACACCAGAATCCAGGCACCTGGACTTGGTCCGGTTGGTTTTGGAGTGTATTATCCACCTTTGGATGGAAGGTCCTATCCTTCCTAGGTATTGGCTTTCTCATACTATTCAGTTGCTGTCTATGCCTACAATGTGGACCAGCGATTTGTGGTCTGTGTGCCACATCGTGTATTCCACCACCAAGATTTCATTCATCACGGAAGAAAAAAGAAGAACAAATGATGCTATATGAACAGATCGATGGATTGATGAAGATTGATATCTCTTGACGGGCAAGTAGGGGACAAGGAGGGAATGTGGAAATATGGATTTTTCTGGTCAGTTATGTCCCCTATCTTGGACCCCAACGGTTTCATGTATAAATCACAAGTACATGTATGTTCCCTCCAGTTCCAGTTATGAAGACGCAAACACATGTGCGTCCACCGCCAACATGTACTCTTTCAGATCCGCCATGAATGGGCCGGATATTCCATTCCTAAGTACGAAAGGCCACCGGCTTTATATGGTTCACTTATGACATTTCCCAGTCCAGGCAAGTAGGCCCTGATTCTGCCATCAAGCTTTTCCTGCCTTCTGCCGCTGAAAGCTCCAGTCCGAGCTCGCATCTGTATCCATGAACTTTGTCCTCATTCTCTGCGCAGCTAACGGTGCCTGACATCAGCCTGTTGCCTGCCAAAAAAACTGTATTTCACCTTCGAAATTATCTGCTCCGCTCCCTACCCAATGCATTCCTGTCTAGTAGTTTAAGTAAACATTTCTTCCAGCTACCGAGCAAAAGGCCCGGCTTCTCTGTCTCTATGCAAGTAATTCATAGCCCTGTTACTATGGAAGATTCCTGCCCTCGCATATTGTGTAGACACTTAGACGCTTGTACACGCACTCACAGTCAGTATAGTCAGTATAGTCAGTATAGAATAAGATTCTACTCTGAGAGACCTCTCTTTTGGATAACATAGTTCTTTAAACATAGGATGTTAGATATGATTTGGGATTAGGTTGACTTGACCCTCCAGACTTCTGTCGCCACATGTAGAGCTAAATGTCAAGTCCCCTTCACCCCCCAGTTGCACGTCAAGCACACGTCATGCTGCTGCGCGCGCATTTCTGCCAAGTATTTCTGCTGACATTGCGAAATTCTTTCATGGAACCACCCTATTATGACATCATACTTGATGACGTTCTCTAGTTACGCCCAGTTACACCCACTTTTGCTACGCATGTATGTTTTATCTTTACTATCAATTGTTACGCCTCCTGCATTTGCCTCACTGTAATGCCTATTGTATAAAAATGATTACTTATCAATAAAGTACGGTCTTCACTTCCTGAACCTTCGTGGTGATGGAATATGGAGCTCATCAATTTAAATTGTTTTGGAATAAAGCCCGTTCCGAACCTCTAATACCACAGATTCTGCCTCTTATTTTACTGAGCTATTGTTATAGATTTTCCGCATCAAATTAAGTTCCGGTAATGAAATTATTTACCACACATCAGGTGCAGATTTGAGCCAGTAAGGTGAAAGCTGGAGAGCATATGGAGCTAACCAACATCGGACACCAAGCCTAAAGGCAAGTGAATATACATGCTTAAGATTTTCCCATGCAACAAAAATAAAATTAACAGCTAAAACTGCAAGGAGGATTTTGAAACACTCACACTTCAATTCTTTAATTCTGGTTGCAATAAACGTAGATATTATAGACTGCTTCTGCCTAGTTCACAAAAGAGGCCAGCTTGGAGCATCAAAATGATATTTTAATTTCCTTCTTCACATCAAATGGTTAGCTTCATGACACCTACGTCACTCCATCACACCTTAAAATGTAAAGTATTGACAATATTTTTTCAACATTGTAATAAGCACAGTGCACATTTATTAATAGAAAGCCAAAGCCTGCAGGTCTGGTCTTGGTAAGCCAACAACTGTAATAGACATTAAAAGTAAACAAGCATTTGCAATGCAATAGGTTTGGCATTTTTTAGGGTCGTGTGTCACAGACTATGCAAGTGACTCTACATCCTGCCATTTCTAAATCTTTCGATTATTTCCTGAAATGGGGCTTTAGGAAAGTAGGATCTGCTTCTTATGGTTACCCCCACTTTTTGGTTGGTGTTGCACTGTTTTGACTAGTTTGAATGGGATCCTGCTAATCAGGACCCCAGTCTATCTGCTTTCTCCTTTAAATTGTTATGCATGTACTTTGGTACACTCCAGATTGGATACAGGGCTACCCGTATAAGTCCCTAGTATATGGTACCCATGTACCCAGGGCATAGCTACCCCAGAGGCCTCCCATGGGCTGAAGCATGTATTATGCCACCCATGAGAGGCCATGCAAAATGGAACTATAGGTCTGCTACTGCAACCTGTGTAAGCTGGTGCTAGAAACCCCTTACTTTAGTTTAGGTTCACTATATCTATAGGCCACTACACCAAAAACGTATGTCACCCCTTTAGCAGGCCTTATCAATCCTGAAGTCAGGGTGCTGGGTTGTATGTGAGCGGGTGCCCATGCATGAGCAGAGCCCCTCAGCAGCCTTCGGAGTCCATTCTGCCTGGTTGTCTGTGAATCAGCCGGACATATACGTAGAGGTGCATTATAACCACACGGTAAATGCTATCTCGAAAACTGCTGCATAGAAACATATTGTGTTTGGTATCAAACATCTTGAAATCATACCTCCACACCGGAAACCGGTGTGGGAGGTATGATTCCACCCTTCTGAAGCGAGCTTTGTGGGTTCACTGGCCTATCCAGTGTCAGCCTTCTCGACCCGGTCAGCACAAAATGCCGACCAGAGACACATTTCTGCCCTCCTTCTGATGAGATAACTCGAGCAGAGGAAGGCAGCACAATAGGCATCCTGTCACAAGGAGATATCACCAACTCCCAGGCAGGATTTAGTGTATTGGGGCTGGGTGGGTGCACTCTGAGAGTGCCAGAAAGTCTTTGCTCTGGTCTTTCACGCCACGAGAAGAACGTACTCCTTATTTCTCAATTGAAAGGGCGCACAGAGTACTGGTGTGACGCCCTCCTCCAGGCTTGCTTCCTCGTCCCATGCTGGTAAAGCTACTCCACTTCCGGGACAAGGATGCCATACTACGAGTTGCCAGACAGAACAACCCCATCACGGTGGAAGACATGTCATGCTCTTCCAAGATTATTCCAGAGCAGTGCAGCGAAAGCAAACGTCATTCCTCGAGATAAAGAGACTACTACAGAGCCAGAACATTCAATATTGTCTGCTGTTCCCAGCATAGCTCAAAATCATTCACAAGGACACTACAATATTCTTCAAAGACCGGCAAAAAGTAACAAACTGGATGGTACTGAACTTGCAAATTGAGCCACTGCAAAGGAACACTAGAACACCGAGACAAAAGATGCCCAGGCCCCCAAGGCACAGCAACAAGAGAGCCTTGAGCCACTCGGACATGCAGTCACTTCATAAATCGCTGACATTGCCAGACCTGGAACAGATCATAACAGAACGCCGGAAAGCAATACAGGCAGCTGCAGGATTGGGAACGGACTCTTCCACATTGGACCACAAAGACACTCCACACATCTTCACCCCCGAAGAGGACCCTAACAACTCCAGTGACTCTGGTGAGAACTGTGGGACCCTACCAACGGTTCCCAAGAGCTGGTAGTTATATTGACCCTAGATGTCAAAGTAACCTCACATGCTAGCTCCGCACCACATATTATGCCCCACGATGGTAAAAACCCAACACCCACCAGCGCAAGGCGCCGTCGCATACTCTACACACAAGGTTATGGGTCCCCGCTTGAGGATCTTGGGAGCGAGCGCGAGCCAGATGGATTCCCCTGTACGTTTCGTTAATGGAGACACGGTTTTACCAGTTTGCATGTGCTGTACATTACAGCAGATCCCCTGTATTGGGTCTCTAACCCCACAGTATTCTAGTTCAACCCCTTACCATACCATGACCTTGCACCCATCCCATCACAGAGAGCAGAGACACTCACTAACATATCTACACCTAACACCAGGTATGATCAACCTGTACCAGAGGGCTTACAAAGGGACTCCCGGGACCACCTTCCAACGTCGCACAACCAATAAATCACCATGATTCCGGCGACAGATATTACATTTCTCACTCTAAATGCACAGGGTATACATGCGGCTAGAAAATCCTATGCCATCTACGCGTATATCAAGCACCAGCAAGCACAAGTCATTTTACTGCAAGAGACTTACCTGGCTAAGGGGGAACTAGACAAGCTCCATAAGAAATGGCGGGGCACCTTTTGTGCCACTACATACTCAGTGTATGCACGGGGAGCCCTGGTCTGGCTTCGACCGGGAGTCCCCTTTCTAGAGACCGGCAGGAAGTTAGATCCCGAAGGGACATATGCGTTATTGAAGGGTTTACTAGATGGTCAGCCAATACTAGTAGGCAGTATATACACCCTCAATACAGAACAAACAATATTCTAGGAGACCCTGACGAGCTGGCTCCATTCACATCTTCGAAACTTACTACTTTTGGTATTCACAGAAGGCATTTAGTAGTAGTAAAGTTAGTATTTTGTCTTAAGTTAGTATTTTGCCTTAAATTAGTATTTTAAGTTAGTATTTTGTCTTAAGTTAGGATTTTGTCTTAAATTAGGATTTTGTCTCAAGTTAGGATTTGTCTTAAATTTTGTTCTTAAAACAAAATCCTAACTTAAGAAAAAATCCTAATTTAAGAGAAAATACTAACTTAAGAAAAAATACTAACTTAAAACAAAATACTAACTTTACTACTACTAAATGCCTTCTGTGAATACCAAAAGTAGCAAATTTAGGATTTTGTCTCAGATTAGTTCTGTGAATCGGCCCCTACGAGTTAGGGAAGGCAGCGGGTTTAATAGTGAATTGGGCCAAATCCACTATCTATCCCCTTCACCTAGATACACCCATTGGGAGATCAGTGTGGGGAGGCCAAATTGTCTTGGAAGGGGCACGCCCCAAGATATTTAGCAATTAGACTATATCACACACCAAGAGATCTCCTTGAGGGTAACCATTACAGAGCCCTACAAGGTATAAAAACCCAGGTCATCTTCTGGCGTACGTTGCCCTTGGCCCCCATAAGAATGGTAGCTTTATGTAAAATGATAATGGTGGCCAGACTTTTATACTATTTTGTAAATGTCCCACTGATCCCCCCGTGACCCTTCTTTCGAGAGCTAAATTCCATACTGATATTTCTGATTTGGGGAAAAGGCTGTCGCAGAGAAGCTTTGATGACACTGCAGCTGCCACGAGACAGGGGAGGGCTGGGTGCCTCATCCTTTGAGGCCTACTTCCTCGCAGCGTAGCTGCAATGGCTCTCGTGCTGGACAGCTTGTTGTGTGTCACTTTAGATACCCGTATATAGGTCTATTGAACCATGTCCTAATATAGGCTCAATTTGACTTGTCCTTATTTAGGCATTGGCCATGCAGATCCAAATACAGGCATGGTCACCTACATCCGTCCATCCCACGCCACAACAAGTTCTTAGAAACCAGACCCTTAAGCCATTGGGATTTTCCCTGCTGGGATTATTGATTTCTCCAAGACCTCATCTATTATGCATGAGCTACTATTTCTTAGGGGTTCATTCATGACGTCTTCCTCTGCCCGACTTTACGTCAATGCTAGCGTTCCTAGACACCTTAAAAGGTATAAATATATCTTCACTTGCCCTAGCAATGCACGGCACGGCAGAGCTCGGCTATACGGCTCACCACGGCAAGTCCTGAAGGAGTCCGAGTCCCGTCCTTAGGCACACTGAACAGACGCTGTCTTCCCTGCATGCAGAGATTCCAGCTTCCAGTGTTCCAACTTCCCTTGCGGGGTGTTAGAGTTTGCGATCTGGAAAGAGATTCCCACCTCTTTCATTCTAAGGTATGGAGCTGACTAGAACCTAAGGAAATTCTTGGCATCTCATATAAAATACTAACTTAAGCTCAAACCAACTATAGCTTAAATCAGCACCTACTTCCTACCTCGCACTACATTCAAGTTAGGTACACGGGGGTAGAATTATTTAGAAGCACCAGATGAGTATCCACTTTTAGCCTGTGTATTTATGTGTAAGTATATAGATATAGGTCAGAGCTAAAAGACAATGCTGTTGCAGCTGTACTTCTTCTTACTGGTGACGCTGTGCATATTATGTCTTGCTTACTGTCTAATGATCGTGACAGCTCATATCTCTTACACGAGAACTAAGACTGTTCAATAAATCCTTTTTTATTGAAAACGCCCATCTTCCTAATTTCTGTGTAACTCTGAAGAAACTAAGCATGTACGATTGACTGAGTGAAACTGTTATCTATTGTTTCCACGATTCTGAGACACGTTCCGATTCTGAAAGGAAGCAAAGTTGTCATGTTTATGCGGTTGTCAGAAACTAATCCCTTCTTGTTCATTTGAGAAGTTTCTCGTGACCTCTGAGTTAGCTGGCACACAAGTAATTAAGTTTAATATACTCGATAGGAGCATACTGACCTCAGTCCTATGCACAGAACTATATTATTCCAATGCGCAAAGCCTATAAGCGAAATAGGAACTACACTACATGGCGCTTTAGATACCCGTATATATGTCTTTTGAATCATGTCCTTTTATAGGCACAATTCGACTTGTGCTTATTTAGGCATAATATTCCAGTCCTTATTTAGGCATTGGCCATGCAGATCCAAATACAGGCATGGTCACCTATATCCATCCATCCCACGTCACAACGAGTTCTTAGAATTCAGACCCTTAAGCTGGGCATCACCTAGAGGAGACGGAAACACAGACGGGGACTGTGTCGACCACAGAAATAACCCGGATGCTCCTTCCAGGGTCCAAACCTAATCCGGCACACCCCTCGCTGGTGAAGGTGGCCAGATCCTGCATGTTACAAATCCATCGCCTCTCTAGAGCAGCACCAATGTAGTCCTCATTGTCACCACTAGCGGGTCTCCTTAAAGGACGTGGGCACTACACAACTAGAGAATTACTAGCATGGACAGAACATGCACTCACCGAGGTGGAAGCCCTGTTCACTGAAGGCCGGTTGTCCTCGTTTGAGGGCATGACGGAGGAGAGCTGGCTCCCCGCCGGACAGTTCCCTTTTCACAGGCAACTTGTAGCTGACTGTAGGAAGACGTGGGATCTAACAGAAGGTGAACCCAAAACGTACCCAGTATTGCACACAGTATTAAACATGGGAGCAGGGAGATACCTTATCACTTGGATATACAAATCTGTCATGGAACTTACATGTATGCCACTAACATGGCTTCGACTAAAGTGGGAGGAGGATTTTGGTCGAGTGCTACACAACAACGAATGGCTCATCGTACTGGAACACCACAAAAAAGTATCATGTAACCAGCGCTTCAAAAACATCCAATTCAACATACTACACCACGCTTATCTCACAACGGAGCGGCTCAAGCGCTTTTTCCCTGCAAAACAGTTTGACTGTCCGCGGTGCCACACACCTGATTTTTTTTTTTTTTTTGTCCTCATGTGCCGCATCCACCCATTCTTTCCTTAAAGCGCCCTAGGGTGTAAATCATCTCATATCTGAGGAAACATTGCTCACTAGAAAGCAGAAGGGAAAAGGAATGACCCTTTCACCTAAACTCTCCAAAGCAACAGCCCCAAGAGATTACCAGCGACTTAATCATAGGACCACATTTTCCAACATAAAACAAAATTCTTCGAGGTCCTAAACGATCCCCTCACCCATAATGTTCATAAAATAACAACCAAAATCTATGCTTCTTTTTCAGGGGTACTGTCATGTCGAGTTTACCAGTAGCTCTCATAGCACTAATCCACATCAAGTCAGTAGGGGGATCGGGAGAGACCCATAATTTACAAATTTCCCTGCGGGCCAACAGTATAGCATAAAACACCAATTTGGTTCTGTCGTCTAAGCCCTTACCTTGTAGATCCAATCTACCTGTAATAATACTTTCAGGGCTTACCTCAATCTTCTGTTTTAAAATAACTGACAGACAGTTACTTACAGCGTCCCAATAGATCTTGATCGCCGGACACGTTACAAACATGTGTATGTCGTCCTCATTTAGGCTGTTACATTTAAGGCATCTTACATTACCACCATCTTTAAATTTTGCCAGCCGCTTTGGAGTCCAATATGCCCTGTGGAGAGTGAACAGGTGATTTCTTCTTAGGTTTGCTGGTTTCACCACCTTATAAAGCATCAACATAGTTACTTGCCATTGATCTTCTGACGCGATCCTCGGCAAGCTCTCTCCCCAAAGAATTTCCGGAAGTCGAAACGGGCCATCTTCCAACTCGATGATAGCCCAGTACCACGTTGCCACCTCTTTTTTAAAACAAACTTCCAAAGCTAGTTTTTCCTCAAAAACGTTATAGCGACCAATAAGATGTTTTTCCCCACAGCCCAGCTTTGAATCTGATAATATTTAAATTTGGAGAACTTTGAACCCCAACGTTGATTACATTCAGACCATGGTAACAGGATGCCATTCATGAATAATTCCCCCCATTTCTGGGGACCTTCTGCCTTTAAAGACTTTGCCAATAAATCCTCTGTCCAGCTTGGGGCGCCCGGTGTTTCCCAAATTGGTGCGTTTGCACTAAAATAAGGAATTTTTGTAGTCCTTCTGACCCGATACCAGAGCATAGCCAGGTCTCTTAAGATCTTCAATCTTACTTTTTTGAAAAATTTTGGGTCTGAAAATTTGTACATAAACCCGACATGCTTAACCCCTTCAATATTTAACAAAATAGATAGTAGTTCCCCAGTCGCTGATTTCCCTGGACTCCCCAAGAGAATTCTGAAGTTTTTAAGCAAAAAAGCCCAGGAGTATATTTGAAAATCCGGGGCTGCTAAACCTCCCTTAATATGTTTCCTCCTTATCTTTTTCCATCGGTCGAGTGCTACACAACAACAAATGGCTCATCGTACTGGAACACCACAAAAAAGTATCATGTAACCAGCGCTTCAAAAACATCCAATTCAACATACTACACCACGCTTATCTCACAACGGAGCGGCTCAAGCGTTTTTTCCCTGCAAAACAGTTTGACTGTCCGCGGTGCCACACACCTGATGCCACATTCATCCATATGTTATGGGCTTGCCCCACACTACAACCCTTTTGGACGAGAGTACATAACACAATACTGACAGTCACAGGCCTGACAGGGCTTACCACATGGGAGACTATCGCCCTTAAGCAACATAGACGGAAAAAGGTGGAAACCTGATTCGCGATACTAGCCATACTTCTAGCAAAAGAAAGCATTACACTGCACTGGCGTTCATCGGATGGTCCCCCGATAGCAGCGTGGAGGGGGGCGGTCAAGAAATGGGGCGCTGCTAAGGAGGACGCAATCAGACAGGAGGAGGTGTGCAGAACGCGGCGATGCCCCATATCCATGGAGTGATCGATGCTCCTACATAGCTTCAAGCAGGCACTAGACGCCCTCACAGAAACCCCAACTGCCACCCAGGTGGTGCTTAGCCCAGTTATACACAGTGCCACACAAGAATTTCCTGAGCGAGTCCATCTCCCCCCTGCCTCAAGAGGAACGCCGTATTTGTCCCAGTGAGAGATCACCTCTCAGAGTTATTAGACCAGCTAAGATCAATGCCCTTATTCCTAGCCCCATTTTCCCCAAGTTATGTCTCCCCAATTAGGTTGTACAAATGGATTTTTTCTTTCGAGTGACACATAGGTACAGTAAGGGGAACCAGTCAAACCCAAGAACTAAACAGTCCTATGCGGAATCCACTTCCCTCGAACCGTCATACACTTCCACACACCACATACGCTAAGACAAATAATTATTCTGTTGATTGACGCGGTTTTGTCATGGTAATGTGTGCAATGTATGTTAAGCAACGATTACTGATATTGATTGATGTATACCTTGTATGAATGATGCAAAATCCATTAACTGAGTCAGGAGCAGCACCGCTGCCCCTCTCTTGAACCCATCAGACAGCAAGCTGCTGCTGAGGCTGCTGGGAGTGCCAGTGGGTCCCACAGGATCTACTTGGATGAAGGACTCCTTTACTCAGAGGGTAGAGACCCCAAGCCTGGTGCCATCAGGAGGTTGGTCATACCTCTGAAGTTTAGGGGCTTCCTACTGACACTGGCACGTGATATCCTTTAGCAGGACACCTAGGCCAAAGTAAAACTTGGGGCAGGCTTATCCATCACTTTCATTGGCCTCACATGTCAGAAGACACAAATGAGTTTTGTCGCTCCTGTACCACCTGTCAAGCCAGTGGTAAGGCAGGTGGTACCACAAAGGCCCCCCTTATACCACTACCTGTGGTGGGGGTTCCCTTTGAGAGGGTTGGGATTGACATAATTGGTCCCATGGACCCTCCAACTGTATCTGGGCACAGATATATTTTAGTGGTGGTGAACCATGCCACTAGGTACCCAGAAGCAATACCCCTTAGAACCACCACAGCTCCTGTGGTGGCCAGGGCCCTCCTGGGATTTGTTTCTAGAGTGGGTTTCCCTAATTAGGTCTTAACTGACAGAGGTGTAAACTTCATGTCTAGTTACATTACTGCTATGTGGAAGGAATGTGGAGTAAATTACAAATTTACCACACCCTATCACCCAAAATGCAAAGGGTTAGTTGTAAGGGTCAACAAAACCCTGAAGCTCATGATCATGGGCCTACCAGAAAAGTTTAGTCGAAAACGGGATAACCTGTTGCCCTGCCTTCTCTTTGCCTACAGAGAGGTCCCACAGAAGGGGGTCAGCCCTTTTGAACTTCTGTTTGGGCATCCAGCTAGGGGTCCCTTATGTTTAGTGAAGGAGGGATGGGAGTTATCTCTCAAACCACCTAAGCGAGACATAGTGGACTATGTACTTGGTCTCTGCTCCAGGATGGCTGAGTATATGAAGAAGGCAGGTAAAAACCTTGAGTCTAGCCAAGAAATACATAAAGCCTGGCATGACCAAAAGGCTATACTGACGGTGTACCAGTCAGGACTGAAGGTATGGGTGTGGAAGCCAGTGACCCCAGCAACTCTCCAGGGCATGTGGAGTGGATCCCATACCATTCTTGAGCAAAAGGGAGAGGTCACCTACCTGGTGGAACTAGGAACTCCCAGGAGCCCCCACAGGATGCTCCATGCGAATATGCTCAAGCCATATGTTGACAGGGCAGATATGGGCTTGCTCATGGCTAATGATGAGGACAGGAGGAAGAGAGTGACCCACTCCCTGAACCTCCTCTCACAGAACCATGATGATGGCTCAGTTGAAGATGCAGCCTTGGCAGGCAGCCTCACTGCGCAATAACAGACTGATTGTAGGAAGTTCCTTAATCAGTACAGACATATGTTTTCCCTGACTCCTAGTCAGACCACTTGGTGTACCCATGAAGTGGAAACAGGTGAGAGTCTGCTTGTTAAAAATAAGATCTACAGGCAACCTGACCATGTCAGGTACTGCATCAGGACTGAGGTCCAAATGATGCTGGAATTGGGAGTGATTGAACCCTCAGATAGCCCTTGGGCTAGTCCAGTGGTCCTGGTACCCAAACCTCATACCCAGGGTGGTAAGAGAGAAATTCGGTGTTGTGTAGACTACAGGGGGCTCAATACACTCACTAGGACTGATACCCACCCTATTCCTAGGGCAGATGAGCTCATTGATACTTTGACCTCAGCCAGGTTCTTGAGCACATTTGACCTCACTGATGGATATTGGCAAATCAGACTAGCTGGGGATGCCAAACCCAAAACGCCATTTTCAACCCTAGTGGGCATTATCAATTTATTGTGATGCCCTTTGACTTGAAAAATGCACCTGCCACATTTCAAAGGTTGGCGAATAAAGGTCTCACAGGTCTGGAAGACTACAGTGCAGCTTATCTTGATGATATTGTTATCTTTAGTTCCCGCTGGGAGGATCAACTGGTCAACCTAAGAAATGTTCTTGAGGCCCTGCAAAAAGCATGCCTCACTATCAAAGCCACTAGTGCCAGATAGGGCAGAATAAGGTTGTGTACCTGGGCCACCTTGTGGGTGGAGGCCAGGTTCAACCATTGCAGAGCAAAATCCAGATCATCATGGACTGGGTTGCTCCAACTACCCAGACTAACGACAGAGCTTTCTTGGGCCTAACTGGGTATTACAGGAGGTTTGTTAAGGTATATGGATCTATTGTGAACCCCTTAAATAATCTGACCTCTAAAGAAATGCCTAAGAAAGTTCAGTGGACAGTTAGCTGTCAGAAGGCATTTGATGACCTGAAGCAGGCAATGTGCACTGCTCCCATTCTGCAAAGTCCTGACTATTCCAAACAATTCATTGTTCAAACTGAGGCATTTGAATTGGGGGTAGAGGCTGTGTTATCACAACTGAATGAAGAGGGCCAGGATAAGCCAGTAGCTTTTATAAGCAGAAAGCTGACCCCCAGAGAGAAACGTTGGTCAGCTATTGAAAGGTAAGCCTTTGTTGTGGTTTGGGCTCTGAAGAAGCTGAGGCCAAACTTGTGTGGCACTCACTTCATTGTTCAGACAGACCATAAGCCCCTCTTATGGCAAAAACAGATGAAGGGTGAAAACCCCAAACTTTTGAGATGGTCCATTTCCCTACAGGGGATGGACTATACAGTGGAACATAGACCTGGGAGTAACCATGTCAATGCAGATGGACTCTCAAGATATTTCCACTTAGAAAATGAAGACTCAACTGGTCAAGGTTAATCTTATCTCCTTTCGTTTTGGGCAGTGGTGGCTCACCGAGGGAGTGCTGCGGTGCAGGGAAGGGGCAGGGTGGAAGGGTAGTGGAGTCCGACATACAACGGACAGGAGTAAGGTAAGTAATTAAATAAATAAAACAATTTACCTTGCGTGCGCTGCATCGCAGAGTTGGCGACAGAGTAGCAAAGGATGTCTCTAGGCCAGACCTAAAATTATAAAATAAAATATCATTAAACATACGTGGTAGTGTCCTAAAATAGAACTGGTTTGGGGGCCAGTCCAAACAAAAAACATATAAGTGCATTAGGTTTGTAGCGTACATTCTAGCAATCTATGTTTGGTGAGCCAGGAAATGTATATTGCATGTAAAATCTAAAAATTCTGAACTAGAATCAAGAAAATTAAGCTACTTCATTAGGTACGCCAAGGAAGAATGTGTGGAGCATGTTTCTGAGATTTATTGTAAACACTGCAGCTTGTCTCTGTTGGGGAAGGTACTAGTAGGAATAATGTACCATTGGTTGACTATTCCATCTCATTTAGGCACTATATTATGTACTAACCTTTCCCTCCCACCTCTGTAGTAAGGAAAGTATATAACTGAAATAGGTAGATCAATTAAATATTCCAACATCCTAAATTCTCCTTGCGAGACAAGCAGTTCATATTCCTTGTTAAAAGCACCTTTGTATAACAAGAAAATGTCAGCGTCTTTTTGGTTTTTAAACAGGGAGTTTATAAGGTTTATTTAACATCAGTTAAAATATTACTACCTTCCTCATGCATAATTCTACTTTAACCTTTCCTTCAGTATATTCAGTATATTCATATACATATACATATGAATATGGCAGTGGCCAGAGTTCCCAACTCGGGAGCTGGGCATGCTGGTTTGAGACTTGGTGTCAGCACAACATCCTGTGATTCTGGGCAAATCACTTAATCTCCCCTTGCCCATGGACAGCACCAGAATACCCTCATGGGTGATAAGCTTCACTATATAAATCTACAAATATAAAGATATATATATATATCAATGAAAAAACCATAGGTTTCACAAATGTTATAGTTAGCTGGACATTTCGCTCGTAAAAAACCAATGAAATTCCCCCGTTATAGTTAGTTCAGCTAACTATAACTCGCGCGCCCGCAATCCACTGCTGATGACGTCACATATTACATCACTCATGACATGGTCAGTGACATCACTCATGACATCACTGATGACATCTCAAATGACATCACTGATGACATCTGCTTACTGCCTTGGGACATTGAATATTTGGGGATAGTGACAGACCTGTCCTCCCCATTCACCTTATGTGGCTTTTGCTCCACACTTGCCACTCACGAAGTAACCCGTGTCAAGGCCGGGTTGGAATTATCACCGGTCCAGCGACATATCGCACAGTACTTTTTCTCTTCCTACAGCCCTGAAGAGTCACGGGTTAAATCCCATGTGACGAAACAAGTGTCGGCTGGTTTTTCTTTCTTTACCCATTTCAAGAACGCGATAAAAATTCAACATAAAGAACTTTCTGATGTCGACCTTCACATTTTTTTCACAGGAAGTACTATAACTGTGGGTTGTAACTCTAAACCCAATACTCTGAACGTGTGCCCGGGACTTGCTTCTAATTTACAGTGTGGATCTGCACCCACACTCTCTCAGGGGTTTTTGCTTGGCTTTGTTTCCCCTGACCTGGCAGCACCGTAACTATTCCTTTGTATCCCATACTCTACTGCGAATCTGCTTGAGCGCCATTTCTTCCTGTCCTAATCAAAACCCTTCACAGAACCAGTATGATTATGAACTCTAGACTACAGAATAACCAGTTACTCAGTAAATTAGTAATAAAGGTATTTGTTATAGATGTGAATGTATTATTTATTTTTTACAGACTTCTGATTTTATTTGTGAAAGAAGATTTACGATGCCTGGCAAGAGAGAAAGACAAAAGAAAAAGAGAAAACAGTATTATGAACTGCAGACTCAAAGAGACTAACAGAATAGAGAGGAGAATATCCAGAAGAGAAAAAGAGAAGCTGATAATGGTACCAAACAGCTTCTCAAACAAACATCCCATAAAATGTAAAATGTGACTACAGTCTTGTCCAAAAATGGAGTTTACACATCAAGTGGAAAAAAGCAAGAAGTACGTCTTTCTGAAAGTAGAAAATGTTCTAAGAAATCAGGGACTTTGTCATGGAAACATAAACTGTTTAAGAAGTTAAGAGCAAAAATATAGCACAAAATTACAAAAGTAATACAAAATTTGGTGAAAAGGAATAAGAAGTATAAGAGGGTCAGTGTTGCTATTAAGCAAAAGGAAAACATTAAGAGTGTTGTTGGCAAAGTATATAGTAAAGTCTTCTAACCAAACTTCATATTTTGGAGTAGTGAACACCTAACATCCTGAAACTGCTTCTGCAAAATTTCCTTGAAAGACATGCCAATGAATGTCCCGTAAATAAGTATATTTTCTCATTTTGCATGGATCTAATCCTTGCAAAATTGCAAATTTCAGTTTGAGACTGCTGGATGGAAAGTCACGTATAAAAATTTTTTATAATATAAATTTACTCCTGACGAATACTGCAAATAGTACTAAAGCTCCATTTGAATACTGGGGCCTGTGTACGCCTACCTTGCATCTCTTCAGCTACCACTTCCTCTGCATTCCTTGGAACCATCCCCTCTTTTACAACAGGAGTATCACCTTTACTTCATAACATCGACCAGTTAAATCAACTGATTGCACTAGTATGTTCTCTTGGAAATGGCTTTCTTCGTTAAAATAGGCTTCTGTACTAGACCTATGCTTCCATTCACCTTTAAAAATTTTGCAAAAATGTGTTCTATTAATAAGCCGTTTTCAAACATTTCTTTTCTTCATGCACAACACTGCTTGTCTAGTGTCCCGGTTGTGCTTTTGTCAAAATGTTCAGACTCTGATCGAAGCATTACCAGTTGGTACTCTTTCAAGTACTGCTTGAACCCTTGCTTCATCCAGCCATAACCTTATGGGTTTCAACTGTTACATCTCTTTCCATGGTCCTCCCTTCATCTTGGTCTCATTCCCTCATTCCCTACAGCCTTTCACCCTTTGTGGAATCATTCAGCACATGACCTTGTCCCTGCCTACTCTTCTCTGGTGTCTTACTGGGGCTCTGATTTTCCCTTAGCTGTCTCTTTCTTCCGTCATGTATATAATGAAAAAATAACAAAACTGTGGCACTGAGTGCTATATAAGAAAAAGGGTATTTATAAGTATTTCAGGCTCTTCTTTCACTTCTTCTTGTCACAATATCCTGTCCCACATTGGTTAGGAGGTTAGATCCTCATGGATTCGTAAGCGGCATTTGATAGCGACAAACTTAAAATCCTTTTGGCTAGAATCCAAGTCAATGCTGGTATTTCAGGATTCGCCCTTGAGTGGCTGTTCTCCCTTTCATCACAAAGACATGAGGGGTTAAGATTATTCTCCTTCATGTATCCTGATATGCTGTTGCCTTATGGAGGCTCTTCACATCTTAACCTCCCCATTTATTATACACATGTGGTTATTATAAGACAGCATAGCTCTCATGAGTTTAGTTACTGTTACTATTTAGATACTGTTGTACCTGGAGGAAACAAAGGCTTCGATGGGGTCAACCACTTGTAGTGCCTGAGAGCAGCCCTGAAGTTGACAACATTTAAGATTCATTTTTGCATTTTGAAGAAAGTCTCCATCAGTCGGGTAACCTCTTTACACGATTGCTATGTGAACATTTCTTATTCCATGCAATGGGTGAGCACCTTTGATTTGATGGCAGACAAAATGTTTATTAGATGTCTCAAATCAATGTGGTGGTCAGCTGAGGTCTTCCATTTATGGGTTTTCTGAGCATCTCCAAGACGTGTCCAGGGTGAAGTTTTGAAAGCATAAGTGAGGGCAGACTCCGTTTATTAAGAACCAATATTTGGTTGGAATGAGACCTTTTGTTGTTCACACACTGAAACGATGATTAGGGCTTTTTAGTTGTCAGCGGCTGGCGCCGAGGTCCAAATAGGGATCCTTCTTCCTAAGTCAGAGTAAGGTGGCTACACCCTTTGACAACCCCTGCTCAACCCTGTGGTAACATAGCATCAGCAGACAGGCCTATCTCAGAGGCAGTGTGTGAAGTATTTATGACCATACACAATAACGCAGGAAGGACGCTACAAACGGACTCCACAAGTAGTTATAGAAAAATAGTTATCTTTATATAGACTGAACACGAGGCTTAAAAGCACTCAAGAAACCACAATGCACATAATTACAGATTCACTTCAAAAGCAATCAAGGCACTCAAAAAGCACGTGGAACAAACTTAGTTCGAGGCCGGGGTCCACGCGACCCAGTGCTGCACAATGTACCTGAGATTTAAAGGGGGCACGGCACGCAGCCTCACAAGAAAGCCGCGGTGATGACAGGCGGACTCGCAGCGGACACAGCTCCCAGCTGTAGCGGTCCACAGCGTGCACTCACGATAATCCTGGGGCAGGGTTTAAGGCGGGCACACAGCAGCACACGCAGATGATAATAAGATCCTCGAAGTGGTGACTAGTGAAGGCACTTAGCGGCACAGCTCCTCAGCTGCAGCGGCCCACACTAGCGATGGTGATGATTCTCTTAGGCCGGTAAATGCGGGCATTCAGCGGCACAGCTCCTCAGCTGCAGCGGCCCACAATAGCGATTGCGATGATTCTCGTAGGACGGCAAATGCAGGCACTCAGCGGCACAGCTCCTCAGCTGCAGCGGCCCACAATAGCGATTGCGATGATTCTCGTAGGACGGCAAATGTGGGCACTCAGCGGCACAGCTCCTCAGCTGCAGCGGCCCACAATAGCGATAGCGATGATTTTGGTAACAGGCAAATGCGGGCTCTCAGCGGCAACAGCTCCTCAGCTGCGGTGGCCCACAATAGCGATAACGATGACTTTGGTAACAGACAAATGCGGGCTCTCAGCAGCACCAGCTCCTCAGCTGCGGCGGCCCACAATGGCGATAGCGATGACTTGGGTAACACAGGCAAATGCGGGCTCTCAGCGGCACCAGCTCCTTCAGCTGCGGCGGCCCACAATGACGATAGCAATGACTTGGGTAACACAGGCAAATGCGGGCTCTCAACGGCAACTGCTCCTCAGCTGCAGCGGCCCAAAATAGCGATAACAATGATTTTCATAGTACGCCAAATGCGGACACTCAGCGGCACAGCTCCTCAGCTGCAGCAGCCCACACTAGCGATACGATGACTTTCAGCCTGCGTTCCCCGCAGTAGAACCAGAGGCTCTGGAATTCTCAACAGAGGCCTCACCTGCGAGTAGAATTCCCCTCAAATAGGAATCCGGGCGGCTGATGAGTGACGTCTAATGTCCCTGAGACTTCAGCAGGAGGCAAGCTCAAATTAGGCCTTTGGGCAGTTGCTTCAGCAAGATGGATGAAAGTTTCAAAGTCCTTTCCCTCTAGTTACAGGGACAGAGGTTCGTCTTGACATCCAGAAGTAACCCACCGTGTAGGGGTTTTAGCACAGATCTTTATACCCCAAAAGTCTTTGTTATCAAAAAGTCACAAATCACTGAACCCAGCCAGAACCAGTTTAGTGTCGTCCTAGAGCACTTTGTTTACAAGGCTGCATCCTGCCTTTCAGGAAGAGGGGGTCTGCTATCAGACGAACTGTGGGAGGTGGAGCCATCGTTCACCTTGCCAGGCACAGCCCTGCTCAGATTAAAGGGTTACCCATCCCCATACTCCAACTGCAGATCTCTTCATTCAATCCAGGACAGGCTCAGCCTGCCCTGTCCCTCAAAAACCAAACAGCCAATACACATAACAGCAGAGCACACTGGAAGGTTTAGGCATGAAAATACCCACTTTCTAAAAGTGGTATTTTCAACCCAAGAATATAGAAATAATCTTCACTACCAGATATACTTTAATATTCTGAGCTCAGGCATACTAAATTCGGCTTTCCTATCAGGTTCCTTGGGTCAATTAGGATTATAGAAGGTAATGCAGTTAATTTACAATAGGGAGCATTCGCGCTGTGGCACAGCGCCCAGAACATCTAACACCAGCAAACACAGAGGAGACAAAAGCGAAAAATGGAAGGGAGAACCACGCCAATGGTGCCAGGTCTAACACGCATCACCTCCAGCTGAAATGTGGGGAGAACTACCCACCCACTTGGGAGTTCTCATCACTAAGGCACAAAAATCTGGACAGACCATCAGCATTGGCGTGTTCTGTACCAGGGCGGTGTTCCACCGTAAAGTCCATACCCTGTAGGGAAATGGACCACCTCAACAACTTTGGATTCTCTCCCCTCATCTGCATCAACCATCTGAGGGGCCTGTGGTCTGCCTGAACCCGGAAGTGAGTCCCAAACAGGTATAGTCTCAGCTTCTTCAGTACCTAGACCACAGCAAATGCCTCACGTTCAATTGCACTCCACCTCTGTTCCTGTGGAAGTAACCTCCTACTAATGAAGGCTACACGCTGGTCTGGGCCCTCCTCATTGATCTGTGACAGAACGGCCCCCAAACCATGCTCGGAAGCGTCTGTCTGGACAACAATTTATTTTGAAAAGTTGGGAGTCTGAAGTACAAGTGCTGTGCACATGGCAGTCTTCAGGGTGTCAAAAGCTTTCTGACAGGTGTCAGTTCAGTTCGCAATCTTTGGCTGCTTCTTAGAAGTCAGTTCAGTCAAAGGTGCAACAATGTCACCATACCCCTTGATAAACCTCCTGTAATAACCCGTGAGTCCTAAAAAGGCTCTCACCTGTGTCTGGGTCTTTGGGGGCTCCCAAGCCAGGATGGTTTCAATCTTGGGCTGTAGGGGCGCCACCTGGCCGCTCCGTACCTGGTGTCCCAAGTACACCACAGAACCCTGCCCAATCTGGCACTTACTTGCCTTGATTGTGAGGCCTGCCTTTCACAGTGCCATCAACACTTCTCAGAGGTGGCGCAGGTGCTCCTCCCATGAGGAAATAAACACTGCAATGTCATCCAGGTAGGCGGCACTGAAATCTTCCAGCCCAACCAACACCCTGTTGACCAACCTCTGAAAGGTGGCAGGGGCATTCTTCATCCCAAAGGGCATCACCCGGAACTGGTAGTGCCCATCTGGTGTGGCGAATGCTGACCTCTCCTTTGCCCCATCAGTCAAGGCAATCTGCCAATACCCAGACATCAAATCAACCGTGCTGAAGTACCAGGCAGCCCCTAGCCGATCTATGAGCTCATCAGCTCTGGGGATGGGGTGCGCGTCAGTCTTTGTGACTGAATTGAGACCTCGGTAGTCCACGCAGAACCGAAGTTCTGGGGTGGCACCAGGCGTGGCAGCTTTTGGTACCAGGTCCACGGGGCTGGACCAAGGACTGCTAGAAGACTCAATCACCCCTAAAGAGAACATTTTGGAGACCTCCTCCTTAATGCATGCCCTGACCCGATCAGTCACTCAGTAAGCCTTGTGCTTAACAGGGGGACTGTCCCCAGTGTCTACATCATGGATGCACCAATCAGTGACACTAGGCACCAGGGAGAACAGATCACCGAATTGCCCCAACAGTTGGTGACAATCGTTCTGCTGCTCAGGGGTCAGTGTGGTGGAGAGGACCACACCCTCCACTGACCCATCTTGTTCCTCTGCACACAGGAGGTCAGGAAGAGGCTCACTCTCTTCTTCCATGCCAGCATCTGTGGCCAGAAGCATGCCCACTTCAGACCTCTCAAAGTGGGGCTTCAGGCGGTTAACATGCAGGACCCGCAAGAGGTTCCTGGGAGACCGCAAGTCCACCATGTAGATAACAGGACTCTTGCGCTCCACCACCTCAAAGGGGCCGGTCCACTTAATGAACCTGTTGCCCATGGCTGTCTTGGGGTCCAGAGGCCCCACGATTCCAATGCCCACTCGCTCGAATGGGGTACTGACAACTGGAAAGGGCTGGAGTGGGGCCTTGATTTTCCCCCCACTCTTCCCACTTGCCTGGAAAGTTTCACATGTCCTGCAGTGAGCGTCTGAGCTCCTGTGCATCTGGGGCCACTGAAAGTGGGTGACCATCCTTTCGAAGGTCTTGGCCTGCCCCAGATGTCCGGCCAATGGCACATCATGAGTCAACCCCAGTAGGAAGGCTCTGAAGCGCTGGGGTACCACCAGCACACGGGCTGACCCGGGCTCAGATACCTTAGGCTCGCTGTAAAGGCGGTCATTCTCCCAATAGATCAGATGTGACCCTGACTGATCACCTGCTGCCTGGGCTGCCGCCTGTCACCGCAGCCCCTCAAGAGAAGGGCACGTTCTCTGCTGCTCACAAAATTCCTGCCTGGTGGGACCTCCTTCCTGCTGCCAATGGGTCAGCTCAGGCAGGTCCCCCAGTTCGGCTACTTGTTCCCCTGTAGGCTCCCGGACATCCTCCTCAAGGTCTGCTCCCTCCTGGACCGTGGGAACCATGGGGGCCGGTTTCCCAAGCCCTCTACCCCTTCTCTCTAAGGCAGGGGCCTGGGCCATACTTTCAGGCTCCAGGTCCTTCTGAACATCCTTACTGGCTGCCATGGACCAAGTGGTCGCGCACGCCCACTCAGGCAGACCCAACATTTCCAAGTGAGATTTCCTCTCCACCATAGCCCATGGGGAGTTCTCTAAATTGTTACCCAACAGACAGTCTACCGGCATGGCTGACCTCACAGCTACTTGAAGAGTTCCTGAGACCACCCCCACTCAAAGGGAACTTGAGCCACCTCACACTGGCTCTCAGAGTTGTCTGCTGACACTACTGGGCAGAATGCATGGGGGCAACCTGCTCTTTGGACATCAACTGGGAGCTGACAGCAGTCACACTAGCTCCTGTGTCCCTCAGAGCCTCCACCCTATGGCTATTGATGGTCACCCACTGCCTGTACTTCTTAGTGCTATCAGGCAGCATGGGGTTAGGGACCTTCTCAAAGTCTCCTAGCTAGACAAGGGTCAATTCTACGGGATCCCACCCACCTTGGGCACCCATCTCCTCCCCTCCCAGGGCTACACTAGCAATCTGCGGGGGCGCACAGGGTGGTGCATTGGAGTCCCTCTGGGGACACTGGGGATCTTAATACCGGTGGCCCACTTGACCACACTTAAAACAAATAAGGGGCCCCCTCTGAACAGGCCTAGCTGCTTGGCAGTGTAGGTTTCTAACCTATCTTCCTCAAAGATGAGATCCTCCGAAGCATGGGACGTTGGCCTACCCATTGTAGACATAACTGGCAATTACAATCAACAATAGAACAAAATCAAACCGTATGTGATTGCGCCTAGGTCAACACTCACTAGTAGCGTACACTAGTTATTGTATGTGGATCATAAATGCAAGTCCTGATCCTCACCGCTGACCACCAATGTTAGAAATGGGGATCTCTAGTTGGCAGAGGTTGGCGATGAGGTCCAAATAGGGATCCTTCTTCCTAAGTCAGAGTAAGGGGGCTACACCCTTTGAAAACCCCTGCTCATCCCTGTGGTAACGTAGCACGAGCAGACAGGCCTATCTCAGAGGCAGTGTGTGAAGCATTTATGACCATACACAATAACGCAGGAAGGACGCTATAAACAGACACCACAAGTAGTTATAGAAAAATAGTTATCTTTATATAGACTGAACACGAGACTTAAAAGCACTCAAGAAACCACAATGCACATAATTACAGATTCACTTCAAAAGCTATCAAGGCACTTAAAAAGCGTGTGGAACAAACTTAGTTCGAGGCCGGGGTCCACGCGACCCGGTGATGCACAATGAACCTGAGATTTAAATGGGGCACGGCGTTCAGCCTCACAAAGAAGCCGCGGTGATTACAGGCGGACATGCAGCGGCCACTGCTCCCGGCTGTAGCGGTCCGCAGCGTGCACTCATGATAATCCTGGGGTGGGGCTTAAGGCGGGCACCCAGCGGCACACGCAGGTGATAATAAGATCTTTGAAATAGTGACTAGTGCGGGCACTCAGCGGCACAGCTCCTCAGCTGCAGCGGCCCACACTAGCGATGGCGATGATTCTCATAGGACTGCAAATGCGGGCATTCAGCGGCACAGCTCCTCAGCTGCAGCGGCCCACAACAGCGATTGCGATGATTCTCGTAGGACGGCAAATGCGGGCACTCAGCTGCACAGCTCCTCAGCTGCAGCGGCCCACAATAGCGATAGCAATGACTTGGGAAACACAGGCAAATGTGGGCTCCCAGCGGCACCAGCTCCTCAGCTGCAGTGGCCCACAATAGTGATAGCGTTGACTTAGGTAACACAGGCAAAAGCGGGCTCTCAGCGGCAACAGCTCCTCAGCTGAGGCGGCCCACATTAGTGATCGCGATGACTTGGGTAACGCAGGCAAATGCGGGCTCTCAGCGGCAACAGCTCCTCAGCTGAGGCGGCCCACAATAGCAATATTGATGATTTTCGTAGTACGGCAAATGCGGGCCCTCAGCGGCACAGCTCCTCAGCTGCAGCGGCCCACACTAGCGATAAGATGACTTGCAGCCTGCGTTCCCCGCAGTAGAACCAGAGGCTCTGTAATTCTCAACAGCGGCCTCACCTGCCAGTAGAATTCCCCGCAAATAGGAATCCGGGCGGCTGATGGGTGAAGTCTAATGTCCCTGAGACTTCAGCAGGAGGCAAGCTCAAATCAGGCCCTTCGGTAGTTGCTTCAGCAAGATGGATGAAAGTTTCAAAGTCCTTTCCCTCTAGTTACAGGGATAGAGGCTCGTCTTGACATCCAAAAGTAACCCACCGTGTAGGGGTTTTAGCACAGATCTTTATACCCCAAAAGTCTTTGTTTTCAAAAAGTAACAAATAACTGAACCCAGCCAGAACCAGTTTGGTGTCGTCCTGGAGCACTTTGTTTACAAGGCTGCATCCTGCCTTTCAGGAAGAGGGGGTCTGCTATCAGACGCACAGTGGGAGGTGGAGCCATTATTCATCTTGCCAGGCACAGCCCTGCTCAGACCAAAGGGTCAGTCCTCCCCATACTCCAACTGCAGATCTCTCCATTCAATCCAGGTCGGGATCAGCCTGCCCTGTCCATCCAAACCAGACAGCCAATACACATAACAGCAGAGCACACTGGAAGGTTTAGTCAAGAAAATACCCACTTTCTAAAAGTGGTATTTTCAACCCCAGAATAAAGAAATAATCTTCACTACCAGATGCACTTTAATATTCTGATCTCAGGCATACTAAATTCGGCTTTCCTATCAGGTTCCTTGGGTGAATTAGGATTATAAAAGTTAATGCAGTTAATTTGCAATGAATGGCAGTGGCACAGTGCCCAGAGCATCTAACACCAGCAACCACATAGGAGACAACAGCGAAGAATGGAAGGGAGACCCACGCCAATGGTGCCAGGTCTAACAGAGCTCCTACCTACAGCAATGCCTCTGGCTCTAGCTCTGTGAATGAAAGAATTTTGTGAAGATTGTCTCTCCTCAGAGCAATGTGCTGAGCTCTAAAGATGGAAGTACTGTGGGGTGGGGTATCAACCAGAAAATATCAATTTGCCTAACATCATCAATAGGGGAGTATGGAATGTAATAATCTAAGTTCACATGTACTTATCTTGACAATATTGTGCATGTGGATATCTTTGAATCGATATTTTGCTACCACAAATTACCTTCCCATACCAGGCAGGTGTTTGATAAACCCCCTGTCTCGTCTGCCCATGCAGTCATGCACCTTGTCTCTCTAGTTTTGCTGAGGCACTGCTCATCCATTTCGGAGTATGTGAACATGTTAGTTGTTTGTGTACTCCAACAATGCCAAATACTTTGAACTTCAAGGCTCATAAAAAACTTATGCCAGAACTTTTAGTAAAGAACATTACAAAAGCATCATAAATGTACCACATTGCATAATGGAGAATTCTCTGAAAAAAACTGAAATAACAGGAGGTAGTAAATACAAAGTTATGTTATACAGATTTGTAGAACGCACTTTCACCCAGGATGGTATCCTGGCACTGAGCAGGTGTGAGACAGGCACACCAAGAGCTAAGTGGGACTACTCGAAACGCCAGGTCTTTGTTTTCGTGTGGAATTTGAGAAGAGAGGAGGAGGCTCTCATGTGTAGAGGATGGTGATTGCATGCTTTAGGAGCATTGTAGAAGAAATCTCAACCAACAAATCTGATTTTCCGTATGCGCCTTATTTGCACAAGTAGGTGTCCAGATAAGTGGAGGTGACTGCAAGGTTTGTGAAAGCAGATGCGATTGCTAAGGTACGCTGGGCCATTGCTATGTAGAGCCTTGAAAGTGTGGGTTAGGGAGTGTGAATTTTGCTCATTAGTGAATAGGGAGCCAGTGGAGTTCCTTCAGCTGTGGCGTGATGTGAATGCGATGAGAAAGGTTAAGAATGATTCTTGGTGCTGAGTTCAGAATGATCTGCAGCCTTCTGGTGGGTTTTTTGTTGATCACATCATAGTGCAGCTTGTTTGTGAGCAGGGCGTGCATATTAGAGGAGAGAACTTTGATATCTTGAGAACAGATGATGATGGGTAAAGGGATCACGTATGCATGGAAGAGTGGCGATACAGAATGTGATAGTGCATAATGTGAATGCTTTCCAAAAAATACACTACTGACACATCTGAAAATGCCTGACATATGGGAGAGTACTAATGCTTTCCAAAAAATACACTAGTGCGGGTGACACATCTAAAAATGCCTGACATATGGGAGAGTACTAGCGCTTTCCAAAAAATACACTAGTGCAGGTGACACATCTGAAAATGCCTGACATATGGGAGAGTACTATTGCACATGGTCCTAACCCTAATTTATAATGAACAAGGCATCATGCTATACAGAGATTTTGAAGTTCTAGCACTTCATAATGTCTATGAATTATAAACATTAAATCAAATGTGCAATCTCAGCATTCATTGTACACCCATATTACAACATGGGGTTTGAAGGACATCTTTTGTATAATTCCTCCTCGGCATAAACATTCCAAATTCATTCAATTTTTTGCGCAAAATCTTCAAGTTTCAGAACTAAATTATATTGCTGTAACCAGAAAAGGTTCCTAGTCTTCCTCAAGAAACTGCAAACACATTTAGACCTAAAACAAAATCATGGGGTATATAATCATTTCTAAGATGTCATCATCAGGGCACAATCTCACACATTCAGTCTGGATACAAAAAGAAAAACAATTACATACGTATTCAAATCTATAGTCCAGTTGTATCTATATTGGTCATGCTGTTATAGTGCTCCATTTAGCCTGTTGAGGTGGTGTGGTACCTTACACCCTTACATGAAGCAGAATTTCAAATATTAAAACATAGAGTCAATCCTTTATACGGAACTGACTCATCCATTGTCAGATTAAGTATTTCTCTTCTTTGATTGCATGGGAGTGACGTGACAACCTTTCCCGATTCCTCTCCACAACCCACTGCCCTAGAGGAGTAAAACCCCTGTGCAGCTGTGCTCCAAGGGGGGAAGGGGATGGGGATAGAGAGAAGTGACTGCCCAAATCAGTGGAATCGCCTGGAAGGTTTCTTCTGTACTTCTGGAATATGATTTCAATTGTCACCTCCCTTTAGTTATTTGGCACTGCAAGAGAATGTTAAACATTTACCACCCTCCCTCACTACACATACATTTGCATTAGATTTTAACCTTACTTAATTTTACATACTCCCTGTGCATCAGGCCTTAGCTCCTCTTCTATTATCATCACTGATGTTTCTTTCTTCAAGTATAAGCGGAATGATTGTATTGCATACTCAACATTTTAATTTCAATTTAATAAGGTTAATGCCTTTTCTAATTTTCTACAGAGCGGTACTTGTGTGGAGGAATGATTCCACAACGACACTGGATCAAAGGATAAGGTAAGTATTTCTTATTACATCTTTATTATTCTCCCTCACGGCTGTCAGGTGAAGTGCGCATTTGACAGGCGCTAGTGCTTCACATTCTATTCTTCTTTTCCTGGCTAAAATAAACTAGAGCGCTACAGGGGGGATTGAACTGGCAGACGTTTTGGTGTTCCACCTCTGCCAACTCAAACTCCAATTGTTCCTCTTAATTGAGAGTGTCTTTGTCTTTTTATAATTTTGCCCATCTGGATACTACCCACAGAAGGACTATTAGCAGGTATCCTCCTTAGGACCCTGACATCCAGTCTGTGTGAATTCTAAATTCAGTTCTTTCTAGATAAGTGAACATGTGGTGACTCCAATCCCATGCACAGTCCGTTGTTTTAAAAGGGATGTAATACATATTTCAGAAAAGGGCTCACCAAATCTGAATGGCAAAAATCTAAGACTCAATCACGAGTATAGCCACTAAACGGCCACCGTAGCAGCAGAAAGTCAGAGACGGAAACGTAAATTCTGATTGCAGAGAAATGAACAATGAAAAAAATGAACAATGAAAAAAACACGCTGTAGTGATTATGTTATGTTATGTTAAATACATTTATATAGTGCATGGCTACCCCAGCAACGGGGTGTCCCAGCGCTAGAAGACCACGTGACCAGATAAAGGAAGCTAGATGGTAGAAAAAAGCCAGGTTTTGATCAGTTTCCTGAAGGCCCAATGATCCTGTGTGCTCCGGGCCATAAGTGGGATGGAATTCCAAAGGGCAGAAGCCCTCGCCTTAAAAGAACGCCCCCCCTGCTCTATATCTGTGCGTAGCAGGAATGCATACCAGATGCTGGTCGGCAGAGCGCAGGGCGCGGGATGGGACATATGGTGTGCAGAGCCCCTTCAGGATTTGGGGACCCTGCCCATATAGGATCTTATTACGCGCAGACTATAACAGTCACATTGTACAAGTACAACATCTATTTGTTGAACACTTACATTGCTGCCATCCCCTCTAGTTTCATCCAGGTCTTTCTCTGCCAGTTCAAGAATCAAGTTGGGGATAAATGTACAGTACCACACCAAATGTGGAAACCATTTCTCTCGGTATTACTCCATACGCCGACACGGCTTCATGACGGTGAATCAATGCTTCCGGGCGCACACTTATGGTTGGTAGCAGTGAATGGTGGTGAGTGTAGTTTACATTTAAAGACTATTCCTCAAGGCATCACTCTAGCTATCAGTACGGATTCATGTCCGTTCCAGATTTAAATTTCCAGTTTAAAATGGTGAAAGGTTGGGAAATGTAGTCAAAAGTATAGATTAATACAAAACACTGCCCGATTTACAAGTTACCAAAATACGAGCACTGATAAAAAAAATATCCATGAGATGGTAAGACATCACTTCGAGGATATTTAATACAAAATGCTGTTTAAAAAAGAAAAATATATACACAACTAAACCAAAGGGCATTTATTAGACATACACATCACTACTGGGAGCCTATACAGTTTTCTTTTAGAAAACATTAGCAACTTCTGATAATTCATTCAAACCAGTTTCAACTATACGCAACCTCATTATTAAGAGTGCCTTTTGTCCTGACAAGTATGAATCACCCCCATACTTCAGGTGTACCTGTATAAATGCAGTCCATTTCAGATCAAGAACTGTATCATTTCCCAGTAGTGATATGTATGTCTAATAAATGCCCTTTGATTTAGTTGTGTATATTTTTTATTAAAAAAGCATTTTTGATTACATATCCTTGAAGTGACTCCTTACTATTGCATAGAATTTTATCAGTGCTGGTATTGTGGTAACTTGTAAATCGGGCAGTGTTTTGTATACAGTTTTGACTTAATTTCCCAACCTTTCACCGTTTTAAACCGGAAGTTCAAATCCTGCAGTATTTATTCACAGACATGAACCTTTGTCGATAGATGGAGTACCACCTTGGGGAATGGTCTTTAAATGTACACTAAACTCCCCACAATTCACTGCTTCCATCCAGAAGACCAAGCCCGGAAGCATTGATTCGCCTTCACAAAGCCGTGTCAGCATATGGATTAATGCAGAGAGAAATGATTTCCGCATTATAGGGCCGATTACAATGTCAGTCGGAAATCATCCAACCACTAGGTGGAAGCTTTCTGACTGACACGGTCGGTTTGCGGTCCGAATGCCGAATTACGATGTCGGCGGTCGGAGCGTAAACCTTGTGGTAAATAAAAATACCGGACTGAATTTCATACGGAATCTTAAAATAAAGTAAATAGCTCAAAATAACAAGAGGCAGAATCCGTGGTATAAGAGGTTTTCTAAATGGGCTTTATTCCATTCAAAATGGCCGACTCGAGTCGCGGCCTTCAGGTTCCGTCACCACGAGGGTTCAGGAAGTGAAGTACAATATTTTATTGACAGACATGCATTTTTATAATAAGTGCATTACAATGAAACGAATGTAGAAGGCGTAACATTTGATAAGAAAAGTGACATAACAGGTACGTAATTGAAACTAGGCGTAATAAGGAATAAAAGAAACATGATTGGTTAGGATTATCAGACATAGGTGGATCTATAAGATAATACTTGGCATAGATGCGCGCGCAGCAGCATGACGTGTGATAGACGTGCAACTAGGGGGTGAAGGGGACTTGACATTTAGCTCTACATGTGGAGACGAGAAGTCTGGGGGGTCAAGTCAACCTAATCCCAAATCATATCTAACATCCTATGTTTAAAGAACTATGTTATCCACAAGGAAGGACTCTCGAACAGAATCTAGTCTATACTGACTGTGTGCGTGCACAAACGTCTAAGTGTCTATATGAGATGCGAGGGATAGAAAACTTTCCATGGCAGCAGGGCTATGAATCACTTGCAGGAGGACGGAAAGGCTGAGTCCTTGCTTGTGAGCTAAGGGAAATGTTTACCTAAATCACTAGACAGGAATGCATCGGCTGAAGAGCAAAATAGATAATTCGAAGGTGAAATACAGCTTCTTGGCAGGCAGGCGAAAACTGGCCGAGGCAGACACCGTTAGCTGCACAGGGAGTAGGACAAAGTTCATGGATACAGATGCGAGCTCAAGCTGAAGCTGTCAAAGACAGAGAGCAGGGAAAGGCTTTGAGGACAGAATCGGGCCTACTTGCCTGAACTGTAAAAATGGAGTAACTTAGCCATATAAAGTCGGTGGCCTTTCATGTTTAGGAATCGAATATCCAGCCCTTTGATGGCGGATCTGACAGAGAACATGTCGACGGTAGACACACATATGTTTGCGTCTTAGAAACTGGAACTGGAGGGAACATACATGTACTTGTAACATGCATATAGAACCGTTGGGGTCCAAGATAGGGGACATAACTGATCAGGAAAATCCACATTTCCACATTCCCTCCTTGTCCCCTTCTTGCCCTTCAAGAGACATCAATCTTCATTATTCCATCGATTTGCTCATGGAGCATCATTTCTTCTTCCTTCTTCTTCCGGCATTTTGAACGAGAACTTTGATATGGGATGCATGATGTGGCACACAGACCACAAATCGCTGGTCCACATTGCAGGCATAAACAACAACTGAAGAGCATAAGAAGGCCAATACCTAGGAAGGATAGAACTCTCCATCCCCAGGCTGATATCACACTCCAAAACCACCCGGACCACGTCCAAGTGCCTGGATTCTCGTGTATCTGGCTTACAATCTTATGAAGGCGTGTTATAGCTTTATATACAGATGGCGAATTTTCTGGTATGAATATGCAGCAGCTGGATCCGATGACCCTGCAAGCTCCGCCCCTATCGGCCAGGATGACGTCAAGGACAAGACGATTCTGGAGAACAACAATTCTCATCACTGATTGTTCCTCTGTCAGATTGCCTAGGGCGGCTATAGTCTCGTTTACTACAGCTTCAAGAGTCTTGGTGAGTCTACGTATCAGCTTACTATTTGATATTGTACCTATATAGGGAAAGATGCCTTTATTGAAATCTACATACTTGTCCCATGCCGTCTCAGTATAATCGACAACTGGGAGATCTCTTCGCTCTCTATTGTGTACTAAATGAACATTTCGATAATAATCAGGGGTAGCTAGGAAAACAGGTGGCAAAAGGAATGCTATGTAACAGGTACCATCCCAATCTAGAGGCAGACGCATATATGCCGTCTGGCCACATATGAAGTAAGAATGGCGAGAAGCTCTAAATGAAGATTTACCTTGATCACTATATTCTACTGTAGTAACACATTTACTATGGCCCATATGTATGGAACCAACTTTTCTCACACATAATTCACCCTTAACTGGAAATACTGACATAGTGGGCAGAATTAGTTCAACTTCGGATTTGACATTCAAAATCATAAGATTAGGCGTAAAATTACCTAATTTATACACTTCATTTTCTAAATCAGTTCCTGTTCTACTGGGGTGACCCTCCTTATTAGGGTGACAGACTTTGGATAAAACTAGATTCAGATTTCCCCATATCCAATGTTGTTGATAAACTGCTGTGTCTGGGTCTATGGAATTTAATAAGCTAAACCATGCTCCACAGGAGCCATTGTGTGTGAACGGATGTGGAAAGAAAGGCAGAACTCCTTTGTTATTCTGATAGGGAGGTAGTCGGCCACACACCCAACAATTGGTCGCATTACTAGTCTGATGGGAATGATGTAACATACTAATGAAGGTGTTATTGCGCAGCGCAAGTCTATAGGACAACTCATGTGGGGGTAGGTCACTAAAAGAATGTTCACCAGTTATATTGAAAGTACGTTTAGAAACAGGATAATACATATGCAACAATATACTTGCAGTAACTATTAAAAAACTCAAAGAAAACAAAATTAATAAAGTCACAATACAGTGATTACGCAGTAATTTACAATAAGCATGTCGTTTCATTATGATTCTGGACTCTACATGATTCAGACCTAAGGGATACATGTCGGGACAGATTCAACCGCTTCACCTTGGAGAGGACTTAAACAATCAAATCGTCCGACAGTTTAGATCTGGACCTGAGTTTCTGTTTATAGAGTTCGGTGCTACTGGCCTCAGCCAAGGGTAGCTTTGAGTCAATGGGGGAAGACACACGGGGAGTACTGTTTGTGTCAGGAGGAAGTCCATGAAATTTTTTTATATGGCTGGAATGCACCCAGCCTTTCCTTCCTTCGATCTTCACAGCTGTTCTGGTCGTCAGCAGGACCAACTTAGGAAGCCTCCACCTTGGCTCCAGTTGGGTTTTCCGATCAAAATTCCTGACGAGGACATAATCACCGGGAATTACGTCATGAGGTTTCACCTCGGTGTTGTCAGGAAAAGCTGCGACTACCTGTGAACGACAAGATTGTAGTGCAGACATCAAGGAAGCCAGGTAATCTGTCAGCATATTACAGTCAACATCAGTTATTTTACGGGGTATAGGCGTCCCCCACATATTCGGTGGTCTACCAAAGATCACCTCATACGGGGATAGCCCTGTTCGAGAGTGTGCTACCATTCTCATGTAGAATAGCGCAACTGGTAAGGCTACTATCCAGTCCACACCTTTTTCCTGACATATTTTAGACAATCTGATTTTTAAAAGTTGATTATGTCGTTCCACGAGACCTGCTGCCTCGGGGTGTCGGACACAGTGGAATTTCCACTGATATCCCAACAAAAGTGAGACATGTTTCATTAATTCGGATGAGAAAGGCTGGCCGTTATCTGAATATACAACACGTGGTAAACCGTACCGTGGGAAGAATTCTCGAACTAGCTGCTTGGCAGTAGTCGGGGCAGTGTAATCTGATACGGGATACGCCTCTGTCCAACGGGAGAGAGCGCAGACAACTACGAGAACATATTTGAATCCTCGACAACGTTCCATCTGAATATAATCCATCTGGAGGACTTCAAAAGGATGGTCAGGAGGCTGAAATCCACCCTGCTCTACGGGAACACTCTTTCCTGGATTAAACTGACAACATATCATACAGGTACGAACCTTTTGTTTAGCTGCTGCTCGTAAATGTTTGTTGAACCAAATGTGCTGAATGCTGTCTAGCATAGCCTTCTCTCCTAAATGTGCTGGACTGTGAACTGTAGCTATAATGGCTTGAACCATGGAATCAGGGAGAAACCATACAGATTTCTCCTTCGTCATCCATCCTTGATCTGTCTGGATCCCTCCTAGTTCAGTCCACTTCTTTATTTCTTCTGCTGTGGCATGTGTCTGTATGTCAATTACGTCAAGTGCGGGATCCTTAATTGTCATACACTGTGTTGGTGTCTGAACTATTGGCTTTGTCATGTCTAATGTGCGATTCTGAGCAGTCTGTTTAGCTGTTTTGTCAGCTAAATCATTGCCTTGAGAAATGGTATCAGTAACCTTCGTGTGTGCTTTACATTTCATAATCGATATAGCAGTGGGTAGATGTATTGCGTCTAACAAAGCATGAATGAGGGGTCCGTGCTGAATGTGGGCACCATGGGAGGTTAAATAACCTCTCTCTCGCCACAGCACGCCGAAGTCGTGTACAACTCCGAATGCATAACGTGAGTCAGTGTATATATTAACTTTCTTATTTGTGGCTTGAATACAGGCTTGTGTTAGAGCAATAAGTTCTGCTGCTTGGGCTGACAAAGTATCTATACAATTTGTCTCAATAACTTCAGTGTCTGTTGTGACTGCATACGCGGCCACTAAATCTCCTGTACTTGTTCTCATGCACGATCCGTCTACATACAACGTCAGGTCTGGATCTAACAATGGAACGTCTGTCAAGTCTTGTCTAGGTTTCGTCTTTATTTCAATGATTTCAACACAATCATGAGCTAGTGGGTCTGTTCCAATTACAGGTAATAGTGTAGCAGGATTCAATGTATTACACCGTCGGATCTCTATGTGTGGTTGAAACAATGTCAGTTCATAACCGGTAAGTCTTGCTATGGTCAAGTGTTGTGTTTGTGTTCGGTTCACAAGAACCTCTACTGCATGTGGTACTTGTACTGTCAATGGGTGTCCTAATACTATGGCATCGCTTTGTCTGATAGCTAAGGCTGTCGCTGCCACTGATTTCAGGCATGCAGGCAAAGCCTGAGCTACGGGATCTAATGTACTGGAAAAATAAGCACATGGCTTGCGTGATCCTGCTTGATCCTGAGTGAGTACTGACAAGGCAGTACCTTCGCGTTCTGTAACAAAGAGTGTAAAATGTTTGCTATAACATGGTGTTGCTAAAACAGGTGCTTGACATAAAGCTTCCTTTAAGCTTTCAAAAGCTTGTGTATGTTCCTGAGTCCAAGGGAGAACAGTCGATGTGGCTGCCTCCTGTGTGGTTAACTGAATGAGTGGTTTTGCTAGAAATGCGTACTGAGGGATCCACTGCCTACAATATGAAGTGAGGCCTATGAAAGCCCGCACCTCCTTTTGTGTCTGGGGTATTGACATGTTAGCAATTAACTGGATGCGATCTGGTGTAAGCTGCCTTCCCTCCTTGGACAGCGAGTGACCAAGATAAATAACTCGCTGGACACAGAATTGCAGCTTAGAAGGGGACACCTTGTGCCCCTTGTCGGCTAGGAAATGTAAAACTGTCAGAGAAGCTTTTTCACATTCTGGCTCGCTTCTCGCGGTGATCAGCAGATCATCGACATATTGAAGCAGTGCAGTATTGACTGGCATGTGGATACTGTCAAGTTCTCGTTTCAATGCTTGGCTGTAGATGCTGGGGCTTTCTGTGAATCCTTGGGGAGCGCGTGAGAATTTAAAGCTGCGCCCATTTAAACTGAATCCGAACAAGTATTGGCTTTCCGGATCTATTGGGACGCTGAAAAAGGCATTCTTGAGGTCAATTACAGTAAAGAATGTTGCTTCGGAATCAATTGCTGTCAATAATGATGATATATCAGGGACCACAGGAAATTGTGGTACAATGCACTTGTTTAGTTCACGCAAATCAATAACCAATCGGTATACTGGTGGGGCAGTAGGATCAGTACGTTTAAGAATCGGAATTATCGGTGAATTACATATATTGGAGTCTGTTTCTACAACTACTCCCTGGGCAATCAGCTCATCAATGATTTTCAGCAAAGCCACTACAGCATCATGCGGTAACTTGTATTGTCGCATTCGTGGTAGTACCACTCCTGCTTTCAATGTGACTCGATAGGGTGTAATGTTCATGCAGCCAACATCCGTAGGGCCTTGTGCCCATAGATGTACTGGTAAAGTCTGTAGTCGGGGATCCATGTCTCTAGACACATAGTGACCTTTAAAATCACGTAAAAACAACCTTACTCCTTCCGGAGAACAACATATTATGGCTCCTAGTGCTTTCAGAGTTTTAATTCCTAACAGATTTTCTGGGCATGATTTAGTAAGCAATAAATCTGTAGTTCGTGTCAAAGGTCCTATCGTAAGTGGTAGAGGCTGTGATACTTCATTAACAATAGGTTTTCCTGAAAAACCAAGGGAAACATTTTGAGAGCCTGAGAGGGGTGCCCCTGGAACTTCACTACGTTTTATGGTTGTTCGACTTGCCCCTGTATCGAGTAAGAATTTTCTATCTTGACCTAATAATTCACTGTGTACATAAGGTCCTTCTTGATCTACAGGAATCTCGATAAGCGGTAAGTCAACTTCCCTCTCTAGGCTGGTTCATGCGTAACGCTGATACTCAGGGTATTCATACTGTGCAGTCTGATACATTTGTCGTGTTGTGGTTTGTGTGGCAGTAGCAGGCAACGGTGGTGCAGCTGGCACAAACTGTATGGGTTGCTGTGAGGCTGGCATTGCCTGTTGCTGAACTGGCATGGACTGTCCATGCTGCATAGCTCCTTGTTCATTCTGATCTTGTCTAACTAATCGTGGTCTCTCTTTTGCAATACCTGTAGCTATATTACGTTTCAGGACTGGACAATCATGTACATAATGGCCTAGTTGTTTACAGTAATTGCAGGTTCCTTTTACAGGAACTGCAGAATCACCAGAATGTGTCACACCCTTTTTGTGACCATCTGCTGGTATTGTCTGAGAAACTAGCATTTTCATTTTTGTATCCTTCATGCGTCTATGCTCATGTTCTTGTTCATCCCTAATTCTATTGTGATGATACTGTAACATTTGTAGCATTTGCGACGGAGTGTTACTTTGCCAGGTACTCTCAAATTTCAATATTCTATTCTTCACTGGAGGCAATGCATTTTCCACCAATTTTGTCACAAATAAATGTGGATATGAGTCACTACTTGCTTTTATACCACTATTTATACCAAAACATTTTTCAAATCGAGCATAATAATCGCTTGTGTCTTCATCTTGCTTTTGTTTGCAGGCTGTGATTGCACCCCAATCTTCCTTTTTTGTAGTTAATAAACGTGGCAGTACCTGTACTAGTAAACCTGGTAACAGTTTAACTTTATCCCCGAGCCCCGAACCTGCAGTTCGGCCCCTTTCTTCCTCTGCTAATGCTGTCCAGTCTATCTTTTGGTCTCCTACTTCCCACTCTTTTTCTTTCAGTTTTTCATAAATGCCAGCAGGCAAAAGCACCTTTAATATCGTCATAATATCAGGAAAGGTGTACTCTCCCATCAGTAACATGTCTTTAATTTCTCGGTGGAAACCCGCTGGGTCCTTGTCGTGACTAGGTACTACTTTCTTCATTTCTAATAATTCCATTTTTGATATGGGTGTGTAAACAAATACACGGTGAAACTCATTGTCTTCGCCTTTTATTGGGTGCACTTCTCGTAAAGGATTTTGTCTATCCATATAGTACGGTGCTCTTTCTCTGCGGGGCAGGGAGAGAGAATCTGGATTTACAAAAAGGACATACTGTTTACGTGACACTAATATCTCCTTAATTAGCTTGTTACTAGAACCTCTCCATCTGTTCGTGAGTAGTTCCGTTAATATATCAGGTAAAGGACCGGGGTCAGCATGTTGGCTCTTATATAATATGAGGAGTTGCTGAATCATATAGATTCCAGCTAAGCGTTGTTCATCTGTACTGAGATTAAAAAACGTGTGTGCTACGGTCTCATCACCGTATTTTTCAGGACTGTCAATCCAGTGAACGGCTGATCTGGCTAATTCTTGCTCATCCATGGAATCGAGGAGGTGGTAACCCCTTCGTTCTCGTAGTATCTTATCTGCGGCTTGAAACGAATGTTCAGGAGATTTCAGATTTATTACAGGCGTCGGATACGTTCTGCTATTATTTGGACATACAGAGTGTATGGGATCAGAAAAACATCTAGTATTTTCACAGGGTCTTCCTCTGCCTACATAGGCTATGGTCTCTGACTGTCTTGCGGAATTCCCTGATTCGGACACTTCATCTTGCTCAAACTCGTCTGTTCCCAATCTTTCTTCATGAATACGCTCTATTTCTTTACGTATTTTTCGGCACATGGCTATTATACAATTTTGCTTATCGTGTCTCCCTTCTGATATATTCTGACTCCATCTTGTAAGAGTAAGCATTGCACTCGGGTCTACCCCCGGACGATCTTGATTTCTGATTACACAGTTTATGAGGAAACATAACAGTTCCCCCTGTATCTCTACTTTCTGGAATTCCATAGCTCTGTTAATACATCCTGGATCTCGTCCTGTTTGAACAAAATGATATATGTTATCCAGATGCGTAGTCATCCCTGGTAACCTCGCTAAATACTCGGCGGCTCGCCTGATACGTAATGATGCCAGGACCATTTCGTCCTCTTTACCAACCACCGGGTCATATCTACAATTTACAAGGAGTTCCTTAAGCGTACGTTCACTTACGAATTTAGGTGTACGTGAATGTGCTGACTCTTGAAAGACAAGTTTATTTATTCTAGGTGGTGTGAAGGTATTGCTAGCCCCTCCCGTGGCCCCATCTGGGGCGTCGGGTGTGAATGGGTTCGTTGAACGTGACACAGCAACTATGGGTGTCGATACCCCTGTAGAGTCGACTGCGGAGACAGATGCGGAAACAGATGTGCTTGCCGAAGCTTGTGTCGGGACTTGCTGTTGCACGGGGACAGATACCTGATCCTGACGTTGAACCCCTCCGCTAGACGGTCTATGTGGTGTGGCGTTAGCATACTCGGGAGCTGCGTCGTCTAGATATGAGGAAAGAAAAACATCTTCTGCGGTTCTGGGATGCCCTTTTGGATGTACCTTAATTGGAAATAATGGGGGTGGCAAGTCTTTTGGCATCTCTGGAGCAGCCTTAGGTAGTCCTTCGGCTAGAAGGGGATACATACCATTCATAAGAGCATTTCTTTGTCTATTTACTTGTTCTGATTTCACTCGGATACCTTCCTCAATTAATAGATTTTCTTGAACTTTATTTGAACTTTCTTTACTCCTCTCTTCTTGTCTACGTGCTTTTTCTGTTCGCCTATGAGATTCTTTACGCCATAACTCAACAGCGTCTTTCTGTGACTGTCTGACCTTTCTTTTCCATAACTCTTCCTCCACTTTCATGATGCACTCTGCATCCCAGGTTCCCGCTGCGGGCCACCTTTGACTTTCCGGTAATCCCTTGGTATAATCTACCCATAGATCAAGAAACAATATGGCATCTAAGCCATGTTTATGGTACATAAAATGCCCTGGAGTGTCCCTAGGAGGAATAGGAACTGCTTCTTCAAGCACCCCTTTTCTGGTAGTAATCTGTCTTAACTTCGAGAAGAGCGGCATATTGACAACTGATCTGATACTTACTCTTGAACTTACTTAATACGAGAAAACACAATAATGAACAGTGAACAATGAACAATCATTCATACCACAATATGCAAGACATTTCTGAATACTTTAAACATTAAACATTAAACATTATAACAATGGCCGACAATGATGACAGTCTGCTTAACTAATCACCACGCTGAATTCTTGACAATAACTGAATACTTCGGAATACTTGATATACTGCTAAACAGTACATATACACTGCTAAACAGTGCAGACCGGATTTGTGTACCCAAATCCGTCTTGACCGGCACAACCTATGTGCGCGTCAACACGCCTCCCCGGCGATGGTACTCACCGAGTAGCTCCTTGAAACGGAAGGCCTCAGAGAATGGACAGGACTCGATAACTGCGGACAGCGGACCCTCTGGACATCGGGATTTCGAAAGACCTGGTGGGCCTCTGTATACCTCGGATCTTGCTCTCTCAGCTAGGCTCTGGTCGGGATACTTCGCACTTCTCACCGCCTCGTCTGGGTTGATCGCAGCCTCAGTCGCCCCCGCTTGACCGGAGGGAGCTTACAGGAAATCCTGCTGGTACGCGTTTATGGTCCGTCCAGCTGTGGCAGGAGACCGGGCCTGCAACGCACCGCCGGCGCGTGAGATGAGAAAGTGTCCCTGTTCGGGCGCCATTATGTGGTAAATAAAAATACCGGACTGAATTTCATACGGAATCTTAAAATAAAGTAAATAGCTCAAAATAACAAGAGGCAGAATCCGTGGTATAAGAGGTTTTCTAAATGGGCTTTATTCCATTCAAAATGGCCGACTCGAGTCGCGGCCTTCAGGTTCCGTCACCACGAGGGTTCAGGAAGTGAAGTACAATATTTTATTGACAGACATGCATTTTTATAATAAGTGCATTACAATGAAACGAATGTAGAAGGCGTAACATTTGATAAGAAAAGTGACATAACAGGTACGTAATTGAAACTAGGCGTAATAAGGAATAAAAGAAACATGATTGGTTAGGATTATCAGACATAGGTGGATCTATAAGATAATACTTGGCATAGATGCGCGCGCAGCAGCATGACGTGTGATAGACGTGCAACTAGGGGGTGAAGGGGACTTGACATTTAGCTCTACATGTGGAGACGAGAAGTCTGGGGGGTCAAGTCAACCTAATCCCAAATCATATCTAACATCCTATGTTTAAAGAACTATGTTATCCACAAGGAAGGACTCTCGAACAGAATCTAGTCTATACTGACTGTGTGCGTGCACAAACGTCTAAGTGTCTATATGAGATGCGAGGGATAGAAAACTTTCCATGGCAGCAGGGCTATGAATCACTTGCAGGAGGACGGAAAGGCTGAGTCCTTGCTTGTGAGCTAAGGGAAATGTTTACCTAAATCACTAGACAGGAATGCATCGGCTGAAGAGCAAAATAGATAATTCGAAGGTGAAATACAGCTTCTTGGCAGGCAGGCGAAAACTGGCCGAGGCAGACACCGTTAGCTGCACAGGGAGTAGGACAAAGTTCATGGATACAGATGCGAGCTCAAGCTGAAGCTGTCAAAGACAGAGAGCAGGGAAAGGCTTTGAGGACAGAATCGGGCCTACTTGCCTGAACTGTAAAAATGGAGTAACTTAGCCATATAAAGTCGGTGGCCTTTCATGTTTAGGAATCGAATATCCAGCCCTTTGATGGCGGATCTGACAGAGAACATGTCGACGGTAGACACACATATGTTTGCGTCTTAGAAACTGGAACTGGAGGGAACATACATGTACTTGTAACATGCATATAGAACCGTTGGGGTCCAAGATAGGGGACATAACTGATCAGGAAAATCCACATTTCCACAACCTGACGGTCATTGCAACTACGTTCCTACCGGCTCTCAGAGAGTTTCGGCCGGTCAGCCCACAACGTATTCCCCTATCGACGGCGTTTCCGTCGTCAGGATTACGATGTCAGTTTCCGACAGCCTTTCGGTGCCAGCCTTTCGGACATTGAAAGGCTGTCGGAAAGCAACTTTGGGGGCCCCCTTACCACCGCGGCTACGGTCGATGGCCGAGGGGGTCCCTAGGTTTCCCCCATGTAAATCCCTGCACTGTGTGGCCGGCACCTCCCGGATCCGGCATTGCGGGGTAGGTCTTCCGCCGAATGGGCGTCACTTGATTGACACGCGTTACCTCAAGGTGTCCTTTACATGCCGAGATTTGATGGGGCCAGTCGCAAATATTTTATAGATTGGCCGCTGCATCGACAGGTACCACCACTTTTTGGTGCAACAAATGGTAATATTAGGTTAATATACCACACTGCCATAGTTTTTAGTGTAGATACATCACTTGTTCACTAGGTCCTGAAGAATTGCCGCCAGATCCACCAGACTAACAGGCAAGAAACATTTTGACTGCATGATCTTGAGCGCAACACATTGCAACACCATTGCAGTGAGTCGCCACTCCACTTTTTTAATCAGGGTGGAAGGTAGGGTCATTAAAATTATTCTGCCTGACTCTTCCACTCCTTGTTTTAACTCACAAAGTCTACCTTGGATCACACACTTGCATTTCTACACTTCTTAGGCCCCTCACACCCACTTCACCATATGGCAAGGAATAAAAGATCTCCGCCAAAGAGTCCCTGCAAAGGGTGCCCGTCGGGTATTGCAGCGCTGACCCAACGAGGAGCATGCCCAATCATGAAGCAAAACACCCAGCGGACTGGGTGTGTGAAGGCCCTCATTCCGAAATGAAGGATCCCCCTTCCCTCCTTTCTTTAGAGACTTGTTCGCTCTTTGCTTAGGAGCCCGCCCTCATTCCTCCCCCCCCCCCCCCCCCAGGAACTGCATACCTTTTTGTTTCGTAATTTGACTAGGGCATGTATGCTGGACCTTTTGAAGCCCTCTGTCCCCCTCCTTTGATAGCAGGCACCATGGTGCCTGCCACATGGTGCAGGGTTTTACACACAGCCCCATTTCTCTATGGGAGACTGTATTACAGCCGGTATATGGCCATACCACATGCTACCATAGAGAATTGGGAGTATGCGACCGATCAGCGAGACCATGATGGTGTCATTTGGAGGCAACTCCGACTGACATCGTAATCGGCCCTTTAGTGTGAGACTGTACATTTATTCTCAACTTGATTCTTGAACTCGCAGAGTATAGTAATAGAAATACCTGGATGAAACTATAGGGGACAGCAGTGAAGTGTTCGCTATGTAGATGTTGGACTTGTACAATGTGACTCATAAGATATAGTCTGCACATAATCATAACAGCGTGTTCTATTCACTGTTCATTTTTTCATTGTTCATTTCTCGACAATCAGAATTGATGTTACTGCCTCTGGTAGTCTGCCGCTATGGTGGCAGTTTAGTGGCTTTACTTGTGATTGAGCCTTAGATTTTCGGAATTCGGATTTGGTGAGCCTTTTTCTGAAACATGCATTACATCCCTTTCAAAGCACCGGGCTGCACACGAGATTACAATAAACATATGGTCACTTATCTAGGAAGCACTGAATTTATAATTAGAAAGAAAAGATTGTCAAAAATTGAAAAAAATTATTGTGATAAAATGTTTTAAATTAGGAGGTGATTAATACTCGAACACACTGGATCAATGTGTATGTTGTGTTTCTTTTAGATTAATGTTGATTAATGGACAGGTTGGCTCCTGTATAGACTTTTTGTTGTGTTATTTTGACCCTCCCCACTCGATGGGCCTTATTGGATCATATCCCATTGCACTTGGATGCAGTAATTTTGAGCACAGTGTCCATCACTGGCACATTGTGACCATTTCAAGGATATGATGATTACAACCACCCCAGCCATCTAGTAGCTCTCTAGAAATTGATGACCATTGGTGACATCTCATGGCTATCATTTACATGTTCTAGCCTTCCATGGCATTAAGTACTGCCACCTGTAGTATATGGTGTGTGAAACATCCCTGACACATGACAATTCTTGACCAATAGTGGTATTGGCCTTTCCTGGCATCTGGTGACAAGCTCTAGCTGGTAGCCATTTCTGAGATCTAGTGGTCTAGCATGGTTATAGTGGGCAGGACAGACCTGATACACTGGGCAAGCTGGAATATGGTGACTAATTGTAGCTTATGTTGGTACTGGTCATCTCTGGCAACTGATGCCCATGTCTAACACAGTGTGGACATGAATGACATTTTCTGGCATGTCTCACATATAGTCACCATTCCTCACATGAAAAATTTATTTGTGGTGATTAGTGACTGATAAGGGAATCAGAGAGTCTTTCCTTGCATGAAGAAGGCATTTCTGGCATATGGTGGGCACTCTTGGAATATGGTGATGTTGGAACGAGCACTGTCTGGTTGGCTGAAGGGGTGCCCTAGACAGGCAGAATGCATGGCTCCCATCAAGGGCAGGTGATTACACACACTGTACAACTTGTGCTCACCCTTGGGAAGCTTGCCACTGAACAGTCAGGCGTCCCTCAGAAGCAATGTCTAAAGCAAGAGCACAGCATGTGAACACCATAATTGTTCTGCACTACACAAAAGGGAGAGTTCACACTTGACGTTGAGAAATGTTGTTTATATTCAACACACACATTAAACAGTGCAACATGAATATCATGAAGTTTTGGGCATAAATCACACTTTGCAATATTACTAGCAGTACTAGGCCCAATTCATGTTGACCCTATTCTAAACCCCCCAGAGCACCCTTATGCGGTGGGACACAATGTCAACCCCCGGCCCACTCTCACAATACTAATAATGCAATTTGACAAGGCTATAGCATGCTCCCTGGGCTACAACTATATCAGTAATATGTACATACACAGAATAAGAACACTTTTAGCAGCACCGTTCGATGAGGCCATGCGGGTAAACCCACTGTTGAGAGGTAAGGTACTTTTGGCAAGCGAATAACGTATGAACCAACACCTCTAACCAATGTCATTAAGCACGACGGTCTGCAGACAGTCCCTCCCACACACACACTCACTTTACAGCGCTACACAATGCGACAGGCACCAGCCCGGCGTGTATGGGCACTTTCACACACTAATGCATTTGACATCCTAATGCGGTGCCACTGATACCAAACAGGTTAGTAGATAATATTCTGCAGACCAAGTGGCTCCAAGTCTCCTACCACCCTCCAATTCACCCCTACTCTCCCAGACACCCCAGATGGAAGTTTACAAGCCCCTTTCTCTGGACACAAAGCCACTCATGGCTGAGGTCACACCTCGTCTGGGTCCCTGGAAAGCAGGTGTGGATAGACAGTAAACAGAAACATGAGGTGAATGTAAACAAAATGAGTCGTGGAGCCACTCAGGAAGTTCACCAACATGTTGTGAATCAGAAACGGGCAGAGAGCAACAATTCATTACAAACATGGGTCCACTCGGGCCTTTGGCACCAGCACAGTTCCTCAAAGCACAGGGAAGTCCCACAGTCTCTTCATCTGCTCCAGAAACTTCTCTGAAGCATCACTCCAGTCTAGTCAATTCCTCTCACTCCTGGAGTCACAAAGTCTTTGGAAGGACCAGATGGTGAGAAGGCAGTTGGTCCACCATGATGGGGCCAGTGAGGGAACAAGCAGTGAATGTGAAACAACACACAGGGGAGCCTCTCAGCTTAAAGAGACACGCTGTCTGGTACACGTTGATACGAGTGGTGCCCCGCAATCTGGGCACAGGGTTTGGCGCATGACAAGATGAGCACCACCAGACACTTCAGGTTACACAAAGTAGAATTGCAATTCAGAACCTCCATGGAAATTAAGCATTTTGTCTGGCACACCTTGATGTCAGTTGCACCAGACAATTTCAAACACACACACAGACACAAGTTTAGCAATGCCTCATGAGGCAGACTGAGACTCTGCAATGGGTGAGTCCCCAACCTCAGACGGTCGCAACCTGTGAATCGGACACCTTGCGCAATGAGCATGCAGTTGGCGTGGTGCACAAGAGACATGTAGATTGGATTGGATCCTGCAACCCATAAATCCGCTCACTACCAACAAGACGCTTATGCATGCCGGGGTCCCTACAGTACAGCAACCACTTTGCAGTAGATGTGGCAACTTCTTGAGTTTCCCAGTAGGCACTCCATTCTCCAGGCTCGATTCTGTAGTTCCAAGCTCACACCGCACTGTCAAGATTTCAGCAGGTGATGTGGGCATTGCTCTCCAGATGTCAGGATAGATAGTGTGGGCCCCTCATAGAAGAACTTTAATATCCTTGATACCTCAGCGAGAACAGTAGACCAGCAAACTGGTCCTTGGGAGCCAGCTTCTGGGTGCCACACATCAGCACATAGGTGGACCAGGCCAGCCACTATTGAGGAAGGCACGCAGTCCTTTCCATGGGCATGTATCCTCCATGTGCACAAAAGTGTCCCCTGTCAATGTGCACATGCAGTCCAGGTTCTCCAGTCCTGCGTCCCCACTAGCAGAGCTCTCCACTCGGTGGGGTGGCACTGAATAGTTATACCGCATTGAGCCTTTGAAATTGGGGGATGGTTCAAAGGGTATTCCTTTGAACCACAGATGTGTCCCCTAAATTTCTGTCCTGTCTGCCATGGAATGAAGATATCTATCTTTATGGGGGCCGTGATCTAGCCCCAGAGGCCAGGTGTCACAATCTTTGCCCCCCATCTATTCCGACAGGCCTAGAAATGGCAGAGGTCAGCTATCTCAAGTGCATATCCAATGGTTTATGAACCGTCACTGGGGAATGCCCAGATGTGCTTCCCAGCCTCCTGTGTTGATTCGTTCTAAACACCATGTCATACAAAGATTTTCATGCATAGAAATGTTCACTTTCCATATGTGGCATTTCCATGCAAGATATGTCAAGTCCACTGTTACCATTGGAATGGGTTTGGCCTAGTGAATCCAATGATAGGAAACATCACAAGGCTGCGCCAATTCAATCCATTATTGCTGCCTGAAATACCAGTGACCCCGTCCCCATGATAACTTAAGGGAAAAGCAAGCCTCCTCGGTTGGGAAACCCTCATTAGTCTTCCTTACTGCCTGGGCAGTGAACACCCATGGGCACCTGCCCAGTCCTCCACCTTCCATCCAAGTGGAGGTGAAAGGCCCCCTTCGGATGGACCATGTTTTTTACAGGCTAGCCGTAGTATGCGTGCAAGTGCGCTCTCACAGACCTGCAGTGGTAGGTCAGACACGTACAAAAATGCACAGTTCGTCCGAGTGCACACACCGGCCTGTAATAGGAGGTCAGGCATATAGGTAAACTACACCAGCGACAGGCCTGACCTACATTTTCAATCATCATGTCTGCACCACTTCATTACATGTGTCGGAAGGCTGCAGTACAGCGGGAAAGGGCCCAGAGCCTCGACAGCCAGCAAGCACACTGGCTTGCAGTGGGTCTCCAGGACACCTGTGGTTTCTGTGCGCTATCCGACCAACTATGGTGGTCCAGATTCACACTAAGAACTTCCTTGATGCCAGCGTGCACACAAGCCCATCTTGGCAGGTGGGTGGTGGGGTCCTAGAAACATCACTGGTGGACAGACTCAGGCTGACTAGCACAAGCAGGTCAGACACAAGCCCAGCACAACCTTGGTGCAAGCACACCCATCGATTGTCATGACAGGCAACCATCTATTTCACCCACTCAGCTAAGCGTTGCTTCCTATGAGAAGTAGGATGGGTGCTAGCACTTCCACACTGTACCATCAGTGGGGAGGTACTATGGCCCTATGGCTGCAAAGGAGCCTCAACAGCCTCAGGAGGTGTCCCATGGAGGGGAACTGACCTCTGAGGTAGGAGGACCCACACCTAAGGGCTCTGCCCTGTTCGGGCAGCAGTCACGCTCAGGCCCCCATCCAGCTACTTGACTACCCCGAGCTTCACCCCTCAGGACAAATGCTAGGGCCAAACCTATAGCAGTTGAGGCTCCCTCCGGGTTGACTCACCTGTGGAGGCGCCAACCTGAGTAGGAGACATAATGGACAGGCGATACCCACAGGGCATGATCACTGCTATGTCCCCCTACTCGGCAATGCCGTACCCACCCAGAGTATATGGTGTACATTTTCATAGAGCACTCCTGGGGACGAGACTTAGTCAAATCACGCAATCACCCCACTCCCAGCTTATGTAGGGAGGTGCTCGTAACTTCCCACTGCAGTACAGTGGGAGCATGCCTCGAAATCTAGGGTCACGAACAGAGAGTAGGCGATGACTAGGAGGACAAAAAAGCAAAATGTTTCGGGGAAGTTCCCCTAAGAAGGCCATGTCCAAAAGGTGATCATCCCAGAAAAACTTTGGCAAACCATTACTTATGTATATCATGCCTATTAAATGATGGTTGTGGTCATCCCAGATATCGGATGACCATCTATGACATCTCAAGTTAATGAATGTCGCATTATGATGTAAGTGATATCTAGTGGCAAACCCTTATATATTGTCGCCATTTTTAGAATTGATGAACATCCTTAGCATGTGGAGGCCACCCTGGCATACAGTGACCATGCTTATTAGATGGTGAGCAGTATATCGCCGTCATAGAGTGGCCAGAACAAGAAAATTGTGATCATTCTAGTGCACAGTGGTGATGGCTATTCTGATACCTGTTTCTACTGAGTAGTTTATTATAGCTATCACTGGCATATAATGATCATCTGTGGCATTAGCAGGATATGCCTGGAACACTGTGACAGCAGAAAACATATATCAAGGGTATCATATGGTCATTCCTGGCATGCAGAAGCCGTTCTGGCATTTGATGCTGATGGGTGAACAAATGAGGCTTCGTGTAAGTGGAGCATTGAAAATGACACGTTAAGTTTAACCGCACCATATGAATGTGGCACACGGACAAATGAATCTGTTGATGGGATTGCCATACTCTATGCTTCAATGCTGCACTGAACTAGCAAGACGACAATTAGGAACAAGGGTTGTGATTTTACCAAACATGCTAAGCTGATATTTGGGTGCATTTTCAGAAAAGTAATTGCTTTTGTTTGGAAAATATGAACATATTTTCCAAAAATGAACACTGGCGTTTGGTTGCCTAATTAGTATGTTGTCAGAAAAGAACAACTAGGGGGTAGATTTGTGACTTCTGGCGCATCTCTGCTAATCAGCAGAGATGCGCCAGAAGAGTTGTGACGCATCTGCCCACCCGTGCGCCACCACTGATGCGCCGCATTTATAATGCGGTGCACCGTGGCACTCGGATGGGCAGATGCGTGACGCATCCCCTGTCGGAAAGGCGACGCATTGCTGGAGTTGCGTCGCAAGCGCGACGCAGCTCCAGCAAGGCTCGGGGGTGCCCTATCCCTAACATGCTGTGTCAATCCTTACTCCTGCTTCAAGCAGGTGCAGGGTTTTGACGCAGCATGGCCTTAAAAGTGACTGAGTGAAATCTTGTAGATTTCACTCAGCCACTTTTAGGAGGCGTCCCTGCGCCGGAACGCCCCCCCCTGCGCCAGAATGCCTGCTTCTGGCGCAGGGCTTTACAACGTGACGCATCTCCCAGATGCGTCACGTTGTAAATACCCCGCAGCATGGCGCTGGTTTTGCGCCACCGCTGCGTCACAAAAGTGACGCAACGGCGGCGTAAAACAGGCGCAAGGGGCTTGTAAATCTGCCCCTTTATATTTAGGGCTGGCATGAGTATGTTTACCCAACTATGATAAAGGCAAAATGAGTGTGCTATAAAGCATGCTAAACCGAAGGTTGAAAGAATATAAATGTTTTACCAAAAATGTAACAATGGCATTTGGGTACACATTTAGAGTATTTTGGAAAAGAGGGAGTGGTGTTTGGGGGTCAAAATTAGTACATTCCCCAAATGTGTATGAAGCGACCATTTGAGTGCTGAGTTGGGAACATCTGTCGCGGGTTCCATGGCCTCCTTACCTTCATACTGCAGGGTAACTCTTCGCTGCTGTAACGGCTGTATCTAGAAGCATGTGGATGCGTTTCACTATATTTATATTGACTTGCTTTTATGACATTATCATCACTAAATATTAGTGATGTCTGAGACCTTAAAGGGTTGCATTGGTTGACTTTAAGGTCTGAGCATTCTGTACGACACTGCAAAATCACCATAACTTTTGCGGTGTCCATGCCGTCTAAGCGTTTCAGAGTGTTCTAAAATAAGGGATAACTCTGCTGTCTCAGGCCTGAAAATTCTGAAATCCATTTCCTCATCATGGGGCATATTAGCAAGGACTTGCGATAATTATCGCAAAGCGCGCTTAGCGCTGTTTTTTTATAGCCGGCTATCGCTGGATTTTATTGCAGAGATAACGCGTTATCATCAACGTTTGTCTTAAAGGCGATATTAAATTCAGCGATAGCGGCGAATCCCAACAATAACTTGAGATATCCAGCGATAAAAATCCCATCGCTAATGGAAATCTTGATAATAGGCAGATGAGGACTTAACCGTAGAGTCCACCTCCCATTGACTATGATGGGTAAGTCAGGTTTCTACCAGGTGTAAAATCTAAGCATCAAACGCTGTTAGCATTTGTTTTTTTATCGCTTCGCGGTCCTTGGTAATAGGCGGAAGGTGTGTTTGCGACTGTTTTCAGTCACTTTCAAGTTGGGAACGCCTCCTTTGCATGTCATTAGCGATAAATATCGCTGACATGAAAAGCGGTACAAAAACGGGCGCTATCGCCTGTAAGCTGTCGCTAACAGCTGTTAGCGACAGCTTGCTAATAGGGCGATAAAAATATCGCCGCTTTAGCGGCCAAAAAGTGCCGCTAAAGCAGGCATTCTGCCCTTGCTAATATACCCCCATGTTCGTCCCAAATAGATTTTCATTTAGATTGCATGACAGGTAAGCTATGTGAAATGATCAAAAGCACTAACCCATCACATTATACATTCTACACCAGAAGAACTACTATCATTTTTAAGTACTTTTTCAGGATAAATAATTATTTCGACTATTTTTGCCAGTAGAACCCCAATTAAAATATCCTGTGCTAGAAAACACTTAATATCAGAATTGCTGCTCTTCTATAAGAGGATGTTGCCATCCTACCCCAAGGTGTTTTAAGCTTCAAGCATATATCTTAGTCTTCACAAAATATTAAATTGAACTGTCATAATCAGGGTGTTGCTCAGTAGCCTATTTCTTTTTTTTTTAATTATCTTTTGTTATCAAAAATGATACAGCATTTCATTGTGAATAGCATCCCATAGTAGTTACAGTGTTGCATAGAATATATACCTTCCATAACAGCAGATAACAAGCACCAAAAGACAAAAAGAAGAAAACAGATACAGAACGTGTACAATACATTGCCTCATACCAGATTCCGAGTCCATAGCTGCCGTTTATCCTGTCTAAAAACTTGAGAATCATATTTACCCATATGTCGCCAATTCATGGTCAACTAACTTATACCATGTCCGTGTGCTCCAGCAGATAGCATATCAGTGGTTGATTAATTGATTTATTATTAACCGTTCGATTATTTAAAATCATTACAGTAAAAAAGCTAAAATTGAGACCCAACCCTACTTGCCTTTCCACCCGTTCCACACCCCTCCCCAAACCTCCTCTGAGCCTTAAAAACCCCGTTTCCAACAGTCAATCTTGTATTGCAGGGTCCCTTTTGCCTTCGATCCGGGAACTTAATTATATTGCGGCAATATTCCAGTCAAAGCACATGGAGTGGCGGGCAAGTTCATCTTTGCCCGTATATGTTATGGAAGCACCTTGTTAGCACATTAATCTGTCTCTGAATTTCAAGAGCTTGTGCGAAATCATTTATGCACTTGCGTCTAGAGCTTGTCCAGTCTGGTAAATGAATGTTGCCGCTCTTGCGAGGTGGTGGGTTTTTGTTTCCGAGAAGCAGCAGTCTGATGCCTCCTTGCGTGTTCTGATGCCAAGGTCTCTTAAGATGGGATGAAGCAGCCTTTGTCGTTCGTTAGTCAATTTAGGGCAGCAACATAGTAAATGGAACCAAGATTCCTGTTGGTAGTTGCATAGGCGGCATGAGACAGCTCCGTCTACTCGTGCCCATGCTGGATTGAAGTCCGAAGTTTTAAGGGCCGTTAGCCTCATGAAAAGAATTTTCCTACAGGCCTGGGCTCCTAGGGCTTCCCTTACATATGGTGGGGCTTTCCCCATGGTGTAAGATTCGTCCAATGCCATTGTGTAGGTGTTATGTCGGAGCGCGGTTAGATCCTTTTCATACGAAATGGAGCGGACCTATTGTCTCATGATGTTCGACCAGGCCTTATGCGGGATGTCTGTTAGGGACAGACTATTGGGTTCGATGTTTTGGGTCTCTGTTGCTTTGCCTAGCTTAGTGTGCCAGGGAGAGTCCTCTTCTCTGATGATTGTTACAAGGTGATGTTTGAGAGAGTTATGCGGTGCTTTAAGGATTCTAATGTAATACTTTATTAGATCCTCCTGAAGGGCCAGTTGAGGTCTGCCGAGCCCTAATTCCAGCCGTAACCAGGTGTTCCTTGCATACCTGGGTGCTTGCAGCACGATCTTGTGGGCTTTGACGTGCGCTGCTGCTATAAGTTTGTCTAAGGCTCCTGGAAATGCCAACTGACCGTAGTTAAAGGCCGAAATTAGTTTTGCCCTAAGGACCATCAGCATGGGGTCTGCTGTGGGGCTGGTCAGGCATTGACTTAGGCGTCTCATTGATAGAATTACACTGTTGATTTTAGCAGTTAGATGTTTTATATGAGCTGCCGATGTTGTCCTCTCAATATAATTATAGGCTGTGGTGGTCCCAATTTGATGATCTCCCAAATTCCAGACTGCTTGTTTTTTGTGGGGGTATCTGCCCAATACCATTATCTTTGTTTTACCTTGGTTAACTGTCAGGTGATTTTCCTTGTTGTACTTCCACAGCTCTTTTAGTGCTCTTTGGAGGACCACTCTTGTGTGATCCATCACTACGGTGTCATCTGCGTATTGAAGAACTGCCAGTCTCGCCGTGCCCAGTCTCGGTGGAACTAGACTTGCCTCTTTCACAGCTCCCCCCATATCTGCTGTGTAAAGGTTAAATAGTAGGGGGGCCAGGAAGCCCTGCTTCAGTCCGTTGTTGGTTTCGACTTTTGCTGATTGAGCTGTGGAGCTTATCTTGACTTGTACCCAGGTTCCCTCATGAAGGGATATGATGCGTTTCAATAGCTTAGATTGAATTCCCCCAGGCTGACAGTTTTCCCCAAAGGTTGCCCCTATCGACTTTATCAAAAGCTGTGCTGTAATTAATAAAACAGCAACACAACGGCAGGTGCCTATCTTTCACAGCACGATTGGAAAGGTAGGCCAGGGCCAATATGTTGTCCGTTGTTGTGCTGTTTGTCCTGAAGTCAGTCTGGGAGAATGGTAGTATTTCATTGTTATTAGCCCAGTCCTCTAGATCTCTCAATAGTAGTTTGGCAAAAGCTTTGGCTTCTAAATCCAGCAGGGCCATTAGCCTATAGTTGGCGGGGTTGGAGTTATCACCTTTTTTGTGAATAGGAAAGAGGATTGATCCTTTCCAAGAATGTGGAATTATTGCCATTGAATACGAAAAGTTCTATAAGGGGGTAAAGACTGTGGCAAAGAATGTTTGGACTGATTTAAAAGCAAGGGTTGGAATGCCATTAGGGTCTGGCGCCCCATTGTTCCTCAATTTCCTGATCTGCCTCGTTATTTCAGCTTCTGTGACGCCATCATCCTCAAACATCGTTTGTCCTGCTTCATCTGTGTGCTTAGGGAGAGTGTCTATGTGAGTGCCTATTTCACAGATGTTCTTAGGGCCTCGAGGCTGTAGGAGAGTAGGATCTGCTTCACATGTTTACCCCCACTTTTTGCAGGTGTTTCACTGTTTTTCGACTTTAGTCAGGCTGGGACCCTGCTATTCAGGCCCCCAGCCTAGCTGCTTCCGCTCTAAATTGATTGCATGTACTTTAGGTACATTCCAGATTGGATTCTGGGGTACCCTTGTGAGTCACTAGTATATGGTATACTATGTACCCAGGGCATAGGTACCCCAGAGGCCTACCAGGGGCTGAAGCATGTATTGTGCCACCCCTGGAAAGCCTTTCAAAATGACACTACAGGTCTGCTACTGCAGCCGGTGTAAGGTGGTGCATGCACCCCTTACTGAGGTATAGGTTCACTATCAGTCACCCCCTATGGCAGGCCTTATCAATCCTGAAGGCAGGGTGCTTGGTTATATGTGAGAGGGTGCCCAGGTCTGAGCTGAGCCCCTCTGCAGCCTTCGGAATCTCTTCCCCGAGGTTGTCAGTGGTGCAGCCTGACCATATACTCTCAAGTGCATTATATCTAAAACGGTTAATTCTAACTTTGGATTGGCTGCACGGAAACATGTCGTGTTTGGTGTCAAACACCTTGGAATCATACCCCCACATCAGTTCTTGATGTGAGGATATGACCCCACCCTTCTAGAGGGAGAGACATGGCAGTACTGGTATACCCGGTAGAAATCTAATAGAGCCCTGGCATCACAAAATGGATGCTGCAGCCACAGACACGGGTCTAGCCTCCTGCTGCTGACCAAAACTCCGGCAGTGGAGTCCTGGACAATAGGTTTCCTGTCACAGAGAGGTGTAACCACCTCCCAGACAGGATGATGTGTATTGGGGCTGGGTGGGAGCACTCTCAGAGTGCTTTGAAGTCCTGCACTGGGGGCACATTTGGTGTCCTGTGCATAGTCCAGCTCAAACCGGTTCAGGGGCTGGAAGCCCCTGCTCTGGCGCAAAACTGGACAAAGGAAATGGGTGTAGTCACCCCTCTTTCCAAACCCTCCCATAGGTGGGTCCCCAGAGTTAGTCCAACCCTTTCCTTAGGTAAAAGTAAGGAGCCTCTGTAACCAGAACTTTAGATATCCCTGGACGAAACTCTGAAGCTGAATCCTGGAACTTCGACGCTCTACTAAAGACTAGAGGACTGAAGAAATCTCCCTTGGGGTCAAGGAGTGACTCCCCTGCTTAGCAGGCACCAACAAAGCAATTTGCCAGTCTGCATTTCCGAAGCTCCAGCCGGAATCTGAAGTATTTGAAGCCCAGGAAGAGGATTTCCAGACATCTCAGAGGCCGACCCGAGTCTCCAGCAAAGCTGAGACCCACAGACCTCGTGAGTAGCGTGGAACCGGAACTCCTGGTGACCGTGCACTTTTGCAAGTGCATTGACTTCTCGACGTCCCTTGAAGTCGTGCTTGGGGTTACTTGTAGCCCCCACCTCGAGCAGAAGATCCACTGAAGATTGTCAGCCTAGTCACCTCAAGTGACTCGTGGGCCGCCATTTTGTGTTTCCTCTCAAGGTCCCTTCGCGATCCCTGGTCTGTCGACTGGTGGATCCCTGAGGGGGTAACTTTGATTTTCCTTGGGCTTCCCTGGTAGCTCCAGACGTGCCCTGACTAAGTGGTGAGTCCCTCAGACCTTGCTGGTCTGCACCGAAGCATCTTTCTCCTTTCTGCGTGGGTTGCTGTTGCCAAGGCTTGCAGTGTCCGATCCGGGCACCGATGCTGCGGCACTCGACATCCTTCATGGGACAGTTCGAATCCAGCTCCTGGTCATCCTCAACGCCTCCTGGTCCTCGTGGCTGAAGAGTCAAGCTTCACCTTCTTCAACTGAAATCACCCGACATCGGTGGGCATTCGCCTATCGTCTTCCTGGTCACTGGCAAGTGACCCAGACTCTGTCCCCGCTGCTTTCAGGTTCTTCTCAACTTCGATCCAGACTTGGATCTCTTCGGACACTTCTCATTTTCCCAGCAGCAGCACTTCTTTGCCAGCTCCCATTGAAATCGACGACGCAACCCGACACCATTTGACATCTATGCACCCGGCTTCCCTGGGTGAGGTAACTCGGGTACTCCAGTGCTCCCGTGGGAGATGACCCTAGAACTTCCTAAGTCCCAAAGGATTTGGTCCTAACTCATTTCTAAGTGTCCCTAATCTTTAAAAATCTAACCGCGACTTTCCCCATAGAAGCTAACGGGAGCTCGCGGCTGTGTTTTCACACTGCACACGCCCCCGTGGGTCCCCTGTGTCACTACCTTGGGTGGTTCCTTGGTGTCCCAGCGATTCTACAGGCTCTAGGCCTTGTGTCTAGTTATGTCGGGGTTCTTACACCACTATTTTAGTATATGGTTTGGCTCGCCCCTAGGGCCTAACGTGTATTTGTGCTATTTTACTGTCATTTTTGAAGTGTAACTTATGTGTTTTGACCTCTAGTCTCATAAAGAGTCTAGGAGGGTGTGTTTAGAAATAAATACATATATTTTATATATATACCTGGTGTGGTTGTCTTTCATTTAGGCACTCAAGAGATTATAGACTGATAAAACAAGCTGCTTTACATTCCTTCAAGACTTAGCCTGAAGGCTGCTCTCCATATCTACCACTAGGATAGCTTTCAATAAAGGTTGTCTTTAACCTATAACCAATAAAGGGTTGTTTGGACTGGTACAGGGGGCCCACTATAACTAGTGGACAGCATATACCAGGCCAACTTCTCACAGAGGCCATAGGCAGTTCCTCTGCATATGCATCCAACTGTTCTTTACAGTATACAAGTTCCCTTTATCTATTGCGCCACTGTGGGAGCCGTTCTGCCACCCCAATGATTTGCAACCATGCGCTTCGCCAGTAGGGTTATGACAGCTACTATAAGCCTGTTGCATGGCTCAAGCCTTTTTACCAGTCCTAGTAAACATACCTCAGATGTACATTCCCCAGTTTCCATTGTGATCAACGTTAGCGTCCGAGTTACATTCATCCAGAAATCATAGATAGACTTACAGGTCCACGCCAGCTGCACAAAGTTTGACCCATCCTCCCCGCATCTCACACTCCTAGCATCCTCACGCAGCCCATATTTCTGCAGTTTCATCGGTGTGTAATACATTTGATGCAGGAATTTAAAATGTATTATTCTAAGATAACAGTTGGCAGTGAGGCAACCAGTCAATGCACAACATGCTTCCCAGTCTTCCCAAGCCAGTGGCACTGCCAACTGTCTATTCCAATAGTCAAGGGAGATAAAGCGTTTTACATCAATTTCTCTTTGTGATGCATTTTACAACAGAGAGATAAGCCCTCGGGATTCCCCCACTGTTAATACAATTTGTAATGCTTTTAACATCTTTGGCTCATTTCGGAACCCCGGTTCCAGCGCTCTGACAGCCATGCACAACCTGGCATAGACAAATACTTGCATCGCATTGTATTGATTCACTGATGTGAAGTCGTACAGGGATGGAAATTTTCCATTTATATATATATCCCTCAATTTATTAATTCCTGCATTGGACAAAGTACTGAGTGCACCAGTCTCTTGCGCCACTGGTGTGCTGTAATCGGCATAGCCACTGCGTACAAATATTCACATCCTGCACAGGCTCTCAGGGCTTTCCACACGCTAATGGTGCATCTAACCGTGTCTATCTCTTTCCTTTTCCCCTGTGTTATTTGTGATAACATAGCAGTCAGCGGGATCGGGTGTGCAGTATCCATCTCTACTGCCAAGTTTAGTAGGTAGGTAGGTAAGTACTAGTAGTGAGCAAATTGGGTTTGTGAGCAAAGATAATATAATCGAAGATCTGGGGCCTCAAAGCCTCCCCTTTCGAATGGTTGCACCAGAGTTTCCCAACTACATCTCGGTTTTTTGCCCGCCCAGACCATTCCCAGCAAACACGACTGAAGGGCCTGAAACATGGCTTTATTTAGTACTATTGGGATATTCACAAACAAGTAGAACAATTTAGGGAGAGTTGTAATCTTAACAACAGCTATCCTATCTGCTAGAGACAGAGGGAGGTGGGTCCATCTAGCAACTTGGTCACTTAGTTTCGCCAGCACTCATCTATAGTTCATGCTGATCACTGTTTCATGGTCTCTGTGCACCCAGACTCCCAAGTATCGCATAGGTTCACTCTACCAGGCCAGCGGGAAGTCCAACTCCTGCGCCAACGTACACTCAGTAAGGGGAAACAACGTGAACTAACTCCAATTAATGCCCAGGCCTGAGTATCGGTCAACAGGGGCTCCAAGTGTATTGCAGGTTCCCTAACGTACAATAGCATATCATCTGCATATAAGGAAATAGCGAGCGGTCCCTGCCGACCCAGTGCCACGTTGGCATGATCTTGCCTTATCTTGTAAGCCAAAGGCTCCAGTGCCAGAGAGAACAGCGTTGGGGATGGGGGCAACCCTGCCTAGTACCTCTACAAATATTTATAAGGTCAGTGACCACCTCATTCATGTGCACCCTGGCAACCGGGCCCGAGTAAAGGAGGCGCACCCCCTTCAGAAAAAATGGTGGTATCCTCATACGTTGCAAAACTATAAATATATAATCCCAAAGTAACAAATCAAATGCTTTGGCCGTGTCTAATAGAACAGCCGCATCGGGATGCTTAGGGTCCAACTAGTGCAGCACAGCAAATATAGTACGCAAGTTATGTGTGGTGGATCTTTTGGGTACGAATCCCGATTGATCCGGGAGGACCAGATTTGGGATCAGAGGCTGCAGTCTATTCGTGATTATTTTTGCCAATATTTTAGTATCAATATTTATCATGGAGAGCAGCCTACATGATTTACACCTATTGGACACCTTATCCGACTTCAACAACGTCACTATAAGAGCTTCCCACAGGGAATGGGGAAGCACACCTCTCTCACACACTTCAGTGAAGACCTCTAACAATCTTGGGGCAAACAAGACCGCTTAAGCCTTATAAAACTCACTAGGCAGCCTATCTAACCCCGCTACCTTGCCATTCGGGAGCAACATTATGACCTCTTTAACATCTCCAGTCATCTAAGGCTGCGTGAGGGACTCACGCTGACCCAGGGACATCCATCCCAGCGCAATGTCATCGAAATAGTTTGAGATCTCGCATTCTGCAGCAGGCAGCACAGGCCCGTACAGGTCTTAGGACAACCTTGTGAACACCCGGCTAATCTCCGGCGTAGTGTGACGTGCTACCCTGTCATTGTCTATTATTTCTATAATGTGATCCTGACCCCCAGGCGTCTGTAATTTACTGGGCAGAGTGCGGCCCGGTCTGCCCCCCTCCCCATAGCATCGCGCCATCCATTTTCTGGACCTATGCCGTGACTCCTGCTCTGCAACCTCGTTATATTCTGTTATTAAATCTCTCATTTGGGCCAACAGTACATGTGTGGGTGCTTGTTCATATATACGTTCAAGCGCATGAATCCTATCCTCTAAATCCCCCAGCCGATTCTTCAATGATTTTAAAACACCAGCCTGCGCGCCTATACATTCCCCACGGATAGTTACTTTAAAGGCCTCCCACAGTGTACCAGCCCCGTCCACCGTGCCTTCGTTCTCTGAGAAAAAATTAGTGATGACTGCCCCAATCGTGAGGCAAAATACTTGATCCAGTAACGACGATGACTGCAGTTGCCACTGGAAAGCCGGCCTCATGTAGGTCGGTATGTCAAGCTCCAAAAGTACGGGGCATGATCAGAGAGTGTTTTAGCGAGGTGTCAGACCAACACTGCCCATGCACTAACTTCCTTGGATACCAGCCAGTAGTCCAACCTGGACCATGAGCCATGCACCGTCGATACAAATGTGCCCTCCCTCCCGTGGGGTTGGGACACCGCCACACATCAACTAGGCCCTCCGCCTCCATTACTTTGCTTATCATTTGCGCAGCTTGTTTCCCATGCCATGTTGTGTTAGCTGATCTATCTAGCTGCAAGACTAAATATACATTCAAGTCCCCACCCCATATCACAGCTGAGGGGGGCAGCACCACAACGCATCTCTAGATATCATTATAAAACACGGGATCATTTATGTTAGGCCCATATGATTTTACAATTAGGTTCATGCCATCCAGGCAACCCTCTAGCAGTAGCACCCTGTCCTGATCATCTGTTTCCAAGTGGGTTAGCATGAAAGGAGCCCCACCTCTTCACCAATAGAACTACACCTCAAGAATATGTGGAATACGACGTAGCCACTCTAACTGCAGCCCAGCTAGCCCCCACATTTTGTTCTGTGTGCTTAGTAAGATGCGTCTCCTGCAGGAACGCCACTTGGATGCCCTGTCTATCTAAGTATACTAGTACCTTGCAGCTTTTTGGGGGGCTATTAAGTAAGGGTGGGCGGAATTTGCGAAATTGCGCAAAATCTCCACGAGCATGCGAAACTTTCGCGAAGATGCGGAGATTGCTTTTCCCGCCCGTTCGCGATGTGTTTTTGCGTGCTCGCGGGGAAATATATCTCCAACTTGCCCATGCGGTCACTAATGGGCGCGGCCATCTTGCTCGCGATGCTTATTTCCTGTTCACGATCGCAATGACGTGTTCGCGATCGCAAACTCTCGTGGGATAGCGCGACCGGCTACCAACGCAGAGACCCGGTAAGTCGCGACCGCGCGTGCGAGAATACATTTTTAAAGCGCGAACAAGAAAAATACTTCTGTTTCGCGGCAGGTTGCGAAAGTTTTGACATTTTCACGCTCTCCGCGGAACGCGAAAATGTCAAAATATTGCAAATTCCGCGAGCGGAACGAAATTTACCGCCCAGGCCTCCTATTAAGACCTCGCACATTCCATGTTACCAGTTTAATAGTACCACCTTGCCTATTCTTGACCTGCTATTTTCACTACTACAAAGACAGCCGACATCTAAATTCACTGTAGTGACCTTTACATGTAATCTGCACTGTACCTGCACCCAAACATTAACAAACATCCCGCCCCCCACCCACTTCAGCACCCACATCATGCTAAAACCATTCCAAAAACATGTAAACATAACCCCCTTACAAAACATTTTCCAAATGCAGAAGTGGGGTTCACCCATAGGGGTACACCAGAGTGCAATCATTCTCCCAGGTGTCAGGGAGGTGGCCGAACAAGTACAGTGTAACAGCTTGCCAGTCCTGTATTCTTCTATGACAGGGCCTGTCTGTATAGAGTCATTAACAGCTATGCCATTAAAATACTTATGTACTGATAGGCAAGTGTGTGATCAAAGACCATATGGAGATATTGCCACCTTGGTTGCCCCCATCACCCACCAACCATCTTCTCTGGCCCCGAGCTGCTATTCCCACCCTTATAGCAGCGGGAGAGGACCATAGAACAGTATGAGAGTCTCAGCATAGCGACGACCTTCATTCCCCTTCATTCTTCGGGCCATCTGATGTGTTGTGTCGGCTAAGCATACTTCACGACAGATTTAGGGCGTGTATATATCCTAGCTTTGCCTTCTGATCCAATTCATAACTGGCCAGGGTACAACATGTTATATGGGATGTTCTCTGCCAGTAGCAATTTCTCGAGAGGCTGGAATTCCCGCCTAGCTGCCTGGACCCTTGCAGTAAAATCCGGGTAGAAGGCCAAGTTGCTTCCATGATAGTTTATAGTTGCCATTCTGTGAAAAGTTGGCCTTGTATATGCTGTCCACTAATTAAAGTGGGCACCCTGTACCAGTCCAAACAAACCTTATGGTGATTTAAGAAGTCACAAATAACCTTGGAAAGCTATCCAAGTGGTGGCTGTGGAGAGCAGCCTTCAGGCTTAGTCTTGAAGGAATGTTAAGCAGCTTGTTTTACCAGAATGTAACCTTATGGTATTGATGAAATGAAACGAGAACCACACAGTAGTTATAACAATATGTATTTATTAATACATATTGTTATAACTACTTTTAGTGTGTTTTATTAATAAATACTACTGTATTTATTAATAAAACACACTAAAAGTACAACACAGTATCTTCTAAATGAAGATACTCACAAAGCACACCATACTGTAACACAGAAACAATGGTAAGTAGCAATAATATACTAAATCCTGTCTTAGAGGTGGTCACACCTCCCTGTGACAGGATGCCTATTGTTCTGCCTTCCCCTGCTCAAGTTTGGCTTAGCAGCAGGAGGGAAGAAATGTGTCTCTGGTCGGCAGGAACCATTTTGGGCTGCCCAGGACTAGAAGGCTGGTACAGGGAACACCAGGGACCTCACAAAACTCGTTTCTGAGGTGTGGAATCATACCTCCCACACCGATTACTGGTGTAGGGGCAGGATTCAAAATGTTTGACACCAAACACAATAGGGTTACTTTCATCCGTTTTAGGGTTGGCCATCACCTGGACACATAATGCCACTCTATATGTCCTAAATGGTTGCAGCACTAACAACCCGGGAGAATGGACTCCATACGCTGCAAGGGTGTCCTGCTCATGCGGTGGCATCCTCTCACTTAGAACCAAGCACTTCAGGATTGTCAAGGCCTGCTATAGGGGTGACTTATAGGTTTTAAGTGTAGTGACCCTTAGATATAATAAACCTATATCCTAAGTAAGTGGTGCAGGCACCAACTTACACAAGCTGCAATGGCAGGCCTGTAGTTCCATTTTGCATGGCTTCTCATGGGTGGTATAATACATGCTTCAGCCCATGGGAGGATTCTGGGGTACCTATGCCCTGGGTACATGGGTACCATATATTAGGAACTGATAAGGGTACCCCAATATCCAATCTGGAGTGTACCTAAGTACATTACATTACAGTTTAGGGAGAAAGCAGATAGACTGGGATCCTGATAAGCAGGATCTCAGTCAGACTTGTCAAAAACAGTGTAACATGAAGCAAAACCTGGGGGTAACCATAAGAAGCAGATCCTACTTTCCTACACTTGCTCATGTGCCAGGCGTAGGACTGAATCGCAGTCCCTATAATTTAGCAGCCATGCGAAGATCGGCTTTCAGTGGAGCGCCCGGAGACGGGTGCACCCCCAGCAATCGGTGAGCTCTTTCTACGATTAGCATCATCGACAGGTTTCCCGCTCCAAAAATCTCCTCTAGCATTTCCTCAACACAGGGCTCCAGTTTTCCTGTATTGTTCAACTCTGGCAGGCCCGTGATCCGTAGGTTATTGCGCCTTAGCCTAGCTTCAAGGTCCTCATTCTTGGCCTGGATGATCGCAAGTGCCTTTTCCATGTTGAGGGTTTTGGATGAGACACTTTGCAGGCTGTCCTCTGCATTGGAGATTCGCTTTTCCACTTGTGATCCATTCTCAGATTGAGGGCGTCAATTTTTCCATCTATAGATTGCAGTCTGCTCAGCATTGCAAGGAGAGTTGCCTCAAGCGACGGCGCGCCCTCGGATGGGGCATCGAGCTCAGAATCCGAGGTTGCCCTCTGCTGTGACTTGCCAGGCTTCCGCAGTACAAAAGTAAGACAAGATTGGTTCCTGTCTGTCTTGGCCATTTTGTCCATACAGGCCTGTGGCGCTCTGCAAGGATCACCTCACGCCAGCCCACTGCCCCCCGCCGCCTTTGCCGTCCCTGTGGGTCACACGCTATGCCAGGAGCCTTCCACAGGATGCAGAGGATCCTGTACAGGTCCACTGGGCAACTTCTATAGCCTGCAACAGTGTGTACTGCAATGAAGACTGTTCAATACTGCCACACTAGGTGTGCGCGCCAGTGTGCGTCGCTCTCCAGTTTATCTAATGATCTCTGCTCTGCTTTTGTCAATGTTTTTCTTATTGATCTTTAGTATTTCCTCGTTGGGAGATAGGGGAGCATGGTGTGATGTGTTTTACTTAGATGATCCCACCGCTAGCCCCTCCTGGTCGAGCAGCCGCACCAAGAGCCGTCAGCCCCCATCACTCCATGCTGTGCACCTTTAGTCGCCTCAGCCCCTAATGCAGGTCTAGAGCGTCACAGGGCGCCCCCAAGCTTGATCAAGGCAGTGCAAAACTCAGTTCCCATGCTCTATGGCTACTTGCAAACTCTATCAGCCGCACTTAGCCCCATTCATAGGCCCTGACCTCACAGCAGGGAGGCATCTCCTACTGTAATGTTGGGCTGAGTTTTGCTTGTCCCACGCCGTGTCACATACACCCTCCGGCAGGTCCGTGCCACGCTCTTCTCAGGGTGTAAGCTCTCACCCGCAGTCCTGCAGCACTGCGGAGATCATGAGAGGATGCCACGCCCCGTCCGCAGGCCCCAGGCTGCACGCAGCCACCGGGGATTGCTGTCAGTGGCAGCCACCCTGCTCCCCAGCAGGCGTTCGGATATGGTGTCGTCCTCACAGCAGTGCGTGGCTCTCACAAGCTTATATACCGCCCCCGCAACAGCTCTTGTCACCTTCACTCAGCGAGGAGGCCGACTGTGTCTCGTGCTCGCCATGTTTCACTCGGCACCGCGGCAGCACCGATTGTCAATCACAGGATTGCAGGCTTTCTACCACACTTCCAGGCTACACCCCCGCCATACAGCATAAGTGTGCTTCGATTTAATGCACAGGATGGCACACTGCATGCAGGATTATAACCAGATAGGATGTTCGGCTGGCAGAGCTTCACTATAGCGCAGCCATCTTGCCGTGCGCCCTCTAGCGCCCACAAAGTTGCTCAATATTTGAGAATGTTTTTTGTTAATGTAATCCTCAATGTAGATATCAACAATTTTAAATAGTTTACAGAAAAGTTAATTATAACTATGATAAGATTAAAGTACGACCATAGCAAAGAATAGATAACCATGTATACTGGCCCTTCAAACACAACATAAAATAAATTTAGTCAAAGGCAAAACAACATGAGCAAGTGAAAAACACATCCCACCTTCTTAGACTTTTTAAAACAATGTGGGGGCATATTTACAAGGAGGCAATAATAAATTATCGCCGCTTTAGCGGCCGTTTTTGGACGAAAAGCGGCGATAATTTTATCGCCTAATTAGCAAGGTCACGCTAACGCGTGAAACCTTGCTTTAGCGTGGGGATTCCTAACGCCCAGCTTTGCATCTCTAATGAGATGCAAAGTGGGTGTTCCTGACCTGACATGACAGGAGAAATGTCGCTAAGCGACATTTCTCCTATCATCAAGCCCCACGCTATGAAGCATAGCGTCAGGAAAAGTAGCGATAACCCCTGTTATCGCTACTTTCCTTACGCCTGCTTCAGGACTGACTTAGCCATGCTATCCTATGGAAGGTGGATATCATGGCTAAGTTTGTGAGTCCCTATCAACAAGCTAACGTGAGATTATCGCTGGGTTTCCAGCGATAATCTCACGTTAGGCAGTTAGCGTGAGGATTTTTATCGCTGAGGAGATAAGCGTTGCTAATAGCACGCTACCTCAGCGATAAAAATCCACGTTACCCGGCGATAATTATCCTCACGCTAAGAGCGCTGAGCGATAATTATCGCCGGTTGTTGCTGATATGCCCCGTGGTTCTCTGTCAGGTTTGCTGCTTAGATATGCCAGGGAGATGATCATATATGCCACAGATCTTCAAAATGTGCGAATATATTATATTGCGTACCTGTTGAGTGTGTTCATGATGAAGTGAGAATGCAACCAGATTGCTAAGTGCCCCAGTGTTTTTTAATATATTCCAATATGGCTCCCTGTGCCAATTCTGTTTGTTAAATATGCAGAGACGAATCAGACGACATTAGCAATGTGAGCAGGAACGCCAACAGAAAATGTGTGTGTAAATAACTTAGGGGGCATATTTACAACGAGGCGATAAAAAATGATCACCGCTTTAGCGGACGTTTTCGGCCAAAAAGCAGCGTTATCGCGTGAAACCTTGCTTTAGCGTGGGGATGTCTAACGCCCAGCTTTGCATCTCTAATGAGATGCAAAGTGGGCGTTCATGACCTGACATGATAGGAGAAATGTCGCTAAGCATAGAAGCATAGAACTGTGTAAGAAATTGGGTTTCTGGTTGAGGCGGGTGAAACACTTCTCCAGCAGAAACCACAATCCTTGTCAGGGTGAAGTCAGAAGCAGACCCCAAATTAACCTGTGCTCAACTCTCTGGTAGCTTGGCACAGAGTAATCAGGTTTAAATTAGAGGCAATGTGTAAAGTATTTATGCAGCACTTTAAATAGAAATAAAGTGAACACACTACACAAGTGTTCTGCTTGGGTTTTCGGATCAGATAGAACCCGCTCATCAGAGCCTCACTAATCCAGCCAGAATGTTACCCCCTCCCTAGAACCTATTTACAATCCTGCAACCACATATATCTATCACCTAAGGACAGGGGATTCCTACTATGCATACCAAGACCTCACAATCGGCGGCCTCGCGATCCCATACGGATCCAGACCTCTCTGCCCATACGACAGTATCACAAGTGGCGGCCTCGCGGTCCCATACGAACCCAGACCTCTCTACCCAGACGGCAGTCTCAGCACAATCGGCGGCCTCGCGATCCCATACGGATCCAGACCTCTCTGCCCATACGACAGTATCACAAGTGGCGGCCTCGCGGTCCCATACGAACCCAGACCTCTCTACCCAGACGGCAGTCTCAGCACAATCGGCGGCCTCGCGATCCCATACGGATCCAGACCTCTCTGCCCATACGACAGTATCACAAGTGGCGGCCTCGCGGTCCCATACGAACCCAGACCTCTCTGCCCATACGACAGTATCACAAGTGGCGGCCTCGCGGTCCCATACGAACCCAGACCTCTCTACCCAGACGGCAGTCTCAGCACAATCGGCGGCCTCGCGATCCCCTATGAATCCAGACCTCTCTGCCCATACGACAGTATCACAAGTGGCGGCCTCGCGATCCTATACGAATCCAGACCTCTCTACCTAGACGGCAGTCTCATACGACAGTTCATCCTATGATCACCATAACATACAAAAAGGGAATCCGTCTCACTATTCATCAGATCACACAAGGATTGCCAGTTCAAGCATAGCCTGTTCTCAGGTTCGAGGGGCTCCTCTTTCCCTTATTCAGTTACCACTTACCTGATCAGGGTTAACATCTGTTCATGTAGCCGCAGCTGACTAGAAGAATAGGCTACCCTCTTATACAAGAACACGCAGCACATGTTGGTTCACTACAAACTGGATACTTTATTACTCATTACATACACAATCACATAACATTACGATATAACACATAACCTGCAAAGAAAAGTGAAAGATTAAGTTGTACACTCTAATAAGAAAGGGTCGACATCACCTTAGTAGTATGTAGCCTGCACTCGGTGGTCATCTAGGTTCCCTTCTCGTCTGTGCCTCGGCTCGCCTGGAATCACCCTTCTCCGAGTCACTGGGACCTCTTCCTTATCGGCTACTCTCTCCTCTCTGGCTATTCTGCTAGGAAAGCATCTGTCTCTCGGTTCTTCTCCGCCTTCAAGATGGCGTCTGTCTTCCCTGGAATAAGTAGTAGCTTTACTGCTAACGGCTAGATGCCGCCTACGGACTGAACATGTAACTGCCTCAGACTTTCACTAATATAGAGGTGCGTTTCCTCATGGAAAATTCCGGCCCGTAACCTGCCGCCCACCAAATTCTTGTACCTCTCCGTACCAAGGACACTTTCCCAGCCGGCCGGCCTGATGTAGTGTCTTCGGCATGAAGAAAAATACAATCCTTCGATAAGGGCCGGCCTGAACCGGTTCTCTCCAAGCGAATAACACCTCATAACTAAAACATTACGTTTGACCTAGAAGCATCCCAAGCTGCCGGAGCAGAAAGAAAGATGGAGTCTCTCCCGTTTGAGGCCTACCAGGCCTGAATTCAGCACAGCTCCATGAAATACCCTCGCTACAGGACAGGTTATCCCTAATACTAACGAATCTATGCCCTAGGCTATGTGTGCGAGCCCTGATCTATGGGGAAGAGCACAGAATCATGTCGAAGTGCCTAGTAAATAGGCTCCATTCACTACTCTAACCCCTAGACTTGAATGGTAAGAGACTGAAGTCACATTTAATCATCTTTTCCTCACAAGAAGGCCGGGAAAATCGAGCAGAACATTTCACCCTTGACTTCAGTCTATTATACATTCATTAAACAGAACTAATATCTGTGGAAGAATAATATGAAACAAGACTAACTGATCTATGTCTAGTACCAGGTGTGCAGAATTGAAGTAGTGAAGGAATACACTGAATAAAGCAACAGATAGAAATCAAAATGCCAATAGCAATCAGAATACCTCCTAATATTTGACGTAACAAATGCAAATCAGGTAACCAATTAAAGAGCCAGTCAAACCAGCCCTGGTCAATGTGTTTTCTAACTTCTTCTGTCAAGTCATGTAATTTATCAATGTGAGCCTGAATGGATTTTGTATGATCCGACAAGTTAAAACAACAAAGACCCTCAAAATCAGAACAATTGTGTCCATGTTTAAGCAAAAGATAATCAATGGCCGCTCTATTTTGCAAGATAGCCCTACGTTCACCCTGGGCGTCTAATAGCATGTCAGACAGGACTGTAGAAGTATGATTGATGGATTTTACCATCCAGCAGGCCATTTTCCCAATAGATTTGGCATTATAAACTGCCAAAGCCGGAACACCAACAATTGAAACAGCCAGGCTAAGGTATTCAGACTTGGAATATAAATGCAAAGATGAGTCACAATCCTCCTGTAACCTCACTGTATCTCGAATCACACGAGAGTTGGCATTCGGATGTGACGAAAACATTAGTAAGCTCAGTCTAGTAATGGCACAAGGGCCTCCAGAAATATTTGCGGGGATATATGGCCAGGAAGTATTACCACATGAGAAAAGCCATCCGGCAGGTAGTAACATCGTGCGATAGTGACTGGGGGTAACTACCATACTCTTGCAAGTCATGTTATTCTGAACAGTAGTACATGTTTTCGGTGTCCTTTGAAGGCACAAAGTCCGTTCATGAGCGGTGAATGAAGTGGCACCTTTCGATTTTAAACGCATACATTCAGAAATCGCACTAGGATCACAAGTAAGGAAAAAACATAAATCGCCCTGTGTGATATTATAGGTAACTATTTGGGACTGGATGGGGGGTATCGGGTCTGACAGTACAGTACACAAGGGGCAATACTCATGGGCAGCGAAATCGCCCAGAAGAACATTGGGGCGAGCATTTGATATATTAAAAATATGAATCAAAGTCTCCAATGAAGCAGGGACAGCAACTAAACAAGTTGCCAGTATATCCGTCACCGATCTCATCGATGTCAAGCAGAAATGAGGGGCGTTAGTCACTTGCTTGGCCAATGTAATCCAAAAGTTCGGCGACGAATCCCACGCAGCGAAGGAACGCGACACTCGGGTTCTCAACTCAGCCCGGGTTGATGGGATCCCTCCTCTCTCGTCGTACCAGCCCAAAAGGAGTCCAACGCCGACACATCCTGCAGCAACAGTCCAAAGAATGATCTGAAAAAGAATCAAATACAGGCATTATTCATTCTCGTAAGTAACATTTGTCAGCCGGGACTGCTTCCCAGCTATCTTTCCCTGGTCTCATAACTAAAATGGTGTTGTCTTGACCGGTTGCAATGACTTCTGCTTGTTCAGGGGGATTCTTAGGCGACTGCACCCAAACTCTGGCCCCAGGATTATCTGTGGAGCCAAAACCTTTCTGGCCTCGTACAGTTAGCAACGTTGGGGCAGTGCCTTTTGTCATCTCACCACTGAAGACAGGCATTATTAGCAATTGAGCCACTCGGTCAGTTTGATGTATCAGTAAGTCAACCTCACTGCTATTCAGCAGGAGCACCTTAATCTCTCCCTGATAATCACTGTCAATGATTCCTCCAAGCACCTGAATGCCTTTTACAGCCAGCCCCGATCTAGGGGCGATTAATCCGAAATTTCCAGTTGGTATATGAACACCAACACCGGTTTCAATGATGACTCGATCCTTACTTTTTATAACGGTGTCATTCATGGCATGCAAGTCTAAACCTGCCGACCCTGGGGTCGCTCTACATGGAGCCAAAGCTCCGGGAGTAATCTCCCAGTACATCACAGTCTCTCTGATCTCATTGGGCTTAGCATCAACATTCGGAGGAAACAAACGCATAAGTGGGGATTCAGCATTTCTATCCCCGTACCAACCAAGTAAACAACTCCGATCTGCTAATGCTTTCCTGGCTGTAGTCCCCAGGATTAGGAGATCAAGAGCAGGAGGCAGATCATTTTCTTATAACGCGGCTAAGCTCTGGAACTCCCTCCCTCTACAACTCAGACGCGACCCGAACCTGCTTTCCTTTCGGAAAAAGCTCAAATATTTCTCTTTCACTGACTAATCACCCCCGGCGTCTTTGCATTATGAGGTACTATCTTTTTTCTAGTAGCGCTTGGACGCCCTTGGTCAGCAGTCGCGCTTTATAAAACTCCTTTTCATTTCATTTCATTCAAAAGGACGGTTATTTAAAATCAATAACGCTTGAGGCAAAAAGTCTCGCCAATTCTTATACTTGTCATCTGTTAATTTGCGTAATTGGTCTTTCAGCAGGCCATTCAACCTCTCCACAAGACCCGAGGCCTGTGGATAATATGGTATATGAAACACCCATTCAATATTGTTTTCCACACAGAATTCCTGTACCAATCTTCCACGAAAATGGGATGCATTATCAGATTGAATTTGGAATGGTACACCATAATACATCATAATCAATTCCAATGTTTTAATAGTATTCAATTGGGTAGCTTGCTTACAGGGAAGGGCCACCAACAGACCACTGTATGTATCAACAATGGTGCAAACATATTGACAATTCCTACACAAATTTGAGCGGGCAATTTCCCGCGATGTAAATGACCTTTAACAATTTGGGGCACTTTGCGCTGCCTGATATGCTGACAAATGGGACAATGTAGAATAACATTTTTGATTAAATCTAGGGGAATATAAATTCCTCGATCAGCAGCCCACCTGCTAGTGGCTTTCTCTCCAAAGTGTCCTGCTTTCTGGTGGGCCCATTTCGCCAATCCCGCAATATCAGAATCTTGCGTGTCCACCACTGCCTCAGCAATTTTAGATTTCTCATCTGCAATATTATGAAAGAATTTGTCAAGAGAGTCTATCGGGGTATGAGCATCCACATGGAAGATTGTAACAGTACTCTGTGGGAGCATTTCCCAAATCTCCTGCCATAATTCTTTTCCCCACAGTTCTTTTGAATGGATTTTCCAACTATGGGAATGCCAAGTCGGTAACCAAACTGCCAGTCCATTGGCAGTAGACCAAGAATCGGTAAAAATATGACATGTGCCAGGTAACTCTTGTTTCAGAACTTGATAAACAGCATAGAGTTCAGCAAATTGACTGCTCTTACCCTCACCAGTTGTACTCAGCAATTTTTGTGTGATCGGATTATAGGACACTGCCTTCCAATGCCGTTTCGTCCCTATGAACCTTGCTGAACCATCCGTAAACCAGACATGGTTTCTGTCCTCTGCGGACAAATCATCAAAAGGTTTACCCCACTTAACAGGAGACTCCTGTACTAGAGGTACGGAACATTCACTCTCAGTCTCAGTTGATGGCGCCCGTGCCACCTGCTCATGCAAAGATGCAACTCCTTTTTGTCCCACACGTGCCCTGTCTTGTATATACCATTTCCATTTAATCACACTCGCCTCTTGAGCGTGTCCAATTCGGTGAGTTTTCGGCGAACTCATAACCCACTGCATGATAGGAATTTCAGGTCGCAAAACTATATCATGTCCCAAAGTCAATTGCTCGGTATCCACCAGAGCCCAATAACATGCAAGTAACTGTTTCTCAAAAGGTGTATAACGCTCACCAGCATCAGGTAACTTTTTAGTCCAAAAACCTAACGGTACTCTACTCTTGCCTTGTTTCTGCCACAAACTCCAATTCGCATAAAGGCCTTGTACAGACACATTCAAATCCACATCACCATCACATACAGGCCATAAATCCAGAGCATGCTGAATTGCTTCTTTTGCCAGACTGAACGCATCTTGCTGTGGTTTACCCCATTCAAATGCATTCTTTTTACGAGTGACCTGGTACAAAGGGGCCAATATTTGACTCAAATGAGGAATATGCTGGCGCCAAAAACCAAACAAACCAATGAAGCTTTGGGCTTCTTTCCTATTTCTCGGAACTGCAAAATCAAGAATTTTCTGTTTAACCTGAGGGATCACTTCTCGGTGCCCTTCATGCCAATTAATACCCAAAAATTTCACAGCCTGGGACGGACCTTGCAATTTATCCGGGTTGATTTCCCAACCTTTCTCACGCAAGCACTCAATGACTCTATCCAATTGGGTCTGAACTTCCTCTTGTGATTCGCCTTGGATCAAAATATCATCAATATAGTGACATATCTGAATTTGCGGATGAACCGGTACCTCAGCCAGATGCTCTGCCACCAGCCGGTGACATATCGTAGGACTATGCACATAGCCCTGGGGAAGACTTCTAAACGTCATTTGACGCCCGTTCCACGTAAAACTGAATTATTCCTGACACTCAGGGGCAATCGGAATCGAAAAGAAAGCATTAGCAATATCAATGGACGCATACCATGTACCTGGATGTTTTTGGATTCTTTCAATTAGGGTAATAACATCCGGTACTGCAACAGTCAAAGAGGGTGTGTGTCTATTCAATTCTCGATACTCAACAGTCATGCGCCAAGAATTATCACTCTTACGTACAGGCCAAACAGGATTATTCCAAGCAGAAGTAACTGGGGTTATAACTCCTGCATCCACCAACTCCTGAATAGTGGTACTAATCTCTTCATGACCACCTGGAATACGATACTGCTTCTGACGAACCACTTTTGTCGCCTGGGGAACTTTTATGGGGGGCATTCTTAAACGACCAACCCGTACAGGCCTGGACGATATATAATGTTTAGTTCCAAATTGGTAACATCCATCATCTAAGTGCAAAGTCATTCCTTTCAAAATATCAATTCCAATTATGAATTCTAAGAGTGGCACCACTAATACAGAGTATTCTTTTCTAGGAATTCTACCTATTCTCATTTCAAGTAAAGTTTGAACTGCGGGAGTTTCCTTTCCACCTAATCCGGTAATTGTAAAAGGCTGACCTTTAAACTTCTTTGATTTTCCATGAATAAGAGTGGCCTCCGCTCCTGTATCTACCAATGCTCGGGCCCTTTGGATATTACGATGTCTCCAATAAATATCAATATCTACATAGGGTCTATTATCTCTGTGAGCCCATCTGTGTACTGGAGCTTGACCTATTTCCTAGTCCTTTTTACTGTGTTCTGTGTACCAGGATAAATCAGGATAAAGACTCTCACGTTTCCTAGGTATCGATACCTCCTGTTCATATCCATCTCCATTACGAAATGGATTACTGTTCTCTGCATTGTACTGCGGGTTTCGATCGGCCAATATGTGTCGATCCTCTCTCCTTCTCAACTCAGGGGATTGATCCCTATCATCTCTACGTCTGCTGTTAACATAATCATCTCTCCCCCTCTCTCTTTCCCCCTCTCTCTCTCTGTCTCTCTCACGACGGGGGGACAAATCACTACATAACGTCGATCATCACGACGATCAGAGCGCCCACGGCGGTCGTCATCACCGCTACCGTCAGAACAACCACGATCACACTCAGTTGTCCGAACACGCCGGGCACCCTCCTTTCGATCCAAGCCACGTTTGCGAAACATTTCCCACAAACGAGCAGTAGTCTCACCATCAATGTCCTCCTTCCGCACACCATCGGCCATAAGACCAAAAAACATATCACGTCTAGTAAGTTTATTGTCACCAGGAGTACGAGTGTCAGGCCGGGACTGCCGTTCAGGTTTAAACCATTCACCCAACTCACCGAGTTGGCGTACCGATTCCAGCACCACAGATAACATGTTACCAGTCTGATTAATCAATAAAGTCATCATGACCTGCTTATAAGCAACAGGGGAAGAACGAATAATACGATTCCGCACAGAAGATGTCAAGAAACCATCAAGCAACCTGTCGGCAGTATTTAGAAAAATTGCCGTTTTCATCACCTCCTCTTTGAGACGTTGCGCAGCATCGCGCAAAGTATACCACGGTTTGTCATTCGTAGGCCAGTCAGACTCAGTAGGATATTTTTTATTACAACCAGTTCATAAAGGCGCACCATCCATGTGAGTAAGGTGTCACCAGCTCGCTGCCGAAATCGCTGCAAAATATCACTAATTTCTTGTTGAGTAAAATCCTCCAAAGAGTCTAAAGCAATACCATTCGGAGCACCGGGAGCCTGCTGCACCTTCCGCCGAAAAACTGGATGCACCGAGACCGCGGGACGAGCATCACAAGGAGCTCAACCAGTACACGTAGAGGAACAATCAGTGGAAGAAGCATCGACCCCGCTCGAAGGACGAGCGCAATCACGGGGTGCACCATCAGAGGCGCAAGAAGCAGATTTATAAGCACGGCCGGAGCAAGAGGACTCGCGCTTGGCAGACTCCTCACCCGAGGAAGGAGAATCACTCGAGTTCCAGATATTACCATCCCATTCATCAGGATTCCAATCCAGTCCGGCTTTCGCCACGACCAGACGCACCTTTCGCGTCGAAACCCGACCACGCCGATTCTTGTATTTATAACGAGCAATTCGCACAGCCGCCCTCTCGGCAATAGTTTGGTACGTCTCAAGTTTATCAGCAAGCAACTTATTTTGACACCGCAACAAAGTATGAGCATTCTGAATCTCAACAAAGTTCGCTTCCAAATCCTTATGCAAGTTCTGTAACTTCAACAACCTCTCATGCAGAATTCTGTACGCAGACAGAACAATCCAACCTCTGCGCCCCAAAACGGGAAGCTCATCACCCTTAGATACCGGCACCTTCTGTAAACAAGTAATCACATTAGCCGGCTCCGCCAGCTCCAAAAAAGAATTCCAATTCTCACTCAAACCAGTAGAATCAGCCCACTCACGGGCTAAGGCTTCATAAGGCGTTGAATCCCAGCCGGGAATATCAACGGGCAACTTAAAAGTAGATTTCGACTTTCTAGAAAACATCTCGGAAAAGAAAGAAAAAGAGAAAAAGAAAGAGAAAAGAAAACTACACGCAGGTAGATACAAATAATATACAAACAAAACCACGCACGCGCCGAAGGCAAACACGATACAACCACAACGCACACAGGTTTCGTAAACGGTTCGTGACGCCAAATGTTCTGCTTGGGTTTTCGGATCAGATAGAACCCGCTCATCAGAGCCTCACTTACCCAGCCAGAACGTTACCCCCTCCCTAGAACCTATTTACAATCCTGCAACCACATATATCTATCACCTAAGGACAGGGGATTCCTACTATGCATACCAAGACCTCACAATCGGCGGCCTCGCGATCCCATACGGATCCAGACCTCTCTGCCCATACGACAGTATCACAAGTGGCGGCCTCGCGGTCCCATACGAACCCAGACCTCTCTACCCAGACGGCAGTCTCAGCACAATCGGCGGCCTCGCGATCCCATACGGATCCAGACCTCTCTGCCCATATGACAGTATCACAAGTGGCGGCCTCGCGGTCCCATACGAACCCAGACCTCTCTACCCAGACGGCAGTCTCAGCACAATCGGCGGCCTCGCGATCCCATACGGATCCAGACCTCTCTGCCCATACGACAGTATCACAAGTGGCGGCCTCGCGGTCCCATACGAACCCAGACCTCTCTGCCCATACGACAGTATCACAAGTAGCGGCCTCGCGGTCCCATACGAACCCAGACCTCTCTACCCAGACGGCAGTCTCAGCACAATCGGCGGCCTCGCGATCCCCTATGAATCCAGACCTCTCTGCCCATACGACAGTATCACAAGTGGCGGCCTCGCGATCCTATACGAATCCAGACCTCTCTACCTAGACGGCAGTCTCATACGACAGTTCATCCTATGATCACCATAACATACAAAAAGGGAATCAGTCTCACTATTCATCAGATCACACAAGGATTGCCAGTTCAAGCATAGCCTGTTCTCAGGTTCGAGGGGCTCCTCTTTCCCTTATTTAGTTACCACTTACCTGATCAGGGTTAACATCTGTTCATGTAGCCGCAGCTGACTAGAAGAATAGGCTACCCTCTTATACAAGAACACGCAGCACATGTTGGTTCACTACAAACTGGATACTTTATTAGTCATTACATACACAATCACATAACATTACGATATAACACATAACCTGCAAAGAAAAGTGAAAGATTAAGTTGTACACTCTAATAAGAAAGGGTCGACATCACCTTAGTAGTATGTAGCCTGCACTCGGTGGTCATCTAGGTTCCCTTCTCGTCTGTGCCTCGGCTCGCCTGGAATCACCCTTCTCCGAGTCACTGGGACCTCTTCCTTATCGGCTACTCTCTCCTCTCTGGCTATTCTGCTAGGAAAGCATCTGTCTCTCGGTTCTTCTCCGCCTTCAAGATGGCGTCTGTCTTCCCTGGAATAAGTAGTAGCTTTACTGCTAACGGCTAGATGCCGCCTACGGACTGAACATGTAACTGCCTCAGACTTTCACTAATATAGAGGTGCGTTTCCTCATGGAAAATTCCGGCCCGTAACCTGCCGCCCAACAAATTCTTGTACCTCCCCGTACCAAGGACACTTTCCCAGCCGGCCGGCCTGATGTAGTGTCTTCGGCATGAAGAAAAATACAATCCTTCGATAAGGGCCTTCCTGAACCGGTTCTCTCCAAGCGAATAACACCTCATAACTAAAACATTACGTTTGACCTAGAAGCATCCCAAGCTGCCGGAGCAGAAAGAAAGATGGAGTCTCTCCCGTTTGAGGCCTACCAGGCCTGAATTCAGCACAGCTCCATGAAATACCCTCGCTACAGGACAGGTTATCCCTAATACTAATGAATCTATCCCCTAGGCTATGTGTGCGAGCCCTGATCTATGGGGAAGAGCACAGAATCATGTCGAAGTGCCTAGTAAATAGGCTCCATTCACTACTCTAACCCCTAGACTTGAATGGTAAGAGACTGAAGTCACATTTAATCATCTTTTCCTCACAAGAAGGCCGGGAAAATCGAGCAGAACAACAAGAAAAATCCAATCGATAAAGCCAGAGCTATGCAGTGTTAAAGATTTAGGTGAAAATAGCGCCAAAAGGCAGAAAGCCTTAACTGTAGTTATCTGGTCATGCCGGACTGGGCAAAGTCACAAGTTCAGGCTGACCGCGATGGAGCGTGGGCTGGCTAAAGGGACCCTCAAAGTTTGCAAACAAAGATTGAGGATGTGCCATACAGAAGAGGCAATGCGTGCTCATGGCGGAGAGATGCGCAGCTCAGCGGCACTTCTCGGGAGCTGCGCTGGGCAAGGTGATATCCTTGCATGGAGATGCGTTGGTTCTGATCGGCTGCGATAGCTGATGCACAGTCCTTGTGTGGGGAACTCTGCACAGCAGAGGCAATGTGCCAGTTCCGAGGACGATGCATCAAGCAGCAAAGGCAATGCTCTGCTTCTGCGGTAGATGTGCTGCTGAGGAGATTAGTCAGTTCTGCTGGATCCATAGATTTTTTGGGGGGGCTGAGGTGTATAGTGCAAACTCAACCCAAAGGTATCAGAGTGCTTTCCTTGAGCACCAGTTGTGGTACAGGCAGGCACATTAATTTTTGTTAGGCACTGGGGGATTAAGTGAATTGACCAGAATCACAGGATGTTGAATGTCCCTGCCAAGACTTGAAACAGGTTCCCCAGCTTCGAGCTCAACTGCTTTAGCCATTAAGCCATGTGGCCTGGCAGAGCACCTACAAACCCACTTCCAAGGGTCCAGAACTGGGGTGACACCACTTAAGCAGGGCTCACAGATGGCATAGTCCAGGTGCTAGGTTCAAGGTTGTTGAGGACCTGTTATGTACCTGAGACTTCTGATCAAGAGGCAAGCCAAATAGCCCATGAAGTCACTGTGGGGTCCTGGGTTTAGAGATGCAGGTCCAGTCCTTCTCACCCAGGCAAGAGGTCAACAGGGCGGCAGGTCAGCACAGCAGGGGAGCAGTCCTTCAGAACAGCAGGCCAACAGAGTGGCAGTCCTTTCAGCAGCACAGCAGTCCTTCTTTGCAGAGTCCACAGATCCAGAGTTATACGGAACAGTTGGGGTCTATCGTCCAATATTATACATATTGCCCACTTTGAAGTGGAGGAATCTTACAGACGTTTCCACTCCCCTGGGGAGTCATACCCCCTTCCTCCCTACCCTGGCCCCAGCTTGCCTGGGGTCACAAAAGACTAGTGTAAAACCCTTTGTGAGTGTGCTCAGGCAGTGTCTTTGTGATGTGCAATTGTGGTAGGTGACAGCTCCTTCCCTTCATCAAGTCAGAGAACGCCCATCTTGGTAGCACCTATAACCCTTTGTCTCGCTATCTTGGAGCAATAGACAGAGACCAACTGCCAGCTACACCTCGTCACGTGACCCAGGAACAAGCTGCAGACACCAAATGGTTAGCATGAACAAATGCCAACTTTCTAAGTGTGGCATATTCAGTATTGTGATTACAAATCTGACTTTACCATTAAAGAGGGCTTTTAATTACAATTCTTTAGACACCCAACTCAACCTGCTCACCTGCTCCCAATTAGAAGTTACAGCTTATTAAATGTAATAAGGTAACTCCAGTGCTTCCATGTGGCAACATCCCAGAGCATTTGCTTGCCAAGGCTGTTATTTAGCTGTCAAACTTAAGATTTTGCATCAAACCTAATGCCTAGCTTTTTGACCCTAGGCTTTGGCAAAGGAAGAGAACCAAGTGACGATGGACACCAATCGGAGGACACATTTTAAGGCTGCTTGCCCAGGATAAGGACCTCAGTCTTACCTGCATTTAATTTCTGGCAATTGAGGTCCAACCACTGGGTGACCTCTGACAAGCAGGCCCTCAGAGAGACAGCCACACTTGAAGAGTTCTGTGATAGGGTGACAATCAACCGAGTATCATTGGTGTATGATATATCATATGATATCAAAATCATTATGCTCAATGATATCTGCCAGGGGGGCGCATGTATAGATTGAATAAAGTAGGGCTTACAGATGAGCCCCATGGCACCCCCTTCTGCAATGGAAGGACCTGAGATTGAAAAAGTTTCTGCTAGACCGTAAAAGTGTTGTCCTGCAGAAAAGATGCAAACCACTGCAAAGCCTTGTAGCTGACACCACAAATCCACAACCGCTCTAATAGAAGATTGTGGGATACGGTGTTGAAGGTTAGGCTCAGATTCACGCTCAGTCATCCGAATTAACAAATAATGTCATGAAAATCAAATAGTGATAATTGTTTATGATAGATAAGTGTATGTATTTACCAATTTTCATCCAACAATAAATTACTATTTAGAGTGAGGTGCAAAAGTGTTTGCGCTCATAAAAGTAGCACACCTACATGTGACATACAGAAATAGTTGTGTATCACAAAGCTTATTTAATAGATGACCCAGAGAACAAGTTAAGATACAAATTTTATTTGGTTTGCCTAATTAGATGACAGCGTTTCAATCTCTAATGATGATGGGATCATTATCGGGACTACTATTATAAATGAGCCAGAGAAGACGCTATATGTAATTGGGGAGGGAAAGATGAGGGGAGGTGTAACATAAGAAAAAAGGATACATGAATAAAATAATTTTCACACAGGCACATTATATGTGATCAATGGTCACAATATACAACCACTTACTTGATAGCATGTAACAGAATCCTCACGTACATGCAGAGGACTCCAAAGATTGTTGTGAGAGATCTATGAAGAAAAGGGTAAGAAGTAATTGGCATGTTCAATTAGTGCCAGGGAGAGTGAATCTCAGAAGCATAGATAAATACCTGAATTGGTAGAGTGTTTAAACTCGATTGAAGTGCAGGTCCACAAAGAGCAGGATGAATACGACAAAATGCTGTGGGTAAATAACATAACATAACATTGCATACCATAACATAACGTGTATTTATAAACTGCACATTCACCCAAAGGTATCTTGGCGCTGAATAACAGATGTTTATTGTTACACAACTCAATGTTATAAAAACAATTTGAGGAAAGGACCAAGGCAAAGCCTGGGGGTGAGCAAGTGGGATTAGACGACTTCCTTGAGGGAAGTGACATCTGAACCAGCTGCAGAGCAGGGGAAAAGTAGAGTGAAACAAAATAAAGCTTCAGCGACCTGTGGTGCCAGGAGATATGCTGTTACAGTGGACTGTTTCCCAAGAAGAGAAACCACGAATTCGTGAAAGATATGACGTGGCCATTCCACCACATTCAAGTGATTAAATAGCAGTGGATACAATAAAGGACAAACAATTAAAGAGGACTATGCTCTAATACCCTGGACCCAAAGCAACAGCAATCTTAGAGTTATAGAGGCAAGATTGGCAAAACAAAGTTGAGTCAATAAATCTGGTATGATGGAGGAACCAAGGAAAATCAAAACAGTAGAAGATGGAAGAAAAGAGAATTTAATGGAGAGCCATTTTTTGTGTTTAGGCACTAAAGGTGGAGCAGACACAATAGCATAATAAACAGTAAACAAAGAAACAACCCTAAGCTCTGATACCATGGACCTAGAGTAGTGGCTATCTTAGACTAACGTAGGCAAGGTTTGGAAAACCAAGTTAAGGCAGTGATTATTGTTCAGTGGAGGAACCAGGAAAATTTTAACATAGAGGTTATTTAAAAAATAGTAAGAAGATTAAATTAAACCAACGGGGATTTAATAGAGACTCATTAAATAACATGATACATAAAGGAGTAAGTTACTAGAAAAAGTGGCATGTCACATTCATAGGGCTGAATGATTGAATAAGAAAGGCATCAAGAAAAAGTAAAGTCTTCCCAGAAAGTGGCAGAAATGTACAGTATTAATTTGAGTACAGAGAGCAGTTACAGTCTTTGTAAGCAGGAGTTACAGTAGTGTAGTTCAGTCCTACATCCTTTTGAGTCCAGAGTTCATTGTGTTTGGATGAAGTATCCACTTCAGTTCTTCTTTGTTAAGATTGATGTCGCCTCCGCAGGGAGGTGTTGAGAGGATGGAAATCACCTACAAACGTAGATCATTTACTGTGTGGTGCTTTGCCGAAAAATGTACTCAAAAGAGGAACAAAAAGGACGTTGCATCTGAGTCTACTGCGATGTTGACAGATTCTAATCTTAATTTTCGGTGTTGTCTTACCTATGTAGGTAAAGTCTGCAGGGACGGACAATAACATAATCTACATTGTAAGTATTGCAATTAGAAAGATTCTTAAAAACAATCCTCTTATCACCATACAAAAACTCCTTACTCTCAATGGTAAAGGGGCAGACACTACAGTGGTCACATTTATAGTGTCCCAACAATGGAGGGAGTTCCCAAAGACCAGCAATAATATGGGGGGGTTGTATTTCTTGGTAATGCAGCCCAGACCAAATGGTCATTCAAGTGTTTTCCTTTTTTTAATGGCAAACATTGGTGTCTCCAATGCAAGGTCCCCTGCTCATAGGACATGGCAGAACTTGTTGATATCTCACGTTACAATGTTAGAGACTGAAGACAATATTGGACACATATCAGTCTCTTCGGTTTTTCTTTAGATTTGGGTACCAACAGAGACTCTATTGAGCAGTACCAGGCTCTTTTAAGGTATCATCTGATTAGTTGTTAGGGGTAACCCCTATTTAGTAGTTTATATGCCAATGTTTGAACCTCCTTAAAGAAATCATTTTTATGTTTACAATTATGCAGATCCTAAAACATTGGCTGTACATTAAAGAGTCATTAGGGATATGAGGTGAAAATATTCTAGTAATGTGTTTCTCTCTGTGGGTTTAAGGAAGATGGGTGTGTATAATCTTTCATCTTCAACCTTCACTGTGAGTTCTAAAAAGCAAATTCGCTGTCACTATGTTGTATAGTGTATTTGAGATTGTCGGAATTCTGATTGCGCCAATGATGGAAGTCTTGTAACAGTGTGGGAGATACCTGCCAAATCATGAAAACATCCTCTATGTGCCATTTCTACGACAGAATGTCATCACAGTGGGGATTGGATTGGGCCAAAATGATCTGAGATTCAAGGCCATTCATAAATAGGATCGCAAAATTTGGAGCAATGACTGCTACCATTGAAGTGCCCTTCATCTATAGGAAAAACTCATTTACGAGCATAAACAAATTCTTATTGAGGGCTAATTTCAATAATGAAATAATAAATGCAGAAGGAACTTAAAGTGGCCTGATTCTTGTATCAAGATGCTTATGGAAGACCTCTATACTATCGTCCTGAGTGATATTCCTGGATTGTGACTCTATGTCTAAAATCACCAATAGAGAAATGGTCAGATCCAAAAGCTGATCCCCAACTAGGTTAATAAAGTCGATGCTATCCCTCAAGTAACTGCTTGTGTCGGAAGCAAACACTTTAATTAAGAAATCTATGCACTGGCCAGTTGGCTCTAATATACAATTGGTCTACTAGGGGAGAGTCTCTATTCTTATGAATTTTGGGCACAGTATATATCACCAAAGTATGTGGGTTTTTGTGGTTAAGAAAGAGTAATTCATTTGGTCTCACAAAACAGGATTACTTCCCTTCAAGAAGAATCCTTGGGATTTCCTCCTGGATCTCCTTGGTGCGGTCATCGAAATCCTGGTTCAACACCGACCTCATCAATGAAAGGAGACAGCTAAGACTATCAGAAAGAATCTGGAGACAGTACCCCTCTACAACACACCGCGCACTCCTAAGATCTGCACGGCTTTCTTATAAGAAACACATCTTTAGAGAAAAAGCCTCCTTTTTCGTATCCAACTTGACCAAGCCAAGAACAGGCCCAGGGAGCTCTTCAACATGATCAAACTACCCTTACCTCCCTTCCAAACGTTGTGAAGAAATTGTCAACTTCTTTACTGAAAAAGTATAAAAAATTGAGCAATCCCTTAATCTAGTCGGAAATCCGTCTTCCGTACCAACCCACCTTGTTGACTCACTTTGGTCTTGGTTGCAGAGTGTCCGGTACACCGGGGATTGGTACTGCATGGCTCTGGTCGGTCCTGGTGCCTCCACACTCGGTGGGAAGACAGATCTGAGCTCCTAGGGCATGAGTACCTCTTCCTAGTCAGTTGCTGTGCCAGTTGGGCCAGGGAACTGCACGTTGGTGGGCCAGACTATGTAGTTTCGGTGCCTGCAATTTGTAGGGGAGTAGCTCCTCTACTCGGAGGGAATTTAGGCAATTTGCGAAGGCTGGTAGTTCTCTGGGATTCTTAGGAGCCACACAGCAGCAGGATGGGACAGTTCACCTCGACTGTCGAGTCTTAAAGCAGCAGGCAGGGGGTTGTGCCTAGAATCTGCAGCAGGCACTCACTTCTCAGGTTCAGCAGCTCTTCTATGTCCTCTTCATCTTTAGATCCATTGAATTTGAAGTTCTGGGTTCAGGGGTGCCGCCTAATTGCTCAATTTAGGGTTTAAGGGGCATACCATGAAGTATTCAAAGGGCTGCCTACCTGTAGCGTGACTACACTTTTTATATCAACACTTCCTGTGGGAAGTAGGCATAACCCTGAACCTAATAGGCTAATTCTCATTCTCTCCAACACAAGATGGAAGAATTTTAAAAGTGGGGTGCATATCAGCTGGCCCGTCCACGGGGTCGTGCTGGCTGAATGTGGGCACACCTTCTAACCTAACACATTTTCCTGCCTGTCTTGCCGCCAAAAGTGGTGTCAAGACAGCAGGGTTGGCAACTTGGACTAACTGGAGAGGGCTGGGCTGCATTTCAAAAGTGGCAGGGCCTGTGAAGCTTCTCGCTTTGGGATGCCCATCGTGCTTTGAAATGTGGAGAACACCACTGCCCAGAGAAGGCTTTGTTCCTGACCTCCGAGAGTGGGGCTCTCACCTCAGGCAGTCAGAAGCCTGTCTAGAGTGGCTGGCTAGCTGGTCAAGACCATTCAGTCAACAAGCTAGTGGTCAGTAGGTTTTCAGGGGGCACCTCTGCATGCATTTATTAATAAATCCAGCACTGGCATCAGTGTGGGTTTATGAAGACGAGGTGTTTGGTACATAACACCTTGGGGTACGTGAAGCCATCATGTAGCTGGAAAACTGGTAATGACGAGTGTCCAGCCTATGTACTCATTGTGGATTCCCTATACACTCATAATATCTAAGAGTGAGCTATCACCAGGACATATCCACTCTTATAGATCTGCCCTCATATGGGAATAGTGCACCCTGCCTTAGGGCTGTAAGGCCTGCACAAGGGGTGCCTCACCTATACTACATGCAGTGTTTTGCTGGCATGACACATATAGATGTGTGCCATTTCAACTCTTTGGTTTTCTGCACCAAGATGTGCAGGCTGCAATGGCAGTTTTGCATAAACCTAGTGAGGGGTACATTAGGGTGGCACAATTTGTGCTGCAGCCCTTAGGTTTAAAGTCTCAAAGTACCAGGGGTACCACTTACAAGGGACTTACAAGGATCCTAAAGGGGCTGTCAATTATGGAACAATTGTACAGTTTAGGGAAAGAGCACAGGTGCTGGGTACCTGGTTAGCAGAAACCCAGCACACTTTCAGTCAAAGTTGCCCCAGATACCAGGCAAAAAGTATGTGGGGGTACTGTAAAACCCAGTCGCGGCTACTACCTGAAAGCAGCAGTGGGGCAGGGAGGGGGGTGCGGGAGGGTATCGGGTTAAAAAAATCACTTCCCTTCTGGTCGGCCGAGTAGCTAGCCCCCACCACCTCTCCTGCGTCCTCTTCCTGGCTTCTTGGGAGAAACATGGGACAGTAAGAACCTGGGCTCCTACACTCCCCGCCGCCAATCACAAAATCTGCAATACAGCGTTGTGATTGGTTTGAGCGCCGTGACATGATGCTCAGCGAGGGGCAAGAGGGGTGGCCATGTTCTCCATGCAGGCTGTAATTCAGCCAGTATGGAGAACTGGGAAAGTGCGCATCACTGTTTTGAGAGGGCCGGCCAAACAGTCATTGCACACTTAGGAGTGCTCTACCACTCATCCCCTGCTCTGTAGCTCCGCCCTGTCCCCTCACGCAAGCGGCCGCACCAGCAGGCCAAAATAAAATGATAATAACATTAGTTATTATAATTTTATTTTAGCTTCAAGGCAGTGAGGCTATTCCCCTCCACCTTAGCGGAGGAGCAGCCACTGGTATAACCCAGTGTCCCACAGTTTTGCTTCAGGACACTCTGGCTTTCACTGTAAAGTTTTGAGGACCAATTGTTTAATACCACATCCTCAAGAAACACGTTAAGGACAGTTGCATTAAACGTTTTTCTTGATTACAACTTCAATAAACATTTTTTAGAATGTACAAAAGTAATTTGAGAAATCTGTAAGTTAGATTTCCGCCTTCTGAAATAGCTTTGAGACACTGTACTGAATCGCTATTTAGAGGGAGTGTTTTGTGTCATCCCTTCCAAACAGTAATTCAGGTGTGAGATGCATCAATGTTTTCTGACCGAAATCCGTTCTCAAAGCATTGAAAAATGACTAGCTCCCAGTCTGGGGGGGTAAGGCATGGAGGGGAGGTTTCTTAAGGGAACCACTACACCATTGTGATCATTAAAAAAGATTTGCTGGGAATTGGGCAGTGGTCCACAGGACTACTGTCAACTCTCAAACGGAATTGTTTTAAAGAAGTAATCTTTTATTTTGAAATACTGCACATTTGCGCCATCAAAGGGCGATCATAAACAAGGTGGTCTGCTAACCGTAGCAGCCTACCCTTCCTGTGATGACCACCAATCAGAGTGAGTCAAAATCTAATTAATATTCATTAGGTATGTAGGATTAGGCAGTTTAAGAACTAACCTATGAGTACATAAACTGGAGCGAAAATTCCTTAGTGATCGTAAAAATACTGCACGCAAAATCCAGCCAGTTTTGCATACCAATGATTAACACATGGGTTCCTAAAATCCCTTCTCTTTGTTCACTACTTCCAGTCATGCCTTGCTTCTATTGAGATGCCCTTTGGATGTCATCTAGGGAAGCAGGGGAAGATTTCACGTAGAATACAAGAATGACCTTTATGGGACATCGGCCTGTTTGCGGGTCCTACGCTCCAACGGAAGGTGACCTATGAATCTCCTCTTACATCTGAGACATCCTTCCACTGCATGAACACTTCCCTTTCCACCGCCTCCCCACCAATGCCATTTCTCACCTTATACCCCATCCTCTCACTGTATCCCTTAGTTAATTTCAATCACGTAAAGCCTGTGATAGCCATAAATAAGCCTGGTATTTGTTAAGCACGAAGTAATCACCCCTAAGGGTCTCAAGGTGCTGGAGGCCGTCGGTAGATTAAGGGAGTTCTGCCTTGAGTCACATGGTGCTGAGCAGAGCTGCCACCGGGATCCAACCGTGAGCACCAAGCTCCCGAGTCAGTCGCTCTGGCCGCTGCGCCACATCTCTCCCTAGCCATAAGAGCAAATACATAGCTAATATTTCATTTATTTATTGTAGTGCGGACAGAATAAATCATTCATCTGAGTAGAGCCAGTGGCCCAGGAAAGGCCCCTAAAATGAAAAGCACCGAATGCTAAGTACTCTAGGCGCTCGGTAGCGGCTGCAGCCTCCTGGTGCCTGACAGTTAGTTCAGCGAGGCAGATTGATGCTCAACAGGTTAACTCGGACGGCCTTATCGGGACCCCCGGGCACTATACTGGTCGGGAGAACAGTTGAGAAGGGGCCCTGTGCTGTCCAAATATAGAGCGCGCCTCCTGTGTGGCTCGGCCCATTGTCTATAAATGCCGGCCGGGCAGCGCCTGGCACAGGGGACCGCCAGGCCGCGCGCAGAGGTATGTGTCTCGCCTTCAGCTAGGAATGTTCGCCATTGCTCTACAAAGGCTCTCTACCGAGGCAATGCATAAGAGAGGTTCCATCATTCGCTATAAGTAGATGAAATGACAAACCGGGACTTCTTCATTACACCTGGGGTGTGTGAAAGTGTAACTTTAAAAGTCCACTTTGGGAATTCGTGTATTTTTAAAGTTTTCCCTAGACTTGCCATCTAAAATCTGACCTTTTTTAAAGTCTTCATTACAGTTAGAACGCATGCAGTCATATCTTTTTTTTATTTCTTCACTCGACTTAAAATGTTTAAGGTCAAGTATTGTTTGTATTCATCACGTGTGTTAATATGTGTGTATTTATACTTTTTAACCATACAATGCGGCGGATATGCATGAAGTTATATTTTTGTATTTCTTACTAGTTAGGAGTGTGAAGGCATCTATGTTTTGTTACTATAATTACTGACAATGAATACGTTTCGTATTTTGTGCGATGTGAGTGATTCCAGACTGGCAGCTTTATAAGATGGAATCATTCATACGATTTCAAAAGTTATAGCGTGTAAAGACAATTGTAGCATCGAGAGTTGCTGTCAGGTCTGCTTTTGAGGAAGGGATTTGGGGAGGGGCCTGTGTTTGCGCCTGCCAGGCCAGGATCATGACTTATTTGCGGCGACTGTTGACAGCCCTTTAATTACTGTAGAAAGCTGAGCTCGATGTCTTTTGTCTAACACATGTGTCACAGATCACAACAAGAGGCAGAAACTGAGCCAGGCACCGATAAGAGACAGCCCGCGCCGAAGGACGTCTCCATACTCTGCACAGTAGGATAGTTTTTTAATCATACCTTTTTAAAATACTAATAAAACTCAATGCGTGTTGATAGATCGATGGACAGACAGGCAGAAAGAAGAATGACTTGGAATGTTAGTGACTCTCTACAGAGAAACTGACGTCACTAAACAAGAAGTATCTAATGCTAATGCCCCACGTGTATGCAATCTTTAATTTTCCAAAGCCACGTATAGAAATAAAAATGGAAACTTGCATTAAATCGTGCACTTGTAGGACTTCCTGTTTCAGGGAGAGGTGGTTTAACAGGTGGGACCAGGTGCATTTGAACATGAAATGGAATCAGTGGATTCGGTGCACTGTTGACAGTTCGTGCCTTGAGGGTGGCTTTTGATGGTCTGTCATTAAAACGCTATAAAAGCAGCTATTCTATATTTATTATACAACTCCGTATTGGGTTGTAAAATAGAGGCAGCCTGCAATGGGGAATTCATTATGGAAGGAAAAATCATAGCACTGTAAATAGAAAAGCATGAATTGTGTTTAAAAAAATAATAATAGATCAACGTTAAGATGAACTATTCCAAAAGCCCCTCTGAATCCATGCCTGGAAGGAAAGACTGCCACCCAAGTCGAGGTGCGACGGTGACTGAACTCCTGTTGGGAAGGGAATGATGTCCCAGATGGGGAGCTGATTGTATCCCAACTGGGTAGGTTAGTATACTTCAGTGGGAATGTACCTGTATCCCATTGGAAATGTGAATATATTCCAATGGGGAAGGTTAGAATACTCCAGCTGGGAGGTAACTGTATCCCACTGGGAGGGTGATTATATTCCAACAGGAATGGTTGGAGTTCTTCATTGGGAAGGTATCTGTATCCCACTGGGAAGGTAATTATATTCCAACATGGAAGGTTAGTATACTTTAGTGGGAAGGTACCTATGTCTCAATAGGTAGGTGATTATATTCCAACAGGGAAGGATAGTATACTTCAATGGGAAGGTACATGAATGGTGAATATGTTTCAACTGGGAATGTTAGTACACTTCAGTGGGAAGGTGCCTGTATCCCACTGGGAAGGTGATTATATTCCAATGGGGAAGGTTAGTATACTTCAGTGGGAAGGTGCCTGTATCCCACTGGGAAGGTGATTATATTCCAATGGGGAAGGTTAGTACACTTCAGTGGGAAGGTGACTGTATCCCACTGGGAAGGTGAATATATTCCAATGAGAAAGGTTAGTATACTTCAGTGGGAAGGTGCCTGTATCCCACTGAGAAGGTGATTATATTCCAATGGGGAAGGTTAGTATACTTCAGTGGGAAGGTCCCTTTATCCCACTGGGAAGGTGATTATATTCCAATGGGGAAGGTTAGTATACTTCAGTGGGAAGGTACCTGTATCCCACTGGGAAGGTGAATATATTCCAATGAGAAAGGTTAGTATACTTCAGTGGGAAGGTGCCTTTATCCCACTGAGAAGGTGAATATATTCCAATGAGAAACGTTAGTATACTTCAGTGGGAAGGTGCCTGTATCCCACTTGGAAGGTGATTATATTCCAATGGGGAAGGTTAGCATACTTCAGTGGGAAGGTACCTGTATCCCACCTGAATGGTGAATATTTGTCAACGGGGAAGGTTAGTATACTTCAGTGGGAAGGTGCCTGTATCCCACTGGGAAGGTGAATATATTCCAATGAGAAAGGTTTGAATACTTCAGTGGGAAGGTGCCTGTATCCCACTGGGAAGGTGATTATATTCCAATGGGGAAGGTTAGTACACTTTAGTGGGAAGGTACCTGTATCCCACTGGGAAGGTGAATATATTCCAATGAGAAAGGTTAGTATACTTCAGTGGGAAGGTATCTGTATCCCACTGAGAAGGTGAATATATTTCAACAAGGAAAGTCAGTATACTTCAGTGGGAAGGTACCTATATCCCACTAGGTAGGTGAATATGTTCAAACAGCTACGGATAGTATACTTCAGTGGGAAGGTACCTATATCCCACTGGATTTGTGAATATAGTCCAATGGGGAAGGTTAGTATACTCCAGCTGGGAAGTTAACCATTTCCCACTGGGATTGTGATTATATTCCAATGGGGAAGGTTAGTATACTTCAGGGGGAAGGTACCTGTATCCCACTGGGAAGGTGATAATATTCCAATTGGCAAGCTTACTACACTTCAGTGGGAAGGTACCTGCATCCTACCTGAATAGTGAATATATATTTCAATGGGAAAGGTTAGAATACTTCACTGGAAGGTACCTGTATCCCACTGAGAAGGTGAATATATTCCAACAAGGAAAGTTTGTAAACTTTAGTGGGAAGGCACCTGTATACCACTGGTAAGGTGAATGTATTCCAACATGGAATGTTAATATTCTTCAGTGGGAAGGTACCTGTATCCCACAGGAAATGTGAACATTTTCCAATGGGGAAGGTTAACATACTCCAACTGGGAAAGCACCTGTATCCCACTTGGAAGGTGATTAAATTCCAACAGGGAAGGATAGTATACTTCAGTGGGAATGTCCCTGTATCCCACTGGAAATGTCAATATATTCCAATGGGGAAGGCTAGTGTACTCCAGCTGGGAGGTAACTGTATCCCACTGGGAGAGTGATTATCTTCCAATGGGGAAGGTTAGTATATTTCAGTGGGAAGGTATCTGTATTCCACTGGAAATGTGAATATATTCCAATGGGGAAGGTTCATATCTTTCAGTGGGAAGGTACCTGTATCCCACAGGAAATGTGAACATTTTCCAATGGGGAAGGTTAACATACTCCAACTGGGAAAGCACCTGTATCCCACTTGGAAGGTGATTAAATTCCAACAGGGAAGGATAGTATACTTCAGTGGGAATGTCCCTGTATCCCACTGGAAATGTCAATATATTCCAATGGGGAAGGTTAGTGTACTCCAGCTGGGAGGTAACTGTATCCCACTGGGAGGGTGATTATCTTCCAATGGGGAAGGTTAGTATACTTCAGTGGGAAGGTATCTGTATTCCACTGGAAATGTGAATATATTCCAATGGGGAAGGTTCATATCTTTGAGTGGGAAGGTACCTGTATCCCACTGGGAAGGTGATTATTTTCCAACAGGGAAGGTTAGTATAATTCAACTGAGAAGGTAACAGTAGCTTCTGCTGAGGAGGGCAGCATGCCTCAACTAGTGAGATGAATATACTCCAACTAGGAAGGTCATTGTGTCCCAACTAGGAAGGTAACCATAACTCCTGTTGAGAAGGGCACAATAGTCCAAATGGCAAGCAAATATACTTAATCTGCGAAGGTGACTGTGTCCCAACAGGAAACGGAATTAGTCCAGTTGGGAAGGTACCTGTTTCCCGTCTGGGAAGGTGAATATACTTCAGTTGGGAAGGTTAGCATACTCCAGCTGCGACGGTAACTGTATATACTCCTATTGGGAAGGGCATCATTTCTCAACTAGGAGAGAGGTTGTACTCCAGCTGGGAAGGTAACTGTATGCCAGCTTGGAAGGTCTTTATACACTAACTGGGCACTCCAACTTAAAAGTAATTTTACTTCAACTGGGAAGGCGATAGTACCTAAACTAAGAAGGATAAACTAAGAAGGATACGTACTCCAAGAGGGAAGTTAATTGCATGTCACATGATCAGGTAACTGTACTCAAACTGAGAAACTGACTCTGTCCCAGCGGAGAAGGATATTGGGTCAGTAACCGGAAAGTAACCCTACCCCATTTGCAAAGCTTACAGTGCTTCCACAGGAAGGCGATTGTACACAAACTGAGCTGGGATGGTAACTGCACCTGACTTAAGCTGGAGGGATGAGTGTACTCAGCTGGGGAGGGGAGTGCACTATAACTGGCATCGAGAACGGTGCCCCAACTGAGTGGTCAGCAGTGTGCCAACTGGAAAGCTATTTGTACTATAAGACATATATTTTGATCTGGTGGATCTACTCCACTACATGGACATTTAGAAGGACTCTCTCACAAAACCACCACCAACATCCAGATAATACAAAAGTGATGTGTCTCATCTGAGGTCCAATTAATTAGTGCCTAACACACCCTTCTGAGTGTTTCTCTCCTCTTTAACGGGCGTCCCTGGATGAAAGCATCTGAAGCAGAGACGTTTGCACAATAAGTTGGAGGCATTTGGAATTCCTACCCGAAATGTGGCAAAAATGTGCAGGGAAGCAACGGGTCTAATCCTCAATCACCCCGCCCTCCTTAGTGTGCACACAACACTTGCAAACTAATCAACACGCCGATTCGTGTCAGTGGCGTTTTCTAATCGTAGACAGACACCTGTGTAAAGTTGCCGGCTTGACTTCACCCTCTGAGTGTAACCCGTTGACGTACAGAGAGGGTCCGCCAGGTGGTTCTTCGGGTGTTCACAAACTGCACAACCTGCTTGCAATGAGCGAACACGTCAGCTGGCCCAGCAGGTGTCTCTCCAGCTCTGCCGGGGTTAAACAAATATTATTCCTTGAGTATTTTAGAACTCACGTTCGAGTTACCCGCGCGAGCTTCGAGGCATATTATCAAGCCAGGCGATACAATTATCGCCGCTTTAGCGGCAGAAAACTGCCGCTAAAACGGCGATAATGGGCTTGATAATATGCTCTATGGAATCCCAATTGACGCCCATGTTAAATGTGAAGGACGTCTAACATGGGCTTCAATTGGAATTCCATAGAGCATATTATCAAGCACATTATTGCCGTTTTAGGGGCAGTTTTCTGCCGCTAAAGTGGCTATAATTTTATCGCCTGGTTTGATAATATGCCCCTTCCTATCGTAACTCTGTACGACTTACATTTCTACAGCCGCGGAATAGCCAGTGTATGATGGGCACCAATGCGAGAAGAAAAAAACGCGCCCACTGCCGCTGTGTGAAGTGTGAAACACAGCATTGAGGGATCAGTGGGCCCGTCAGGCCTCTGGGCCCCGGTGTCACTGCACCTGCTGCACAATGCAAGCTAGCCCCTGATCTGCCGTGTTATATACAGGGCGCGGCTTGCACCCAAAGCCATGTCGACCTTAGTGAAAGCCCAAAACAGCAGGAGCGCTTTAATACATACATTTGAAGCAATCGGATTTTGCCTGAGCAAACACTCTTTGTGATCGCAGAAAAGATCCTTCCATCTGTAAATGTGAATTTCTTTCAGCAGCTCTGAGAACACTGCTATTCAATAGACAGACAGCGACAGCCCTGCTGACCACCTCGGTCGCATCCAGATTTCACAAGCAGGTGCCGTTGCCGCGCCTGCTGGCGGTCCTTGGTGCCTCCACAAGGGCATGGTGCGGGCATGCATAGGCAGGTGTGGGCTCCTCCCAGAATGTCAATCAGGGAAGGGGCTTAGCAGGGTGCCATCTGGTCGGCCATGTCACTCGTGGTGGCTCACCATACATCATGTAATTGGCTTCTAAATATAAAAGAGTTTTTTACAGGAGTGGGTGAGTTAGACAATCGTTGACACTAACAAGGTCGCAGCGTTTGGGAAAGCGCTGCATGAAAGAGATAAAAATACTTGCAGGTGGCTGGGAGGGAGAAGCCACTGCAAGGGTGGAATCCTTTACATAGCAGATTCATAAGCGCCTTCAGCTATTGAGAGGCAAACAGCCTTGAATGTGTGAAAGAAAATCCCGATGGGGACCTGCCCTGGCAGTATGTCCTTGGTGGTTATATCTTCCATTAAGTCTGTTGCAAAGTGCTGACAGATTGCAAGAGCAATAGATAGAGGTATAGGGAGAGTTTTATTTGCCCAGGATCAAACAGTTTGTTAAATTAGTAAACCCTAGACTACACCACACTGCTACTTTATGAAAAACAGCGGTAAAAGTAGAGGCATCTGAGGGGCACGTCAAGTCCATCCTTTTTTTAACTTAAGGAAAACAGTTTCCCCACTTTTTTGGATGAAGCCTACCAGGCAGTGTAGCTGTCTGGTTTACTAAAGACATCTTGGGGACATTTGGAAAGTTTCCCTGGGAATGCATTCCGTTTATTGCTCACTATTGGCTTTGTGGTTCGTAGGTCACACTTGCTTGCTTTCTATTTGCTGGCTACATTTGTTTTAGGCTGTCAGGCTTGAGTTGGTCCCTCCCATGGAGCATAACCTATTTATTGTATCCTTCTATCAGTGCTCATTTCTGTAAACATGCCTTTAAATCTTGTTCTTATCTTGTCACACTTGCTATGCATTCAAAGACAGAGGTTAATTGTCAAGCTCTGTCTACCAAGGGTGCTTGGTGTTTATTTTTCTCTGACTTCAAAGTGAGAGACTTTATATGACAATCATGCTGACTGTTGGGGTGTGCTGGAGGAAGGCTGTATGATGTCATTTTTTCTAGTACAGAACAACATTTAGATGTCTGTAAATAAACTGTGCAGATATTTCAAAATCAAATATCAAAATTAGGAAAGCACAAATGAAGCATATTTTTTGTAATTCTGAAGTGTGGTGGAAACAATATTTTAATACAATCAAAACAAATCAGTACACTAGGTGATGGAATTTCCACATATTATCTTTTGTGCACTGTATAGTTTTATTAGTAAAGGAAAATGGGCAAATGGAATGGGCAGTTCAGATGCAAATGTGTTGTTTGTAATGGCAGTGCTCTATCACACCATGAATACTTCGCACTATGCCACTGTATACCCCTCAATTCTACGCCTCTCTGTGACATGACCCTCCACTCTATGACACTTCACAACACTCCACTCTATCATACTCCACTCCATGTCACTTAATTCTACACCACTCTATGCCACTCCACTCCACTCTATGACATGCCATTCCTTCCTACATCACTCTACTCTATACCACTCTACACTACGCCAATCTATGCCACTCCATTCTCTACACTCCACTCTACGCCACTCTACTTCACTCTATGCCACTCCATTCCATGACACGCCACTCCACAACACGCCCCTCCACTCTAAGACATGTTGCTGTACAGCATGCCACTCCACTCCACTCTGTTCTATGACATGCCGCTCTACTCTACTCTACGAAATGGCACTCCACTCTATGGCACTCTATTCTCCTCTATGACACGCCACTTCATGACAACCCACTCCACTGTATGCCACTCCACTCTACTCTACGACACGCCACTCCAATCCCCTACCCTCCATGCTCCTTCACTCTGCATCCCTTCACTCTATGATACTCCACTCCACACCATTCTAGTCTATGACACTTTACTCCACTCTATGCCACGCCACTCCATTCTGCTCCACTTCACTCTGCTGGACTTCACTCTATGCCACTCCACTCTACTACACTCTACAACACTTTACGCCTTCTACGCCCCTCCACTCTATGCCTCTCCTCTCTATACCCTACCACTCGATGACACACTACTCCACTCTATGCACTCTAAAACACCCAACTCCATTTTGTGATGCTTTATTCAGCTCACTATATGCCACTCTATGACGTTTTACTCCACTCTATTCTACAACACACTGCTTCACTCTACTCCACTCCACGTTAGACCACTGCACTCTACGCCAATCTATGCCACTCTCTGCCACTCCACTCGATGACACTCTGTGCCTTTTCAATCTATGCCATTCTACTCTACTCTATGTCACTCCACTCTAGGACACACTACAACACTCTACTCCACTCTATGCCATTCCACTCTACAACAGTACTCCACACTATGCCACGCCACTCTACAACAATCTACTCCGCTCTATGCCACTCTACTCTACAACACTCTACACAACTCCCTCTTTGCCACTCCATTTTACTTTACTCCACTCAATGCCACTCCACTCGACGCCACGCCACAACACTCAACACAACTCCACTCTATGCCACTCTATTACACTCCACAAAACTCCACTCTACTTTACTCTATGCAACTCAGCGTCACTTTGACAGTCTATGCAACTCCACAACACTATACAACTCCATTCTACAACACTCCAATCCATGACACTCCACTCCACACCACTCTCTCTTCTTTACACCACTAACTTTGAGCCATGCTAAACAACAGCCACACTGGCGTACAACATGGCTAAAACACATTGATGAAGCCACTAGCTCTTGAATAGGCATAACTCTTTGGCGTTTGCCAATGCTTGTTGTGAAAAGTCAAACCTTTCCGGGATGGTTAATTCCGACAGTTGAAAGCTTCTGCAGAAGTCTAAGGCAAGGAGCCTCCTTTGCTTTGAAACTGAGGGATGGGCAGACAGCTAAACAGGCCTCTTGCCAGGGTGCCTGCTCATCTAAAAGAAATGTAAATGTGACCAACTAGTTAACATGCAAATGCAAAGGGTGCTTGGAAGCTGGTATTGGCTTTAGTTTGTCAATTGAAGCTTCCTGATGACACATATTTAGTATTTTTGAGTTGTATTGCAGGGAAGTTACTAGATGAGCTGTGAAGCGTGTGCTTTTAAAAGACAATTATAAAAACAATTTGCACTATGTACAGTCTGGGTATTACAAAATCTATATTTTAGAAGTACTTACTCATCTTAACCCTTTATGACCATTTTGTAACAGCCTGTCTTATACTGTATATAATGCAAGTTTAAAATAATGGCTTCTACATATATACACTAAACATATTCAAGTCACTACTCTCCACTGCACTAACCAGGTTTCAGTTCTGTGGGTCTCTGGTTACATGCAAATACCTCTGAAGTACATTAACTAATGGAGGTTTCATAATGTACAATAGTGCATTTCTTAATAATTAACTTAACTCACATTTATTTTTATTTAAGTTGTGTGTTAACATTGTATGCTGACGGTAAAAGATTGAAAAAAGTTACAGAATATTTTGTTTTTTAGCCACGCCTTTGACTCCACCCCCACGTTCACTCACTCCGCCCACACTGTGCAAAGCACTCAGTTACAATAGTTGTTTTAATGCACTTCAACAGCTGCCAATGGCTGTACATTTATCGCTGTACTGTATTTTGGTGAATAGAACATGTGACTATGCACTTCTTCCCTCCCCAGGTAATATCCAGTGCTTTTTAGAACCATATGCTCACCAGCAGCTCTTCTGCTGCATCTAAGTTCTCCCAATCTTTCCAAAAGGGGAGCATAGGGATAATTTTAAAAAAGTTCTTGTCCAAGAGCGCACACTTTGCCCAAATGGGAGTCCGGAATTAAAAAAAAAACTGTTTACTCTGATTCCACATTTCAGTATAGTTCACTAGTCTACAACTGGGCTGTAATTCTGATGACAAGGCCACGGGGCTGCAGTTCCAAGTGAAATGTCAGAAATGTCAATGTGTTGTGGGCCCTAGCCAGCTTTTGAATACAATGTTTATTCCTATCATGTTTAGGTGAAGTGGTAAAGCTAGGATTAGTAGTTTTTTGGGCTATAATGTACCAACCGGACCATGTCCAGTGGCAGTAGGTTGTTACTGAGCAGTATGTGTGATAAATAATGGTATTTCCCATTGGTGTTTCAACGCTTAAGACAATTTCATTCCATTTGGATAGTAGAGTTGTTAATTTTCTAACTTCCCTTGGGACCATGGGGCTCAGCAGTCGCTGCTCACATTACTCGCGGATGGGGGTGGGGTGGTCGCACCGGGGTTCGTGCGGGTGTTCGCGCGGGGAGGATTTAAAAATAAATAAAAAAATATCTTACCAATTCCGGTGCCGCCTCTGCTCCTGGCTGGGTCCCGCATCAGGAAGGAGGCATCCTCCCTCCCCTCCCCTAAGCCAATCACAATGCTGCAAAGGCAGTGTTGTATTTGGTGCAGACAGCGCCCAGACGGGCGCCTGTAGGGAGGCCATTTTCTCTATGTAGGCTGCATGCAGTATGTGTGATAAATAATGGTATTTCCCATTGGTGTTTCAACGCTTAAGACTATTTCATTCCATGTGGATAGTAGAGTTGTTAATTTTCTAACTTCCCTTGGAACCATGGGGCTCAGCAGTAGCTGCTCACATTACTCGCGGATGGGGGTGGGGTGGTCGCACCGGGGTTCATGCGGGTGTTCGCGCGGGGAGGATTTAAAAATAAATAAAAAAACATATCTTACCAAGTCCGGTGCCGCCTCTGCTCCTGGCTGGGTCCCGCATCAGGAAGGAGGCATCCTCCCTCCCCTCCCCTAAGCCAATCACAATGCTGCAAAGGCAGTGTTGTATTTGGCGCAGACAGCGCCCAGACGGGCGCCTGTAGGGAGGCCATTTTCTCTATGTAGGCTGCATGCAGTATGTGTGATAAATAATGGTATTTCCCATTGGTGTTTCAACGCTTAAGACTATTTCATTCCATGTGGATAGTAGAGTTGTTAATTTTCTAACTTCCCTTGGGACCATGGGGCTCAGCAGTCGCTGCTTACATTACTCGCGGATGGGGGTGGGGTGGTCGCACCGGGGTTCGTGCGGGTGTTCGCGCGGGGAGGATTTAAAAATAAATAAAAAAACATATCTTACCAAGCCCGGTGCCGCCTCTACTCCTGGCTGAGTCCCGCATCAGGAAGGAGGCATCCTCCCTCCCCTACCCTAGGCCAATCACAATGCTGCAATGGCAGTGTTGTATTTGGCGCAGACAGCGCCCAGACGGGCGCCTGTAGGGAGGCCATTTTCTCTATGTAGGCTGCATGCAGCCTACATAGAGAAAATGCAGAGTGCGCATGACTGGTTTGGTCGGCCCTCACAGTCAGGGCCCACAGCATTGGGCAAGCCACTCCTCCCTGACCTACCCACCCGTCCCAACAAGGCATGTTCTTCTTTCTCGCAGCGCAAGAAGCAGAAACATGAAATGGTATTTAAAACACCATTTTATGTTTCTGCTTCTCACACTGCATGAAAGCACTGGGGCGACGCTCCTCTGCTCTAATGAAGGAGCCGATCCTGGTGCTCGGTTATATCTCTTCCCCTGGAACTTGCAATGCTAGCCCATGTGTGTGAGGCCCAGGGCAAAGGGTTCTCCCTCCCATGGCCTCGCAGCACTAGACCATGGCAGTGATGCCCAGGGAACCACCCTCCCATGGGACTTGCAGCACTTGAACCATGACAGGGGTATACAAGGGAGGGAGCCCTCTCATGGCCCACAAAGCTAGACACGTATTAGAGGCCCAGGGAAAAGCACCCCTGCCTTTGGCTTCACAGCTCTGGAATAGTGGCAAGACCCAGAGGGTGGGTGTGACAACATTGCTGTGAGGCTCAGGGAAGAGGGTTTTCCTCCATTGGGTTTCCCTTTCCGGGCCTCCCAGTGCTAGTCATGCATGCTGAGCAGAGTGAAGGTCCTTACACTAGCTACGGTGTAGCACTGAGAGGCCTAGAGGTTGGGGTTCTCCTTCCCTGGGCTCAAGGGCAATTTTCTCACAGTGTGGTACCATGACTATACGCATTGGTCCATATCAAGGGCATAACCATCAGTGATGTAGCAGATGCTTTGGCACCAGGCTCCAGGTGTATTAGGTGCCCAATGTATCCAAATTGTGGGTGTATTTTACTGTGAATCTAGTGAACAGGGATCTGGGAATGCATTTACTTTGCACCAGGGCCGATGGCACCATTACCATGCTACTTGCCTCTTTTTTTTACGGTATCGCAGCCATGTGCCAGCACTGTCAGGTCCTGGAGCGGCCCTCCTTCCCGTGTCCATCACAGGAATGGATGGGTACTCAGGAGAAGGACCATCAAACCGTGGGCTTTCCAGCACTGGACCATGGGTGCAAGACCTAAGTGATGAGATGTCTTTCTCTTGGGTGTGGCTCTCAATTGTGCAACAGGTACAGTGGCAGCAGGGCTAAGGAATGTTAGGGTAAAATGCACCAAAATTATTACTGTGTTTTACTGTCCTGCATGCTTTGCTTGCATCAGGGGTAATGGAAACATGTCTCTGCCACTAGGCCTCTTTCCCCGGGGCCCTGCAGCCATGGTATGGTGTTCCGAAACCCTGGGGATCCAGAGCTGAAAGGCCCATCTGTCCCTAGAGCTAGTATCTATGGTCTAGTGCTGCAAGGTATAAGGGAGGGAGACTCCTCCCTGGGCCTAGCAGAACCGGATCATGTCTAGAGGGCCCAGGAGGAAGAGGCCCTCTGAGAATTATAGTTGTCAACAGTGTAACACATGCAGTGGTACTGTGAGTCTTTGGGGTATAGGCAAATGGACTAAGTTATGGATATATTTTACTATTCGGTCAGTTGTCGGGGGGTCGTGGAGGAACAATTTACCTTCCTTGCACCAGGGCCAATTGCACAATGGAATAGGTTTGGGCAACATTTAAATTGCACCAGTGTAATTTACGTAATTTTCACATAATTACATGTTACACTTTTGGAGCGAGATTCCTAATACTACCCATTACACCACTTCACTTAATTATGCCCCAATCACACACAATTACTGCAAATGTATAGGAAAAACAGAATGCAGACAGCTGTTGTTCACTGTGCTTTAGTTTTTCGGCACTATGTTTTTTAGCACCAAATGTGTTTTCATAAAATATTGCATCAAGGATACATTTCATTATAAAAGATAGCATGAAATGACAGATTTGCATTTCAAATAATTTCATGTAATTTGTCAAAATATTGCACAATTTCATGCAAGGAAATTATGAGAATTTCACACACTCTTAAAATTGATATGCCACTGGCTCCCCTTCTCTTTGCCTCCCAGGAATTGCCCTGGATTGCAAGGCCTAGGGAGAGGTACGACGTCCATGAGAGTCGCAACACAGGTTGTATGTTGTTTTATTAGATGCTGTGTTTTTCTCAGCTTATTCATCAGAGGCTGAAAAACAATGAAATCGGGATATTTTATATCACATCCATGACCCTTTACCCCAAAACTCCACCCATCCCTGAATCCTAAAAACCCTCACCAACCTAAACTCCACTATTCATGACCACTAAAACCTCTCACCACCCCTTAAGCTCCACACATACCTTACCCTAAAAAAATCACATCGTCTAAACTCCAATTATCTCTGAACCCCAAAAACGTCTCACCACCCATTACTTCCACTCATTTTTAAACCCCAAACCCCACCCATCTCTAACTTCTAAAACTTCCTCACCACCTCTAAACTCCACCCATCTTGGAACCCAATAAACCCCTTTTCTACCAATAAATTTCCCCCATCCAGGACCAAATATACGGTGGACTAAGATTTCATGCACACGTATAAGGGCTTTAAGGGCAATTCTCGATCGGGTGGTAGTCAGTGCAGGGTGGTGACATCCTGCCATGTCTTGAGATACTAAATATGAGACAAGCAGCAGCATTTTGCATAAGTTGAAGTCAAAAGATGTGTCTCTCAGCGATGGCTAAATGAGTGCTTTTAGTGCAATCCAACCTATATTGAATCAAGACTTTGACTACTGGTATGTGCTAAATCCTAGAAATGTGTGATAAATGTATCTTCAAGTTGTTGAGTTGTCCAAAGCACATACCAGACGCACTTGACACTTGTGTTTTGAGTGATAGATTAGTGCTAAAATAGATGCCCAGATTGCGTATGCACTTACATGGGGATGGAGGAGGTTGTACAAACTAAGGCCAACAGACTGTGAGCCAGGAAGGAGATGCTTTGTCGATTAGAAGCAGCACCTCGGTTTTGGTAGTATTTATCTCTCAGGAAGTTAGAAGATAGCCAATATAGTGCAACATTAAAGCAATTGATCATAATCTTTCCATCTGGTACAAGGTTCATATTTCCACTCTGATTATACATGATTTGAATGTAATCCACTCATATATATGCTTACCCATGGATTTTATTGGAGAATGGATTAAAAAGTAGTGAAATCGGATTGATCTTTGCAGGGCACCACAATTGCTTAGGTGTGGAATGAACAGGTGGTAACTTAGTGATCTGATGACGGTCATGGAGAATTTCATCTAGGGTTTTTTCAGAATGGAATGACTTATTGTATAGAATGCTGTTTACAGGTATAACAGACTAATGCCCTAGCAACCTTATTATCGAACAGGCATTGAAGATCATCTAAAAACAATAGGATCAACAGTTCTGTACTGTGTCCTGTCCAGAATGTTGCCTGGATAGTATCCAAAAGAATATTGTCTTCAATAAATTGCTGGAGCTGTTTACATTACAAACCGGTTTTTCCAAAAGTATGTCAACAAATGGTAAAAGGGAAATTAGTCAAAAGTTGTTGAGATGTTATCGGTCAAGAGAGTATTTTTTTGACAGATTTCACAGTGAAATTGTTCTGTGTGATGGGGAAAATAGCTTCTACTTAAGAACTGTGAAATTGAACCTGCAATTGAGTTTTGAGAAAAGGGAGAAGTAGTTTTCTGAATTTAGTTGGACATAAGGCAGTTGGATGACAGTTTGTAGCAGTATCATCAAGACTGATGTGAAAGAGTTAAAAGTAATCACAGATTGAGCATTGAAAATTGTCATAGAATAGATATCAGGTATGGTACTTTTTCTGCCTAGATGTTTTCTCATATTAGTTTAATCTTGTTGAAGATAAATTGAGCAAGATTTTATATACATATATATGTGCATATATCTCCATGGCCCTGAGGAAGGCTACAGCCGAAACATGTAGGCTATCTCACGCTGCTGCACATGTGAAAAAAATGTTGAATAAACCTGAAGAACCGAATTGGATGGGCAGCATGTTGTTTTCTACACCGTTTGAATGTGAGGCTATTTAACGTTTCAAGAATGGACTGTCTATGTATATATATATTTCTGTATTCTCCTTTTCCTTCTGTTAGAAAGATGACGACGCCGTGTGCAGATAGTAAAAGCTTTATTTGTCGGCCTCCATTGTACGCGTTTCAGCTGCGTACAGCCTTGTTTAACAATGTGTGAGTGGTGGATTTCGAGGACTCCAGATACTGCCATTAATTGGAAATAAGCAACAGCCTAAGATTATGAGCTAAAAGCATAATTTTGAATTGACTCAGTATTTTACACACTGCACTGCGAAAATATTTATGAAAGCAAAATGAAAAGAAAAACGAGTAACAGTGAACTTTATAAGATTCTGAGACTCCACATTCAAAAAGCATGTTGGGATTTGTAGGATGTCAGTACCACATGGATACGTGGGAGTCTGATGAAGGCGTATAAAATATGCAGTTACGCCACAAATCTGTTTATGCAGCTCACTTGTGATTAAGGCTACCAATGTGGCTGAAACGCGTGAGGACTTACAAAAAGGCTGTTTCTTGGTGGAATAAAGTACAAGTGATACCCCCGAAATCTGGTCCGGCATGCTTCTTTTCTTCCAATTGGAGGTTTGTTGGATCTGAATGGAGGTTGTCCGCCCCCAGCGCTGTGACCGCCCTGAAGAGGTCCATGCCCTGTGTGGATACATTCAGCTTGGATATTTTACTAAAAGTAGCAGGGCCCGCCCGCAATGTTCCAAACATTAAGGCACGGAGAATTCCAGCCTAGTATTTTTGGATAACATCGTGTGGCAAGGGAAAGTGAAGTACACTCGTCCTTCACGTTTGGATTTTGAGGACTCAAGATACTGCCATGAATTGGAAATAAGCAACAGCCTAAGATTAGGAGCAATAAGCATAATTTTGAATGGAATCAAATCAGTATTTTACACAGTGCACTGCGAAAATATTTATGAAAGCAAAATGAAAAGAAAAACGAGTAACAGTGAACTTTAAAAGATTATGAGACTGCACATTCAAAATGCATGTTGGGATTTGTAGGATGTCAGTACCAGGTGGATACGTGGGAGTCTGATGAAGGCGTATATAATATGCAGTTACGCCGCAAATCTGTTTATGCAGCTCACCTGTGATCAAGGCTACCAATGTGGCTGAAACGCATAAGGACTTGCAAAAAGGCTGTTTCTTGGTGGAATAAAGTGCTAATGATTCCCCCGAAATCTGGTCCGGCGTGCTTCTTTTCTTCAATTGGAGGTTTGTTGGATGTGAATGGAGGTTGTCCGCCCCCAGCGCCGTGACCGCCCTGAAGAGGTCCATGCTTTATGCAGACACATTCAGCTTGGATATTTTATTAAAAGGTGCGGGACCCGCCCGCAGTGTTCCAAACAGTAAGGCACAGAGAATTCCAGCCTAGTATTTTTGGATAACATCGTGTGGCAAGGGAAAGTGAAGTACACTCGTCCTGGAGGGTTGTTGGATGTATATATATATATATATATATATATATATATATATATATATATATATATAAATATATATATATATTACCTACTGGCAGTCGCCAGTAGGTAGTTATAGTTAGGACCTATTTTCCATAGCAAATCCGCAACATTCTATTTGGAATAACGTTGGCACCGATTGACGAATCTTTGCGAAATTTTCCAAACTTTTGACCAGCTCCGGTCCGCTCCAATCCTGAAAATTTCACGGTGATTCGGTAAGCGGGGGCCGAGAAAAAAGGGGGTTCCCAAAACGCATTTTCCCCATGCATTTTCCCATAGGACCTGTTGACGCAGCTACAGCCCGAACTGCTGAACGGAATTACACCAAATTTGGCAAAGAGGTAGTCCTCAGTTCAGACTCGTGCCTTTTGCTTAAATGGAGTTAAAAAGATAGATATATCTGGGCGGAGCCTAACCACACATCTCATCGTGAGATCTGATTGGCTGTCAGTACTTCATCCAAGAAGTGTTGGCAGCCATCTTGGGACCAATATACATGATAGCACCTCATTAAAAAGCATTGCAGTTAATAGAAGGTGTTAAGACTTTAGTTACATTATAAATCATTTGTTGCTGGTACCATACTCATTTTAGGAATTGTGGTGTGTTCTAAGGTGATTTTACCATGTGAAAAAGCCTTCTGCTGTGATATCATGAATCATGTTTGAGAGAAAACTATTTTCTCATGCTTTTCCCACAGAGGTTTGGAAGGTGATGTATAAGCTAAACTGAGAGCATATTTTCTGTAAATTCACATTATCTCTCCCAGTCATGTGAGAATGAAGTCTGAAATTCTCAGTAAAACATGTACATCCAACAAGGGCAGAGACTGTCAGTTGATTCCTTTGTGTTCTACTGCAGCTTCCCAGAGTGTTCTAAAGAATAACTAGAGCGCTAACAGTCCTATTTATGACAAACGTATTGCACACCTGAAGCCATCTTGATTGGAATAAAGTGGTAACTCTTAAAACATTTAATTTACAAAGGAACAACATGAGGGGTTCATTTTGCCATAGAAATTATGATTAGTGCTGCAGAAAGAAAAATTAGGGCACATTTTGACTTCTCAAATCCTCTTCTATTTCATAAACAAATTCTGACATGCAGACTGAAACATGCACTTTGAATACCAGCAGCAGACTTCCCTGGTGAGCAGTAGCTTTACTACAGTGATCTAATGAGCAACTAGAGTGCTAACATTCTGAATTTATGGCAAATGTGTGACACATCTGAATGCCTTCTTGATGGAACCAAAGTAAAAAACTCAAAGTATTTCCTACTGAGGAGACTGCAGTAAATGAGGAAATTAGGAAACTTCATAACAAATAAATCTCCCAAGATGGCCACCAGAGACAAAAGAGCCAAAATGTAGCCCAAATATCACCCAGATGCAGCCCAAGTATAGCCCAATGACAGAATGTCCCAGAGTGTTCTAACGAACAACTAGAGCGCTAACAGTCTAACTTATGACAAAAGTATGGCACACCTGAAGCCATCTTGATTGGAATAAACTGGTAACACTTAAAACATTTAATTTAAAAAGGAACACAATGAGGGGGTTCATTTTGCCATAGAAATTATGATTAGTGCTGAAGAAAGAAAAATTAGGGCACATTTTGAGTGACTTCTCAAATCCTCTTCTATTTCATTAAAAAATTCTGATATGCAGACTGAAACATGCACTTTTAATACCAGCAGCAGACTTCCGTGGTGAGCAGTAGCTTTACTACCGTGATCTAATGAGCAACTAGAGTGCTAACATTCAGAATTTATGGCAAATGTGTGACATATCTGAATACCTTCTTGATGGAATCAAAGTAAAAAACTGGAAGCATTTCCTACTGAGGAGACTGCGGTAAATGAAGAAATTAGGAAACTTCCTAACAAATAAATCTCCCAAGATGGCCACCGGAGACAAAAGAGCCCAAATGCAGCACAAATATCACCCAGATGTAGCCCACGTGTAGCCCAATGACAGAAGTGTGCAAAACACTTATTTTTTTGTGTATTCGCAGTTTTGTATAGTGCAGACTTGTCAGGTATTGGAGTGCTTTACATGAGCATTGGTTACATCACACAAGATCAAATTCATTTTGGTTGTAGACATGGGGAGATTAAGTGATTTGACCAGAATCACAGAATGTTGAGCTGAAGCAGAAACTCCAACCTGGTTCCCCAGTGGAAAAGTCTGCAGCTCTGGAAGTAACACCACATCCTCTCCCCTAGGTGCAACATTTAATCAAGTGGTCAACTGGATAAAAAAAACAAAGATTACAAATAATTTAAAAGCTCTTTGGCGCTATTTGAAAACTCAGAAAATATGTCCTCATTTTAGTTTTTTAGAGGACTAACCATAATTTTGATGCAAATAAGACCCTCTCATATATGTAATTTCTAAAGGAAATGCTCTAGATATTACAGTTTTGATTACATCAAGATGACGTCAGGCGTTCCACACTTTTGTAATAAATATAGAATGTTAACAATCTAGTTGTTCATTGGGATACTGTTGAGAGGCAGAGGCCAGGGGCACGGACTCTGAACATTGAAGGCAGGTAGGAGAGTGCAGAGGCAACAATTTGACCACACTGGGCAGGCAGGAAGGGCAGTGGCAGCACAACAGACTATGGAGGGCAGTGGAAAGGGGGGCAGGGGCAACAAACCAACAATACATGACTGGCAAGAAAGGCTGTGGCAATATAATAGAAGATTGTTGGCAGCAGGAAGAGGCAGTGGTGGTACAAGCATACATGCCAACATACCCGTTTCAGCCAGGAAACGTCCAATGTTTTTAAGCTCAAATGGGCTTTATTTGATCTGTCTCCTGTCTACAATCTCCTCTTTTTAAATGTAACTCAAAGGGAAAAATCAATACCCCAGTTTTTTTTCAAAATCTCCCTCTTACCAAGTTCAAAATGTTTGCAAGTATGGTACATTGGATCATGGTAGGCAGGAGGAATTGGGGTAGGGACATGGACTCGGATAACAGAGGACAGGAGGGACATGGAGAGGTGCACCAAACTGACCCTACAAGGCAGGTATCAGGGTTTGCAGCAGCACAATACACCACACAGGGCATGCGGGACGGGAGTGCAGCACAACAATCCATAGAAAGCAATAGGGAGGGGACAGGACCATGCACATGGACAACAGAGAACAGAGGGGAAAGAGGCAATGGTAGCTAGCTGACCATAATGGACAGACAGGAGAGAAAGCTGCAGCATAACAGACCATAAAGGGCAGGAGGGATGAATCAGGGGCATTACAATGGAACAGACAAGCCAGGAGGGAGGGAATAGGGGTCTGCACATGGAAACAGAGGGCTGGAGGCAAGGGGGCAGGGCAGGAGCAGCAAGATGACAATGGAGGTCAGGCAGGATGGGCACTAGAAACAAGACACACCATGAAGAGCAACAGTGAGACTGTGATGGCATACACACAGACCATGGAGGGAAGGTGGGAGGGGGTCAGGGGCAGCTAGCTGACCACACAGGGAAGGTGGGAGGGCCCATGGCAGCACAGAAGACCATGCATGGCAAGCGGTAGGGTTAGTGGCAGCACAATGGCTATAATGGGCAAGAAGGAGGGTGCAGGGGCATGCACAAAGGGCCATGGAGGATAGAAGGGAGGGTCAGGACCTGGGCACAGACAAGAGAGTTCAGGGGAAGGGGCCTCACAACAGACCGTGCAGGGCAGGAGGAGCAGTTGCAGCACAACAGACCAGGGAGGGCAGAAGGGTGTGGCAGTAAAATAGACCATGGAGGACAGGAGGAAGGGGATAGGGGCATGGCATGTGGACAGGCAGGGTGGAGGTGGCAGGGACAGGTTACAGTCATCTGACAATGCTAGGCAGGTGGGAGGGGAGTGGCAGCTCAACAGAACACTCAGAGTAGATAGGAGTGGCAGGTCCATGGAACATGGTGGGCAAAAAGGATGGAGCAGGGGCATGCCCAAAGACATCGTAGGGCAGGGGGAAGGAGAATAGGGGCAGCAAGCTATGCACAGAGGCTAAGCAGGAGGTCAATGATGGGCCATAGAATTGGGCAATGGAGGGCAGGAGGAGTGGACTGGTACATCATGCTAAATGGAGGGCAGTGGCAGCACATCAGACCATGCATGGCAGGAGGGAGGAGGCTAGTCCATGGATTCAGACAACAGAGGATAGGGAGGACGTGGATGGGACAGCAAGCTAACTGTTCAGAGAAGGTGGGTATTAGGAACTTTATTGTTTTTAAAATGTGAGTCTGTGCGAACTACTGAAAATATGAACAAGTATGCAGCATAATCTCACTTTTACTCAGGAAGAAGAGGACGTTTGTGACTGACTCCGGGCTCACTTGGCAGAAACACCCCCTGACCCTCCACCCCCATCGCACAATGTAATGCCTGTGAAAAGGTTAGGTGGACGCAGTGTTACATAGAACATAGTCCTGAGAGCACGATTGAAAATGAAAACTAGATATAGTGTATGGTATAAACTATGCACCAAAAAGTGTGATATAAGATGAACCGGGGTGTGAAATATAATAAGCAATACATTGTGCGCAATGACAGATTCATTGGAGAGCGCGAGGTAGCACAGGCACCAGCGCGTGCTATGCGATATGCGCCTTGGAGTGTAATATGCACAGGGCAGTGTTGTGTAACCTAACTAGTCTCTAAAGTTGTAATATAAAATATGTGCTGGGGAGTGTAACGTTGCATATGCACTGTGACAAATATATGGATCCCAGATTGTAATATGTATTGCATAGCGCTGTGCGTTATAACATAGCTATCGAGGAAGGCACGTTAGATGGGGCAATATAACCCGTGCGAAGGCAAGTGTGGCATGACATTCACGGGGTGGTGTTACAGTGCACATGGGCTAGAGAGTGTCATAGCATACGCACTAGCTGGTGGAATACAACACAGAGTTGTGTGGCACTCGGCAGGCACTGGTGGGTGTAACACAGCATTGGGCTCAGCCAGGAGCACGCTGTGACTCTCAAGTGAGGTTCGTCTCTTTTCCAGAGAGTAAAATAAAAAGTATTAAACATCCGGCGGTGGATGTGTGGTTTATTAACCGTGAGGGGGGTTTCTTGCATAGTTTGGTCGAATTTTTGTCGAATCCCCTTTGAATGGCTTGGTGTGCGTGTGTATTAAATGTGCCCGTCAATAGCTACCCATGTTTGTATAAATAAATGACAAGGGTGTCTACTTGCAGAGTACCCACCGGCAGGGGCGCTGGGATTAGGCACGGTAGGGCGTCAGACACGTCAGAGCTTCACTAGCGGTGTAAACACATTCCATGTGGATTCATTGTATGCATAGTCGCCTTTTAATGAATATCACGCAAATCGTCATGGTGATAGGTACATACGGTTTGTCCAGCATGTCCTAGGTGTTTCTATAAATATATATTTTTTTTAAATAATAAAAAACAAAGGCCGGCCCCGGGGGATTGGGTCCCCGGGGCCATAAGTGGCCTGAGGAGGGGGGCAACGCAGCCCCCCTCCTAAAGAATAAAAAAAAAAAAAAGGCCGTGACCCGGGGGTTGGGGTCCCCGGGGCTGATTAAGGCCGTGGGAGGGCCAAATTAATTTTTTTCAACAAAAAAAAATAGGGTGCAGGCCCTGGGGGATGTATCCCCAGGGCCAATAAATTAGAAAAAGAAGGGGGGCCACACAGCCCTCCTTCTTAAAAAAATAAAATAAATAAAAGACCGGCATCGCGCCGGAGGCCACGCCCCCTCCTTGCAGCACTCTGCAAACACGCCCCCTGGCCAGTTGTAAGTTGGGGAATTAATTCCCCTTCAATACTGAGGGTCCCCGAGGGCCAACTAGCCCAACACGTATCTCCAGCATGCGCCAGGGAGCTGTGTTGCAGACAGGTGTTCTGAGGCGCCGCCCCTTTTTACACCTCTATGCAACGCAGCTCTGTGGTGCTTACTGGAGGTACCTAGTGCGCTAGTTTGACCCTAGGGAGCCTTAGGATTCAAGGGGACTTAATCTCTCAACTTAGAACGGCCACAGGGCGCGTTTACACAGTGGTGAAGGGAGGGGACAGGGCCTGAGGTGACATGTGCAAACACGCCCTGTGGCGCGTTTTAAGTTGGGGAAATAATTCCCTTTCAATCCTGAGGGACCCTGGGGGCCAACTAGCCCACCAGGTGCTTCCAGTAAGCGCCACTGCTCTGCGTTGCAGAGGTGGTGCAGGCCGTGCCCCTTTTTACACCTCTCTGCAACACAGCTCTGTGGCGCTTACTGGAGGTACCTAGTGGGCTAGTTGGACCCTAGGGACCCTCAGGATTCAAATGAACTTAATCTCCCAACTAAAAACGCCCACAGGGCGTGTTTACACAGTGGTGAAGGGAGGGGACGGGGCCTGAGTTAATGCGTGCAAACAAGCCCTGTGGCACGTTTTAAGTTGGGGAAATACGTCCCCTTCAATCCTGAGGGACCCTGGGGGCCAACTAACCCACCAGGTGCTTCTAGAAAGCACCACTGCCCTGCGTTGCAGAGAGGTGGTCTAGGCCGTGCCCCTTTTTACATCTCTCTGCAACGCAGCTCTGTGGCGCTTACTGGAGGTACCTAGTGGTCTAGTTGGACCCTAGGGACCCTCAAGATTCAAGGGGACTTAATCTCCCAACTTAAAATGGCCACAGGGCGTGTTTACACAGTGGGTAAGGGAGGGGATGGGGCCTGAGGTGACGTGTGCAAACACGCCCTGTGGCGCGTTTTAAGAGGTAGTTTTAATCCCCTGCCCTATTATATACTAGGGGCTTACAGAGGAGGTCATGCTAATCACAGGGGGACCCCAACGCATAGTGTTCCCTAGTGTATGTAGGTGTTTTCACTGTGTTCTGAGTGTCTTTTAACATACATAGCACTGGCTCTAGGACTGGTTAGTCAGACTCAGTTACCACCAGTATCCGTCTGAAAAAGTTGAGGGTACAGGATGATTTTGCAACAAGGCTTCTTTCTGCTCTTCTGTTTGTTCTTTCTGCACGTTATCCTTCTTCCTGCACTTTTCTTCGTCTTTGTTGCTTCTTTCTGCATTTCTTTTTTTTCTTTCTGTGTGTTTTTTCGTCTATCTTTACATGTCCTATCTCTGTAGGCATAGTTAGAAATTAGCATTTAAAAAACCTTTGAAATTCACTGAAAAAAACATAGGTTTCAGGCACGTTATAGTTAGAAATTAGCATTTAAAAAACCTTAGAAATTCACTGAAAAAATCATAGGTTTCAGGGGCGTTATAGTTAGCTGGACTTTTCTTGCGCGCCCACAATGCACTGCTGATGCCGTCACATATTACATCACTCATGACATGGTCAGTGACATTACTTATGACATCTCAAATGACATCACTGATGACATCACTGATGACATCATCCTTGTGATAGAGTGGCAGACCTCCTCTCCCCCTAATATAACCTTTGATACACACATTCAAAAATAGAAACTAAAACTTTCAAAACAATGGACATACCAATACCAGTTACAACAACCTATTCAGTAATTCTAAGATCCACATACACATCCACTCATTCACCAACAGTCCTATACAGTCACTCATACATGTACACTCATCATATGTACTCATACACCTATACATCCTGTTAAACAACGCCACTCATCCATAGAGTTGCTCACACACAGTCACTCATGCTAATAAAGAATCAAACATCCATTTACTTGCATATACAGTTATACACACACACACACCACAGTTACTTCTACAGAAACTTACACATACTTTTAAACAATCACTTATAGAAACACATACTTATTCATACAGGAACTCTTTCAATGTCTCACTCTCACATATACTCACTTCTATACACCAATAGTCACATTTACTAGTTTAAAACATATGTAGTTACTCATAAAGACACTATTGAGACAGTCATTCACTCACTACCACACCCATGCACACACTCATTCACCCATACAGTCCTGCACACATGCTGTCTTCAACACATACAAACAGTGAGTCACTCATTCATGCACCTATGCACTACGTAATACCCCCCACCGAACCATACAGACTCAGACACTCATACTGATACTCAAAAAACCAACTAATAACCTATATAAACACTCATGTAGCTGCTCACCAACCCATGCAGCCACTTATACACAAAGTGAGAGACTGATACAGATATTTACATATTTAAACATTACTCACTAAGGCTCACATGCATCAAAGCAAAAACCGGTCACAAACGGGCAGATTCTCAGAATCTGCCCCTTTGCAACCGGTATTTTTGCATTTGGGATGCATCATCCCAAATTTAAAAATCGCAATTTAAGTAATCTCTAAATTGCGATTACTTAAATTGCGATTGCATTTAAGGAATCTCACATTGAGATCCATTAAATGCAATGCATTAAAGTAAAAAAAATAGCGATTTTGCTAATAGGGGGAGCAAATTACCATGAAGATGAACTTCATGGTAATTTGCAAAATCTTTAAAAAATGCAGTGCATTTTTCAAAGTTCCATTTTACACACACACATGCCCTTGGGGCATTTGTGTGTGCAAGCTATACTCATATGCAGATTTCAGGGGTGCAACAGGGTGTCCTTTTGACACCCTGGCATCCTTGAAATTGCATTCTCAGTTTGCGATTCTCTAATTGAGAATCGCAAATTGAGATAGTCTTCCCATTCGTTCCTATGAGCCTCTAGGCAATAAGGAATGAATGGGGAAGTATTCCTTAATTGCGACTCGCAATTTGCGAGTCGCAATTAAGGAATGTTTAGAAATTGCTATTTCTTAAGCGATTTCTACATGCATAGCCTTCTGCTATTCCTTATTAGCGAATCCTTATTTTTCGTTAATAAGGAATCGTAAATGGCATTGTTGATGCATGTGCCAGTAAGCCATTTATTCACTAAGATACACTTAATCAGTCAGTTATACAATCAATTTTTCAAAAACAAATCATCCATTTAGACACTTATATACTCATTTATTCTTCCATCGACCTTGAGATATGCATATATAAAACATATGTAATTTTCAGAAAAACACACATTCACTGGATGATGTCATCAGTGATGTCATCAGTGATGCCATTTGAGATGTCATCAGTGATGTCATGAGTGATGTCACTGGCCATGTCATGAGTGATTTAATATGTGACGTCATCATTCAGACGGACCCACGGAATATCAGGCAAGATGTCAGGCAAGATGTTATTTAATTAGACCATTTCCTCACAAAATGACGCGTTTCAGGCTAAGAAAGCCCTAGCTCCCTTTCCATAGGAAAAGCGTTTTTTCTTTTCCCAATAACTTTGGCGCCGGTTGACGAATCTTCACAAAATTTTCAAAACTTGTGTCCCACTCCGGTCAGCTCCCATCCTGAAAGTTTCGGGGTGATTCGCCAAGTGGGAGCTGAGAAAAAAGGGGGTCCCAAAACGTGTTTTCTCCATGTTATTTCCCATAGGAAACTTTAGACATGACTACAGCCCGAACTGCTGAACAGAATTACACCAATTTTGGCAAAAAGGCAGCCCTTGGTTCAGAAAGAGACCCTTTTTAGGTCTCGCCTACCTAGCGCGCATGCGCTGCATAGGAGAGGACCTCATGTAATTGATAAGCTTTTTCCCCCAAAAACGTGCACGCGTTGCATTGCTTTCTATTGCAACGCGTGCACGTTTGGCGATTTCCTGGCGGGAGCGAGCGGCACCATATGTTAACAATTCTCGCGCTCGCTCCCGCAAGGTAAACGCTGGGGAGCCAGCAGGGCGCGCCGGGCCATCTGTCTGGTGTCAGGTTTCCTTGCCGCTTGTTGGGATTGATGTTAACATAGCAACGTGGTGCGCTCCAGCAGCTGACCATCCAAGAACACAAAGAACAGTTGTTGTGGTGAGGACGTATCACAATTGACAATTGAAAGGGTGTGGTTTGCTTAAAATGACAATCGTAAGGGCGCGGTTTGGTTAAAAGTACGTTTGCCCAGTGGTTTGAGCAATTTCCCCTGTCCGCGGGTGTGAAGTGGTTCTCAGTCTCCGACGCTTCAAGCTCCACTCTCTCCCTACAAGTGCCACCATACTCAGCCTGGCATACCCCCACCAGCTCACGACGGCAGGGATTCGGCAGCAAAAGCAAATATAAACCACCCTAAGTTAATCAATCTATTTCTATTTTTAGTCTCCGTGAAAACTCCTGGTTAACATCTTTAAACATTTATCCCGTTTCCACATTAGAGGGCACTCTAAGGTTTCATATTTTAAACAAAGGTTCACTAGATTATTGTGCTTGTAATAAAGTAGCATGGCTGAATTGATTGGACTGAAGCTCCATGGTTCGTAATTTATGTGGTTCCTCGACGGAAGGTAACATTTAGACTTTGTCTGAGTCTTTGAAAAAAAGTGGAATACTTTTTGGGCAAATAGTTCGGCTCCGTGTTGTATTATCTTGTCTTTGTCTCCCTACGAACAGAATAACGTATCAGTCAACACCGCACAAGACAGCTGTCACCTGTATGCACACTGCACTGCTCTACAGGCTGTCTAACATCCTTTCTCACTCTGTAGGTCCGACTCGTTTACATTTTCGTAGCGATCAGTTTTCAATTAAGCTTTTTAAAAGATTATTTTTCGTGTGAGGGGTTTATTTGCATTGCGGGATACTTATTTATTTATTGATGCGCTTTTATATAGCGCAAATTTTTTTCGATGTCTTATCGCTCAAAGTAAAAAGATCTGTAAATAAAGAAGCTTTACTGGTTTAGGTGCACTCTATTCTGTCAGCTACAATGTTTATTATTTCTGATCACACAACTAAATATTTTAAAGTTAGTATTTCATTTTACAAATCTGGATAAGATACATTCTGATAATCCAGTAGTTTATAAAGACATCACACAAATGTATGTTTGTGATGTCAGGGTACAAAAGTACCTATTCAGACACCACCTATTTCGGAGACACTTTAAAACACATTTTGATCAATGACAGACTGAATCAAATGTAAACTCGAACAAGCTTTGCGAAGCAATAGGTTTCTCATTTGCGAGAGTTTAAGTTAATGGCATTATAAATGATAATGCCTAGCTTTCATTTATCTGTTTTCAAAACAAACACATAAATAAAAGGCATTGTCATTTACAATGCCAATAGCTCAAACTTTCACAAACGCGAGACCTGTTGCATTGCAAATGCTTGTTTCAAATGGTGTAAATCCGTTCAATAGTTCCTGATAATTTAAAAAATAGAGGTAAAAAAATCAATTTCCCATAGGACGCTTTAGACACGATTACAGCTGAATCTGCTGAACGGTATTACACCAAATTTGGCAAAAAGGTAGTGCTTGGTTCATAAAGCAGCCTTTTTTTTAAATGGTGTAAATCCGTTCAGTAGTTTTCGACATATTAACCCCTTGCATGCCCGCCCCTTTCCCCGCCCAGTGCCGCGCCTTTCATTAGCGGGCGGAGTTCATGACGAGCTGGACTCGTCATGGGCACAGCGCCACCGCAGCCCATGACGAGTCCAGCTCGTCATGGGCACTGAAGGGGTTAAAGGAAAAAAATCTTTATATATCTGGGAGGGGACCTAACTACACAAGCACAAGCTTGGCTCTAATTGGCTTCAATCCAGGAAGTATTGGCAGCCATCTTGGTGCAATGCTTTTTAGGTCTCGCCTAGCGATGCAGCGCATGCGGCTGCCCACTACACAAACACCACTGCACTGCCCTAAACCCTAAATCACAACCCCAGAACGACCACTAACACTGCACGAACACCACTGCACTGCCCTAAACCCTAAAACACTACCCCAGCACGACCCCCTACACTGCCTGAACACCACTGCACTGCCCTAAACCCTGAAACACTACCCCCAGCACGACCCCCTACACTGCCCGAACACCACTGCACTGCCCTAAACCCTGAAACACCACCCTCAGTAAGACCCCCTACACTACCCGAACACCACTGCACTGCCCTAAACCCTAAAACACCACCCCCAGCACGACCCCCTACACTGCACAAACACCACTGCACTGCCCTAAACCCTAAAACACTACCCCAGCACGACCCCCTACACTACCCAAACACCAATGCACTACCCTAAACCCTAAAACACTACCCCAGCATGACCCCCTACACTACCCAAACACCACTGCACTACCCTAATCAATAAAACACTACCCCAGCACGACCCCCTACACTACCCAAACACCACTGCACTACCCTACACCCTAAAACACTACCTCCTGCACGACCCCGTACACTACCCAAACACCACTGCACTACCCTAAACCCTAAAACACTACCCCCAGCACGACCCCCTATACTACCCAAATCACTTCACTGCCCTAAACCCTAAAATACTACCCCCAGCACGTCCCCCTACACTACCCAAACACCACTGCACTACCCTGAACCCTAAAACACTACCCTCCGCATGACCCCTTCCACTACCCAAAGACCACTGCACTACCCTAAACCCTAAAACACGACCCCCTACACTACACAAACACTGCTGCACAACCCTAAACCCTAAAACACTACCCCCAACGACCCCCTACACTACCCAAACACGAGTGCACTACCCTAAACCCTAAAACACTACCCCCAGCAGTACCCCCAACACTACCCAAACATCCCTGCACTACCCTAAACCCCAAACCACTACCCCAGCATGACCCCCTAAACTACCCAAACACCACTGCACATCCTAAACCCTAAAACACTACCCCTACACTACCCAAACACCACTGCACTACCCTAAAACACTCCACCAGCACGACTCCCTACACTACCCAAACACCACTGCACTACCCTAAACCCTAAATCTACCCCCAGCACGACCCCCCCTACACTACCCAAACACCACTGCACTACCCTAAACCCACCCCCAGCACGACCCCCTACACTACCCAAACACCACTGCACTACCCTAAACCCTAAATCTACCCTCAGCACGACCCCCTACACTACCCAAACACCACTGCACTACCCTAAACCCTAAAACACTACCCCCAGCACGACCCCTACACTACACCAACACCACTGCACTACCCCAGCACGACCCCTACACTACCCAAACACCACTGCACTACCCTAAACCATAAAACACTACCCCCAGCATGACCCCCTAAATTACACAAACACCACTGCACTACCCTAAACCCTAAATCTACCCCAAGCACGACCCCCTACACTACACAAACATCACTGCACTACCCTAAACCCTAAAACACTACCCCTAGCACGACCTCCTACACTATACAAACACCACTGCACTACCCTAAACCCTAAAACACTACCCCCAGCACGACCCCCTACACTACACAAACACCACTGCACTACCCTAAACCCTAAAACACTACCCTCAGCACGACCCCCTACACTACCCAAACACCACTGCACTACCCTAAACCCTAGCTAAGTAACCACCACCCCATGCCCAATCCCCTTTATCTCTCACCCCTCGTGGTTCCTCTCTCCTCGTGACTAAACCTGAGGTTATCACTCCACAACACAGACTACCATACCACATAATTACTCTCCATAACACATAATCCCACTCTATATAATTCCTATACACTAAATACCACATTCTTTCTATTCAAATAATTTCACTGCACAACATACCACATAATTCCACTACACACAAACTACATCCACTCCACTCCAAGTCAATTTAATAAAACACTTTTAGATTCACATCCCAATAGCTCTAACTCTTGCAAATGCGAGACCTATTAGATTACAAATGCTTCTTTAACTGGTAGTTGCGCTTGCAGAGTGGTGGAAAAAGGGTGCTTGGCCTCCGACCAGCGCTCAGGAAATCCGCTGCATAGGACTTACAGGAGGTACCAGGAGGGCTTCTTGGCCCCCAAAGTCCCTCAGGAGTAAAGTGGACTTCATCCCGCATCCCGTAGTCTGCCAGGAGGCGCGTTTGCAGAGTGGTGGAGAAAGGTAGGCGTGGCCTCCAAAGACGTCTCAGCAAACCCACTGTCTGGGACTTACTGGAGGGAACAAGAGGGGTAGTTGGCCCTCTAGGACATCCTTGGGGGCCAACTACCCCTCCTATTACCTCCAGTAAGTCCCACACAGCAGCATTGGTAAATTCTCATAGGAGGCCACACCCCCTTTTCCCATCAGTCTGCAAAGGCTTTCCCTGGCAAGCTCTTGGATGGTGATTAAAGTCCCCTTCACTACTGGGGGTTCTGATAGTGGGTTTGCTGAGAGGTGGACAGAGGCCACCCCCCTTTCTCCACCACTCTGCAAACGTGCCTCCAGGTACGCTCTTGGTTGGGGAATGAAGTCCCCTTGCCTCATGAGGGTCCCTGGGGGCCAACTAACCCTTCTGTTATCTCTAGTAAGCTCCACACAGCTGGATTGCTGAGAGTGTTCCGAGGCCACCCCCCTTTTTACACCACTCTGCAAACGAGCCTGCTGGCGAACTGCTGCTTGGGATGAAGTCCACTTTAGTCCTGGGGTCCTCAGGACACAAGAGGACCTCATTGCCCCAACAGCAGTGCGCCAAGAGACGCATTTGCAGAGTGGTGTAAAAAGGGGTATGGCCAACACCACCTCTCAGCAATCCCACTGTGTGAGGCTTACTGGAGGTAACCGGTGGGCTAGTTGGCCCCTGAGGACTCTTAGGATTTAAAGGGAATTAATCCCCCAACCCAGACCGCGCCAGCAGGTATATTTGCAGAGTGGTGCAGTGTGAGAAGTTGGCCTGATATATGCTGTCCACTAGTTATAGTGGGCACCTTGTATCAGTCCAACCAACCCCTTATGGTGATAGGTTAAAGACAACCATTATTGAAAGCTATCCTAATGGTAGCTATGGAGAGCAGCCTTCAGTCTAAGTCTTGAAGGAATGTAAAGCAGCTTGTTTTACCAGTCTATAATCTCTCGAATGATCAAATGAAAAGACAACCACACCAGGTATATATTTAAAATATATGTATTTAAGATAAAACACACCCCTCTAGTTTCTTTATGAGGCTGGAGTTCGAAGTACTTAAGTTACAAGTCAGTATTTAACAGTAAAAGCACAAATACACGTTTGGGCCCTGGGGGCGTACCAAACCATATACCAATAAAGTGGTATAAGAACCATGACTGAACTAGACACAAGGCCTAGAGCCTGTAGAAGCGCTTGGACCACAAGGAACCACCCAAGGTAGTGACACAGGGGACCCACGGGGGACGCGTGCAGTGTGAGAACACAGCCACGAATCGCCGTTTACTTCTATGGGGAAAGTCGCGGTTGGAAATTAAGAGTTTAAGGACACTTAGAGGATGTCTATGAGCGAACCCTTTTGGATGTAGAGGAGTCTAGGGCCAACACCCACGGGAGCACCAGAGTAATCGAGTTACCTTACCCAGGGAAGCTGGGTGCATAGGTTTCAAATGGTGTCTGGTCGCGTTTTCAATGGAAGCTGCTGAGGAAGTGCTGCTGCCGTGAAGAGGAGAAGTGTCCGCAGTGATCCAAGGCTGGATCAAGGATGGAAGGAACCTGAAAGCAGAGGGGACAGAGTTTGGGTCACTTACCGGTGACCAGGGGCACGATAGTCCAATGCCCACAGATGTCAGGTGCTTCAGGTGAGTTGACGGTGTGTTGATTCTTCAGCCACGAGGTCCAAGAGGCGTTGACAATGACCAGGAGCTGTATTCGAGCTGTCCCACAAAGTCTGCCAAGTGCTGCGGTGTCGGCGACCAGATTTGACCCAACAAGCCTTGGCAACGGCAAGTCACTTGGAAATAGAAAAAGGACGTTGTTGCAGACCAGCAAGATCTGGGGGACTCACCCAGTAAAGGTAAGTCGGGGCACATCTGGAGCAACCAGGAAAGCCCAATCAGAAGAGAAGTTGCCTTCATGGGGACCTACTAGCCAACGGGCTAGCGATCGCAAAGGAGCCTAGAGCAGTCACACTGGAAACTGGCCCACGGGTCACTCATGGAGTGGAGGCCAGAAATCTTCAGTGTAGGAGGTGCTCAAGGCTGGGGCTACTCGAAGCCCAAAGCACAACTTCAAGGAAGACCAGGAAGATGATGGATCAGCAAAAGATCACGGTGTCCAGCGGTCATGGTTCCACGTCACCCACGATAGCCACGGGCCTCAGCTTTGCTGTGGATTCATGGTAGCCTTGGGGAAGTCTGGAAATTTACCTCTGGGGATGCAGAGACTTCGGGGTCCATCGGGAGCTTCAGAATTGCAGACCAGACAGTTGCTTCTTTGGTGCCTGCCAAGCAGGGGAGTCACTCCTTGACCCCCAAGGGAGATTTCTTCATTCTTCTAGTTGAAATAGAACGTCGAAGGTCCAGGATATATGTTGCAGAGTTTCGTCCAGGGTAATCTGAAGTCGCAAGGACTGGGTTCCCATTCTTATACAAAGTTTGGCGGTTGGACATATTCTAGGGACCCACCTATGGGAGGGTTTGGAAAGAGGGGCGGTTACACCCATTTCCTTTGTCCAGTTTCGCACCAGAACAGGGGCAGGTAGCCCCTGCAACCGGTTTGAACTGGACTATGCACAGGGACACCAAGTGTGCCCCCAGTGCAGGACTTCAAAGCACCAGAGAGTGCTCCCGCCCAGCCCCAATACACATCTGCCTGTCTGGGGAGGTGGTTACACCTACCTGGGACAGGAAACCTATTGTCCAGGCCTCCCCTGCCGGAGTTTCGGTCAGCAGCAGGAGGCCAGACCCGTGTCTGTGGCAGTGGCATCCATTTTGTGATGCCAGGGCTGCAGAAAGTCTTTACCGGGCTAGACCAGTGTGAACATGTCTCTCCCTCTAGAAGGGTGGAATGCTACCCCCGCCGCCAGAACTGGCGGAGGGCAGTATTCCAAAGCGTTTAACACCAAACATGACATGTTTCCGTGCAGCCAGTCCAAAGTTAGCATTTACCGCGAGGTTATAATGCACTTAAAAGTATATGGTCAGGCTGCACCACAAACAGAATCTGAGGAGGTACTCCGAATGCTGCAGAGGGACTCTGCTCATGCAGGGGCACCCTCTCACATAAAAGCCAAGCACTCTGCCTTCAGGATTGTTAAGGCCTGCCATAGAAGTGACTTATAGGTTTTATATGTGTGTGCAATGGTAGTGATATAGGTAGCCTATACCACAGTAAGGGGTGCAAGCACCACCTTACCCAGGCTGCAGTAGCAGACCTGTGGTGTCATTTTGGAGTGCTTCCCAGGGGTGGCATAATACATGCTTCAGCCCCTGGTAGGCCTCTGAGGTACCTATGCCCTAGGTACATAGTATACCATATACTAGGGGCTAATAAGGCACTCCAGAATCCAATTAGAAATGTACCTAATGTGCATGGAAACCATTTTAGAGAGAAAACAGCTAGGCTTGGGTCCTGATTAGCAGGGCCACAGCCAGACTAAGGTCGAAAAACAGTGAAACACCAGCAAAAAGTGGGGGTACCCATGTGAAGCAGATCCTACTCTCCTACATGCAGGGAGGGTGCAGGTCCTCAGGCGAGATGCCGATTTCTCTTTTCTTTTTATATTTTTAGAAGGAGGCTGTATGGCCCCCCTCCTCTTACTTTTTTTTGGGCCCTGGGAACCCCATCACCCAGGGCCTGAGCCATTTTTAAATTTAATTTATTTTTTAAACCGGAAGGGGGCCGCACGGTCCCTCTTTCAAGGCCACTTTTGGCCTCGGGACCCCATGGCCTGGGGCAAGCCACTTTTTTTAAATAAAAAAACTACATTCAAAGGAGGGGGGGGGGGCGCTCCGCCCCTGTCCTGAGGCCTTTTTCAGCCCCGGGGACCACATCTCCCAGGACTTTGCCTCTTTTGTCTTATTTTCTTTTTATAACTTTATGGGTTGGGGATTCACGTGGCACCCCTTCCCTTGGCCACTTTTGGCACCGGGGACCACATCCCCAGGGCCTGGCCTCATGGGGACCACGGGGGGAGCCCCAAAGGCCCTGCGGTCCATACCGGTTCCCCACCTCCTGAGGGAGCCAGCATTGCTTTTGGACAAAGGGAGCTGGTAACATGCAGCTCCCTTTGCCCAAAAGAAAATCTGCTTTGCTTCATGGAAGCGAGAGCAGTTTTCCTGCTCACATTTCTGTGAAGCAAAGCAGAAGTTTGCAATGGCAGGGCGGGAGCAGTGCTCCCGCCCTGCCAATGCAAACTGCAATGTACCCGGGGTGGGCACCCTGGGACATTGCTGGAGCCTGCCCTGGAGGTCCCCAGGACCAAAGAGGCTCTTGGACGGGGTGTCACACGGCCCCCTTCGCAACTTGCACATAGCCTCGGGGAGGTGGTGGTCCCCGGGGCTGGGGGGCCGCAACAGGCCCTCATATTTAAAGAATTAGTGCACCAGGGAGGTGGTGGTCCCTTGGGCCAGTGTGGAGGGTTCGAGCACCCCCACACTTTGTTTTTAAATTAAGCCCTGAGGAGCTGGCTGTCCCCAGGGCTTGGGGGGGCCTCACCCTCCACCCCTAATGAATTAAAGACCCGGGGAGGTCCCCAGGGCAGGATGGGGAGGCAGGAGCTCCCCCATGCAATTTTCATTATCAAAGACCTGAGGAAATGGCGGTCCCTGGGGCTGCTGAGGGACCGCGTGCCCCCTGCATTTACAGGACCTGGCCTACCCTGGGAGTAATTAAAAAGAAACGCAGGGAACCACGCTTCAATTTTAGAAATAAAAAATCTGCAGGAAGCACCAAAAAAATGCTTGTTTTCCCCTGGGGTCCGACAGGACCCCAGGGGCCTAGGCGGTCAGGATGTTTCTACCCAGCCCCCTTTTCTTCATTTTTAACCTTTTTAACCGAGTCACAAATTGGCTGCCAACACTTCTTGGTTTGAAGTGTTGGCTGCTAATCAGAATCAAGGTCGTGATCGTGAAGGTTTGCGGATCCACCGCTGTCACCAGATATGGATAATTCTTTTATTTTTTAATTTCTCAGGAACCTTTAAACGGATGTACACCATTTAAAGCAAAGAATGCACTCTGGACAAAGAGCAACTCCTCTGCCAAATTTGGTGTAATTCAGTTCAGCAGTTCAGGCTGTAGCTGCGACTAAAGCTTCCCATGGAAATTAACATGGAGAAAATGCATTTTGGGACCCCCCTTTTTTCTTGGCCCCCGCTTGAGGAATCACCCCGAAACTTTCAGGAAAGGAGCTGACCGGAGCACCCCATTTGTTTTGAAAGGTTCACCAAGATTCGTCAATCAGCGCTAAAGATATTGGCAAAAGAAAAAAATATTTTTGGCAATCACAAACATCCAGTATGAAATATTATATACATTTATGTATGTTATTTTACTTGTGTGCTGACTGTTTTAGGATGGTTCCTAAATATTGACTAACATTAATTTAATAATTATATTCAGTTTAGGACATATCCTGCTATCTTATGCACTTTATTTATCAAATGCAAGAACATGTTTTTTACCATTACATGCAAATATGTATAAATCATTGCATGAATAATTTTTATAATTTTTATTGTAACTGATTTTACCCTTATTCTGTATAAGGACAGTTTAATTACAGTTTATTTAATATGGTTATATCTATAATACAGATTGTTGCATATGTGAATTGCCAGGTATTCAGCGAGAAGATAACGTCTGTTTTCGCTTTTTATTGCACACATGACAGTTTCACTCTGTAAATATTGAAAGAACATGGTGCCTCCTTATCGGCGAACAAGGCTGTTTTCAGCCGAAACGTCTTCGATATAGCACGTAAACCAAAAAATCTCAAGTCCTTACAAGGCATCATGATCCTTTATATATATATATATATATATATATATATATATATATATATATATATATATATATATATATATATATAGATTCGCCAAATGGCCCAAAAGGAGAGCGCTCTTTCTGATAGCGGGTGCTAGTGCCGAGAACGGGCCAGTCCTCGTAATCAATTTTACACCAATTTCCCTCGAGAAGGAAGCACTGCACACCAAGGAAGTTGTACGTTTTGAGGATTTCAGGAAATTTATTATCGTGCAAATAATCACCAACATCCACCACCAACGCGTTTCAACCACAATCGGTCTTGCTCACGGTGTGTGAGTCCATTTTCAGTGTTCTGTATTTATAGTTCTACCCATATTGACCATTTAGGAGGAATTATGGGAGATGTAGTTTTTGTTCCTTATACCGTTTTTCAGCATGTTAAGTTCTTTCTTTATGGATATATTTACATTGTTTCAACAAGGGAGGTTGCCGTATCCGTATATTGTGATTATTGGCGTACAATGTTTATTAGGTTAATTCGATTAGTCGGGAATATGTAGATTACTGTGTTCACACTCAGTGTGTGTTATAAATCGGATTGATTGCTGTTTTATCACATCCTTGGAATAGTAATTTATTTCTTACAGTACTCCCGGTAGGATATTAGCTCAGTGCATAATTCCGGTTAATCTCAAGTCCTTACCAGGCATCATGATCCTTTATATATATATATATATATATATATTCACTTAAAAAACCATAGGTTTCACACAGGTTATAGTTAGGTGGACATTTCACTCGTAAAAAACCAATGAAATTCCCCCGTTATAGTTAGTGCAGGCAACTATAACTCACGCGACCGCAATCCTCTGCTGATGACGTCAGATATTACATCACTGTATTTAGACACTTATTTACCCATGTCTTCTTCCATTAATCTTTAGCTATACATATATTACAAATATTTATTTTTCAGAAAGACACATATGTCATCAGTGATGTAATATCTGACGTCATCAGCAGAGGATTGCGGTCGCGTGAGTTATAGTTGCCTGCACTAACTATAACGGGGGAATTTCATTGGTTTTTTACGAGTGAAATGTCCACCTAACTATAACCTGTGTGAAACCTATGGTTTTTTAAGTGAATTTGCAAGGTTTTTTAAATGCTAATTCCTAACTATAACGTGTGTGAAACCTATGGTTTTTTAAGTGAATTTGTACGGTTTTTTAAATGCTAAGTTATGGGTTTTTTTTTTGTTTTGTTTTTTCAGGTTTTACACCGTCCACCAAGGGAAAAAAAAGCAATTTTTTTTTTAAAAAAAATCGCGAGGTGCGCGCCCCCAGCGCGCACTGCGAACCGTGCACGCAAGGTGCGCTTCACGCACCGTGCGCACTCTGTGGGCACTCGGTTCTCAGTGCGCGCTGGGAGCGCCCATCGCGATTTTAAAAACAAAAAAAGTTTTTTTTCCCCTTGGGGGTCCTTCTGTGACCCCCTGACCAAGGCTAGGGGGTCAGGAACTGTACACTCTGGCCCATTTTCACGTTCTCCACCTTTGATTTTCACCCCCTCAGACTGCGAGAGACAAAATGGCGGCCGACACTTCCTGATTTCGACCGATTCGAATGTTTACCGACAACTAACAGCCAATCAGAATTGCGCTCGCGCACGGCAGGGTGCGCGCACCCAGCGCGCACGGTGCGCGCGTATAGATATTGATATGCTTTTAAATGCTAATTTCTCAGGAAATACTGAACAGATTTACACCAGACCTGCGAAAGGCACTTCCTTGACCTTATGGCTACCTCTCTGCCAAATTTCAAGTAATTGTGTTCAGCCGTTCGGGCTGTAGCTCTGTCTAAAGGTCCTATGGAAAAATGCATGGGGAAAACGCGTTTTGGGACCCCCCTTTTTTCTCGGCCCCCGCTTGACAAATCACCCCGAGACTTTCAGGGTAGGAGCTGAATGGAGCGGCCCATTAGTTTTGAAAATTTCGCGAGGATTCGTCAACCGGCGCCAAAGTTATTCAAAATAGAATTTTGAGATTTCCTATGGAAACACGGTCCTAACTATAACTATCTACTGGCGACCGCCAGTAGATAATATATATATATATATATATATATATATATATATATATATTATAGTTATATATATATATCTATATATATATTCACTGAAAAAAACAAAGGTTTCAGGGGCGTTATAGTTAGTTGGACATTTCACTCGTACAAAACCATAGAAATTCCCCCGTTATAGTTAGTTCAGCTAACTATAACTCGCGCGCCCGCAATGCACTGCTGATGACGTCACATATTACATCACTCATAACATGGTCAGTGACATCACTCATGACATCACTGATGACATTTCAAATGACGTCACTGATGACATCACTGATGACATCATCCTTGTGATGGAGTGGCAGACCTCCTCTCACCCTAATATAACCTTTGATACACACACTCAAAAATACAAACTAACATTTTCAAAACAATGGACATACCAATACCAGTTACAACACACCTATTCAGTAATTCCAAGATCTATACATACATCCTCTCATACACCAACAGTCCCCATACATGTACTCACTCATCATATGTACTCATACACCTATACATCCTGCTATACACCGCCACTCATCCATAGAGTTACTCACACACATAGTCACACATGCAAACAAAGTATTAAACATCCATTTACTTGCACATACAGTTATACACACACTACCACACTTACTTCTACAGAAACGTACACATACTTGCTAGAGAGTAACAATCACTTATAGAAACACCTACTTATTTGTACAGGAACTCTTCCAATCTCTCACTCTCACATATACTCACTTATATACACCAATACTCACATATACTAGTTTAAAACATATGTAGTTACTCATAAAGACACTATTGAGACAATCATTCACTCACTAACACACCCATACACACATTCATCCACCTATACAGTACTGCACACATGCTGTCTTCAACACATACAAACAGCGAGTCACACTTTTATGCATCTATGCACTAAGTAATACCCCCCACCAAACCATACAGACACTCAGACACTCATACTGATACTCAAAAAACCAACTAATAACCCATATAGACACTCATGTAGCTACTCACCAACCCATGCAGCCACTTATACATAAAGTGAGAGACTGATACAGATATTTACATATTTAAACATTGCTCACTAACCCATGTGTTCACTAAGATACACTTAATCAGTCAGTTATACAATCAATTTTACAAAAAAAATCATCCATTTAGACACTTATATACCCATTTATTCTTCCATCGAGATACACATATAAAACATATTTAATTTTCAGAAAAACACACATTCACTGGATGATGTCATTTGAGATATCATCAGTGAAGTCATGAGTGATGTCACTGACCATGTCATGAGTGATGTAATTTGTGACCTCATCAGCAGTGCATTGCAGGGGCATGAGTTATAGTTAGCTGAAATAACTATAACGGGGGAATTTCTATGGTTTTGTACGAGTGAAATGTCCAACTAAATTTAACGCCCCAGAAACCTATGGTTTTTTCAGTGAATTTCTAAGGTTTTTTAAATGCTAATTTCTAAATATAACGTGCCTGAAACCTATGGTTTTTTTCAGTGAATATATATGTATATTTATTATACTATGTATACATGTGAAAATGTCTCGGTCCGCCTGTTTGCCTCGGTGGAACAGAAAATATGGGTGGAACTGACGTCAACACGCCGACGAGGTCCTCTTATGGCTCCGATGTCGTCATACGGTGTCGCCAGTGGAGCCGTGCTATTATGACGTTCTCGTCGATGTGGGAGAGGTAGGAAAGAATTTCTGTGGAATGCTGGTGCAGGGGATATTCACCTAAGTGATCAGGCTAGTCCTTTGGGAGCAACTGTTTATGTTGCCACTCCAGAAACCAAAACCAGTGATCCGAGGGCAGAGGCCCTGCATATAGCACATGAGGTGGGGTACCCAGTCATGTGCACCGGCGGGGCAGCGAGGTGACAAGCACCACAACCCACAAAAAAGGTAACGAGGGCACTGTATAACACAGGATCTTCTCTTTGTATCTGGCAGGAACACCAAAGTTAAAATGCCCTAGTACCAGAATGTAGAATTAGTGATACAACGGTCTTCAAGAGGACCTGCGATGCCGCTTCTGCCTCCCGTACCCTGGAGGCAACACATGGGTCACACGGTACGGTCATACTGCGGTGGGACGCAACTCGTTGACCTCTCATGGCACTGCTGAACACTTCAGGGAGGACGATTTCCATTAGCTATGTTTTCTGATGACGTGTCGCGCCGGCCCCGTCCAACAACAGAACTCCTTTAGATCCAAACAGACTCTTCCACTTTCTCACTGGAAGTGAAACCAGGCCACGCGGACACTTTCACAATACAACAGCTGAGAATGCACTTTTCAGTAAAAAAACACATTCCTTCCTCCTAATTAATCAAATAAACGTCTCACTGAAGAACAGGGGCCAGCTTCGATCGGTAAACAGCCGTTACAACGACTTTTTTTACTTCGCGATACCATTACAATGCATGCATTGCCACGCATGCGTTGTACATCGCGAAGTCATTACTACACATTTTTTTAGAACGCATGGTCATTTACCACCCATGCCTTTACTCCAAATTTTGTTGTAAAGGTATGTATGGTAAATGACCATGCGTTCTAAAAAACATGTAGACCGTCCACGTTGTTGTAAGGAAACAGAGGTTGTTCCGTTTCCTCACAACAACGTGCACCGCCCCTCAGAGACGACGTGAAGCAGGAACCACGAGGAGAGAGGAACCACAAGGAGTGAGAGGTAAGGAGGATTGAGCATGGGCTGGGGTTTTATTTTTTAGGGTTTAGGTAGTGCAGTGGTGTTTGGGTAGTGTAGGGGTCGTACTGGGGTAGTGTTTTAGGGTTTAGGGTAGTGCAGTGGTGTTTGAGTAGTGTAGGGAGTCATGCTGGTGGTAGTGTTTTAGGGTTTAGGGTAGTGCAGTGGTGTTTGTGTAGTGTAGGGGGTTGTGCTGGGGGTAGTGTTTTAGGGTTTAGAGTAGTGCAGTGGTGTTTGGGTAGTGTAGGGGGTCATGCTGGGGGTAGATTTAGGGTTTAGGGTAGTGCAGTGGTGTTTGAGTAGTGTAGGGAGTCGTGCTGGGGCAGTTTTTTAGGGTTTAGGGTAGTGCAGTGGTGTTTGCGTAGTGTAGGGGGTTGTGCAGGGGGTAGTGTTTTAGGGTTTATAGTAGTGCAGTGGTATTTGGGTAGTGTAGGGGTAGTGCTGGGATAGTGTTTTAGGGTTTAGAGTAGTGCAGTGGTGTTTGTGTAGTGTAGGGGGTAGTGTTGTAGGGTTTAGGGTAGTACAGTGGTGTTTGTGTACTGTATGGGGTCGTTCTGGGTTCTAGTGTTTTAGGGTTTAGGGTAGTGCAGTGGTGTTTGTGTAGTGTAGGGGGTAGTGCTGGTAGTGCTTTAGCATTTAGGGTAGTGCAGTGGTGTTTGTGTAGTGTAGGGGGTAGTGTTGTAGGGTTTAGCGTAGTACAGTGGTGTTTGTGTACTGTATGGGGTCGTGCTGGGTTCTAGTGTTTTAGGGTTTAGGGTAGTGCAGTGGTGTTTGTGTAGTGTAGGGAGTCGTGTTTTAGGGTTTAGGGTCGTGCAGTGGTGTTTGGGTAGTGAAGGGGGTTGTGCTGGGGGTAGTGTTTTAGAGTTTAGGGTAGTGCAGTTGTGTTTAGGTAGTGAAGGGGGTCGTGCTGGGATAGTGTTTTAGTGTTTAGGGTAGTGCAATGGTGTTTGTGTAGTGTAGGGCGTCCTGCTGGGGTAGTGTTTTAGGGCTTAAGGCAGTGCAGTGGTGTTTGTGTAGTGAAGGGGTCGTGCTGGGGGTAGTGTTTTAGGGTTTAGGGGAGTGCAGTGGTGTTTGTGTCGTGTAGGGGGTTGTGCTGGGGGTAGATTTAGGGTTTAGGGTAGTGCAGTGGTGTTTGGTTAGTGTAGGGAGTCGTGCTGGTGGTAGTGTTTTAGGGTTTTCGGGTAGTGCAGTTATGTTTGGGTAGTGTAGGGTGTCATGCTGGGGGTAGTGTTTTAGGGTTTAGGGTAGTGCGCCCAACCAACCACAATATCCGTGGACAAAGGGGATCCTGACTCTTTTGAACGCTCCACCAATTGAATAATTTGGGTCAAGGGCCCTACCACGTCCAAGACCTATCAATTCCTTTCTTGGGATCCCTCATATACTTGGAGAAAAAGGTACATAGTGTCTCATCAATTTCAGGCATGTGTGCCACCTTCCCCTTCAGTTAGGGCCTGGGGCATTCTCCCCTCATCCTATTCCTGACCTCCCTTTCAAGGGGTTGATGGATTTTCCCCACCACATACTCTGCCACTTTGGTGTCAGGGGTCCACTCCGCCGACCTAGGATAGTAAATTTGGGTAGGCTCGATCATGTCCAAGTGGACCCCGTCCCCAACCCGGGACTGAGAGGAGTGGGACTCTGGATGCCAGGGACGCCCCGAGTCCTTATCCTCATCGGAAGAGAAATCGTCCTCTGATACACCCTCTCCCTCTAAGGAAAACCCGCCATCGGGGTCTACAATAGTGGTGACAGCGTCACAATTTTCTCCGGACTCCTCCTGCTCCCGGCAGGGTGCATGTTTTAGTGTTCACGCATTCTTGAGGAAGGTCTCCGTAAGTTTATCAAATCCTTCCAAGTGCCCCGCGTTATGCTTAATGGCTCTTTTATTCCCCATCTGGGAGCTACTGGGACCCGCCACCACCAGATCTGGGTCACTGAACACCCCAGGGATCCTTTTCGCCAGCTTATCAACCTGATCCCTAAGACGAGCCAGCTCCCTAGAAATAGCCAGAGAGAGGGCTTGGTCCACTGCTGGAGGGAGAAGTTGGGGGGGCCATTGCTCCTCCACTTCCTGGTAGGAGGAGTAAAAATGGTCTTCTGGAGAAGACATGATAGCAGAGGGTGGGAGCACAGAACAAATGCCCTTAAAATCCTTAAGGCAGCCCCCTCGCCGGTGCTTCAACAGCTGTGCTTTCACCGAAGCGGTTATAAGAATAGTCTGAGGCGCAATACCAATTACCACCACCAGGTGGTGCTGGTCACTAACGTGGCCGTGTGGGGAAATCACCGCGTAGGCATAGGTTGGTCGGGAATAAAACGGACACTAAAGGAGTGACCGGATTCCCAAACATGCGTAAAGACCAGCGGGAGCGTTTGACGGAGCTGCCTCGCTCAGACGCGCCTGAAAGGATCTCACCACGCGCAGAGCGCACAATGGGAGAAACTGCGAGGGGGAGAACACTCTCAGGCAAGAGCCTGCTGCGCAGGGAATATGAAACAATACCAAGGCAATAGTGCTAATAACGTGCACAAGAAACCGCTATACAAACAGCAACAACGTCCGATTAAGCCAAGAATGTAAGGAATGCACTTAACTGACGAGCAGTGAAGAAAGAGGAAGCGGAAGGGACGTCACGATATTATATACGATGGACTGTGATATGATTGGACTATAGTTGCCTTGGAGACTACCCCCCTAATGGTTCATGGGTTGTGTAGTCTTTTGTTTAATGATTGTTGTGTTACGTTTTCTTTGAACTGCTATGCAAATAAAGTGAGGAAAGATATGCATAATCCTCGCCTCCGTCCTGCCATAGAATTCATTAAACTTTATTCGATCTGATTTAGAAACATAGATCATAAAAGTGTACATAAAAATAGTAAATCCCCTTTCCTAATACAATAGAGTGAGAATTAATTAAAACCAGTAGGTAAAAACGGGTGTTTCAAAGCCCGGTTCAGAGCAACTTCAGGTTAACAGAATCCTAAAGTTCAATGTTTCACAAGATCAATCTCATGTACTTCGTGCAAAATAAGGGGTCCAAGTAAGATTTATCGCTCCAATACCTGACCAGTCTGCACTATATAAAACTGCAGAAAAACTAAAAATAAAAAGTGTTTTGCACACTTCTGTCATTGAGCTATATGTGGGCTAAATCTGGGTGATATTTGTGCTACATTTGAGTTCTTTTTTCTTTGGTGGCCATCTTGGGAGACTTATTTGTTATAAAGTTTCCTAATTTCCTCATTTACTGCAGCCTCCTCAGTAGGAAATGCTTTCAGTTTTTTACTTGGATTCCATCAAGAAGGCATTCAGATGTGTCACACATTTGCCATAAATTCAGATTGTTAGCAGTCTAGTTGCTCATTAGATCACTGTAGTAAAGCTACTGCTCACCAGGGAGTTAACTGGAAGTCTACTGCTGGTATTGAAAGTGATTGTTTCAGTCTGCATGTCAGAAGTTTCTAATGAAATAGAAGAGGATTGGAGATCTCACTTAAAACATGCCCAACATTTGCTTTCATGTAGCACTAACCATAATTTCTATGGCAAAATGAACCCCCTAATTTTGTTCCTTTTTAAATTAAATGTTTTAAGTCTTACCAGTCTATTCCAATCAAGATGGCTTCAGGTGTGCCATAATTTTGTCATAAGTAAGACTGTTAGCTCTCTAGTCGTTCCTTAGAACACTCTGGGAAGCTGCAGTAGAACACAAAGGCATCAACTGACAGGCTGCTCCTGTTGAAATATAACAGGAAGATATTCGAGATCTCACTTAAAACATGTCCTAATTTTTCTTTCTACAGCACTAACAATAATTTCTATGGCAAAATGAACCCCCTCATTTTGTTTCTTTTAAAATTAAATGTTTTAAGTGTTACCAGTTTATTCCAATCAAGATGGCTTCAGGTGTGCCATAATTGTGTCATAAGTAAGACTGTTAGCTCTCTAGTTGTTTTTTAGAACACTCTGGGAAGCTGCAGTGGAACACAAAGGCATTAACTGATAGGCTGCTCCTGTTGAAATATAACAGGAAGATATTTGAGATCGCACTTAAAACATGTCCTAATTTTTCTTTCTACAGCACTAACCATAATTTCTATGACAAAATGAGTCCCCTCATTTTGTTCCTTTTTAAATTAAATGTTTTAAGAGTTACCAGTTTATTCCAATCAAGATGGCTTCAGGTGTGCCATAATTTTGTCATAAGTAAGACTGTTAGCACTCTAGTTTTTCTTTAGAACACTCTGGGAAGCTGCAGTAGAACACAAAGGCATCAACTGACAGGCTGCTCCTGTTGAAATATAACAGGAAGATATTTGAGATCACACTTGAAACATGTCCTAATTTTTCTTTCTACAGCACTAACCATAATATCTATGACAAAATGAACCCCCTCATTTTGTTCCTTTTTAAAGTAAATGTTTTAAGTGTTACCAGTTTATTCCAATTAAGATGGCTTCAGTTGTGCCATACATTTGTCATAAGTAAGGCTGTTAGTGCTCTAGTTGTTCTTTAGAACACTCTGGGAAGCTGCAGTAGAACACAAAGGCATCAACTGACAGGCTGCTCCAGTTGAAATATAACAGGAAGATATTTGAGATCTCACTTAAAACATGTCCTAATTTTTCTTTCTACAGCACTAACCATAATTTCTATGACAAAATGAACCCCCTCATTTTGTTCCTTTTTAAATTAAATGTTTTAAGAGTTACCAGTTTATTCCAATCAAGATGGCTTCAGGTGTGCCATACGTTTGTCATAAGTAAGGCTGTTAGCGCTCTAGTTGTTCTTTAGAACACTCTGGGAAGCTGCAGGAGAACACAAAGGCATCAACTGACAGGCTGCTCCTGTTGAAATATAACAGGAAGATATTTGAGATCACACTTGAAACATGTCCTAATTTTTCTTTCTTCAGCACTAACCATAATTTCTATGACAAAATGAACACCATCATTTTGTTCCTTTTTAAATTAAATGTTTTAAGTGTTACCAGTTTATTCCAATCAAGATGGCTTCAGGTGTACCATACTTTTGTCAAAAGTAAGGCTGTTAGCGCTCTAGTTGTTCTTTAGAAAACTCTGGGAAGCTGCAGTAGAACACGAAGGAATCAACTGACAAGTCTCTGCTCTTGTTGGATGTACATGATTTACTGAGAATGACAGACTTCATTCTCAAATGTTCCTTTTTAAATTAAATGTTTTAAGTGTTACCAGTTTATTCCAATCAAGATGGCTTCAGGTGTGCCATAATTTTGTCATAAGTAAGACTGTTAGCACTCTAGTTTTTCTTTAGAACACTCTGGGAAGCTGCAGTAGAAGACAAAGGCATCAACTGACAGGCTGCTCCTGTTGAAATATAACAGGAAGATATTCGAGATCTCACTTAAAACATGTCCTAATTTTTCTTTCTACAGCACCAACAATAATTTCTATGGCAAAATGAACCCCCTCATTTTGTTTCTTTTAAAATTAAATGTTTTAAGTGTTACCAGTTTATTCCAATCAAGATGGCTTCAGGTGTGCCATAATTGTGTCATAAGTAAGACTGTTAGCTCTCTAGTTGTTTTTTAGAACACTCTGGGAAGCTGCAGTGGAACACAAAGGCATTAACTGATAGGCTGCTCCTGTTGAAATATAACAGGAAGATATTTGAGATCGCACTTAAAACATGTCCTAATTTTTCTTTCTACAGCACTAACCATAATTTCTATGACAAAATGAGTCCCCTCATTTTGTTCCTTTTTAAATTAAATGTTTTAAGAGTTACCAGTTTATTCCAATCAAGATGGCTTCAGGTGTGCCATAATTTTGTCATAAGTAAGACTGTTAGCACTCTAGTTTTTCTTTAGAACACTCTGGGAAGCTGCAGTAGAACACAAAGGCATCAACTGACAGGCTGCTCCTGTTGAATTATAACAGGAAGATATTTGAGATCACACTTGAAACATGTCCTAATTTTTCTTTCCACAGCACTAACCATAATGTCTATGACAAAATGAACCCCCTCATTTTGTTCCTTTTTAAAGTAAATGTTTTAAGTGTTACCAGTTTATTCCAATTAAGATGGCTTCAGGTGTGCAATACATTTGTCATAAGTAAGGCTGTTAGTGCTCTAGTTGCTCTTTAGAACACTCTGGGAAGCTGCAGTAGAACACAAAGGCATCAACTGACAGGCTGCTCCAGTTGAAATATAACAGGAAGATATTTGAGATCTCACTTAAAACATGTCCTAATTTTTCTTTCTACAGCACTAACCATAATTTCTATGACAAAATGAACCCCCTCATTTTGTTCCTTTTTAAATTAAATGTTTTAAGAGTTACCAGTTTATTCCAATCAAGATGGCTTCAGGTGTGCCATACTTTTGTCATAAGTAAGGCTGTTAGCGCTCTAGTTGTTCTTTAGAACACACTGGGAAGCTGCAGGAGAACACAAAGGCATCAACTGACAGGCTGCTCCTGTTGAAATATAACAGGAAGATATTTGAGATCACACTTGAAACATGTCCTAATTTTTCTTTCTTCAGCACTAACCATAATTTCTATGACAAAATGAACACCATCATTTTGTTCCTTTTTAAATTAAATGTTTTAAGTGTTACCAGTTTATTCCAATCAAGATGGCTTCAGGTGTACCATACTTTTGTCAAAAGTAAGGCTGTTAGCGCTCTAGTTGTTCTTTAGAAAACTCTGGGAAGCTGCAGTAGAACACGAAGGAATCAACTGACAAGTCTCTGCTCTTGTTGGATGTACATGATTTACTGAGAATGACAGACTTCATTCTCACATGGCTGAGAAAGATAATGTGAATTTACAGAAAATATGCTCTCATGTTAGCTTCAATTTTCTCTCAAACATGATTCATGATATCCCAGCAGAAGGTTTTTCACAGGGTAAAATCACCTTAGAACACACCACAATTCCTGAAATTAGTATGGTACCATCAACAAATGAATTCTAATGTAACTAAAGTCTGTTATCACCCTTTATAGTTCTCCTTTTGGTAACCCTCAAAATCTTCGATTCACTACAGTGCATTTCAATGGGGTACTATCATGTATATTTTTCCCAAGATGGCTGCCAGCAATTCCAGAATGAAGTGCTGACTGCCAATCAGATCTCACGAGGAGATGTGTCGTTAGGCTCCACCCAGATATTGAAACTTTTTCTTTTTCTAATTTCTCATGAACTACTGAATGGATGTATACCATTTAACAAAAAGGGATCTTTCTTAACCAAGGGCTACCTTTTCGTCAAATTTGGTGTAATTCCGTTCAGCAGTTCGGGCTGTAGCCGTGTCTAAAGTTTCCTATGGGAATTAACATGGAGAAAACACGTTTTGGGACCCCCCTTTTTTCCCAGCCCCCGCTTGTCGAATCACCCCAAAACTTTTAAGATAGGAGCTGACCAGAGCGCCCCACGAGTTTTGAAAATGTTGCGAAGATTCGTCAACCGACGCCAAAGTTATTGGGAAAAGAATGTTATGATTTTCCTATGGAGAATAGGTCCTAACTATAACTACCTACTGGCGACCGCCAATAGGTAATATATATATATATATATATATATATATATATATATATATATATATATATATATATATATATGTATATATATATATATTAGAAGATGAAGGATCACAAGAAAACAACACACAGCCAGGGCAAACATTTGGATCCAGAAGGATATGAGTCACAACGAAATAAAATATCCAAGAAAGAAGTGACTAAAACAGATGTACTCACCAAAAAACTATAATATAGTACAAGATGATTAGCTAGTTATAGATAGGTCTTCTTTTCGATAGAAAAAGCATTCTTTGGTTTGCTAATAACATTGGCTTCATTTGAAGGATCTTCACAAAGCTTTCCAAGAATAAAGTTCATCCACCTACTGTTCAGCTTCCTGGTGATCCATCAAGCGGGGGAAGAGAAAAAAGGGAGTCTAAAAACTCATGATCCCCATTCATTACTGTAGACTTCCTTAAGAGGGGTTACAACAAAAAACTGCTGAACCAAATTTGGCTGGAAGCTAGATCATTTTCTGCAGATTGTGCTTTTTGTGATTTAGTGTAAATCTATTCAGTAGTTCTTGAGAAATTAAGGTTGAAAAGTAATTGTATATCTGAATGGTTGGGTTCTGTTTGGTCCATGAATGAGCACTCTGGTTGGCTACCAGCAACATCAAAAAATGTTGTTGGTAGCCAATACAGGACTCAGGGACTTCGTCCCCTGTCCTGTCCTGAAATAAAGAAAAAATAGCATAAAGTGTCAGGATAGGGATACACTGACCCCCTTTGTCTCATGTGAGGGGGCCCCAAAGGGAACGCTTAGGGGGCCAAACTAGAAAAAAAAATTGTAAGAAATGTCACTATCCCAAAAGAAACATGGAGGATCGGGAAAAAAAATGGTGGCTGGGCCACATTCAATAATTATGAGCCTGATGCTGTATCAATGAAGGGGAGGGTGCTGTGTGGCCCCCTCTCGAGCCTTCAGAAGCTATGGGAGCACACCCCAGGGTCTAATATTTGTTTATAAGGGGAGGGAGCAGCGCCACCCCCCTTTCGAAGCCTTGAGAGGTCCCTGTAGACCCCACCCCAAGGACAAAAGTACTTTATGGGGCAGGTGGCCCTCGCAGCACCCCTTCCCAAGCATCAAAAGGCCCCATGAAGCTCACCCTCGGGGATGATTACTTTAAGTGAGGGGCCACATGTCTCCCCCTCCATCAGACATTAATGGCCTCGGGGACCCCGTCACCCTGGGCCAGCTCAGTAGCTATGTCCCAGGGAGCCCACACCTGGGACATAGCGGTTTCCCTGCCCACAGTGGCCCAGGCAGAGAAACCTGCATTTGCCCTTGCTTGGTTGGAGCATTTTTTAATCTCCTGCACAGCAAACACCAAGTCAGTGACCAGCTGGCGGGAGGTTTGAAAAATTTCCCACCCGCTGAAAGCAGACTTTTGAAGGGGGCAGGAAAACAGGTCATTATATTACTCCCTTCCAAAGGGAGCGGCATTGGGAGCTGCTCTGCTCCCTGCGGGTGGGAGCAATGCTAGCTCATGTGATATGTGGGGAGCCTGCTGGAGCTGTGGGGGCCACTGCCCCCCCCCCCCCTGGGGCCCACAACAAAAGTATAGGGGGTGCCATGGGTGGACACTAAGTCACCCACCTTTAACAAGTTTGGCTCCTTGAGGATGGGATCCCTAGGGCCGAGATAGCCACGGAAAGGGTGGCCATGTGCCCCCCTCCCCTTGCATATGACAACGGGCCCTTGTGGATGGGGTCCCTTTGGCTGAAATAGGCCTGGGGAGTGTGTTCCCCCACCCTAAAAATGATGCCAGACCCTGGGTGAAGGGCTCCCTTAGGCTAAAATACACCACAGAGTATTAAAGTGGATCTACTAAACACAGTGCACAATCTATGAAAGATTTGTCCAAAGAGTGACTATTCACTTAAAATAACCAAGGTCTGAAGGAGCTAAAGATTATACTACCTGCACCCTTCATACTGTGGTGAAAACTTTACAGATATCCCATCTTCTAAAGAAAAACAACCACAATGTACATAGGTTAGTACACACTCTTCTATGTTAAGTAGAAACTGTCATGCTGAGACGATTCTGTCAAATAACTCATGACTGCCTACCATACTTAGTACGTAGAATCTTTGCCCTCGAAACCTTTTCTGCAGTACCAAATAACTTGTGTGGAACATAATGAACACAAGTCAACTGTCACCTCCACATAGAGTTTACTCTTCAATGCAAAGATTTATAATGTGTTCAATATCTCTACACACCCATGGTGCATTAGGAGCACATGCATTTTGTAAACACTTACACCAATTAGCTGGATGCAGGCTGTACAAAATTAGGTAGAAAAGCAATATAGTATTTATCCACCACTATGTAAACTATAAAACAAACCAGCACACTCACTGGTTGATGTCATCAGTGATGACATAAATGATGTCATGGACCATATCATTAGTAATGTCATATGTGAGGTCATAAGCAGTGCATGGCAGGGTGCAAGTTATAGTTAGCTCTGCTAAGTGTAACTGGTGGATTTTTGTTTTTTTATTCAGTTCAAAATGTTAATGTTGTCACTGGGAAATTCACCAAACTATAGAGTTACTTTGACCTTAATTTATCTATATATATTCAGTCAAAAAACAGAGGTTACGGTAACATTATATTTAGGCTGACATGAGTGATGTCATGAGTGATGTCACTGACCATGTCTCAGGCCTATTTTTAAATTTTTCGACGCCACCACCAGGCAACTCATAGTGCAGGCCATGATTCTTTTCAGATTGGATTATGCCAGTGCACTTTTATTGGGCACCAATCAAGCAGAGCTCACACGCCTTCAGCGTGTGCAAAATGCGGCTGCTCGAATGCTGATCGGTTTGCCTAAGTTTTGTTCAGTCAGGCGTTCTATCTCCGATCTTCATTGGTTGCCTGTTAGGCAGAGGATACAATTTAAAGTACTGTCTCTGGCTTTTAAAATTCTGAAGTTGGCTTCCCCTCCTATTCTAGCTCAGGCCATTTCATACTATACTCCTGCTAGAACACTACGTTCAACGGGACAATTCCTAGCTAAAGTTCCCCGTTTTAAAAAAGCCAGAATGGGCGGTCGCTCATTCTGTGTTCTGGCAGCTAGCCTCTGGAACACATTGCCGGTTAGTATTCGATCTATCTCTGACTTGCTCCTTTTTAGGAAAGCTGTAAAAACATTCTTGTTTCCTTTGTTTTAATGGTTACGGCTGGTTTGATATGTTGGATGTTATGTGGCTCGTCCTTTGTAGCGCCGGGACACCGCTTGGCTGTGGCATCTGTGCGCTCTATAAATATAAAATAACATAACATAACATAACATAACATGAGTGATGTAATATGTGAGGTCATAAGCATTGCATTGCTGGGGCACAAGTTATAGTTAGCTCAGCTAAATATAACTGATACATTTATCTGATTTTGTACAAGTGAAATATCAGCCTAACTATAACGTCCCTGTAACCTTTGTTTTTGTCAGTAAATTTCTGAAGTTTTTTAAATGCTAATTCCTAACTATAATGTCCCCCTAACTTTTGTTTCTTTCAGTGAATTTCTAAGGCTTTTTTAAAATTCTATTTCTTAATTGTAATGTACATTTTTCATGTGAGCCTCTAAGATTTTTGTATTTTCTGTCTTTAATTGGATATTGTATATTATATTTATATTATTATACCACTCACTTTTTGATTTTGTATATGTTTATCAGACACATTACTAACTGGCTTTATTTGTAAGAATTCTTTGAGTCGGCACAACATTGTCACATTTACTATGGCGAATTTGTGATCAGCAAATACATTTCACATACTGAAAAATACACTTAAAGAATTTTTTTTTTAAATCAGAGCCACCCAAGAGGCCAAAACTTTTTTCATTTTCTTGTCAACATTTAAAAAAAAAAATTTTTTAAATCCATGATGATGTCGCGATGATCGCAATCACGTTGTGAAATAGCATAACAAAAGCAGACATTCAACGGCCACATTAAAATATTTTTACATTCATTCATTGAATATTAAGTAGGACGATGCAACGTACAAACAATACAAATTATAACATGTAAAATATATTTGAGAGAAAAATATTCCTCAAACCACCTACCGATAGCAAACAAAAATGTCTGACAAAAAATACAAAAACTAGCCTCAATGGAAGTATATTTGACATTGTACTGTCCGTAACTGAAGATTCACATGCGAGTCGATTTGCTGATACTATATATTGTTTTCGCTTTTTCAGCTAATAGCAATCATGAGTGGAGACAGAGAAATGATTATCTTTGGAGCAGCAGCTCCGTATTTACGGAAAACAGAAAGAGAGCGCCATGAAGCACAGAACCAACCCTTCGATGCCAAAACATTCTGCTACGTCTCAGAAGAGGAACATCTTTATGCTCCTGGCGTTATCCAGAGCAGAGAAGGAAAGAAAGTCACAGTGAAAACCGAAAGTGGGAAAGTAAGTGCGAAGCATGTTTTTCGTCACAGGAGAAAGAATATCAAATTTTGCAAACAATTTACAAAATGTTCTTTACTTTTTAAGGTTGTAACGGTTACTGATGATGACATCTTCGCCATGAACCCTCCGAAGTTTGACAAAGTTGAAGACATGGTCATGTTGACACACCTGAACGAACCCGCTGTCCTCTACAATCTCAAGGAACGCTACGCTTCCTGGATGATCTATGTAAGTTTATTGAGGCGAAAGCCACACCTTTGATTGGGCACCTGGCCAAGATCCAGATTTCAGTAAATTTACCACGCGTACCATTTTTTAAAAAATTGATGTGGATTCCCTTCAGTAGAAACATTGTCCCTTCTTGTACCTAATCAATTAATAAACTATCAATATTAGTATGTGAGAGCCATGTGCACCACACATTTTACTGACTAGCTGTGGAAAAATCATATCTAGAAAAGCCTAAATATCTCCCTTGCTTAGCTAGCACAACGCTGCTCTCCCTGGTCGTAGTACGGTATATAACGGCACATGAAATAACTAAACTGCTAAATAAAGTATCAATCAAATGCATAAAGGAGACTGTTAGAACTGGGGGTCTCTAGTTGGCAGAGGTAGGTACCTTTGTCCAAATAGGGATCCTTGCTTCTAGTCAAGGTAAGGGGAATACACAATTTTGATAACCCCTGCTCACCCCCTGGGCAGCTTGGCACGAGCAGACATTCTTTATCCCAAAGGCAATTTGTACTCAAAACACACAGTAATACAGTGCTAACACTACAAATGGACAGTGCACCAGTTTAGAAAAATAAAGTATCTTTTTCTAAATTCAACAAGGCCAAAACAACAAAAATCCAACTTATATGTAGTAAAATAGCACTCAAAAACAGTTATTTCCAAAATAAAGCTTGTAGAAAACAAATAGCTCCACCTGGGGCTATTACGACGTCAGGCCAGCAATAAATCCAAAGTACAGTGTCAACTGCGAGGTGCACAGCGTTGGGCAAGAAGTCATGCGGATCCCCCAAACAAACAGCACCTCTGGATAACGAAGTTTATAACGATGCCCGGTGTCGGGATGTTATAAACATGCCTGGTGTCGGGGATGTGAGGTGAGGCGTCGGTGCCGAGGTCGAGGCAGGCTCCCTGGCTGCCATGGGGGAGGCAAGGCGTCGTGTCTGCGAGGAGGCGACATGTCGAATCCAGGATAGGTGAAGTCGGTTGCGTCGGCAGTGAGGCGTCGGTTCCAGTGATGGTGAAAAGTTTGGCGAGTTTGTGGAGTCAGGAGTTGAAGGGTGTCGGACCTGTGTTTCAGGCCGGGCGGTGCATCGTGCACTTCACGAACAGTGCCCCTGGCCTTATTGCAGGTCGGGTGTCGCTGACGGCATTGGAGATTGCTTTTCTTGCTTTTTTAAAGATTTTTTCCAGCTCCAAACAGCAGGAACAGCCTCCAGAGGCCCAAAACTGGAATAGGCTCCTCCTGGCAGGTCAGAACTCTCAGCAATAGAGTTATGGGGAGCTGGGGGTGAAGTCTTTGTGTCCCTGAGACTCCAGACCAGGAGGCCAGCACACACAAGCCCTTAGAGATTATTCTTCATGCAGGTTTCCCAGCAAAGTTCCAGTCTTGTCCTTTCCTTGGCAGAAGCAGCAACTGAAGGCCAACTCCACACAGCAAAAGGGGCAGTACTCCTCCTCACAGCTCTCCAGCTCTTGTTCCTTGGCAAAGGTCCTCTTGATGTGATCTTACGTTCTGGGGTTTAAGGTCCACTACTTACACCCCATTTTGTCTTTGTTCTTCTTTGTGCGAGGGTCTCTGAGCCCAGTCCAAACCAGTTCTGTCCTCACTTGTGCAGTATGACCACAGGAGGTGGAGACAGCATAGTGCAAGGGAGACGGGCCTATTCAGGTGCAAGGAAAACTCCTCCCACTACTCTTAATGTGGTCACAGTCTATTTGGCTCAGCTCTGAGTCATCGAGGAAGGGCCAGGCACACCTCAAACCCCCCCAGTGGCTGTCTACAGTGAATGCACATCCCCAGCCCGTCACTCCAAAACCAGACAGTCAATCCACAAACAGGCAGAGGCACACAGAATGGTTAGGCAAGAAAATGCCTACTTTCTAAAAGTTAGCAAAACACACTTGGGTTTTGACTCGTTGGCAGCAAGGCCAAGTCATATAAACTGGAAAGAACAAAAGGAGTGCCAATGCTGCATTGAAACTACACGAAAAACTTTTTAAGCAAGAACTGAATTAAACACGTCCATTGCTACCATTGATTAGGTTGATTTTAATCAAAAATATATTTTTTGCAAATTTTCTTATTATTTTGCACGGTAAAGTAGAGAAGTGATTAAAGCAATTCAATAATCAAAAATTCAAAAGCCACAGATTTTTACAAATATATACATTACATTACATTAACACATATAAATGACATCACCTCTAGCGTACCACAATCACTCGACGAACAACAACACTCAAAACACCACAGATATGTACAAAAAGTATTCAATAAACATTATAAAGCTCACAATATACAGTTGTATGTACAAAATGTATAAGGCCATCAACAACTAACATTTACAGTATTACTAAACATATATTTTAATTGTTCCGACAGATGATTAGCCAAGGGCGAAGACAAGTCAAGAAAGGGGGTCTACGCGTTTCGAATCCCTTCACCGGGGACTCTCTTCAGGACCAATATTTTTTGTTCAGGTATGGTAACTCATGGGCATGATTGTATTATCGTGCAAAAAGGCGTGTTGGAAATCACCAGCTGAGGCCTTTATTCCGTTAGTCAAATGCCGCCATTGCGGAATAAAGGCCTCAGCTGGTGATTTCCAACACGCCTTTTTGCACGATAATACAATCATGCCCATGAGTTACCATACCTGAACAAAAAATATTGGTCCTGAAGAGAGTCCCCGGTGAAGGGATTCGAAACGCGTAGACCCCCTTTCTTGACTTGTCTTCGCCCTTGGCTAATCATCTGTCGGAACAATTAAAATATATGTTTAGTAATACTGTAAATGTTAGTTGTTGATGGCCTTATACATTTTGTACATACAACTGTATATTGTGAGCTTTATAATGTTTATTGAATACTTTTTGTACATATCTGTGGTGTTTTGAGTGTTGTTGTTCGTCGAGTGATTGTGGTACGCTAGAGGTGATGTCATTTATATGTGTTAATGTAATGTAATGTATATATTTGTAAAAATCTGTGGCTTTTGAATTTTTGATTATTGAATTGCTTTAATCACTTCTCTACTTTACCGTGCAAAATAATAAGAAAATTTGCAAAAAATATATTTTTGATTAAAATCAACCTAATCAATGGTAGCAATGGACGTGTTTAATTCAGTTCTTGCTTAAAAAGTTTTTCGTGTAGTTTCAATGCAGCATTGGCACTCCTTTTGTTCTTTCCATCCTACTTTCTAAAAGTGGCATTTTCCAACACACAATTTAAAAACCATCTTTACTAAAAGATACATATATTCTGAGTTCAGAGAGCCTGGACTTTATTTCTTTATCTATTCCCAATGGGAAGTTATACTTGTAAAATATTACAAAGTATCTCCCATGCTATCCTACGGAACAGATAACCTTTCAATAGTGAAACACGAAATTGGCAGTATTTCACTATCAGGACATGTCACACACACCAGTACCTGTCCTACCTTTCACATACACTGCACCCTGCCCATTGGGGTACCTTGGGCCTACCTGACGGGTGCCTTACATGTAAGAAAAGGGAAGATTAGTGTCTGGCAAGTGGGTGCACTTGCCAGGTTGACATGCCAGTTCGAAACTGCATGTAGACTCTGAAATGGCAGGTCTGAGTTATATTTGCAGGGCTACAGCTGTGGGTGGCACAATCAGTGCTGCGGGCCTACTAGTAGCATTTGATTTACAGGCCCTGGCACACTCAGTGCACTTTAGTAAGGACTTACCAGTAAATCAAATATGCCAATCAGGGACAACCAATTTCAATAACAATTTACCCGAGGAGCACTTGCACACTTGACACTGATCAGCAGTGGCAAAGTGTCCAAAGCATCTAAGCCAGCAAAAACGGAATCCAGCACAGCATCAAAAATACAGGTGGTAGAGGCAAAAAGTCAGGGGAAACCATGCCAAAAATGCCAAGTCTAACAGAGACATAAAATAATTCTCTCTGAGTGCATCCAGTAAAGGCCTTTTCTTAAACCTTCAGCTTGGTTCTTTGTCTTGGGTGTCGCTGGAACAAACACAATTGGGTTTCATTAGTTTATCATTCTGGATACAGCAAAATTAGGCTAAATTCTACATGAAAAGATACTTTTCCTTCAATCAAATATTAAATGTATCTGTTTACATGCTGCAAGCGGGGACACCCCCGCGCCGCACGGCCACCAACCGCTGTGTGTGCCCCCTTGCCTGCCCTCTGCCTCGCTGCCGGCTGACGCCGCTGGCGTCTGCTTTCGCCTGTTTTGTCGAAAATTTGTGCTTGCTTAACCGCTCTTCTCCCCGTGTTAACTATTTTTTTTTCGTAGCGTCTGTTCTCGCTTGTTTTGTCAAAAATTTGTGCTTGCTTAAACTGCTTTTCTCCCCGTGTCAACTGTTTTCTTTTCTCCTGACATTTGTGCCTGCATTTTGTTCGTGTCTATTTCAGCCCTTCGTGCCCTCCTGCCTGCCTGCCCGCCCACCGCGCCGTCTTCCCTCCCCGCTCCCCGCTTCCCGCCACCACCGCTGACCACGCCCCTTTTTTTCTTTCTGTTCCCTCCCCGCTCCCGCCTCCCAGCTGCCCCGCCCACCCGCGCACTTGGCCTTATATGGCGACCGTGCGACGCAGGTGAGTGTGACCCACTTGTGGGACACCCCCGCGCCGCACGGCCACCAACCGCTGTGTGTGCCCCCTTGCCTGCCCTCTGCCTCGCTGCCGGCTGACGCCGCTGGCGTCTGCTTTCGCCTGTTTTGTCGAAAATTTGTGCTTGCTTAACCGCTCTTCTCCCCGTGTTAACTATTTTTTTTCGTAGCGTCTGTTCTCGCTTGTTTTGTCAAAAATTTGTGCTTGCTTAAACTGCTTTTCTCCCCGTGTCAACTGTTTTCTTTTCTCCTGACATTTGTGCCTGCATTTTGTTCGTGTCTATTTCAGCCCTTCGCGCCCTCCTGCCTGCCTGCCCGCCCACCGCGCCGTCTTCCCTCCCCGCTCCCCGCTTCCCGCCACCACCGCTGACCACGCCCCTTTTTTTTCTTTCTGTTCCCTCCCCGCTCCCGCCTCCCAGCTGCCCCGCCCACCCGCGCACTTGGCCTTATATGGCGACCGTGCGACGCAGGTGAGTGTGACCCACTTGTGGGACACCCCCGCGCCGCACGGCCACCAACCGCTGTGTGTGCCCCCTTGCCTGCCCTCTGCCTCGCTGCCGGCTGACGCCGCTGGCGTCTGCTTTCGCCTGTTTTGTCGAAAATTTGTGCTTGCTTAACCGCTCTTCTCCCCGTGTTAACTATTTTTTTTCGTAGCGTCTGTTCTCGCTTGTTTTGTCAAAAATTTGTGCTTGCTTAAACTGCTTTTCTCCCCGTGTCAACTGTTTTCTTTTCTCCTGACATTTGTGCCTGCATTTTGTTCGTGTCTATTTCAGCCCTTCGCGCCCTCCTGCCTGCCTGCCCGCCCACCGCGCCGTCTTCCCTCCCCGCTCCCCGCTTCCCGCCACCACCGCTGACCACGCCCCTTTTTTTCTTTCTGTTCCCTCCCCGCTCCCGCCTCCCAGCTGCCCCGCCCACCCGCGCACTTGGCCTTATATGGCGACCGTGCGACGCAGGTGAGTGTGACCCACTTGTGGGACACCCCCGCGCCGCACGGCCACCAACCGCTGTGTGTGCCCCCTTGCCTGCCCTCTGCCTCGCTGCCGGCTGACGCCGCTGGCGTCTGCTTTCGCCTGTTTTGTCGAAAATTTGTGCTTGCTTAACCGCTCTTCTCCCCGTGTTAACTATTTTTTTTCGTAGCGTCTGTTCTCGCTTGTTTTGTCAAAAATTTGTGCTTGCTTAAACTGCTTTTCTCCCCGTGTCAACTGTTTTCTTTTCTCCTGACATTTGTGCCTGCATTTTGTTCGTGTCTATTTCAGCCCTTCGCGCCCTCCTGCCTGCCTGCCCGCCCACCGCGCCGTCTTCCCTCCCCGCTCCCCGCTTCCCGCCACCACCGCTGACCACGCCCCTTTTTTTTTCTTTCTGTTCCCTCCCCGCTCCCGCCTCCCAGCTGCCCCGCCCACCCGCGCACTTGGCCTTATATGGCGACCGTGCGACGCAGGTGAGTGTGACCCACTTGTGGGACACCCCCGCGCCGCACGGCCACCAACCGCTGTGTGTGCCCCCTTGCCTGCCCTCTGCCTCGCTGCCGGCTGACGCCGCTGGCGTCTGCTTTCGCCTGTTTTGTCGAAAATTTGTGCTTGCTTAACCGCTCTTCTCCCCGTGTTAACTATTTTTTTTCGTAGCGTCTGTTCTCGCTTGTTTTGTCAAAAATTTGTGCTTGCTTAAACTGCTTTTCTCCCCGTGTCAACTGTTTTCTTTTCTCCTGACATTTGTGCCTGCATTTTGTTCGTGTCTATTTCAGCCCTTCGCGCCCTCCTGCCTGCCTGCCCGCCCACCGCGCCGTCTTCCCTCCCCGCTCCCCGCTTCCCGCCACCACCGCTGACCACGCCCCTTTTTTTCTTTCTGTTCCCTCCCCGCTCCCGCCTCCCAGCTGCCCCGCCCACCCGCGCACTTGGCCTTATATGGCGACCGTGCGACGCAGGTGAGTGTGACCCACTTGTGGGACACCCCCGCGCCGCACGGCCACCAACCGCTGTGTGTGCCCCCTTGCCTGCCCTCTGCCTCGCTGCCGGCTGACGCCGCTGGCGTCTGCTTTCGCCTGTTTTGTCGAAAATTTGTGCTTGCTTAACCGCTCTTCTCCCCGTGTTAACTATTTTTTTTCGTAGCGTCTTTTCTCGCTTGTTTTGTCAAAAATTTGTGCTTGCTTAAACTGCTTTTCTCCCCGTGTCAACTGTTTTCTTTTCTCCTGACATTTGTGCCTGCATTTTGTTCGTGTCTATTTCAGCCCTTCGCGCCCTCCTGCCTGCCTGCCCGCCCACCGCGCCGTCTTCCCTCCCCGCTCCCCGCTTCCCGCCACCACCGCTGACCACGCCCCTTTTTTTCTTTCTGTTCCCTCCCCGCTCCCGCCTCCCAGCTGCCCCGCCCACCCGCGCACTTGGCCTTATATGGCGACCGTGCGACGCAGGTGAGTGTGACCCACTTGTGGGACACCCCCGCGCCGCACGGCCACCAACCGCTGTGTGTGCCCCCTTGCCTGCCCTCTGCCTCGCTGCCGGCTGACGCCGCTGGCGTCTGCTTTCGCCTGTTTTGTCGAAAATTTGTGCTTGCTTAACCGCTCTTCTCCCCGTGTTAACTATTTTTTTTCGTAGCGTCTGTTCTCGCTTGTTTTGTCAAAAATTTGTGCTTGCTTAAACTGCTTTTCTCCCCGTGTCAACTGTTTTCTTTTCTCCTGACATTTGTGCCTGCATTTTGTTCGTGTCTATTTCAGCCCTTCGCGCCCTCCTGCCTGCCTGCCCGCCCACCGCGCCGTCTTCCCTCCCCGCTTCCCGCCACCACCGCTGACCACGCCCCTTTTTTTCTTTCTGTTCCCTCCCCGCTCCCGCCTCCCAGCTGCCCCGCCCACCCGCGCACTTGGCCTTATATGGCGACCGTGCGACGCAGGTGAGTGTGACCCACTTGTGGGACACCCCCGCGCCGCACGGCCACCAACCGCTGTGTGTGCCCCCTTGCCTGCCCTCTGCCTCGCTGCCGGCTGACGCCGCTGGCGTCTGCTTTCGCCTGTTTTGTCGAAAATTTGTGCTTGCTTAACCGCTCTTCTCCCCGTGTTAACTATTTTTTTTCGTAGCGTCTGTTCTCGCTTGTTTTGTCAAAAATTTGTGCTTGCTTAAACTGCTTTTCTCCCCGTGTCAACTGTTTTCTTTTCTCCTGACATTTGTGCCTGCATTTTGTTCGTGTCTATTTCAGCCCTTCGCGCCCTCCTGCCTGCCTGCCCGCCCACCGCGCCGTCTTCCCTCCCCGCTCCCCGCTTCCCGCCACCACCGCTGACCACGCCCCTTTTTTTTCTTTCTGTTCCCTCCCCGCTCCCGCCTCCCAGCTGCCCCGCCCACCCGCGCACTTCGCCTTATATGGCGACCGTGCGAACGCGCAGCGGTCACGCGCAGCGGGCGCGCCGATTGTGCGCCGAAGGCGCGCCAAAGGTAAGCCCGTCTACGCCCGTCCGCGCCTGGACCGCGCCCAGTGCCAGGACCCCTGGACCTCGAAGACCCCGACCTACACACCTGACGTACTCAGCCGCCACCCTCAGCGCTCTCAACACCGGCCGACACCCAGAATGCCATCAAGCCACTCCTGGACGTACCAACGGACCTTTCAGCTGCCACGCCTGCAAGTTCTCATGCATCCGATCCTGCCCCGCACCCACCAAGCCGAACACCAGCAGTACCCACCTCAAGTGCATCCTGCTCAACACCCGCTCCGTCCACAGACACGCCATCGAACTCTGGAACCTCCTCGACGCCACAGCCCCTGACGTTGCCTTCCTCACGGAGACCTGGATGAACGCCTCTTCAGCTCCCGACATCGCCATCGCCATCCCAGAGGGCTACAAGATCGTCCGGAGGGACCGAAACGCCAACCAGATGGGAGGAGGCATCGCCATCATCCACAAGAACACCATCCGTCTCACGACCAGCACCGACAACACCCTGACCAGCGCCGAACACCTGCACTTCCAGATCCACACCAACCCGACCACCACCCTCAGAGGCACCCTGATCTACCGACCCCCTGGACCACGCACCCAATTCAGCGAGGACATCGCCGACTTCGTCAGCCCGCTTGCCCTCCCCTCCGCTGACTACATCCTCCTGGGAGACCTCAACTTCCACCTGGAGAACAACAACGACCGCAACACCAGCACCCTGCTCGACAACCTCGCCAACCTGGGACTCAAGCAACTGGTGTCCACCCCCACCCACCTTGCCGGACACACTCTCGACGCCGTCTTCTCATCCAGCACAGACATCGACTTCAGCCACGCCACAGAGCTTCACTGGACGGACCACAGCTGCGTCCACTTCACCTTCAAGAGAACGCCGACCCACCATCACCAACAACAGGCCGCCCGCAGAAGCTGGAACAAGATCACAGCAGACCAGCTCGCCACCTCCCTGAGCCAGCACCCTCCTGCCAGCTCAGCGAACCCCAGCCAGGCCGCCGACAACCTCACGAAGTGGATCAGCAACTGCGCGGACGAACTCGCCCCACTGAGGACCGCGCCCAGCAGACCCGGCAGCAAGAAGGCCCCATGGTTCACCGACGAACTCAAGAGCTCCAAGAAGAACTGCCGAGCCCTCGAGAAAGTCTGGAAAAGGGAACCGACACCGGACAACAGGACCTCCTTCAAGCTTGCTACCCGGAAGCACCACCAGCTGATCCGCGCCGCCAAGAAAACAGCATTCAAGGACCGGTTGGACAACAACGCACACAACTGCAAGGAACTCTTCAACATCGTGAAAGAGCTTTCCAACCCCAGCGCAGGAAACAACGACATCACCCCATCGCAAGACCTCTGCAACTCCCTCGCCTCATACTTCCACAACAAGATCACAGACATACACAGCAGCTTCGACAACCAACCAACGCACAGCATGACCGAACAACCACCCCCCACCACCACCCTCCACGCCTGGACCCCGATCAGTACCGAAGACACCATCCGCACGATGAACTCCATCCACTCCGGATCACCGACTGACCCCTGCCCTCACCACGTCTTCAACAAGGCCGACGCTGTCATCGCACCCCACCTGCGAGACATCATCAACACATCCTTCAACACCGCCACCTTCCCGGAGAGCTGGAAGCACGCCGAACTCAGCGCCCTACTCAAGAAACCAACAGCGGACCCCACCGACCTCAAGAATTACCGCCCCATCTCGCTTCTCCCGTTTCCAGCCAAAGTCATCGAGAAGACCGTCAACAAGCAGATGGCCGCCTTCCTCGAGACAAACGGATCCCTCGACCCCTCTCAGTCCCATCACAGCACCGAGACCGCCCTCATCGCCGCCACCGATGACATCCGAGCCCTGATGGACAATGGAGAAACAGCGGCCCTCATCCTCCTAGACCTCTCCGCGGCTTTCGACACGGTCTGCCACCGCACCCTAGTACGGCGCCTCAGCAACGTCGGAATCCAGGACAAGGCGCTAGAATGGATCATCTCCTTCCTCGGCGGTAGAACACAGAGAGTCCGCCTACCACCATACAAGTCAGAGGCCTCCGAAGTCATCTGCGGTGTCCCCCAAGGATCTTCTCTGAGCCCCACCCTCTTCAACGTCTACATGAGCCCCCTCGCGGCCATCGTACGCAAACACAACCTCAGCATAATCTCCTACGCCGACGACACCCAGCTGATCCTCTCCCTGACCAACGACCCCGCCGCCGCCAAAGCCAACCTACAAGAAGGGATGAAAGAGGTAGCCGAGTGGATGACGACCAGCCGCCTGAAGCTGAACTCAGACAAGACGGAGGTCCTCATCCTGGGCTCCTCACCCTCCGCCTGGGACGACTCCTGGTGGCCTCCCGCCCTGGGCACCGCACCCAAACCGACAGACCATGCACGCAACCTGGGCTTCATCCTGGACTCCTCCCTCTCCATGACCAGGCAAGCCAACGCCGTCTCCTCGTCATGCTTCAACATCCTACGCATGCTACGGAAGATCTTCTGGTGGATCCCCACAGAGACCAGGAAGACCGTCACCCAGGCCCTCGTCACCAGCCGACTGGACTACGGCAACGCCCTCTACGCCGGCACCACCGCCAAGCTCCAGAAGAGACTCCAGCGGATCCAAAACGCCTCAGCCAGACTCATCCTCGACATCCCACGAACCAGCCACATCTCCGGACATCTGAGAGACCTCCACTGGCTCCCCGTCAGCAAGAGAGTCACCTTCCGCCTCCTCACCCACGCACACAAAGCCCTACACGACCAAGGCCCGAGCTACCTCAACAGCCGAGTCAACTTCTACGCTCCCAAACGCCACCTCCGATCTGCCAGCCACGCCCTCGCCGCCGTCCCCCGCATCCGAAGAGCGACTACAGGAGGAAGGTCCTTCTCCTACCTGGCCGCCAAGACCTGGAACTCCCTCCCGACCGACCTGCGCCTGACCCAAGACCACCTCTCCTTCAGGAAGAAGCTGAAGACCTGGCTGTTCGAGCAGTAGCGGCACCCCCCCCCCCCAGCGCCTTGAGACCCTACGGGTATGTAGCGCGCTCTAGAAATGCCTTTGATTGATTGATTGACAATATCTAATATAGGAGTAAGGCCATTGGCGCCTTGGTATAAAGGTTTGTGGGTCTCAACACTCACCAATAATTTATGGTAGGAGACCCTGGGTCTGAGCAGGGCTTTTCAGATTATCCAGTACGGACGAATGGAGGGAGAAAGCACTGTGAGCAGAGGAGGGAGAGTGGGACAGCTGAACACGACAGTAGAACACTAGCTCCCTGTTGTATAAACCGTGGTGTAATAGTGATGAGCATAATCAAAGGATGCTAGAAGAGCCAGAAAAACTCATAAAATGGCAATGATATTGCGAGAAATTGGGTTATTGGTTGAGGGCGCTGAAACCCTACTCAAGCAACAACCACAATCATTGTCAGGGTGAACCGCAAAAAGTCCCAAAATTGACTTGCGCTTAACCCTCTCGTAGCTTGGCGCAAAAGCAGTCAGGTTTAACTTAGAGGCAATGTGTAAAGTAGTTTTGAAGCACGCAAACAGCAATAAAGTGAAAACATAACTCAAGAAAAATCCCTCAATTCCAAAAAAAAGAGTACAATTTAATAAACCAAATGATACCAGAAATACAAAAATCCAATCAGTATAATTGGAGATCTGCAATTTCAAAGTATTAGCTTAAAAGTAGTGGCAAAACGCGCAAAGCACCAAATGGGGTTATCAGGTCACGTAGGGACAAAGTCAAAGGTTCAAGCTAACCGTGAAGGAGCACAGGTTGCTGTACAGGACCAAGTTCAGCCCACTGGACAATGTATCTGGGTGTACTTGCCTGAGATATGAGGTCCTTCGTCATGTTGTGTCAAGTTGCATTGGCTCTGTTGGGGCCGTCGATCAGGAGCTGCGAGGTGCTGCACCAAGATGGATCAGGCTGTGTCTATATTTACACCTGGTGCCAGCTTTGAAATGGGAGAAACCTCTAGACTTTCCATCCTTCCCCTGACCTGGCTCTGAGGGTTTTGGGGTGACAATAGATTAGTGTAAAGTCCTTTTATGAGTGCCCTGAGGCAGCCCTTTTGAAGTGCAAATGTGGTAGATGCCAGTACCACCTCTCTCATTTTGTCAGGATGGTCCATTTTTCCAACACTCAGTCTCCCTTTGCAACTCTTTCTAGGAGGAATACACAAAGGCCAACTGCCAACTAGAGCTAGTCATGTGACCTAGGAGACTGGCTGAAAGCACCAAAGGGTTAGGATAAAAAAATTCCAACTTTCAAAAAGAGGCATTTTCCGAATTGTGACTTAAAATCCACCTTTACCAGTAAAGAGAGTTTTTAATTACAATTCATTTGAGATCAAATTTAACATTCCTACCTGTTTCCAATCAAAAGTTATCACTTATTAAAGGAATAACGTATCCCAATTTTATCCTACTGGAGAGTTATGCCTTGCTCAAAGGAATTGTTTTGGTGTGCGACCCTGGTATGTGCTCTGTCCAAAAAACACGCATATATTCCCTGTTGCTAGCTATAGTTGCACCAGACCCAAGATGCACAACCAACAGTCATAGGCTAACATAATCAACAGTCTTAGTCCAATTTAATCAATATTTTCTTTTTAATCAATTTTCTCTTCTTTCTTCAATATTTTCTTCAATACTTATTCAGAGATGTAGTGATTCTGATATTGAAATGCGCAAGAAATGCCGATTTAGGCTTGTTTCAGCAACATGTGGAACTTAACAATTCGTCATGAGTGACCATGATGGTATAAACACAATGCATTTCAGGAGCAGTCCTTTGTCAGGGGTAACTATATTATATAAAAAATCACATCAGAACCATCAATAACAACGTGTCTTCAAACATTAATAAATAATTGTACTCTTAATTATGCTGATGCAACATGCATAATGTGCAACTGCTAAATACTGACACATAAACCCTCCACCAGATTACTTTGTGAACATAACCACAAAACTCATGCTTTATGTAAAACAAGAAATGAAATGATGTTTTAAACTGCCACTTAATAAAACATTAATTTGAGTAGTTTGTGCTAACTAGTTATGCCAAGATCCACATTTGCATCATAACTGAAAATGTACCCTATGCTTATCAGTTGGTATACAAGACATACTCAGTGCCGAAAACCACAGTGAAAAGACTACCGAATGTAAACAAACTATGAACTCTCAGTATAATCATGATATAATATAAATCTGCTCTAGCGTGAAAACCAATGCGTCAACGCCATAACATAGGACATGCCGTACCTACCTGTACAACATCAATGAATTGAACAAAATTTTCAAACAAACGGACTAACCGATGAGACTCTGCCCATCGGCAAACCCTCCATGAGCAGAGGCAGGTTAAACAAATGCTCTTTAAATATGCTATGATGGTAATCTGTGTTGAGTGACCCAGAACCAACCCAATAGAGTGGAAGTAAACAAAATACGTAAATCATGCAGTGCACACCATGTACCTAATAAATGAAGTGTAATAAAATGCAACAACATAAAATGATTATACCGTGAGTTCATAATTTCTTTCTATAGAAGAGGCCTAAAAACAGAAACTTTCTTGGCTATTTCCAGGCAGTTGCAAGGACACTCAAACTTGACTGCCTTATCAGGAAAGGATCACATTAAAGACAGACCATAGCACAGGCTTCCAGTTGCACGCTTGAGGACCTCGAACTCGGCAAACTTCCTCAGCACTCCAGGAACTCCTCACGTTATGGCACCCCAGGTGGGCCGTTGATCTTTACATGTACACTCCTCTGCACAGTGTGATTACTGCATTCGTCAGGACTGTCCTTGTCCCAACCAACAATAACTTTCACCTGTATCTGCCGCACCCTGCTTGGTCCTTACAATCTTGGGGAAACAAGGAGATCCTTTCTGTCCCTGGGATCTTGTAGACAGGAGGCCAACCAACCGGTTCTTGGAGAGTGCTCAGGGTCCCGGGCCACGATAGTTGGGAATTAGCTGCAGGCCAGACAACATCCAGGCAAAATCTACCAAGTGATAGTCCCCTTCCTGGAGCACAACAAACCCTAAGCCACCATAAGTCTGTGTATAATCCAATTGCAGTCCTTCCTACCCCAATGGTTCTTCTTGTCGATGTCCCAGCGTTGAACCAGCGTAGTATGGGTCCAATCCCAAAAGCAACTCTAAACTCCTGACGACGGAGCCCCAGTACACCATGGTCTTTGAAGTTGAAATCAGTTTAAAAGGCCACCGTTGAAATGCACAAGCCCCCTCTAAATTTAGTTCTGTCTGCCATCCTATCCTGGGAGGTTTGATCAATACCTTTAGTGGGGCCAGGACCCTGCCCATTAGAATGCAGGTGCAATTCCACCCCCTCTTATCTGTCCCAGGAAGGCCTCTTGGAGTCTGAGGTCTGCAGTTTCCCCTGAGTGCCCCTAGTTTATGGCTGTTTATCAGGAATGCACAGATGTAGCTGTCCCCCCAGAAGCCAGATGTGGATTGGAGACATGCTGACAGGCACAGAGAATGCCATGAGCATTGAAATGCCCACTTTCTCTAAATCGGACGAATCTGCCCACTGCCCAGAGGTTTCATTCCTCATACCTGGATTGATCTACTCTCTGCGCATTACTTATCTGGGACTTTGCAAATTAAATTCCGCCCTCGCGCCTAGTACCGGTTCCTCCCCCTGCCTAATTCATCTGGGACCATACAATATAAATACTGCCCTTGTGCCCTGTACTGGCCACCCTCACGGATCCTCCCCTCAATCCTCACGCTCTGGCCAGCTAGACAGCTCGCGTCCTTCTCCCCCTGGATCCCGAATCCTTGAATCATACAGCGTCCACCCATTTATCCAATTATTTACGCGACGCCTTATTTCCACCAGAAGCATTACCCTCTAACCTATGACCTCTGTCCTGATGATGACCTGAAATTATCCAGGTGTAAACGCCGTCGACTACACAGCCTAGGACTTAGGCCCTCCTGTGGTCAACTAAACCATCAAAAAAATGTTTGTACTTAATTGTATATATCTACATTGTTTGTTGACCTTTGTATTTGTATTTCTTTTCCATTGCGCCGTTCATGCTGTTTCTCACACCCTTGTGTCACTGCGTTGTTCACAATTCACCAGCACGTTCAGTTTTCACCTTGTGTGTTATGGTCATTGTACAAGTATATGTACTGTAGTGCTTCTTAACTACTTGCAGAATTGTATATAAACCTCAATTTCTCTACCCTTGGCTAATGCTGTGGTCTCCCTCCCTGTCCTCCGCTCTCTTGTGATTTACCTCACCTCGCTAAACTGTTCCCTCCTCAAAAATACCCTCCAGTTAAGACATTGTTTTTTGTTGCACTTTCTCAAAATGGCATTTCTAGATTAGTAATGTCAAATCCACTTGCACTACCAGAGAGGATTTGCCACTACTAATTCATCGATACTAAACACCATACTGCTACTTTTCTGCACATAGGAAATACTGCTCAGTAGCTTTTCAATAGATCTCCCATGCTAATCAATGTGAGAAGCAGGCCTCAAAGTACTGAACACACCGTCCGGTGGTATTTAACTACTATGGCATGTAGCGCAAACGAACATGCCCTATCTTTTCCCCCCACCGCACCCTGCCAGAAAGTACTCAGATGCAGCGAGAGACACTCAGTACTTTGGCTAGTAGCTTTTAAATGCCAAACTGAGTAACAGTAACCTACACACACAGGCCCCGCCATAATAAACCTGTGATACATTTGAAGAGCTACCTCCGTAGGTGGCACAACCAGTGCTGCAGGCCCATGGAGGAGCATGTGAGTTACATGCCCTATGTATATGTCTTACATAGGGACAATCGACCTACAGCTGACTCAAATCAGGCAATTACGCATACATCAATCACCAGTATATTTATGACAAGCACAGTGATTTGCCACTGAATGACAGTATCACAGCACTCAAGTCCTAAGGATAGCACATAGATCAGTGAAAAACCCAGAGAGACAAAAGCAAAAAGTCAAGGGAAAGAACCCTAAAAAGGCCATTTCCAACAATTTCACCTCCTACACAGGCAGCAAGTAACTAGAGGTGGGCAGAGTATGCAAAGTTACTCTACACGGTGTTCCACAGATTTGCATATAAACCCAGTGGAATTCCATGGGGGTCCGCTCCGGTGTAGGGCTTCAATGGATTAAACAAGGCTTTCATGCCTCTGTTTTCTGCCCTTCCCTTGTATCTCTTGCTGCTCCAGGTGTCTCCTGCTGTGCCGGTCCCTGTGCGGCCCTTTCTGTTCTTTCTCTACCACAGCCTGTTCCTTGGAATGTCACCTGTCCCTTGCAGTGCAGCCATGAGTGAGGGAGGGACTGACCTGGTGCAGTCAGGAGTGAGGGACTGACTTGGTGTAGCCACGAGTGAGGGACTGTCCTAGTGTAGCCACCAGTGAGGGACTGGCCTCGTGCAGCCTGCCCTCTGATCATAGGCTCTGTTCGGTCCCCCTTGGTGGCAGCTCTTGATGGCTCCCTCGGTGGGCCTGGGTGAAACAAGCGCAATGCCCCATAAAAAATTAAGCACAGGCATAAAAGTAAAATGCAAATGACTCACTGTGACAATTTCAGTGTTCTTAACTTTTAACAAATGTAATTCCTGGGAAACAGCCGTAGTGTGATGATTGGGCCGATAAACTCCACTCCTCTAAGCAGGAGGCAGAGATTTGTCTCCATGTTCCAAGCGGAGCGCGAAGTGAAAAAAACTTTGCACGCTCCTCCAACGGAGCGAAGTTCACCGCCCACACATACAAGTAATCCAGCACAAATTACTACAGAGGTTTGACTCACTCTCTGCCTTTCCCACACATTGACGCTCCTCTTACTGCAGCAATAAATGCGGCGAAGAACCATCATACTTGCTGTTCCTTTTGCCTGCTCCCTGTAGACAGATATCATGCAAGCATAGCGGGTCCATTCTCTATGGCATTCCAATTGAAGCCCATGTTAGATGTGAAGGGCATCTAACCTGAGCTTCAATTGGAATCCCATAGAGCATATTATCAAGCCCATTATCACCGTTTTAGCGGCAGTTTTCTGCCGCTAAAGCGGCGATAATTATATCACCTGTCTTGATAATATGCCCCTAAATCTCCCCATGCCTACCAAACAAATGAATGTGTCCTTGTATTACTGGTGTTCGTGTAAAGTGGTCCAATACCTTCGGGTTGAGTTCGTGCTATATAAATCTGCAAAGAAAGCCAGACCCATAGCTTTGCTCTGCCTTGCTTCTTCCTAGAAATTCAACAGCCTTTCCCGCTCTCTACCATCCTTTGTTGTTACTTTTTTTATCAAACCTTTTAGGATGTTCTTACCAAAAATAATAACATAAATCTAGTCCACAAAAACAAACGACTGAACAACTTCAGGTATTATTAATGCGTGTGGTTTTAGAAATATATAACACTTTAGAAGCATAGTTATACTAAACAAACATTTGCAATGTACTAGGTCTCTCATTACTGCATTTTGTAGCTATTGGCGTTGCATTATTATTAGCAATGCCAATAGCATTAACTTTTTGTAATGCGAGACCTATTGCATTGCAAATGCTTGTGAAAATCTGCCACCGAATCATTGCTTTTTTCTCACAGCCCCCACCTTCCTTTTGAAGCACTCCCTCTTTACCTTACTGCAAAATTACCCAGGACCCCCTGTTTCAAAATGACAAGACCCAGCTACCAACAGGCAGACATGTCTTCAGCTTCTTGGTCACTCCTTTAGCTGACATTTTTTCCTCCTTCTGCGGCTGGGTCCTAACTGTCTAGGAGGGTCTTGAGGATGAATAGGAGAAGCCCTCCTTCGTATCAAGGGCAGTACTAAAGCTGCTCTTTGATCTGTCAACTGCTCCTGTTCACTTCAAGTGTCCTTCCATGTCGGCATCAAGAACAGTGAGAATTGTAGCTCATATGCAGCGTAATGCGGCAGAACCCGAATTAATTGGGTTCAGCAGCATCGCGCAATAATCACTCCACGCAAGGTAACTTAGCGTAAAAGGCCATTTATTAGGACAGGGTTGGACAACCATAACCAAACATCAGACAAATCCCCCAACAATCCCCAACAACATAACTTCTCATTCTTCCATTCTCTCCCATACTCCAATTACTCCATCCCACTTCACACAGCAACCGCCTCACTTATCCCATTCGCTTCCTCACTTCTCTTCCAACCTCCTCCATCATCTCCATTCGTCGTAAACTGGTATGACGCACCCCCACCTTTCACCAGTATCCCCCTCCCCGGAAGGGTGAGTATGCCCGTCATGGACTCCTCTCCCCTCCCAAATCCGCTTCAAGCACTCACAACCCGTCCTAAACTGGCACGCTTATAGAAAAACTTAGTAGCCCTCAATCGAATTCCTCGACTGTAGGGTGGGCGGGTGGCCAAAACAACCTAACTAACCCACCCTGAGGCGCTGGGGAAAGGAAGAGGAAGGACTTCCTCTCCCAGCCCCCTTTATCCTCCTAACACGACACCACCCCTAATCCCACCCCTTCCATACCCTGTCCCTCCCTTGCGCGAAATCCCCGGGGGAAGACTAGTCTGCTGACCTTTCTTCCCCTGGGGGCCGCATCGCGCAATAATCACTCCACGCAAGGTAACTTAGCGTAAAAGGCCATTTATTAGGACAGGGTTGGACAACGATAACCAAACATCAGACAAACCCCCCAACAATCCCCAACAACATAACTTCTCATTCTTCCATTCTCTCCCATACTCCAATTACTCCATCCCACTTCACACAGCAACCGCCTCACTTATCCCATTCGCTTCCTCACTTCTCTTCCAACCTCCTCCATCATCTCCATTCATCGTAAACTGGTATGACGCACCCCCACCTTTCACCAGTATCCCCCTCCCCGGAAGGGTGAGTATGCCTGTCATGGACTCCTCCCCCCTCCCAAATCCGCCAACCAGGGAACCCCCGGAGGGCGGTTACCTGCCCCACCCCATACCAGTGCACCTTTCGCCCTCACGCTCTCCGACACCAGATAGACTCATTCCATAAACCACTAATAACATCCCTCAATTCCATCATGTAGTACGCATTGCCCATGTGCGAAAGGTGCACGCCATCGTCTCTAAAAAGCAGGGGCTGCTCAAGCCGCAATCCAGTGTGCGCCAGCACTTTGATCCCACTGTTCTCACAAAATACCCGCATTGCCCTTTTCAATTTCCTACGGGCTCGTTCCATCGCTGCAGGCTTCAATGCCCCCCTCCAGATCCGGCGAGGGATGAACTCAGTCCACACAATGCAGGCGCCAGCCAGATTGCGTTTCATAGCCTCCAAGTCCCTTTGCATCAAATACAGCAACGACACCCCTGATTGCTTCACCAGGTCATTCTCCCCCAGGTGGACGACGAGCAAGTCCGGACATCCCTTCTGCGAAACTTTCTTAGTCAGCCAGGGCAATAGCTCCCCCCAGCGCATTCCACTCTTGCCCCACCAATGTACCTCGTGATGGCTGCTTCTCAGGCCCAGGCTACGACCGTACACCTGCCTGTCGGAATACTTGGAGGCCCAATGCACAGATAAATGTCCAACGATCCAGTTAACCGTCTTGGCTCCCGGACCCCCAACACAACCTACGAAGAAAAGAGAAATTAGAACACGAAACATAACAGAACCGCCCCACCGCTGTCGCACCCATGCACACCGTGCCGCTCTACTTCCTTACGTACCGCTCGCAACAGCGCGATCTCCATCTACCAATCCGCCTGATCTTGTCTCAGGACCACCCCAGCCGAGCAGCCGCCGTCTCCGCGCCGATCCGGAAAGAGTGCGTCCCATACCCTGCCGGGTCCCTACCTAGTCGCCTCACTGCCATACACAACACTGCCAGCAGCTGAAAAGCCGTGACCCGTTTCCCGGAAGCATGACAAAAGATCTCTCCTACACTCCTACCCACCTGCCCGCAAAAAGCCCTCCATTCTCGCACCGGACAAGCACCTACCCCCCCCCCGACTCGCACAACCACACCCACGTGCCTCTTCCAGCCAGGTCCGTTTTTGACCTCCCCAGCCAAATACCCAGGCGCGCTCCATCCATTCGAACGTCTTCAAATCCCCTACCCGGAGCACCTCTAGCCCCCAACAACTCCGAAACCCGGAAGCCCCCAAAACACATCCACGTCATGCACAACCGAAACAGCGCCACCTCCACCTCGTCATAACAACAGAAACTCAATTCCGCCAAGATGTCCAACAGCAACTAAAACGTAATAGCCGCCCGCACGGCTGCCCCCCCAGTGCCCCCCCGCACCCTACGCCAACCCTTCAACATCTTACTCAGCAACTCACTCCGTGCGGGATCAAAACCCAAATAAACCATCCCATAGAAGGAAATCCCCGCCAACCTCCCCGCAATCGTAACTGGTGACAAACCCTTGTCCATGCAATGCAAAACATACCTCATCACGCCCTCCTCACAATCCCCCTGTGATATACGCCATGCATCCTTCGACCAACCAAGAAAAGCACCCAACTCAGCCCAAGCCAAACGATACGCCCACCTTGTAGAATCCGCAACAGACTTCTCAACCAACTCCACTACTCTCACTCCCCCCAGCTCCAGATACCCTCCGGCACTTTGGTCTTGAAAACCTCTGCTCCGGGCGCCAACCTTCGGAAACGCTGCCACTGCGAACGAGACAATGCATCCGCAATGTCATTGCTAGCGCCCGGCACATGCTTCGCGCGAAACAGCACATTGAAACGCAGACATAGCAGCATAAAACTTCGCAGCAAGCGCAGCACCCGCAGGTCCCTGGCCCTCTGATGATTCACCAGGTCAACCAACCTTCGGTTGTCCACATGGAACAACACTGATCTGTTCTGAAATTCCGGCCCCCACACCTGAAATGCCACCACAAGCGGAAAGAACTCCAAAAACGCAATACTCCTGCCTTGTGTCAACCAGTGCGCCGGCCACTGCTCTGCGCACCATCTCCCGTCCCAGAAAATGCCAAAACCTTGTACCCCAGCTGCATCCGAAAAGATTTGCACCTGCCACACCATATTGTCATCCACAAAGTCCAAGGAGACCCCGTTGAAGTCACACAGAAACATGTGCCAAACCCGCAGATCCGCCCGCACGCCCATGGAAATCCGCACCCTGTGGTGGGGCAGCACCGCCCCCGACATGGCCAGCCCCAGTCGCCTGCAAAAAGTCCTGCCAGCCCTCACCACACGACACGCGAAATTCAACAGACCCAACAAATGCTGGACGGACCTCAAGTCAATCTTCCGCTGCGCCACCACATGCAGCAAAAATTCCTGCATTTCCCCCGCCTTCTGCTGGGGCAACCGCGCCACCCATGCAACCGAGTCCAATTCAATCCCCAGAAATGACAGACAACAGCTAGGCCCAGCCGTCTTTTCCGGCGCCAAGGGAACTCCAAACTCTCCAGCCATGTGCTGAAAATGCCGCAACGCGTCCCCGCACTCGTCCGACTGCCTGCGCCCGACGAACAAGAAGTCGTCCAAATAGTGGGACACCAGCCGGTGCCCCGATCTGTCAGTGAAAGCCCACTGCAGGAAGGAACTGAAAGTCTCGAACAACGCACAAGACACCGCACAACCCATGGGCAAAACCTTGTCCACGAAGATAGCCCCCCCCCAAACTGCCTCCCCAGCAAAGGAAAATCCGCCGGGTGAATGGGCAGGAGGCGAAACGCAGACTTGATGTCACACTTAGCCAATTCCGCCCCCTGGCCACACGCCCTCACCAGCTCAATCACATCATCCACCGACGCATACAGGACCCTGGAATCCTCCTCCACGATGAAATCATTCATCGACGCCCCCTCCGGCCACGACAAGTGGTGAATCAGTCGAAACTCCCCTGGTTCCTTCTTTGGGACCACCCCCAAAGGGGATATGATAAGCTCAGGCAATGGCCACGTGTCAAACGGGCCCGCAACTCTCCCCTCAAGAACTTTCTTCCGCAATTTGGCCTCCACCACCCCCGGCAAATCTTTCGCTGCCCTCAAATTCTCCGCCCATCTGCGCTCCCGCGGTCCTTGATACCCCACCCGAAACCCTTCAGTGAACCCCCAGTAAAGCTTCAGAGCCGCTTCCCCATCAGGATACCGGGAGAGCCATGGCCCCATGGCCAACACCTTAACCGGCATAGGAGCCCTTTGGCCCAGCCTGGCCCCTGCCCTTGGTAATCCGCCACTGCTCGGAGGGAGTGGCCATCGTAAAACATTGTGTGACAGGGTGTCGCCCTCCACACTTGGAACACTCGTGTTTGAACTTACACGGGTAGCGGGTGCAGAAACCCTTGTTAAAGTTCCAACAAGCCCCCGTGTTGGCTCCCCCGCTCTTGGCCGACTCGCCAGCTGTGCCGGCAGTGGCAGCCTGTCCTCCTGCACTCGCGACGCCAGTCTGTCCTCCCCCTGCCCCTGTCGAGGCGGGACGGGACTGAAAAGGCCGATATGTCACCGGAAGCCCGCTGGCCGTATGCGTGGATGCGGACGATTGTATCGAAGACATCCACTGCACCCACAATTTCTGGTCCACCTCTCCCCAGGGCTTATCGGGATTCACACTGATCCGGGCCCGAAACTCCTCGTCATAGCTAAGCCAGGCGAAACCCCCAAAGTGCATCTGCGCTTTGCGAATAATATCCATGTATTTAAATAACGCGATGGCCCTGTCCTGATGTTTATCGCAATAAATGCTTGCGTAAATCAAAAACACTGACGTCCAATTCTCCATGTTCACCGGCACACGCGACCGCCTGGTCAATTCCCACTCCTCCTCCTCCTTAGACCCCTCCGTAGCCTGTATCTCCCTGTGCAACAGCTTGAACACATCGACATACTCATGTTTCCAAATCCGCGTCCTCGTTTTTTCAGACAAATGCGACCCCAAATGCATCGCCAAGCCCATGTAGGGCAGCTACTTTTTGTGCTTCTCCCCCCCTCATCTTTCCCATCCTTCGACCCCTCCTTGTCCGTCTGCACACCGGCCCCCTCGAGCCGCTTCCCATCCCCCCCCAGGTCCGTCGCCTTCGCCAGTTCTGTCCCCTTTGCCGTCGCTCCCGCCTCCCGCACCGACCCGTCACCTACCCCCACTGACCTGCATGTCTTCTTACGCTCAGCCTTGTCCACCGCCACCCCCCACACCACGCGCCCTCACCTGCAATGTTGCCTGGCACCTCCTGCGCCCGTCCGAACACTGGGGCCATCGTCCTCTCCACTGTCGTCCTGCTACAGCTGGCCTTTGGTGCCTGCAAAACACCAACCTTTCAGGTTGCCGCCTTCCCCTTCACCTCATGCACCTCACGCAGCTCACCTTCCTCCAACTCCTCACCATCCGACTCATAATCCAGCTCCTCCTCGAAATCATCCATACACAAATCCGTCCGCACCTCACGCACCACTCGCTTCACACCCTTGCCTTGCGCACCCTGCACAAACTCATACTCCGGCGCCGACGATGCCCGCTCCCGCGATGGAGGGCAGGCCGCCGCGGACCCCCCTGCTGCTTCGCCCCAGCATTTGGAGGCCGCTGTGCGCCCCGCCGGCCCACCCTGGCCTCTACCAGCAAGCTGCACTGGCTTGGACCCCCCCCCCACCACCCCCGGGACCGGCATAGTCCGAGGGGGCCCCAGTGCCACCAGGTCTCTGAAACGTCAAGTCAGTCCCTGACTCAATCAACCAATACCCACCGGCCACGCCCCCCTGCCCGCCCCGCACTCCCCCGCGCGCCGCCGCCCCATCCTCTGACCGTGCCCCCCCAACGCCACCCCCCACCGCCCTCTCCCTGGCCGTGCACATCTCCCCCACTTACGCACCGTCTCCTCAATCAACTGTCGCTGCTTCCGGATGCGCTCCTCCAACGACATCCCCTCCCACCGGTCGTCCCACCTGACCTCGCCCCTGCCCACGCCCGACGCCCCGCGACCGCACCCCTGGATGGGCCAGGGGCCTCATGGCCAGATCCCCGTGTTGCCTTTGCCCCCCCGCCCCCCAACCTTCCCCTAGCCCCCACCCAGGACTCCCGGGGACTGGTCCCCTCACCCACCCACCCTCGCCGACTCACTGCCAGATAGATACAGTGCAAAATCCTCCCCCACCGGCTTCTCACTCTCCTCCCCCGGGTCGCTGTCCTCACTGTACTCAACCAGGCCCCCGCCCCTCCCCCGCCCAAGCGCAACGTCCCCCCCGCGCTCTGCCCACACCCCTCCCATGGCCGCCCCCGTGGGACCCCCTGCTCCAGAATCGCCCAGCCCCCCGCCCCCCCCGCTCCCCCGCCCCACAAACTCCAGTGGCCCCCAGCGCAGGGAGGCTCATACGCCAATCCCCACGCTTCCCCCCAGATCCTGCTCTCCTGCCCCCCCGCACGGTCCCTGCATGCTTCTTAGGAGGCGGTTCCTCCATACATTCTGCCACTGCCGCCGCCACCCCCGCGGAGGCCGAGCGCGGCATCCGGGTCATCCCCACCCATGCCTGGTCTAAAACCCCCGACCGCAGGAGATCCGCTCTCCCAGCGCGGCCGAGGAGCTGCAGTGCTGCGCGCACCGCAGCGTCATCTGGCCTCTGCCCCGCGCCTACCTCCATCGTCGATCAGTCGCCTCCGCGCCGCCAAGATCCCCGCCTCCGCCGATGTATGCCCCGCTGACAGGCCGCCACCCGTCGCCAGACCGGGCCGCCTCGTGTCCGCTGCTCTGCTCCCGAAGGCCCCGACACAGCTCCAATCCCGATCCCAACCCTTCCAAAACAACCTAACTAACCCACCCTGAGGCGCTGGGGAAAGGAAGAGGAAGGACTTCCTCTCCCAGCCCCCTTTATCCTCCTAACACGACCCCACCCCTAATCCCACCCCTTCCACACCCTGTCCCTCCCTTGCACGAAATCCCCGGGGGAAGACTAGTCTGCTGACCTTTCTTCCCCCGGGGGCCGCATTACGCCGCATTTGAGCTACGATATGCATAGCATCTCAGAGTATACTTGTAGTATCGTAGCTCACATGTGGCTTAATGCGGCAGAGCCCAAATTAATTCAGGTTCTGCCGCTTTATGCTGAATTTGAGCTACAATACTCGCTGGTCTTGATGCCGACACGGTTCTGGATGTAATATGCTGGTGACAGTACAATCAATCAGTTTGTGAGATTGTCACATGCCAAGGTTAGGTGCTACAATACTATTGGCACCCGATACAAGTGAAACAACGGATTTGGTACTTTGGTACAGCTATCAAACTGCTCAATATTCATTGGGCATCATGTTGTGACTTTGGGAGTGTCTTGAAATTTCTAGTTTATACAAGCGAAATTACCCCCACAAGCCCCGAAGAAGTCTCAGCTAAGGGACAAAACGCGTTGGCTACATCAAAATTTAGAGAAAAAAGGTTTTAAAAAAAGTATAAGAAGATTGCGAATAAAGAAACCCTTTTTAAGAAAAACATTGATGGTGTCTGTGTACTATGTCATTCAAATTATTTTTACATTTCGTATGACGAATGGTGGGTGCTGAGTCATCTTTTTGCAAATAAATTATTTATGCCAATTGAGAGTAAGCCAATGTTACCATGTTTAGATGTGAGAGAACAAGCACCTTAGCGCTGGTTGGTGGTGGTAAAGTTCACAGAGTAATAAAAGCTAACAAAAGCAAGTTCAGAAAACAGGAGGGGTGAAGGCAAAAAGTTTGGGGTGACCCTGCAAAGATGGCCAAGTCCAACTGTAAGCCATACTGAAGAAAGGCTAAGCTGTGACCCATAGAATGCGCTAAAAAGAACTGTGACTGGAAGTATGCGCTGCTTCTGTCCTCCTTCCCCCGTATTATGTCATGTAGTCTGTCCTCACACCATGGGTTTGTTCTTCTAAAAATCCACTGACCCTGCCCTGTGAAAACAACCTCTTTTATAGTTAATAGCTGTACATCAGTGCTAATGAAGTGTATTTTCCCTTATTAATGTAATATATTTTGAAGATTTGTAAAGCACTGAATGCTGCCCTGGTTTTTTTTTCAAGCGCTAAACGAAAACGTGGATGTATTCCTTTTTGATGAAAAATTGTCTTTACCATAGCATTCCTTAATATTTTAATTCATTCATATATGTCATTAAAACTGCTATTTTCATATTCAACAATGATGTTTGCACCAATAATTAATAGATAAATGAACTCACAGGCTATTGAAGATAGAGAATGCAGCAGTGATTTGTCTTGTTCATTTCACAGACCTACTCAGGCCTTTTCTGTGTAACTGTCAACCCCTACAAGTGGCTGCCAGTGTACAACCCGGAGGTGGTGACTGCCTACCGAGGGAAGAAGCGCCAGGAGGCCCCCCCACACATCTTCTCCATTTCTGACAATGCCTATCAATCTATGCTAAACGGTAAGAACACATCTTTATCGTGTTAAAACGAAGTGAAATTCACACAGCACATCTGGCCACTGGATTACACGTCTGGCCCAATTCATAAACTGAGTTTAAGAGCAAACCCTAGACTAGCGACCCCACTGCATTGGCACTGAAATTAGGGGTGCTGGCGTGCTGCAGCACCTCCAGAAATATTCATGCTGGAGTTCAGAAGGTTAATGAGCAATAAAGATGCCTTCAAATGTTGTGTGCATCCCATTGCATTGTCTGTGTGTTCAAAGACAAAGGTCGAATGTCAGACTATATCTTCTGACAAATTGCTGCTTATTCAGAAACTGGAGGGTACTTTTATTTCTCCTACTGCAAAGTGAGAGGAGTTTGTAAAAGTGATCTAGCTGGCAGTCCTGCTGGGGTACAGGAAACGAAAAGAAAGGCTGTGCATGTCACTTTTTTTCTAGCACACATTTAAAAATCAGAAAATCAACTATACACATTTCGTATTATATCAGCAATTAGAAAATCACACATGAAGCACTTTTTTTTGTAATTTTGAGGTGTGATGGAAACAAAGATTTTAATTGGAGCAAAATAACTCAAAACACTTTCTCACATGTGTTTTTGCTCTAAATATTTTCACCAGTAAATCTGTCTGCATAGGCAAATTTAGTGGCCACTTCAGCAGAAAATATTTTGTCTGTAAATGATAATGTGCTATCTCATCAGTGCTCCAAAATGCACCATCATCTACATACCACACCCATACCACTCTCCTGCTGAATGGGTGTACCACATTTGCAACACTTGTTTTTTTGTATGACGCTTGGATCTTTCACAATCCCTATGACTTTGGTGAGATAACATTAATACAAATTGTTCTAGCACCATAGACTAAGGCATACAGGTAATGTATATAAAAAATATATGTTAGACTACTTCTCGAACTTTTTACGGTCTCGCCTAAAGACAGCTCTAGCTAGATGCTGAGACTTATTGGTGTTACATAACACACATATGTATTCACATACTTGTCCAGCATCAGCAAGGGACTTTTAAACTCATTCAGCCATTGGCTACTGCGGTTCATCTGGCTTTATCCCTTGGCAAGGAGGGTTGTCTATCAGCGCTGGTATCATCCCACTGTACTTCCTATTACAAACGCCACATTAGTAGTTACACACACATGCTTCCCCCATCCTCGCTCGGGGTCTCTTTCTGCTTTCCCTCTGCCTTGACAGGGCTCACCACAGTATCACAGATATATATATATATATTTTTTTTTTTAAACTTTTTATTTTTGCATTTTAAAGTCAACATACAGCTTGGTCAAAAGGGTGTGATATAACACAGATTAACAGCATAATTACCAGTGCAGAAGCAGGAGAGGGGAAGGCATTGTAGATGGGCACAACAGGCCTCGGCAGCCATCATCGAGGCAGGCAGTAGCTTCAAACAGTACAATGGGACAATCGACAGGTTACACAGAAGGGCATCTGAGGGTGCACGAAGCCAAGCGTTCCCCCACGCCAGCCACTCGCAGGCCCATACCATGTGTGATGCAGGCGCGCGGGGGGGGGCACTCGGTGCAAAGTATCCCACCATCCTCCACCCAGATGGCAATGACCCAGGACAACCAAACCCCAGTGCATGCGGGGCAATCACAAAACGGGACCCTACTCTGGCAGCCCGCCCTCCCCAGCGGCCCCTTCAGCTAAGAGGTAACACCGCAATGGAGCCCAGATGTCTGTGGGGCGCGATGCTGTCGGCAAGAGCTCAGCGTATGTGCAGATCTGTTCCTGGTAGTAAGTTAGGTCGCGCAACCAGTCCTTGAACTTCGGGGCCCTGCCCCGACCCCAACGACATGCAACTCTTCTCTTTGCAATCAGTAAGGCCAGTGCGATGAATTTGCGGTGCGCTGCCTGTATGGGCTCCACGTATCCCAGCAGGGCCAAAAGGGGTGAGGGCTCAACTACCGAGTTGATCATCTTGGAGAGAGCTTCACAAACATAGCCCCAAAAACGGTGCACTGCCTCGCAATCCCACGCCAAGTGCAGAAAGTCAGCCCCAGGAGCGTGGCACCTATCGCAGCGGTCATTATCCCTGAGTCAAAAACGACACAGACGCACGGGGGTGTAATATAATCTATGGATGAACTTATAATGTATGATTCTGAATCTGCTGCTAGAGGAGATGTGCTCTGTCTGCAGTAGGCAGAACTCCCACTGCTTATCCGTCAGCTGGGCGTGCAGCTCTCGGTCCCACTTGTCCCTCGCCGCCAGTCTCGGAGCGATCATGCTTGAGTGCACCGATCTGTATATTTTAGAAACTAGCTTGACAGGGGTTTCATCTAGAAGAATTTGTTGCAACGGCGCCATGGGTGGGGGTTCCCGTGGAAAGTTGGGTGTGAGCGCCCGTATCCCCTGACGAAGCCGAAGATACAGGAATACGTCTAGATGGGAAGGCTGTATGCTCTCATAAAGGTGGTCAATCGTCCGGAATTCACCATTATGATATAAATCTCCCCACGTCACCACACCGACAGCCCGAAGCAGCCTCCGGAAGCCAACCTCCTGAAGCAGGGGCATGTCAGGGTGATAAGCGAGGGGCAAAAGCAGTGCATATAGCAAAGCCAACCCCATCTTGGCAGTCAATTCGCTCCATGCCGACACCGTGCTGGCCACTGTGGACGGCGTCTTATCCCTACCCGCCACCGGGATATACAATGCGCCCTCGATAGGAATCGGGTGTGCCAGCCAGTGTTCGGCAGCTAGTTGGGGCATATATCTAGGTTGCCGGATCCAAAAATAGGCGTAGTGCGCCTGGGCCGCGCGATAATACAGTTCAAAGTCGGGGATGCCAAAACCGCCCTGGTTGTATGGCTTAACGAGGGTCTCCCACCGAAGACGGGGCGATTTACCGCCCCAAACGAGTCGAATGAGCTCCGCGCGTAACTGTCGGAAAAAAAAGGCACCCGGGTAAAAGGGAATATTCAGAAAGAGATACAGCAGCTGCGGCAAGATCACCATTTTAATCAGGGATGATCTGCCCGCCATGGAGAGGGGCAGAGTAATCTAGCGCGTAATGCAATCGGAAATGCGAGACATTGCCGTGCCATAATTGGCCCTCAGGAGCTCCTCCCTGTCTTTTTCAATGTGTATACCCAGGTATTTAAAGTCACCGTCACACCAGGCGAGGGGGTAATCTAACCCAAAGCGCCCGGTGGAGGGCGTCAGGGGAAGAAAGCAAGACTTGCTCCAGTTTATCTGGACCCCGGAAATCCTGCCAAAGCGGATGAATTCCCGAAGAATCGGATTGAGATTCTCTCTAGGATCGCGCACATAAAGAGTGATATCGTCAGCGTACATAGAAATTAGTATCTGTCTCTGGAAGCATCTCAGCGCTCTGTCTTTATGGTGCTGCCGCAATTTTGCTGCCAGGGGCTCCATGGCTATGGCAAACAGCAGAGGCGACAGAGGGCACCCCTGCCTGGTGCCCCTGGTAATGGAGAATGCATCCGAGAGCCGGCCATTCACCAGTACTTTCGCTCTAGGGCCGATATATAAGAGCTTAATCCAGGACATAAATATGCTAGGGAACCCCATACGCTCCAGTACCTGAAACACATTAACCCATTCCAGGGAGTCAAACGCCTTCGTGGCATCGAGGAAGATTGCGGCCATCGGCTGATCGTCATGCACAGAGTTCAAAATGGAAAAGAACGTGCGCAGGTTATGTGACGTTGCCCGACCGGGCACAAACCCAGCTTGGTCAGGTAGTATCAAGTTGGGAAGTAGCAAATTGATGCGAGTGGCAATAAGCTTGGCAAGGATTTTAACATCACAGTTAAGCAATGAGAGAGGCCGGTAAGAGTCACAGCTAGTCGCCGCTTTACCAGGTTTAAGGAGGGACGTGATAAGGGCCATGCGCATTGAGGGAGGAAGACTGCCCACCTCAAGAGCGTCCTCGTACACCTCTCGCAAGACCGGCGCCATGAAATCAATGTAGGTCTTGTAAAATTCAATAGGTATCCCGTCTAACCCGGCGGCCTTGCCAGACCGCATGTGCATTATGGCCTCCCGCACCTCATCCAATTGGAAAGGGGTGCCCAGGAATTCCCTCTGCGCATCACTTAGCCAGCCGAGAGACACATCCTCTAGGTACTCATGCAAGCAAAGCTCGCCCTCCCTGGCCGAAGTATACAGTCCCTGATAGTGCGTGACAAAAGCATTGAGAATTTGCGCGGTATCTCTGTACAGAGCACCATCCTCCCCAATGAGTTCCACAATGCAGTTGGAAGGTCGCATCAACCTCATCGTTGCAGCCAGGGCCTTACCCGGCCTCTCGCCCTCGCCATACCGACGGGAGGTCCAATACTTGCCCCTGAATTTCACCTCCCTAGCAGCTTCGTCACTATACTCGGTGACTTTGGCACGAATACGCGCTAATGTGGCATCGTCAGGCTTATCAGCCAGCGACGTTTCAAGCGCCTTAAGATCAGTTTCCAGGAGGCGTAGTCGCGCAAGTATGCTCCGCAGGACCCCCGACCCTTTTGCAATGCACACACCACGGAGGGTCACCTTAAAGGCATCCCAGATGGTTGCAACATCTTTTACTGAGTCCTTGTTCCGACGGAAGAAATCTAGGCACGCCTCACGCAGCTCCTCCTGAAACGCGGCATCCAACAGCATCATAGGCTGCAGGCGCCAGGCCGACACCGGGGGGCCAAGATCCGAAGCTCTCAGGGTGACTCGTAGTGGGGAATGATCCGAAAAGGTACGGGGGAGGTGACTTGCCCGGGCCAGCGCCGCATGAAAGCATGGGGCAACGAAGACATAGTCCAGCCGTGCCCAGGTCTTCGCCTGCGCCGTGATGTGAGTGCCCTCCCGCCCAGTCGGATGGAGGTGCCTCCAGACATCAATCAGACCATGCTCCTCAAGTATCTCCAAGAGTGCCTCACGGGAACTAGTGTAGTGATGCGGAGCCAGGTGGGACCTGTCTATCTGAGGATTAAGTGTGGTGTTGAAGTCTCCCCCCCAGATGAGGTGCTGTGGGCCTGCGCCTATTATGTCTGCGCCTAGGTCTGCAAAGAACTGCGGGTCAACCACGTTAGGGCCGTAACAGCAGGCAAGAGTAACCACCATATGCCCCAGCCTACCCCATACCAAACAGTACCTGCCTTGGGTGTCGGTCTTAGTGCCTGCCATAACAAAGGGGGTCCCCTTTTTCACCAGTATTGCAACCCCACGGGAGTATGAAGAATAGGATGAGAAAGCAGTGTATTTAGCCCATCTGCGGGCAAAGGGCTGTGCAGCCTGTGCCCTAAAGTGGGTCTCTTGTAAAAACGCTATGTGTATGGCGTGTCGATCTAAATAGGCGAGGATCTGCCTACGTTTCCTCGGGTCCCCCAGACCCCTAACGTTCCACGTGAGTATGTTCAAGTCAGAGTCTCCCATAGGCAGGCCGGGAAGTAAATGAAATGTGGGCCACAAGCAAAGAGCCTGCAATCCTGTGCCATCGTAGAGGCACGCCTGCCGCCTGCCCAACTTCTATCACACAGACAGCACTAGCATGTTGTATATGTCGCTCGCACGGGCCGCCTCGCAGCCCCATGGAATCACTCCCCGTCAACTCTGCAAACAGCATCCATATGACATCAGCTGCACACAACAATAATACAACAGAAACACCCCGGAAGATCTCCCCGCCCGTCCCCGCATCCATCCCCACTGTGCAATGTACATCTTTCGCCAATACAGGCCTGACAGTTGATGCGGGGTTACCAATCCAAGACAGTAAGGAAAAAAAGGCATCAGTGTAATGCTCTAAAATGCAAGGTATCAAAGCAAGCAGAAAACCTCCAATCCCTCCCCCAACCCACTGAAGCAGCCCCAACGTGCCAGAAACCTCAACCCGCCCCCCTCCCAAACTTTCCACCCAACAGCTCAACAGGAGCAACTTAGTCAATTTGTTCATTGGGGTACACCCTACAGGGGTCATCTAGGGGCCACATACAGCCACCCTCTACACCCAGCGCCCCAACTCCGTTAGGGGAACTAGGGAGGGTGGTGCCTGGAGTACAGTACCAGCCGCCGCCAAACTCCCGGCTGGGACAGTCTTGAGCAGCATCATTGCAGTCGTGCAAGCGGGCACATGCGGTGGACATCCGGTCAGGCACCAGACACGCTGCCCCCAGGAGCAGCAGCAAGCACAAGAAAGCAACAGACAAAAAAGTTACTGGTCATCATCATGTTCAGTACGCTCCTCTAGTCGTCGTTCAGCCCGTGCACACTTCAGAGTTTTCAAAAAGTCCTCCACTTGTTGCGGGTTCATGAAAAAATGTTGCTTAGCTTGGTGTGTAACACGCAGCTTCGCTGGGTATAGCAGCGCATAGTCGATTTGAAGAGCACGAAGTTTTTTCTTTACCTCAATGAATTTACGCCGCTGCTCCTGAACGACCGGTGTGAAATCCGGGAAAACAGTAAAGCTGACACCGTCACAAGAGAGTTGTTGTTTCTGACGCGCAGCCCTCAGCGCAGCGTCACGATCTCTGTAATTTAACAGCCGAGCGATGATGGGTCGCGGTGGAGTCCCGGGCTTGGGCCGCGGCCCAAGGGAACGGTGAGCCCTCTCGACAATAAATTGCTTGGAAAACGCCTCCGGCCCAATGGAGGCTGCGAGCTTCCAACTCCTCATTCTTGGCAGCGATAACTCGAAGGACATTGTCCATTCTCGAGAGCTGGGAGGTATGCGAGACAGCGAGATCGTCAGCATCGGAGATCCGCCTTTCAGCCTCCGTGAGGCGCTCCTCATGCACATCCATCTTCTGTGCAAAGGCATCCATGCGAGAGGAAATGCGATCCACTTTATCAACTACAGTGGCAAACCCTTGCCTCATCTCCTGCATCAACTGCTGAAGTTCGGGCGTTGGAGTGCCCAGGCCCGTGGCCGCCGCCGGCGGGCTGCACGAGCTCTCCGCATCCTGCGTGCTGCGCAACCCCTTTTTGGCCGCTGGGGCTTCGAAAGTGAGCTTCGGCTGTCTACTGTCCTGTTTGCCCATCCTGGGCCCGCTGCTAGAAAGGCGCCGCCAAGGAGGAAGTGGGCACAGTCCACAGGTCACCCCCAATCTCGCAGGACCGGTGCGACTCCAGCTCCAGGTCTTCTAATCATCCGCGCCCAGAAACAGCGGCAAGAACCAGGGCCGGGGAACGGTCTCAAAGGGGCCCAACGGCTGCAGGCACGGCCGGGTAGGGAGAAGGCGAGCCCAAGGATGACACCAGCCAGCGGGGCCAAGACTGTCCGGTCTAGACCCCTGTGCCCCAGCCAGGACCGCCACCAGATGCGTGATAGTCCGCCGCAGCACGGCCCCCGATCGTCCACGAAGCCTGGACAAGGCCCCAGGTCCGGGGGGGGTGGGGGGGGCACCAGCACCACAGCGTGCACCGGTCCCGCAGTCAGGCACAGCGATTAATTCTCCAGAAGCGGGGGGGCCCTGCTACTCAGCACATGCCAGGCACCCCGCCCCGCAATCCAGCAGGCACGGCAATCAACTCTCCAGAAGTGGGGGGGGGGCGCCCATCCAGCACTCGCCATGCTCCCCACCCCGCAGGCCGGCACCAACGTGTTTACAGAGCAAGGTCGAGGGGGGGGAGGGGGTCCGCTCTCACCAGCACCGCACAGCTCCCCGGAACCTAGGCGAACCGTACCTGCAACGGCCTCCGTACGTTCGCCGTTCGTGCTCACATAGCGCACTTCTCCCGCCGGCAGAATACAGTCCTCGAGGCCCAGGGGGTCCCGCTTCGGCAACTCTCTCTGCAGGGCCTACCTGCCTCGTGGCGAGCCCCGGTCTCGCGCAGCTCCGAGGTCCGGCCGCGCGCTGCCCCTCAGGCCGCCTAAGGCACGTTGCGAACCTCGCTGCCTCCGACTCCGTCACGGAAGGTCCCACAGCGCCCAAACTTGCATCGGAGCCTCAGGCAAGTACCCGCAGCAGTATCGCGTACTTTATCGACGGGAAGGCGGCCAGCTGAAAGGATAAACAAAGGATTTCTGCTCCAGGCGGCAGGAGCCTCACAGAAGTGCGGCCATTCTGCGTGCGCGCCCTCTAGCGCCCCCCCACAGATATATTTATGCATATAAGACAAACAGAATTGAGGCGTAGATGTCCATCAAGTTGATTTTTTTTTTAAATTAATGATCAAATTGTAAAATGCCGTTTGTTTTGCGGCAGTCACATTAGGTATGTCGCCTCTTTAAGGCATAGAATTTCCAATAAAGTTACATATATCTAAGAAAATTCTGAAAGTCACACGTTTTTCAAAATGATTATCAATTCTTTACAGGGTTTGAGACTTCATAAAAAATCTGTTTGTTTATTTTAATACTCCATATCCGTTTTCCAATGAATAAACGGCTTTATTTATTGTTTGGTAAGGGTATAATTTTTTTTAAGGGTAGGTTTACGTTAGAACACCGTGATAACACCCTCTGTGCAAGTTGCCACGGTGTGATTAAGTAGCAAGCTTGCCAGCTGATGGAAAGACATACATAGTGTTACTGTCGCGAAATGGCAGGTTGTTTTCTTCAAGGACCACGAGAAATGCCTCCCTACTGTGCATGTAAACTCCTATGAAAAAATCATTGAGCACATCACATCACAAGCCATGTGTCCCACAATAGGAGAACTGGAGCAAAAGATGCCCACCAGATTGAGAATAGAGAGGGCAGAGCAAGTCAAGAAGGGTAGGGACAATGGGCAACCACTCACACAACCCCCCATACATGCCAACTTGGGGAACAGGGAAGGCCAGGCAAGACACTGAGAGAAGCAGCAAGAGCAACAATCACAGAAGCCAAGGCAACAGTGAAGGAATAAAGGAGCACAGAGAGAAGCTAATGGCTGCCCACCAACAACAAACAAGGAGGGGCATCTAATGTACTAAGCAAAAGGGACCATAAACCACACCCAAAGTAGCCACACTAAGCCAACACCGGGCCAGAAGACCACAGTTAAATAACAGCCACAAGCCTAACAGGGAGCCCGGGACAATTAGGTCAAATGTCATCATGACCACCACGCAGGCCTAAGCCAACGAGGGATTCAGAGGTACAGAATGGGAACCAAGGAAAGCAACTGGGCAGCACATGAACCAGGAGTCCAGATTGTCTTAAGCACAGGCCCAGTCCACCCCAAATAAAATCAGGGAGGTGGAAGACTATCTCAGCACAGGGAAATACTGCTATAGACCATTCATGCCTCACATAGCCCCAGTAAAGCAAGGAGAAACAGTGCAGCAGGCAAACACTGAAAGTGACCAGAGAAATGCTACATACATCCCAAAGTCCCATCCCAGGGGGTGGGGGGAGTGCTAGGAGGATAGGCAGAGTAAGGACTCCCAAAGGATGAACAAAGTCCCAAGAGGTGCCTGCAGAACAAAATAAGGGACACCGCCACAAGCCAGCACAGGCAAGGAAGCAAGGAATCACTAGTCCCCACAAGCATCCATAAAATGCACCCCCCACACACACTCAGCAGCCACAGACAAACAAGGAGGGGCTTTAGCGCAGCACTGCCAAGTTAACGCAGACTGACAAGAGCACAGCAGACAGGAAAAAGAAACATGAAGGCACCACAACAGAATGGATAGACTGAAGAAACTGGATTCCCGTGCACGTCAAGCATAGTGTGAAAGAGTAGAAACCAACCCATAGCCCTAGACAGCCCTGGATATACACATTTGTCAATAATCAATAGAGAAGAAGAAAATCCCCTGATTGACAGAACAGAAGTGATGACCTGCTCAAGGGAGAGAAAGTGAAAAGAAGTAAAATATGGGAGAATGGACAATAAATAATGCTTTGGGCTTCAATGCCGAGCTCCCAAAGTGAAACTGTCCAGATGTGAGACCCATGGGCAGCCATACAACCACCTTGCCCAAACAAAGGTGAAACCACAGATGCAGTCCTTGAAATAATGAAGACGAGTCACCCAGTGGAAGGGCTAGAAAACAAGTGTGACCCAACACCAGACAAACTAAAAACAAGGGTCTGCACAAGGTATCCACAAAGCCAAGAAGACAACCCTTCTTTTCCAGCCCCCACCCCCTCCAGGATGCATCTCCCGCCCCACACCTTGGAGAGGCAAAAACAAAATGACCAAACAAAAAACAAGAAGTGCAACCCAGGCCAAAGTGAGACAAAATCAACAATCTCCCGAGCTCCAAAGAAACACCACTCTGCTGAGAAGAACCCAGCAAGCTACCACCTTCCACACCTCACCTGCAGCAGATTAGGGGTGAAGATCTATGTTGTGGTCGCATCGCTGATGAGTCTTCACAGCCTGTCTCGCTCTACACCAAGCGTGCCACAAAGCAGGGTCAGCAAAACTTGGAACCCACCTGCAGAGGGGCTGATCACAAACCAGACCCTTTGAAACCATTTTGAATGTGACAAACTGCATCAAAAAATAAGCAAAAAGAGTGGCTTCATCCCATTGTAAGGGGGTGGGGAATGAATTAAAAAGCAAAAGAATATAAAAAGAAATCTAGAGATGCAGGACTGTCTGAGCAGGGTCCACGTGACCCTGTCTGCTGGAGAACACAGAAAAACAGAAATGATGAGGGTAGGGACTTCAAGGGGAATATGGAGAAGCAGCACATGGAGGGTTTAATCTAGGTCATATTGTGATTAAGGGAAGGTGCACACACCTCATGTTGGAAGGACTGATATGAGTATTGGTTGAAAAAGTTATAATGTATGTGGAAATCCATAGTCATAAACTGTAGATTCTCTTGTACCTGCATGTAAAGTGCAGATATTCTACTTTCTGCATGTCACCTTGTGCTTTGTGCATTATGGTTCTTATTTAGAGTTTAGCCGACAGGGTACTCTATCAAAAACTTTGTGGATGTCCCATTCAGTGTTTTACAAGTCCATTATAGTCCAATTTCAATTTGTCTTTATTTGATCATAAACAATCATAAAAGACTCAAATAAACAGTACAATATAATTTTTGAAAAAGGATAACTTTTTAAAACAAAAGATATTAAAAGAACATCTCATAATAAAATTCCATAAAATTCTAGACACATATCAGATTATGAAATAATTATAAATCCTTTCCTCTAGACCAGATAAAATCCATGATAAAAGAAATGTGCACAAGTTTTGGTTTGACGCTTCATTCTTATAAGCAGATTAGATTAGAAGAGACTGAAAAAACAGAAAAAACACAGTAACACTCAGTAGAATCAAGTTACATAGTACCATGCAAACTATTCCTTCTAAGTGCCCACGTCCAACTCCAAAATTTGACCATAGCAATAACAATGACTTCACTGGTATCAGTTTTTAAGATACACAGAGTCGTTTGACAAGATCTTGTTCCCATTTTAACACAAACCGGCTTGAGCCATTTACGACGAGGGCCCTTGTATGCAGGACACACAAACAGAACATGTGATAAGGTCTCTTCCGCACATGGGCAAATATGACATTTTATCTCATAGTCAATCCCCCACCTTTTCGTGAAAGATTTTAGGGGGAGAGTGCCCACTCTAAATTGGTGATAGAGCTTCCTGTCACCAGGGCTCGTAATGGTATCCCAATAGGCCTCTAGCCTGTATTCAATTTTGTGGTCCATTAAGAGACCTGTTAGGAAAGCACCATTCCCCAAAGAAAGAGACTTATGACAGACCATTCCCCTATATAAGGCTTTAAAATCTGTTTTAAAGGGGAAAGAATTCCCTTCTGGGTCCTCCCACAAATGGTTGAGGCCCATATCCAATAAAGTAGCCTTAACTTTTAGTAACCATGTGATTTTATTAGATTTGTCAGCTTCTCTAATATACTTAACAGCTTGCGCGTAAGGGGCTAACTCTGGGGTAGTCCATAGTCTGCGCCAGTAGGCAAGAGGTCTAAAACCCGCAGCCTCCTCAAAAGAAATACAACCCAGATCTAAAAGTAGAGGTCTGAGTGGTGTCGATTGAGGGAGGCCGGTCAGTACCCTCAGAAACGTGTTCTGAGCTTGGACTAATGGAACTAAATTTTCGAAGCCCCAGAGTCCCGCTCCATAAATTATTGAAGCTCTAACCTTCCCTTGGTATATAGTTAGAACCGGAGCAACAGGTTTAGTTTGTGATAGCCGGTGTTCTTTTAAAAGGGCCCCTGCTAGTTGATTATGCCTTAATACTAACAGATCCATCTGCGGCTTCCAATTCATCCTTTTGCCCATAGTAACGCCCAGATATGTAAAGGAGTCAGTTTGTTCCAGGGACGCGTTATTCATTTCTACTCTGGCTTTCACTATATTATATTTATGTAAGACCATGAACTTCGTCATGTCAACGTTTACTACAAGGTCATGGTCATTACAAAAAAGACTAAATCTATCAAGGGCTCTTTACAGACCAGCTTGTGTCTTAGACAAGATTAAAGTGTTGTCTGCAAACATTAGGAGAGGGACCCTCGATCCAGCAAGAGTAGGGGCGTCTGTGGGATATTCAGAATAATATGAGATAACATTATTTATGAACAACGAGAAAAAGGTATGGGCAAGAATACACCCCTGCCGAACTCCCTTGTCCACAGGAAAACGTTCGGTTACATCACCCTGTTGACCCCATCGGACTTGGGCATAAGTAGATTCATGTAGTTTTATAATAAATGATAAGATCTCAGCGGGCATCCCTACTTCATTAAGACTGTCCCACAGCTTATTGCGGAGGACTAAATCAAATGCAGATTTAAGATCTATAAATGCTGCATAGAGGGTCCCCCCTGCTAAGATCACTGTATTCCAGTATATTAACATGAATCTAAAGACTTGGGACCGAAATCCTGCTTGACAGGTGGATAAGATTTCATTATCATCAATCCACCTATTAACACTGCTTAGCACTAATCTAGCCACCAGCTTATGCATGGTGTCAATGAGCCTTACCGGACGATAATTAATTGGGCTGGCACGATCCCCCTTTTTATATATTGGGATAATTTCAGCCCCGCGCCAGGATTCCGGGATGGGGCACCGCTGGCCAAACCATTCGCAAAAATAAAAATGTATTTGAGCCAACTCTCCCGGTCAGATTTAAATATGTCCACCGGGATGCAATCTGGGGCCGGGGCCCTACCTGCAGCTATGTAAATGTTAAGACTGACTCCTAGACTATTAAGACTGACTGCAAGACTATTATAGTCAATATAGACACAATATAGACATTCTAGAGGCACATTTTGCATTATGCACGCTCTAGCTTTTCTTTTGGGCCATATGCTTATAAAAAAGACGATGTGCTGACGCGGCAGCTTTAGGGGATTGCGCTTTGCACATGTTCATTTACAGTTGTTTTCAGAACCTATTAATACTTTTTAAAACGAATATTGTGTTGCTGTGAATAAACTGTTAAATTTGCAAGTATTGCACATTGATTCGGGAGGTGGGAGAAGCTAAAAGCATTGTATACTTCTGTCAGACATTTTTCCCACTTTGAGAGATTTTAGAGTTGCCATTTTGGGTAGCGCATGCTCTAGCTTTTCTTTTGGGTTATTTGCTTATAAAAGCAGATGCTGCATGGACACGGCAGCTTTAGGTGATTGCTCTTTGCACATGATCATTTACACTTGTTTTTATAATCTTTTCAATCTTTTTTGTGCGATTATTGCACATTGTACCAGGAGGTGGAAGCAGCTAAAAATGTTTTATACCTCTTTCAGCCATTTTTCCCACTTTGGGACATTCTAGAGGCATAATCTTGTGAAGTGTATAGCTATTGCATTTCTTTTGGGCCATATGTTTATAGAAACCGACACTGCACGGATGCGTCACTGGTGCACCAAAGGCACGCCAAAGGCAAGCCTGTCTGCACCCGTCAGCAGCATGGCACTCTGCCCCTGGCCCCTCAGAAGGTATTGGTTACATCAAACAGTGTCAGCCCTATTACCCGAACCGGGGGCAATAAAATATATAATAGCAAAAGTGGTTCAAGGCAAAATTACACAAGAAAGCAGAAATAAAAAGTGCAATGCAATGAAAAAATACAAAGAAAAATATTATAGCGAACGACACCCATCAACAGAAAATTATCAAAAAAAGGCTTATTTTTACTTGAAGCTAAATGATTTTTTAGAAAAAGTACAATGAAGCAATGAAGAAACAGGTGTTCATACAATTACACAACTGAAAATACAAAACAAAAAATTGACAGTGTAAACAATAAAACAATGGCCGAGGAAAATATATAAAAAGGACAACTGATGCAAACAATTGCAACAATAGGATTGGCATTAAATACTTCCTCTTGAATGTATGCCAAAGATGTACGTCAAAGGTGTTTCAACCAAAACAAATTAGTGTGGTCATCATCAGGACAAAGAACGACATAGTTCAGTGCATCCTACATGTAATTTCTGAAATAAGGAATATATATGATATATGGGTATCATAATCAAAAATTAATCATTATAAACAAAAACAAAAAAAGGGGAGAGCTCCGTGTCAAGCAGGTTTGAGACCAAATTGTGATTAGAATCCCAGATAAGGAAAATGAAGAAATACCGCCCAGTGCATTGGCACAGCCCTAAATGGAAAAACCTTGTATGCAGAAATCACAGAATAAAAATAGTTTAGGAAAAATCAAAAAAATTTGTGTTAATATAGTGCCAGTGAAATTTAGGCACCCATCCTTAAGATGTAAAGGACAGTTAGGAATAATTAACCTGAAAACAATATATATACACACATATATATATATATCATCACTAAAGGTCAAAAATAATTTAGGGACTTTCCGAGTGATGGAAAACTTTCAATTGAACCAACACGGACGAATCCAAGTCTTGTTAATCATTAAAGTCATGTCAAGTATAGATTGAGATAACTGTCTTATTCAAAAAGAAGCAGAGAAAATGCAAATAATTGAAGGACTCACCGCCCACTGATATGGTGAGAAACCAGAAGGAATTAATCCAGGTAGCGGTGCAAATCAATAGACCTCTGTCCTCACTGCGGGGGTTCTCACACCTCGCCAACGCTTGCTTCTCACCTGGCTCTGAGGGACTACAATGCCCAGACAGCTTGGCGCACGGACCTAAGGTACTTCACTTTCTTTCTTAGCTATTGTGCATTAGCAATTCGACACCATGGGGGGAAAGAAGAATACGGTGGAGACAACAGGGGGGGGAGGAAGGTTGCTACTCTGTGAAGAGCTGCGAGCGTTCTCTCACATGAAATTGAACTTTGATTTGATTTCACAGAGAGACACTTATCTATGGAACCAATTTTCCTTACTAATATATCACCTCCTGGGAGACCCCTAGCCACTGCCCAGCACACTCCACTAATCCAAGTGGCTTCGCCAGACGATCTCCCAGCTGCCCAATGGAAGTCTTTATCCACCACCGAACTGTCTCTCACTCCTAACAGGAGAAACGCTTCTTCACCATCCCTTATTGACTTTCCTAAAGATCCACCAGCAAAATGAACTAGGGGCACAGGGGCTAACAAGTCGAAATTACCGAAAACTACGCGAGTAACTAAACCTCAGGTTACTCGCGTCAAGGCAGTTACTTCAATTACCTCAATTACTCCCGTAACATCGATGCCATTAACCGCCAATGTTCCACCCTGCGAACCAGTTTTTGACAAAGCCTTCTGGGATAAAGCAACTAAAATCATGTTCATTTTACTTGACCCTATAATGCTGAAGCTAAACAAAATTGAAGAGAGGCTAGCTGGCTTGGAGGCCCAAATAACATCCGTCCCCATATTGAACGTGAACCACTCCATTGACCCTCCAGCTGTAATTACGGAGAAGACCGATTTTGTTGTAATCACTGGCCAGGGCATAAACCCTTCAACGTCCAGGGCCACCATATCACTGTCTCCCGCGTGGGGTGGCCTGGGCCCTTCACACCATGCACAACTTACTGATCAATTGTCCCATCTGGCCTAAGGCCAGATGGGACAATGTGCTCCAGGTACCTCAAGGACTGGATGAACTAAGACTGGGACAATATTCACCAGGAATCCAGGACATCCCCTTAGCAACGGTGTCCAAACAATCACAGCAAGTCCTCCACCTCCCACTGGCCTCCTCCCCCCTCGTGTTGGTCCTGACAAATGTTCCTCTTTGGCGGGACCAACAGTATGAATCCACCACACAGCTAACGGACAAATGCCTGCACTGGCTGTCAAACAATCTCAGGGACTGGGGCAAGGGGAGTCTCCAGCTAGCTAACAAGATTATCATGGCAAGGAGAGCGGGGTGGGTTGCTAACTCTGCTAAATCCCACGCAGGAGACTGTGTGGTGATACATTTTAATAAACTCTACTTTGGTACCGCTCTTATTGAAATTTTTCACATTACACCACTTAGGAGCACTCACACTATTCCTGTAGGTCTGGAGTACTTTTATAAGCAAGGCCCTGTGCCAGGAATTGGCCAGAGGGGCGGACAAAGGCCAACCATACACATGCCACGACGCCTGGATTGTGTACACACTATCATGGGGGCCGGGTTATCAAATAGATTTTACCTACTTTCAGATTTGGAAGCCTGTGATTGACCATCAATATCCATCCCCTCCCCAGCTACTTTCCCAGCCAACTTTGCCCCTGCCTTGCAGGTGTCCCCCCAAGCTCAGGGCTTAGTGGTCAGAAACAAGATCAGTCTGGCATCCTGGAACGTGGCAGGGCTAGCTGCAAAGGCAGGAAACGGTGAGTGGCAGAGCTACTGGTCAAAATTGGACATTGTTTGCTTCCAGGAAACATGGGCTAAGGATCCAATTTTTATTGCAGGGTTCCGTAATAATGAATTTGGGGGAAATATGAAACAAGTGGCAGACAACCTAAATAATGAGTTGGGGTCCCTTAACTCATCTCCATACAAGGGCCCATTCAATTTAATCTGAATCGGGGATTTTAACACTCATCTGTGCAAATATAATGAGGCTAGGGTCTGTGGGCTGGATGACCTTCAGGGCAACCCCCTCCTCAGTTTCTCACATAATTAATATGGCGACACCCTCAATAGACTGCTTTACTAGAGGTGCCTGAGTATAATTAACAGCCTAAACACTGGCCAGATAGAGAAAACATTCAGGCAGAGTAACTGTGAATCCACAATTTACTTTGTTTTAGTCTCCTCTGCAACACGAGACAGAGTGGACCACTTAGCTAATTCGTTCACATGCCATAGCGATCACGCAATCCTATATATCCATCTAACCCTCCTGCAAAAAATTATTAGAATCCAACAGGTAGCGGACGACATTATGTTATCTAGGGTCAACGGATACCAACTAAAGTGGGCACAGGTTGTGAAGTAGAAATTGGCTACCGCAATAATAGCCCAAGTAAGAGAGAATATCTTACACTGTCTGGATGAGGAGCTTTCTCCCCCCTCCTAGTCACTCAGTTTAGAACCCTATTAACAAAAATAAAAGACTCACTCACCCGACACAAGCCAGCAACTGAACCACAACCGAGCCGCTGGTTTGATGCATCATGCTCTATAGCAAAGAGATCACTTGTAAGCGCTCTAAATACCCAGCCCAGAGATATGGCTTTGGTAAGAACATTAAGAAATGTGTAGAAGCAGGCCAGAAACAAACAAGTGAAATATATAAGGGACAAGGCCTGGGATGACCTTGAACAGGCTGCTAGCTCAAAACATAGTAGGGAGTTTTGGGAAGTTATAAATGCCCCTTATTTTAAAGATACAAATGACCCGTCTCTGGACACCCATGTAGAGGAAGAGGCATGGATTGAGTACTTTGAAGGAATTTTCAGTCTAAAATCTACCCTTGAAGGTCCTCAAACTGTTTTAACACCCCCTCTCCTGAGAACCCTGACATTCAAGTTAAACGAAGTCAGATTAGGGTTAGATGCCTGCATACCGGGAAAGGCCCCAGGTCCCAATGGGATTCCCACTGATCTCTTTCAGGCCAACTGTGACATGTGGGTCCCCTTGCTAACAAATGATTTTAATAGCATAGCGGTAGAGGGCCCTCCCCCATCCTGGAAGCAGAGTGTTATAGTCCCAATCGTCAAGAAGGGAGACAGAGGCAGTCCGAAGAACTATAGACCCATCTCCCTTCTGGATACAACCGCTAAATTAATGGGCCGGCTGTTATTAGTCCGGCTGGAGGATTGGGCATTGGAACATAACATCTTAATTCAGGCGCAATATGGCTTCCAGAAAGGGAAGGGAACAGTAGACCAATGTCTTAACCTCTCGCTCTGTATAGATAAATATATGAAGGATAAACAAGGGACACTATACATGGACTTGTCAGCCACCTTTGATTGTGTGTCCCACCAGAAGTTATGGCTGATGATGGAGGAAATGGAGATTGATCCCACGGTGATCCACTTCATCCGCCAGCTGTATGTTAATGCTACTGCTTGCGTGACGTACGGCTGTTTTCCATCTACACTAAAGGGGTGGAGGCAGCCCTGTCTGGCACGACCCTGGACGTGCCTATATTTGACAACACTCCCCTGCCAATTCTAGCTTACGCTGATGATGCAGTGTTAATTGCCAGGACAGGGGTAGCCCTCCAGAGCCTCATAACTGCATACCCTTCATTCATGGCCTCCCTAGACCTTAGAGTTAATGAAACCAAATCTTTTATCATCGTAGCTGGAGTGGCCAGAGGAGCAAAACCCGCTTACTTCCATCTGGCCTCAAAGAAAATTGAAGTGGTTGACTCTTTTGCATACCTAGGAGTCTTGTCCAACTGTAAACAAACTTGGTCGAACCTGGTGGCAGCAAGAGTCCTGGGTATGGAAAGAAGCATACAAGCATTAAACGTTTTCACCAAGAAGTTGGGAGCCAGTCCGGTGGACACAATTAAAAACATCTATCTAGCTAAAACAAAGGCGGCGGCATATATGGGGTGAGTGTCTGGGGGATGACCCAAATTAAATAGCTCCAGAGAACCGAAGATACCTTTTTTAAGTCCAGGGTCTCATAACCACCCTCATCCTAAAGTTAGGAGTCCTAATTTTACTACTCCTAAACTGAGAAAAATCCTAACTTTAAGACTTTTGGTATTCACAGAAAGCATTTAGGAGTCCTAAAGTTAGGAGTCCTTACTTTACTACTCCTACACTGAGAAAAATCCTAACTTTAAGACTTTTGGTATTCACAGAAGGCATTTAGGAGTCCTAAAGTTAGGACTCCCAACTTCTGTGAATATCGAAATGAGTAAGTGCCTTCTGTGAATACCAAAATGAGTAAGTGCCTTCTGTGAATACCAAAATGGTAGTAAGTTTAGGATTTTGTCTTAAGTTAGTTCTGTGAATCGGGCCCTCAGCTTTATTTAGCATACGTTGTATACATTGTATATCCCCACCCCGTGGCGGTTTCTGGATGATTTCAATGACCTGCCAACTGATATCACATGGTGTGTGATTTATCTCAAGAAAATGAGAAACCAAAGGTTCATGTTCATTACGGCACCTAATGCGGCTTTTATGCTGTGAGAGACGAGCTGTTATTTTTTGTGCAGTCTGGGCAACATAAAGGAGTTTACAGGGACACCATAGTGCGTAAATTACATTTTGGGAGTTGCAATTAGTGTGATCTTTTAGGGTATACAGTATATCCCCATGTACAAATTGTTTGGTATTAGATGTAGAATCACACATCAAGCAATTACCGCAACGATAATGTCCCAAAATCCGGTTGAGCCCCCACATGGAGACTAAATCAGGAGAGTTGGAATGAGGCAAAGCTGCACGCACAAGATGGTCAACTATATTGCGACTCCCCTTAAAACAAAAAAGAGGGGGTTCTGTCGAAATGCCTGTAGATAGAATAAGAGGCCAATGTTTCTTGATGATTTTAATAATCCTAGTTCTTTGTGTTCAAAACGTTGTCACACAAGGGATTCTGTTCATCTGTTTTTGGTTGTAGGAACCAACAAAAATTCACAGTGGTTATACCAAGGCGTTTTAACGGATCGTTTCACTAGCCGTCAGGGATAGCAACGATGTTCAAGCTTTTTTGCTAAAATACCAGCCTCACGAAAATAATCAGCCCAATTTCTGCATATACGCAGAAATTGCCCGAACGGCAAACCAACCTTCAGCCCTCTAGGATGGTTACTTGTGTATTGTAACAGAGTGTTACAAACTGTAGGTTTGATATAAAGCTTCGTGGCAAGTTTACCATCATCAAGAACGATTGCGAGGTCCAAAAAATCCATATGATCATTACTTGAATGAGATGTAAAGTTTAAGTCAGGGGAGCGGTAATTGAGCCACTCAAGAAAGAGAGTTTGACTTGCGTCATCCCTCAGAAGGTAGGCCACATATTTACTTCAACAATGATGACTTGCTTGACCTGGCCTCTACACTAAAATGTATGCCTCACTGCTCTCCACATTTGCTAAAAGAGGCCTATGTTTGTACCCTGTGCAGGTCGAATATGTATTCTCCACCACAGACAAAGGTAACTATCTCTGCCCTGGGAAATAGAGATAAGAACGTGTAGTTTTCTGCAGTTCTTATCAATGTCTAGTCCTTACAAAAGCAGGATGCAACTATTTTTGATTTCCTGAGCAAGGAAAAGCCTGATACATTGTTCTTGACCGAGACTTGGCTATCAGAATCATCCAACCCCACCATAGCCACGGCGCACTTGATGTCACTAACCACACGATAAACTGCGGATTAATATTTTCCACATGAGCGTGGAATACAATATGCTTCTTTTGAGCATGTGTCGAAAAGTAGTGACTCAAGTTGAAAGCATAAACATTGGGGAGAGGAGTTGGCCTAACGGCTAGGGCGCTCGACCTCGACCTGGGGGAACTGGGTTTGAGTCTCGGTAATGACGCTAAAACTTCCTGTGATTCTGGGCAAATCACTTAATCTCTCTGTGCCTAACAAAAAATGAATTTGTGTCCTCATGTAACGTAACTGGTGCTATGTAAAGCGCTCTGATACCTGATTGGATTCGGGTCAAGTTTGCGCTATATAAAACTCTGCAAAAAAAAATAATATATGAAATTTGCTGATTTACAGTATTGGATGGATGCTGATCATCATGTCCTCTGCAATGCACGTTCAATAGCACTACAGCAATCCCCAAAATGCAATTTTTAGCTGTCTGCGAAAATCAAAAGGGAAAGCAGCCAGGACCAAGTGGGAGGAAGGTGACTGGGGGATGAAGAAACACCAGGACAAGGACCTGATTTAAAACATTGGCTGAGCATGTTCAGAAACACGAGCTGAGGCGAAAGAAAAAAGTTGTTTGACGATCACATGCCATAATTGTAACTAGTGGAGTGGAGTGATACTGTACTTGGTCACTGCTCTCGTGGAGGGATATACACTAAAGGAAGCATGACAAATGCATGCGATAAACAAATAGGAAGAAAGAATAACAGTGTGAAAATGGAGACAGCAAATAGCAAGCCTATGGGTGAGCTGTAAGTCCACAGAGTGAATACAGCATATGTCAAAGAGACTATGCATGAGTTGCCTAAGATCGACCTACACAAGGGTGTCCCCGGTAAGCATAGGGACACCAAAGTGAATAATGAATGAGCAGCAGGAGACACACATTTATAATCAACGGTTCCTTCAAGGAGCGCTGCATAATGCTTTGCAAGGGCAATTTACATAATATTTTACATATTTTGTTTTTGGTGATGTCCCTAGAAAGGGTAGGGCCACCACCAATGTTGTTTTCATGTTGTGTGAGGCTGCACAGAGTTCTGCAGCACCCCAGAAACATTGGGCAGAAAGAACGTAATTCTGCTCGGTCATTAATTCCATGACCCCAGAATAACTTGCCATATGTTTTTTTAAAAGCACTTTCCAGGCTGGAGCTTTTGCTCTACAGCATGGAGTGCAGCACACTCTAGGGGCTGTTTTTTGGCTGCCTATTATATGATTTGCAGATGTATTAAAAAAATTGCAAGGTTTCTGTGTGGTTGTTTTTATAATTGCATTTCTATGGGCTAAAAATGTTAAAAGAAAAAACAACATGTCTCTGACTATTTACTTTCACATTTTTCAACTATGTAAAAAAAAAAGAGACACAGACATGTTTCTAAGACAACTTTATTAAACACTTCTTTAGTAATCAATATTAATAAACATTGCATTATGTGAAATATTGAAATATGTATTTGAAATTATTGGTGATTTTTGGAGAAAGACGATAGATCTGCGGTAGGCTGTGTGTGTCATAGAATTGACTGCTCAGCGGCCACACCACACAAACGGGGTGCAGAGCTTGTGGCCAACCCCCTGTTGTTCACAGACAAAGGCCGCATGCTGCGAGGGGATGGCTGACTGCAGGGGGTTGGCTGCAGGACCTGACCGCAAGCTAGGCCCTGCAAGCACCCCTTGCGGTGCATGGCCTTGCATAGCGGGGTTGGCTCAGCACTGGGGGTTAGCTACAGAGCCTGGCATTTGAACAGCCTTGCGGCTAACCCTCTGTGGTGCACAGCCAAAGGTTGTGTGCAATGGGTGGGTTGGGGGGAACAACCTTTACAACGCAACTTTTACAACGCACTACCATTACAACTAAACTGTTACAACGCAAATGCATTGACAACGCATGCCATTACAACGCAAGTCTTTACATCGACTTGCACTAGATGGCGTGCTAACATTAAAAATAGTGTAGTTTCCTATCCAAACACCTTCCCTACTGTTACGTGGACTGGAGTTAGAATATTAAATTACACTTTTTTAATGTTAGCACGCCATCTAGTGCAAGTCGATGTAAAGACTTGCGTTGTAAAGACTTGCGTTTTCACTGCATTTGCGTTGTAAAAATTTTGTTGTAACAGCATGCGTTGTAAAAGCATGCGTTGTAACATCATACATCCGTGGGTTGGCTTTACATATGTGTGTGTGTGCAGGTGCATCTGTGTCTGTGCACACGCTAATTAAATATGTGACATTGCAGGGCATTTCTGTATGCACTGTGAAGTGGACACACATTAAATGGTCCAAACACATCAGTCAAGAAGGCTCTGATATCGTGAATGAATGAGAACCAAAGAAAAACTGCATCATTGATCTGAAAGCACTTACAGCAAGCGCAATAGATTTGGGATTTAAAGTGTTAATGCACAATTACAGCGACACCTAGAAAGACACGAGTAGATTCAGATTGCTTTGAGGAAAGAAGTGCGACATAATGTTCAATATGTGGCAGGCGTGATCCTAAATGGACACAAATACTGTTTTGAAATTAACTCTATAGCTTTCAAGACTACTGTTTTTGTGTGACATGGAAAGACCTCGTTGCCTGTTCTTTCCATGTCACAAATCCACCTAGAATAGCTCACTCATTTAACGTGCTGGCAGTGGGGGTCGCAGGGGAGACTGTGATCCTTTGTGTATTGTGGAGAAGGTAATATGAAAACTCTTGTATATTTTATTTACTGACACCGAATGCTTATCTTGTGTTTCCTCTTCTTTCAGATCGTGAAAACCAGTCCATCCTTATTACGTAAGCGAACACATTCTCTTTTGTAATGACAGTATCCTCTAATGCTGTAAATAATTGTGTAGAAGTCAGGAGTAAATATAGTCAACGTAAAAAAAGTTATTGAGAGGACCCTTTTGTTGCCAACTGTGTCAATATCCCGAAGGATGCCAAGCAGCTTTGACCCCCCCATCACAACGCACTCCAGAGCAGTGAAAAGCCAGAGCAATGCCAGCGATGGCAGAAGCCGATGCTTCAGCCATTTGCCATCTTCCATGGCATGCGACTAGAGAGGGCTGCAGCTGTTGGGTTTACATTGCATGGCATTGAGCCATACCGACATGGAACTGCGAGGTGGAGGCGGCCAAACATCTTTGTTTCCACACCCAGGCAGCGAGGCAGGAAGCATTTCTCTTCTAATCCTACAACCCTCTGCTGTACAAGTGCATCCCCCCTGCCCCCGTTCATTATATTTAACTCACGTTTGTGGGGGGGGGGGAAACATTGCTATTCTATGAAGTAGATGTGAGGGGTGTTGCCACAGTTGTAGCCTTACTGGGGAACAAGGTTCCAGTCTTGGCATCAGCAGAATACCATGAGATTCTGGGTAAATCACTTAATCTCCCTCTAGTTACAAAAAACTAATAACAATGAATGTGACCTTGTGTAGTGCAACTGGTGCTCATGTAAAGCGCTCGAATACCTTCGGATCGAGTTCGGGCTATATAAAACTGCATCATAATCAAATTAAAATAAACATACTGGATCAGTGTATCCACCCTCCTGCTCTGGTACAGGAACCATTGTTAAACGAGTGTCGTGGAATACTTTGGAAGGTCATATGCTGGTGCTTTCTTTGTAAAAAAACATAAGTGCCCAGGGCCCTGGTCAGGCGGACACTACAGCTTGCACCACCACTTGCCCCTGCCAGCGCTGCCAATGAGGATGTCAAAACAACTACTAACCCTCACACTCCTACAAGTGTGACAGTTCAGACTATTCCAGGCACCCAACACTGTAAGAATGGCTTGGGCAGCAGATGTTAGTCCTTTTTAATGTACATTGAATTAGTAAATGACTGTTGCTGGGCTCATTTCTAAATTAGACTTACAGCGCCACCATGTGGCAGACTGTCATAAGTGCTGGTGGTGGCAATTAAGTGGCAGTCCAGAGCACCGGAACCTACCCGCTCAAATTAAGCACTGCATAGCCTCAGGGTGTAGAATGCCATATGTACCACATGGGGTAAAGTCACTCACAATTCACTTGAAATGGATTTAATCGGAATGAAGAAATACAATCTAAATATGTATCCACAGTTACCCAACAACATGTTTTAATTAGATGCTACTCTCTATGTCCCATGTACTGAAGATTCATGTCAGTCCTCCTGTTGTACCTTGTTGCCCTAAGATTGATTAGGAATCAGTACTCCAGGAAATTGGATTATTATTTAGGGGAGAGGGCTACCCACCTCAAGGAATAATCACAACCGTTGCCAGGTTGAACCCTCAAAGTCACTAAATTAACATGAGATCAACCCTCTGGTAGCAATGGCATTGAGCAGACAGGATTTATTCAGAACAACGCCTAAAATATTTATGCAGTACCAAACCATTAATGAAATCAAAATGTAAAACAATAAAAATCTCCATCTGAATATGAAAAATAGTGTAAAAATAAATAAACAATATTACACCAAATGTTAAAAATCTCCATCTGAATATGAAAAATAGTGTAAAAAATCAATAAACAATATTACACCAAATGTTTACAAAAATCTTATAAAGAGTATCAAGAGAATTTTTTTTTTTAAGTTTTAAGTAGGAATACCACCAAGAGGCATGAAATGCCAACAATAGTCAACTTTAACGGTTGACCAGGACCGAAAGCAATTTGACATTAACCATAATGGAGCACGGGTCGTATATACCAATCAGGTTTGATCTTTTCAAATATTTTACCTTCTGACTTTATTGCTTTAAGTCCCAATCCGCCACAGGACACTTCTAAAGCCCGCCCACACAGAGCCCTGGGAAGGCACTTAGATACTCATAGGGTGTCGGGCCCTAGTGGCAGCACTCAGAAACTCATAGGGTGTCAGGTAGAGGCCATCAGTAGGGTCCAGTCAAGGTCCAGTTGCCACTGACAGTTGCAGGAAAGGCCTCTTGTAGCTTGTTGTATCCTTGTAGCTTGATCCGGAGGTCCGTCTTATGGCTCTTGGAGTGCACTTCTTTGCCCTGGATACAAGAGAGAGAGAGAGAGAGAGAGAGATTCAGTCCAGTCCTCCAAGGCTCTTCTTAGGTCGCAGATAACAGATTAAATCCTCTTCTGATCTTCCTCTAGTCCAGGACTAATCTGAAGTGGGTGCCTGGAGATGCCACATTTATGCCTGGAACGAGCTAGTGGGTAGGAATAACAAATAGGCATGCCCTAACAAATAGGATAAAGGTTCCCAGGATCACCCCTACACACTTAGGACATTTTCAAGATGGTGAAAGTCTGTGGCCAAACTAATAATGGGTGTGTGTGAAGTGGACTATGGTAATCCTACTGCCCTCCCAATTCTAACATTAAAGTCCAGTTTAATGCAGCAACACGATCCACAATAAACCCAGAGAGAGAGAAGTCTTGTGGAACAAGAGGGATTTCTGTCAACCAGACACTGTGGACACAAGTATTGTTTTAGCATACTGTTTCTCTTCCTTTCAAGTGCACACCCAGTGTTATATGTAAAGCCCAAAGTGAGAAGTCTGGTGGGACATAGTAGGTCCTTCAGGAACTCCGCAGTTAATGCACAAGAATTATCATGGTATCTTGTTCTCTGCCTTTTTAAGTGGGATATATAACTGATCAAGCAGGCTTTGACACTGAAGCAGGATTTGACACTGTATTGTCAAAAAGGATGCTCACAGCCCCCACATTGCATATTGTGGAATGTTTAGAGGAATCATATCTGCCCAATCATGCCTGCCTATTGTTTTCTATTGGGAGGCATTTTACACTTTTTTCAAATTTTCAAATGCTAATCAATCACTGGAAGAAGTTTGACAGAAAATGCAAATTAGCTTTCAGGTACAACAGGCATGGAAAATGTAACCTTCTAAAAGTTACTGTCCCCTAACATTTATTAAAACTCTGATTTCACCATTGGATTGGATTTTTAATAACTATCAAACATATTTGTTTAATTATTTTTTTTACTTAGTTCCATTTCTGAGATACAGTATTAAGATTTTAATATGTACACTAGTTGTATACACAGGACAGCTAGACCTGCCACAGGGAAAAATAGCTTTTGGTGCTAGTAATTGTAAGGACATGCAAACATTACATTTCTACATGTCCTACTTTTAAATAAAATACACCCTGTCATGTGGGTGGCAAAGCCTATATGGTGGTCAATTATTAATATTTAAAAGGGAAATTTTGCTTAAATAAATTAAGTAAGACACAAATGACAAAAATCCAATCAGTAGAACTGGAGATATGCAACTTTAAAGATTTCAGTAAAAATAGCGGAAAAAAGAAAAAAACACCATATCTGGATATCTGGTTGTGCTGGACCAGGACAATGTCACAAGTTAAGGCCAACAGCAATGGAGTGTGGGCCAGCTTCAGAGACCCACTTAGGCCTGCTGAACAAGAGTACTTTAACTTCTGGTTGAAGAGCATTGCAAGGTCTTGTGCCAAGGATGCGCTGCACGGCCGAGAAAATGCATTGTCTCCTAGGAGCTGCAGAAATGCGATGCGAGGTCTTAAATCATCATTGAGTTTACTGTCCATGAGGACTTGTGATGCAAAGTCCGGCATCGAGGATACGTCATGCAGTTGAGGCGATGCATCGGTTCTGAAGAGCTATGGCACTGCAATGTGAGAGCCTGTGCTGTCATCAAGGCTGTATTATTAAGAGATTTGTGATGCAAGGGCCTGCACCAGTGAAACTTCGCAAATCAGCAGTTCTGATGTGGACTGCAGAGTCGATGTGGAGTCCTTGCACTGTGAAAACCCTTGCAGAAGAGGACATGTATTGGTTCCATTTAGGATTGTGCCACACAACATGGGAGATGCGTTGGTTCTGCTGAATCCACAGATATGCTGCCAGAGCACCTTCAAGCCCACTTCCAAGGGTCCAGGACTGGGGTGGCACCAGTTGGCAGAGTAGTACTCACAGATGGCTGAGGCCAGGTGCTGGGTTCAAGGTTGTTGGAGCCTTCTGGCTCTGAGGTTCTAGTCAGGAGGCCAGTCAATTAGCCCTAGGAGTCACTTGGGGGTTCTGGGTTCAACAGATGCAGGTCCAGTTCTTCTCAGCCAGGTAGTAAGCCAGCAAGCAGCAGGGCAGCAGTCCTTCAGAGCATCAGTCTAGCAGAGTGGCAGTTTTTCGGCAGCAGAGCAGTCCTTCTTCCTGGCAGAGTATCCACAGGTCCAGAAGTATACTGAAGAGTTGCTGCCTCATGTTCAATATTGATTCCCCTTTCTGTCTTTGAAGTGAGAGATGCTTCTAAAGATTTCCCTTTGAGGTCCCCAGGCATCCTGCCTCCCCTGCCCTAACTCCAGACTAACTACAGAGGATATGCAGCCCTTTCCGTGGAGGCAGCATACAGCCCAATCAAGTATATGTAGGGCTGTGCCCAGCTTCGCCCTCCTATCCTACCAGAGATGGCCAATCCAGGCACAGCTTAGCACTCTTGTTGTGTGGGATGGTGTAGGAGGAATATGCAAAACCCGAATGTCAGCTACGCCCAGTCATGTGACCCAGAGGCAGGCTACAAGCCCTAAATGGATAAGGCAGGAAAATGCCAACTTTCTAAAAGCTAATAAGGTACAGGGCGTTCTGGCAGATAACACAATTCTTAATCTAGAATTGTGGAAAATTGTTGAACAATCAATACTAGTACAAAAGCATCACAAAATGATCCCTTTAAAAGCTGGTGCATACCTGAATGAAGCCACTGGTGTGCCCTGAATGCAGCCACTAGTGTGCTAAATTGTTTAGCAAAAATGCTTAAACATAAAAATCACACACAACACAAAGGCCAATTTCTAGTTTTAGTATATTCATTGTCAAATAACCATCGTTATTTCCAATCAAGCAATTTTCTTTACTTTTTTGTTTTACAATATATTGCCCATAACAGATATATTACATATAAAAAATCAACATATACATGATGAAGATGTACAAAGCCCGGTGTACATATACACAATACATGAAACAATGAAAACATATGGTGAAAAATTTCCAGATTCCAAAGATCAGAATATCCTTTTATCCTCGTTGTCTCTTTTAAGATAACTGACGTAGGACATAAGACCTTGCCGTCGACTTTTCGATCCTATGCTTATGTGTTACTAACTGCACATTACAGAGGGTCTTTCACTGGACCGAGACAAGGCCTCTAGTTTGCCTCCTTTCTTAAAGGGGGTGCTTCAGGTCTTGGATAAACCTTATTTCTTCGAGACACGAACATATGAATGTGGAGTTTGTCAGGGCTCATCCTTGTGTCAGAATTGTGAGTTTTGAGAGATTTGAGAGTCAAAAGGTTAATAAAAATTACGGCATGTCACACAATACTGCATTAAAAGTGGCAATTAGGGTGATATGGGTAAAACACATATGGAATTCAGTAGACATTGAATAGGGAGAGTCTTGCAATGCAACACACCACTAGACAAGTAGAGAGAGAAGTCCAAATTGACCCATAGGCTGCTCAGATCCTTAACAAAACAAGGACAGCTGAGCCGTATTGTTGGGACACCTCAGGTGTGTAGATTATATAGAATATGTATCCACACAACATGCATAATGAAGCAAGGTAGGCAGGCAACCAGTCTTGCTGGTGGCAGCAGAAATCCCCAGATTACCCAAATAAAGATTTTAGTTAGCTCTGCAGCCGAAATAAATATAACGTTTGCTGAATAATACAGCACCTTGTACACTGCCCTCCAGGAAATGGGAAACAAACTGAGGGGCATATTATCAAGCACGGCGTTAAAATTATCGCTGCTCTAGCGGCAGAAAACTGCCGCTAAAGCGGCGATAATGAGCTTCATAATATGCTGTAGAGAATTCCAATAGAAGCCCATGTTGAGACCAGAACATGGGCTTCTATTGGAATTCTCAAGGGCATATTATCAAGCCCATTATTGCCGCTTAAGCGGCAGTTTTCTGCCGCTAAAGCGCCGATAATTTTAACGCCGTTTCTTGATAATATGCCCCTGAATTCGAGGAAATCTGGATTCAATTCTCACTCTGCGTATGTATACCCTTGAAACAAAAAAACACATTAGAGGAACCCATGATGTTAAACAAAATGAAAATAAGTATAGATCAATTGACTAAGGATAAGACACCTGAAAGGGACGGGCTACCTCGGGAAACCACAGCTAGCCCCTGACTGCTGTCCAAGTATCAAGAGGGGAACAAAAAAGATATCCTATCACAGTCGTTTAGAAAAGTGATGATTGTGGTGCTACCAAAAGAAGAAAGAGACCTCTTGGATATACAGTCATACTACTCCTTGTCACTTCTAAATACATAATACAAACTATAACGCAAAATCATAGCAAATAGGCTGTTGCCAGTATTATAATAAATTGCTTATCACCCCCAAAGAGTTTTCATACCACAGTGTAAAACATTTATCAGCTTCAGGTGACTATTTCATGTGTAGACAAAGCCCCCAGAGATGGACCCATGTCGGACTCTGCAGTTACCTCACTCGACATTGAAAAAGCTTTCAATTCTCTTCTCTAGCCGTATGATTTCGCGGTAGGGCCAGAGGAGCAGAGCATAAGTAATTTCCACTGTGCTGAACTTGCCAGGAGGTCAGGAGAAGGGCATGCAAGATTGGCTACATGCCTGTGCCAGATAACCTTTTTTTAAGAAAAAGAACATTCTTCTCCCTGGTGGTAGAGGATAACTTTGTGAAACTAGGAAACGTATGTAATTTGTGGCAAATTCGTGAACGTGCCTTGATTCTAGTTAGGACTAGGTTGACCCAGGAGGAACCACTGACTTTGATGATGAAAATAAGGAGCCATTTGTCACTGTTGGGGTTAAGGTGTCCTTGCATGTAAGACTCTAGTGGCCTTAGACTAATGGGTGAAACCTCTTTGTTTTGTAAGCATGTGTTAGGACAGCTTACAAAGGGTGGACTTTAGTGTTATAAATGGCACGTATGGGAGCACCTGTTTCCCACAGAGTGCCAGGCTTAAAGTCCATTTTGCAAATTTCTGGTTCACTAAGATTTTTCTGATTCCTGAAGCAAAAACGAATGCCAGTGCCAATGTCTCTTTAAGACTGAGGATGTACTGCATGCCACATTCCCCTGACTTTCTGCTATGGAAGACTACTGTGTATACTTACTTAATGTTATGAGCTTGTGCCCCATTTTCTCTGTGCCTGACAGAGTAAGTGTGAAACTCGTATCTGTATATAACTACAATGATGCTTTCATTAACTTTAAATGAAACAATTGAACCTTTTTTCTAGGATCTCTTACTGTTCTTTTTAATTTGCTCTGTAGTTTATGGCTAAGGGTGCTATCTTTATAATAAGCTTGAGTTGAATGTAACTATCCAAGCCAAAGAACACTCTGATGTCCTCTGCTCTCTCTGGCTCTAAATGATCACTCATCCCTAAACCACTGCTTTTTTCAAGATCACTTAAAGATGGGACATGGTCATCAACTGCTTAAGAACTCAAATACAGATAGAAAAACTAGAGACACGTTAAAGACCTCCCTTTTCTCTCAAATATTAATGAAAGATGTGTAGCCAAACAGCCAGAAGAATACAGCAATAACAACCTTCTCCTAGGCGAGTCCGATCCGGGTTTTGTGCAGTCCACTGTCCTGAAACCTGTACCCTGAGAATTGTGGAGGATGCTCTCTCTCTCTTTGATGAAGGACATACTTGATTGCCAGTTCTACTTAACTTATCAGCAGCCTCTTATACTGTTGATGACGATACCCACCGTAAATTCCTAAAAACAAGGCTGGTTATTGAAGGAACATTGCTAAATTGGTTCAGATTTTCTCTCTCTGACAAAGCACAAATCATCAAAATAGGAAACTCCTATTCTACCCCTGCAAAAGTACAGAGTTCCTCAGTGCTCCTTTCTCACGCCCCTCCTTTTCAGTCTCTATGTTGAATAAATAAGCAATGTGCTAACAAGATATGATGGGCCATATGTAGGTAGCCTCACATTTACCGATTCATAAATACCGAATTTTACCGATTCGGTATTTATGAATCGGTAAATGTGATGTAGGTAATGATTCGGTAAAGTTTACCGAATCGGAAAAATTCGGTCATTATGAATCGGTATTTACCGATTCGGTAATGAGGCATACCTTCCCATTGATTCCTATGGGCCTGGAGGCCCATAGGAATCAATGGGAAGGTATGCCTCATTACCGAATCGGTAAATACCGATTCGGTAATGGGGGGAGCATATACAAGGGTGGCAGGGTGTCACATTGACACCCTGTTGCACCCCTGAATCTTGCATGTGTGCACATGTGGCGCACATACATGCCCTAAGGGCATGTATGTCTGCCACATGGCACTCTTAAATCAGCAAAATATTGCTTTTTGCAAGGTATTCGTTATTTATCACCAACCTGTATTTGGTGGTAAATAACGAATTTCTAATACTAATTTTCACTCTTTAGAGTGCTCCCTACATCTGATTTCAGGATTCGGTATTTACCGAATCGGTATTTTACCGATTTCTTAATTTCCGATTCGGTAAATACCGAATCCAGAAATCAGCCCCCTACATCGCAAATGCCTAAATACCGGTCGGTAACGGGATATTTACCGAATTTTGGCCTCTACCGACCGGTATTCGGCTTCCTACATGAGGCCCGATATCTCTTAACCACAATATGCTGAAGATTTTACTTTAAAATTGAAGGCTGCAGCATCCTTAAGACCTTTCCCTCCTCCCTTGTGTGTGTACAGAACTGGTGTTTACATGGGCCTCGTTCTGAAGCAGCTCGGAGTGAAGCTCGACAAGCTACTCCATCTTGAGCTACACATCAAGGTGATGGTTAAAAACACCACATTCCAACTAAACCCTCACGCCATCCCTCCCAAATCAGAATCTTATTTAGCCTTCTCTGCCGGACCAGAACTACAGCATCCCTAACCAAGACGTCTCTGACTATGGGGGTGAATGGGTCTGGTGGAGCACAGGATTGCATCGAAGACCTCTGTCGAGCTTCCCTGCGATCAATTATGAGCCACTGGAGACACAGAAAGGCAGTGCATGAATGCCGGATCATAATTCAGATGCTTTGGTTCTCACTGGACCGTTTTTGATGGGGACCACCTGTAGCCTTCAAAAGATAGCGGCTAAAAACCCTTGAACCAGAACCTGAGGGGACTACCCACAATTGGTGCAAATACTGCACCTACCCTCAGCCCCAGGCCTCAGAATACTGTGTCCACCCTTCATGGCACAACAACTTCCTCATCCTGAAAATGGTAGCTTCTCTATAAGGACTCTGGACCTTTTCCAGTAGGAAAATTTAATGTCCCCTTGAATGGGCCTGTAGTTCACTGTGGCCTTTAAACTTCGAGGCTAATGATCATAGCAATTAGCCCCACTCAGCCAGGCAACTCAAGGGGGAATTTCATTAGTGGGATACTAAAACAATTCCTACAGGTTTAAGAAGGAATAAATCTAGGATAAAACAGATTTTAGATAAGAATTCCAGTCCCAGCAACATATCCGCAAGACATGACTCTGGTCCTTGCACCACTTGGCAATTGGAACCAGCTTAGTATACCTTTAAAAATAAAGTGTAACATTGTGAAATACCAGAGATCAAAAGGTACCCAAATGAATTATAAGGCTTTGGCATCACTGTGCATTGTCGTATATAATTCACACTGGGTTATGTCAGTTGAAGAGCTACTTGCGAACAGACAACAGAGTGAGCCAGAAAATAGTCTTCCTGGCTCAGTTGCCGTCTGCACATGCATGTTTACACATGTTGCACATAACCTGCTGAGAGTTCCTCACTCCAGCTGTCTACAGACATAATAAAAAAAGAGCTCTGGCCTCGCAGCTCAGAAACAATGTAGGTGTATTACAGTGAACTAGACTCATTTTGGGGGCCTCGGGCAACAGCAGCCGTAAAAAACAGAAGCCACAAAAAGTAATAAACAGGATTTTCACAAGTATAACTAGCTTCATTTAAAGCACCTCAGTTCATTTTTACATATAATCATTTTGCAGCCAGTAAGGCACTAGTTTCACTACATGTCTATATTTGCAAATAGTGAATGATTTGGTTTAGTGAAGGCCAAGTCAGACATGCTGCTTCCACTCAGCTTCAAGATGTCTGAGATTACTGAGTCTTGCCAAGAGATCTCTACTCCACCCTTTTCTTTCTTTCACTTCTACTTTCTGAATTCTTTTCATTATGCAAAAATATGCATGCATGTGTTTTCATACAATGGCACTGTCAATTTATGAAAACACATGCATTCATATTTTTGCATAAGGAAAATAATTTAGAAAGTAGAAGTGAAAGAAAGAAAAGGGTGGGTATCTGATGACATTTCTATTTGTTTCTCTATGGGATTTCTTTTTCCTTAAATAAAATCCTTACCATGGATGCCTAACCATTCTGTTGAGGCTACATTCCTGTTTTCACACTGAAAAAGGATTTACACCTGCCCTTAACATGGGTAAATCTCAAATCCCTTAAAGTTTGTGAACACTGATGTTGGAAATGGCCCTTTTTATAGGGTTACCCCAAATGTTATGCCTTCCTCCTCCATTTTTTCGAACCCTATTTGTGTTGGCTGCTAACCAGTGCTAAAGTGAATGTGCTCTCTTCCCTAAACATGGTACGATTGGTTTACACATATTTAGCATGTTTGATTTACTCGTAAGACCCTTGTAAAATGGTACACCATATACCCAGGGCCTGTAAATTAAATGCTACTAGTGGGCCTGCAGAACTGATATGCCACCCACAGAAGTAGCCTTTCAAACCTGTCTCAGGCCTGCCATGGCAGGGCCTGTGTGTGCAGTTTACTGCCACTTCAATTTGGCATTTAAAACTACTTGCCAAGCTTCAGACTCCCCTTTTATTACACATTAGTCATCCCTAAGGTAGGCCCTAGGTAGCCTTTGGGCAGGGTGCTGTGTATGTAATAGGTAGGACATGTACTGCTGGGAGGCCTACTCCTCTCATAGGCAGGCATTGGGAATTCCCTTATATACTTTTGAATGGAAATTCGTGATTAGAAAGGAGTGGCATTGACATATTTGGTATGTTTAGGATGATAGTGATACGTCCTACTTACTAGTGAAGCTGGATTTCAAATTACTATTTTAGAAATGTCACTTTTAGAAATTGTTTTTTTTGCTGTGCTTATACCTCTTTGTGCTTTGCAGCCTGTCTGCAATACACGTCTGGGCTGAGTGACAGCTACATTTGTGCATTCTCTCTCGACAGACACAATACAGGAAGGGCTGGGTGTGACAGGGGATACATTTGCATTCATCTGTATACTGATAGTCTTCCTGGCCAGGGAGAGTGAGAGGTGGTTCACACTTACATTTGAATAGGTTGTGTCATGCCCTCACACAAGGGACTGATTTACCCACTACTGGTAGTCTGGAGCCAAGGCTAGGTTGAAAGGGATCCATGTGCACTTCAGAGAGTTCCTTTGAAGTCACCCCCTACATCAAAAGCATTATCGGGTATAAGCACTGGGGCTCTGTCCCCATATATTTAGATACTGGGTGGGACTTGTAACAAGACACTGCTGGCTCTACATCTGCACGTTGCTAGGGGGAATGCTGTGCTGCCAGGAGGAACCACCATTCTTGCTAACAGCTTTTCTCCATTGGCCTGCTGCCTGCTAAGTGCTGGGCTACAGGACGGACTGCCCCTCTGCAAATTGCCTGGATGTGCTGGTCTGCCACTTGCTATCTGCTTTTGTGCCTCAAGTGTTCTCCAAGGGCTTGTTGGCTCGCCCCGTGTTGTTTCCAGGACTTAGGGCCATCAAAGACCCCATTACACGCTACCCCGACACTTCTGTGGAGGACCGTGCTGATAGAATCATTGCTCCAACCTGCGTGAACCACAAACTTAATGTTCATAAAGTACAGCGCTGCCCGAGTGCCAGTTGAGTTCAGTGCTCTCTGTGCGTTAAGGACAGCTCGACTACCCGAAAGCTGTTTCCGATGCCACAACACTGAGGGGAGTCCCCTGCTATGTGAGCACGGGTCATCCTCAGCGCCTTGGCCAGCAACTAGGAATGGACCAGGTGCACGAGATCCATCAGCGCAACCCCACCCCTGGAACAGCGCCATGTGCGACTGCCAGGGAAGGCTGGAAATTGAAGACGTGGGATCCTTTCCAAGGTCTCCCTGCAGGCATCCTCCCCTGCAGCACCATACGAGGGAGCCCACATGCCAGTGAACCCGAGGTTGGGCCCATGCCCACGTGGGTTGTGGGTCCTACTTCAGTTGACCCGCGCTACTTTGCAGGCAGCTCTAATGCATCTACTGAGGCCCCAGAGGGTTGCGGATATGCCGAAGTATTGGTGGGCATTTCTGGCTGGAAATTTAGGTCAGTTGACCTGCGTGGCCACAAAGCTGACCTGTGTGAAGTGGTTGGCTGAGACTTACCTTAGACTTGTTTCCACTGAGGATTTTGATCACAAGACTGGGAGGAGGGATGCTCACTCTTAGTCGAGTTTGTCCTACTGTGGGAACGCGACCAAGGGTGAATTAGAACACTCGGTCTATGGTGTATGAGTACTTATCATTCTGACTTTGTGTTCTGCCAAACAAAGTGTATCATAGTGATATTACTGCAATCTATGTAATGTCTTTAAAATCCTGCATTACTTGCACAGTACTTCAAGTCGTTTTGGTCTTGTGTTATCCGTAATATAGAGGGCAACATTTTTTTTTTTTTTTTTTAAGTTTAAAAGAACTTTATTAGGCAGAGGAAAATGAGTATGCAATACAAAATATCGGGTAGGAGGGAGAGAGGGGAAGGGAAGGGGGTGGAAGGGTAAGGAGGGGGATTACAGAATACAACATGTCAAAGAAAGTTTACAACAAAGTAGAATTGGTAAGAGAGAGTTTACAATAAAATAGTAAAATAGCAATCATGGGCATATTAAAAGAAGTAAATAAATTGCATCAATCCTATCTAGATAATTAAGTACAGAAAAGGAACAAAAAAGTAAAAACAAAATGGTATAATGAAAAATTGTGGATTTTAGAAGGGTATCATGGGGGTTTAGGAACCTCTTGTTGAGCAGGCGATGGTCGAGAGGAACGAGAAACACAGTTATCTAAATATAAAGGGCTAAATTTATAACCTTGTGTGGAGTTTCATTTGTGGTATATTCGTTATATTGCTGTGTGAGTGGACTGCACAAATACTTTACACATTGCCTCTGTAGATAAGCCAGCCTGCGCTGTGCCTAGCTACAAGAGAGTGAGCACAGGTTATCTTTGGCTTGGGTGCATACCTTAGCCACCCAGAAACCCAATTTCTAACAACTGGCAATCTTGGGTTTGAGGTTTTCACAAACTTAAAGGCCATTCATGGCCAGTAACTCCAACGCCTTGTCTACTCCTCACCTCAGATCAGAGATGTCCTCACACAAAAGTCCATTTATTGGTACAAAACAATTTTTTCTGAATTAGAAATGAGTGAGAAATTAGGCTATTTATGTGTGTAAATCTCACTTTCACATGCAGATAGATTTGGCCCTCACTTTTGATAGGGCAACCTTTCAAAAATACATTTTTTTAAGCCTGATCATTGCTATAATTTTACCTACAGGAATGCAAGTGTAGCAGGGCACCGAAAAGCAAACTGATTTATAAATGTGTATACCGTGTGTCTGGTGCAATAATGTTCCACTAAGTTTTATTTACTATTTCATGTTCTACAAGATGTCAATGGCTTTGATGTAGAGAAAGAGAAAACGTGGCTTTTTTAATGCAAAGACGGCTTCATTGTGATTATCTAAAGCATGCCCTCTTTGAAAATCATGCACAGAAATTGTGCTTTTATGAATGCTGGCTGCAACTCATTATGTTTAGACAGTTATTCTGAATCTTTACGTGTTTCACCTAAAGGGGAGAATCTGGTGCTGGAAAGACTGTGAATACAAAACGTGTCATCCAATACTTTGCAACCATCGCTGCCGCTGGGGACATGGGCAAAATCAAGGAGGGATCTTCAGGAAGTAAAATGAAGGTTAGAGATGTGTTTAACAAAAAGTAAAAGTGTTTACATGCTAAAGAAATATCTAAACCCTGCTATGTCCCCTAAATCCTTCTATCCATTCACCTCAGGGTACCCTGGAGGACCAGATCATCCAGGCCAACCCGCTGCTGGAAGCCTTCGGCAACGCCAAGACGGTCCGAAACGACAACTCATCACGCTTTGTAAGTCAACATTCTGGAATCTCAAACCTTAAATCACACATTGCTGACATTTGATGGCTGACATTTCTTTTGTTTAAATAGGGGAAATTTATCAGAATTCATTTCGGCACCACGGGGAAGCTGGCTTCAGCTGATATAGAAACCTGTAAGTATGTTTCTTTTATTGAAGTAGTTTGCTTTTTTGTAAATACCCTCTTTATAAAGCAGAATGGCAATACAGAACACGCATGGTTACTAGCCAAAACACACTTCCACTTTAGGGGTGTGAAGGCCCCTATGATGAGAGCCCTTTTTACGTCTCAGCTAAAGACAGCTTTAGCATTGGCAGATCTACTGTTTCTAATACATAACATATGCTTAAAGTAGGCCTTGGGTCATCCCCTTACTCGTGATTGGATGGCTTTGTTGTCTATCTCAGATGTCTGTTCTTGATTCAATGGCTTGCATCTCTATTCCATTTGTCCACTAAAGCACTCCATGGAAGTGTGTGTGTGTGCGCGCGTGTGTTTGCTTGCTCCCTCCCCTGCTTAATTCTGTGACCCATGCGAGCTTTCTGTCCTTTTCTGCTCTTCCAGCACCTCCACTTCAAATCCAGCATCCCATTTTTATTAATTAATTTTGCTGTTTCTGTGCAAGCCCCTCGTTCCTGCGCTCTCTCTTTCTACTCCTCTACCCCGGTCCCTGATGCTCCCCATCCTGCTTCCCGCCAGGTGCTACTGGGCTGCTCACTTTCTTTTATTGCACTCATGCATATGTTGTCTTAAACTTGTTTTTTATTTGAATTTACCATTCTAAATTGCCAATCAGCCATATTAGAATGGTAAAATAAAAATAACTACCATGTGCCGCTATGCATTCGCACACACAGGTCACCTGCATGTGCATTTTCTACTCGATTTACACTTGCCCAGGCTTTAAAAGGGTGTTCAAGTGTCATGAAGCATGCATATGAATTGGTGTCCATCTGGGAATGGGTTTTCTTTGAAAGAAAATTAATTGCAAAATTGCAGAAATGCATGTATATGCAAAAAGAAGCATTTGTTTACATCGTCAAGACACATGCATTTGTTTGTTGCCAACAAAAAAGTGTTGGCATAGCCAAAGGGGAAAACGACCTTTACAACGCGGTCGTTACACCGAGGTATGTTTACATCGCAGACATTACAACGCAAGTAGTTACAACGACTTGCGGCGGATGGCGCTCTAAGCTAAGGAATAATATGATTTACTATTCCAACACCTTCCCTACTGTTACGCAGGCTGGAGTTGGAATAGTAAATCATACTATTCCTAAGTCCAGCGCTCTCCAGCGCAAGTCGTTGTAACGACTTGCGTTGTAACAAACGCAATGTAAAATACCACGTTATGAATGTGTGCGTTGTAACGTCATACATTCAGCCAAAGGATTGACCTATTAGAGGAGAGATCTATCAATTTGGCATTTCTTGTTATTAGTTTATGTGGCCTACAAAATCAATTTTAATATTGAAAAATGTAAGATTGAAACGACAATTTACTCCGGAACTTCTGAAACTGTGGGAGGAAAATTGTTTTAACCCTAGAATTTAAAAATCAAATGACCATATATTTGCACCCCTCATAAATATTAGGATTTGCCAGTGCTTATACATGAGCCAGTGGTTTCTGGTGCTCTGCACAGGCACTTAGTTGTCAAAGCCGACACTTATGACAGTCTGCCACATGATGGTGCTGTCTGCTTAATTTAGAGATGAGCACAACAACAGGTCTTTATTAACACAGTATAAATTAAAAGTGACTATTATACATGCTGCCAAAGCCATTCTTATATCGTTCGGGGTGTAGCATAGTCTGAGCTGCCACTCTTGTAGGAGTGGGGTGCTTAGTAGTTGCATTGAAGTGCTGGCAGAGGCAATGGGTGCAGCAAGCAGCAGTGGCCGCCTGATGAGGACCCTGGCACTTATGTTTTTTGCAAATTATGCACAGGAATTTGCATTACAAATTCTTTTAAAACAATATGGACTTACGAATATGGTATTACTTTGTTGAAAATTGAATCCAGCGTCTGTCTGGACTGAAGAGACCGGCAGGAGAGGGGAATGATGGAAAAGTGGCTGCAAGCATAACACACTTTATCTTGAAGTCGTACAATATTCATTTCAAACAGGGACTGGTTAAAAGTATCATAGAAAAAACAGTACAGACGGAGCTCAAAGCATTTTTGCTTCAGGTGCTGGAGATGTAAAAAGAATGGTGGCCCAATTGGGCTTAAATTAAAAGTCAATGAAGCTTATTTACAAGCCCAATGCACCATTTTTGCGTCATTTTTATCATGGGAAAAGTGACGTATGGGTGGCGTAAGGGGCTTGTAAATAAGCCCCAATGTCTCCCTCTTTCTCTCTTGAAATCTCATTATTCCACCCTCAAGTATATCTCACAACACTACAAATTTTAAACCCACTCTGCTTCTTTCAGAATGCAGGGGGGAAAGGGGAATATGTTGAGTGATTTTTTGAGGCCCACGAGTCTGCTGGAAGCTGTGACCAGTAAATCTATTGACCAACACTTTGCCCCTCATTCAAAGTACGGCATCAATGGGTGACATATTACCGAATTTGGGGGCATATCAACAAGGGCTTTATCTCTGCTTTTTTGGCTTTAAAAGCCAAAAAAGCAGAGATAAAACTAGCGCCCTATCAGCAACAGGGTGCTAACATGCAAATTCGCATGTTAGCACACTTTTACTCTATGCTTCCCCTTGCATCTCTAATGAGATGCAAAGGGGGCGTTCCAGAGTAAAATAATAGGAGAAATGTCGCTAAGCGACATTTCTCCTATTATCAAGAATATCGCTAACCCTGTTAGAGACAAAAAAAGCAGCGCTAACCGCGGTTAACGCTGCTTTTTTGCGTCTGGTATTTTTCTGACTTAGCCATGATATCCTATGTAAGGTGGATATCATGGCTAAGTATGTCTATCCCTATCAGCAAGCTATCGCCAAACCTTGTGGGATTATCGCTGTATTTCCAGCGATAATCTCACAATTGGCAGCTTGCGCTCTGAATTTTATCGCTTTGGAGTTGGCCGGCGAAAATTATCCTCACGCTAAGAGCGCTGAGCGATAATTATCGCCGGCCCTTGCTGATATGCCCCTTAGCAAATATTGATACAAAAGGATGACGTTTTACAGATTGATGTAATAACCTGATAGTTAGGGTTTGCCTCTGGAAAATGAGAATTACATGCAGCATTAGTGGTTTCCGCAACAAACTCTACGTGTATCAGAATGTAACACAAAACACGCATTTTCTCCCAGTAACTTACAGCAAGTTTGACCGCATTACCTGCAGTTCCAATTGATGTACAAATAAGAGTTTTCACAGGGAACAGAATTTACTGCACACCTTATAAACTGTGCATATGTGTCTGTTTAATAGTTTAAGTGGTAACGCTATATCACCCAAGCCATATGCAGCAGACCCACAAGCAAGTTTAGGGTGAAATAACAACAGGCATAACTGTTTCAATAAAAGTAAGCGAGTGCCCGCATTATGGTGAAGGCAATGGAGACCCATTAACGTTTGCATGGTATTAAAAAGTATCCACAAATCTTCAAAGTGTTTTGCTGTGTCTTTCAACCAGTTACAAGGTGAAGCATGTATAGATTAAGGTGATCTGAGGAAGGGCGTGGGCCCTACAATAAACGTTACCTTGGTATACCTGCAGCAACAATCATCCAAATGGAGGTTGGTCACATCTTAGCTCAGTTGGGCAGTTTAGAAAATTGCATTAGTTCAGAGGGGTGAGAGGCCCACTCAAGTAATATTCACAAACCTTGTCAGGTTCAATCACAAAAGTCACTAGGTAAACCTGTGTTTAACCCTCGAGTAGCTTGACACAAAAGCAGTCATGCTAAACTTAGAGGCAATGTGTAAGGTATTTATGCACCACTCAAAGTGTAATAAAGTGAAAACACAACACATGAAAAATCTCAAACCAATTTAGAAAGCTAGAGACAATTTTAATAAGTAAAATGGCACCAACATGACAAAAAAATCCAACCAGTAGAACTGGAGATATGAATTTTGAAAGTCTTCAGTAGAAATATCACCAAAAAGCACAAATCGACAATTGCAGTTATCGGGCCGTGCTGGACTGGGTCAAAGCCAAAAATTCAGTCCTACCACTGTTGAACACTGGTCAGATACAAGAGCTAGGCTTGTCCAGTTGGAAAGTTTACCTTCTAACTTAGTCGTGTTTCACACGAGAAGCTCTTGATGAGTTCACCGGTGGACAGCCTGCAGACTGGATCTGCATATGGGCTTGTTGACGGTGTATTGCTGAAATTCTAAGCCATGGTCAGAAGTTCACATGGGCAGTGGCACCATGGAGCAGTCATTGTCAGTGCGAAGAGCTGGTCGATGATAGGAACTATGCATTTGTGGGAAACACAGAGTAATCAATGTTGAGGCAAAGAGCTTGGTGCAGGTGAAGTATGGGGTCTTTAGCTGGGAATGCCTTGTTGGCAGTCAGATGTAGCATCCATGTTGGCCTTGGTAAAGTCCATTTACGGGCAGACCAGAGCCAGTTCTGTTCAATGTAAAGAGCTCTGAGCCTCTGTTTTTCCATCAGAAATTCAGTTCTTGCAGTTTTAAGGTTGGAGGAGTACACTAACAACAGGACGTTTGGGGCATCTTTTATGGGATCGGGACTCATTCCAGTAAAGACAGCAGCAGGGGCCAAGCAGGTCTAGTTGGTGCTGGGCTGCTGGGCAGTCGCCTGGATAGCCCTCTGGAAACTTGTTGTGTTCCTGTAGCTCAAATGGGAGGTCAGTCAATTGACCCTTGGAGTCAATTCTGGGATCCTGGGTTTAAAGTAAGCAGGTCAAATCTTCAGACAGCGAGTCACTACTTCTTCTGAGTCTCCACATGTCCAGGAGCGTTCTGATGAGAGGTCCTAGAGTTTTTTAGGCCCAGTGCTAGCCGGTGGGTGAGTGACAACCCCTTTGACTAACCTTAAACTGGTTCTGGTCAGTTCCTCCCTTTCACCTTGGTCTGGCTTCAGCCTGGCTAGTTAAACAAAGGGCAGGCAGGCCCAGGTGTAAGCTTCATTGCCCAGTGACAGGGAAAGCATATTCTGAAGTCAAGGAGGGGCTGAGCACCAATCTTAGACTACCTTTTGAAGCTTAGGAAGGGACTGGCTAAAGTCCTCCAGGCCATTCTGCTCAGGAGAGGAACATTAGTTCCCCACAACCATTGCACTTTTGTCCCATGTCTGGGAGGAACACATATCACACCACAGAGAACCATTAACAGTCATGTGACCCTGCTCACTGGCAGAAAGGCACATTTGGTTTAGGTAGAAAAATGCCAACTTTCTAAAAGTAGCATTTTCAAAATAGTGATATGAAAAATCCAACGTTGCTATTAAATAAGATTTTAAATTACAATTAAAATGAGTGGAAGAAGTATTTTATTAGCTTCTGAATCTATCACTTATTAAATATAATAAGGTAAACCACTATTAGTGTATTGGAGAACTAGCCTTGCTGCAGCACAAAATGACTTTGGGGGGTTTTCACTGCCTGGATATGTAAAACATGAACTATACATGTCCTACCTTTTAGATACCATGCACCTGCCCTATAAGCTGTTAGGACCTACAATAGGGGTGACTTATACATATTAAAAAGGAAGGTTTAGGCCTGAAAAATGGTTTATTTTGACAAGTGGAAATGGCAGGTTCAAAACTGCACTTTAAGCTGCAGTGGCAGGCCTAAGACATGTTTTATTGTGCTACTTTAGTGGTTGGCAAAATGAGTGCTGCTGTCCACTTGTAGCAACTAATTTACAGGCCCTGGTCACATGTGGTCAGCAGTGGCCCATGCAGGTAAGAGCGATGTGGCCCAGTTGGAGAGGGATTCAACAGACAACCATGAGGGAAAATAAAATAAATAATTAATTTTCCCTCGTCGTTGTCTGACAAAATTGCCCCACCCACCCATCCCCACCACCCCTGCACAAGCCGCTGCTGCATGTGGTACCATTTACTAAGGACTTGTAAGTAAATTAAATGTGCCAATTAGGTGTATCCCAGGATTACCACATATGTAAGGGAGAGCACAAGCCCTTTACTACTGCTTAGCAAGAGTAAAGTGTGCAGAGTCCTAAAGCTAATAAAAACAGGTTCAGCAAAAATAGGTTAGTGAAGGCACAAATCTGGGGGAATACCACAGAAAAGATGGTCATTTCCACAGGCAGGAACACCCAGTGAAAAATAAATTGATATGGTGAAACAAATCCACGTTGGAAAATAAATGTCCACAGGCCAAAACTGCACATCCAGCCATGTCACCCAAGTGATGGAATGTCCTTGTAATATTTTGTGCAAAGCTTTAGGAGAACAGATGTGTTCAGTAGGGAGTTGTGCCAAATGAAGTTTAGCAATGGTGCCATCAAATAGGATTTGCTTAGCCAGAGGTAAAGAGGATGAAAACGCTCAGAGTATAGGAAGTGAGGCCAGAGGCTGGGATGAGTTTTCCTACCCCAAGTAAATAATCTCTCTCAGTCAGTTCTTGAAATATCAAAAGATCTAGCAGATTTTATTTGAGTTCTGCAGGCTTTGAAACTTGCAAATGGAGGTACAAAGTATAAAAACTCCAATATGCTTTGAAACTCATCAGGACTTGCCATTGTTGACAAAGTATCCAGTACAAAATACAAAAACCAAAAAGGGGAACATCCCTAATGAACAACAGTGCTTATAACATTTGCATATGCAGAAATAAAAAATACTTAGATTTTGGGAACTTTAACAACCAAGGGGTGCTTTAACAACCATAGGTCATGTTGCCCATATGACCATAACAACCATAACTCAAATTGATGCATGGGAAGAAGGGTACCTGAAGTTACATTCTCATATTAGAATTGTCCATTTGTAAATAAATGTCTCGCACATTTGCTTTCTGTATCCTATTTTGAAATAACCATCAGGACAAAATCTTCTCTTCTGTTGATGTTTTATGGAAGAAATACATCAAAGTTCACTTCGACAGACCAGCCAACACGTTTTGTTCTGACATCAGAACATCACCAGGGTGTATTATTCCCATGCTTTGGAACTCGTTTGTATTCATCAATAATTTTGCAAAGTGTCAACTGTATTTAGGCAAATTCCCACAGCTCAAAAGTATGTTTAATGATGTCATAAAATGTAGACTGTATTGAGTTTGGCTGCCCCCCCCCCCCCCTCCCAAGAGATGTCATTTATGATTCTTAAAATTCTTTCTGGCCCTTACCATTAAAGTTTTTTTCTTCATTTTCCACTGCAGACCTATTAGAAAAGTCCAGAGTAACCTTTCAGCTTCCAACTGAGAGAAACTATCATATCTTTTATCAGATTCAATCAAATAAGAAGCCTGATATTGTTGGTAAGTAAGTCTTTCTTACACTATCTGTGGCAAAAGTGGTGTATGCAAAAAAGCAAATACCATGCACACTAGAAAATGCATAGTTTTTGTATTTTACATGTAATGTACTTTTTTATTCACCTTCTACATCTATCAACTCAATGCCAATGCTGTTGTATATTGTTCTACAAAGCTTTATGTTGGTTTCACAATTCCCAATTAGCAAAACCATATATATATATATATACAAGCCCCATACGCTGCCATTAATACAAACACATTTAGAAAACCAGTTAATCACTGTGACAACAGTGACAAGAAAACTGCTTTTTTGTGCTGTCATGACACATTAGTCCCACACATATTCCAACGTACCTGGCTCTTAGTGATTCTCAGGATCACCAGCCGTCTCTTGCAAATAAAGGGGAATATTTACTTGTAAAATGGCAAAGCGTGTCGTTAAGGCAAGAAGGCTAACAACACGCTCCATCACTTTAGAAACACAGGACTGCACTATATATACAAGAATATGGTGCAGCCCAATGTTTCCCCCTGCGTTGGCGCTAAATTTAGCTGCCTAGCACCAATGCAGGCACCCTTGCACAATAGTGCAAGGGTGCCTGCATTGCAGTGGAAGACTGTTTATGTGCAAGAAGGTGTCCCTTCCTGCACATAAACAATCTTTAAATGGCGTTTTGTAACTTCTGTGTGCTGCACAATGCAGCACACATAAAAGTTTCAAACGTCTTTTTTGTAAAAATGACTGTTTATGTGCAGGAAGGGACACCTTCTCCTGGCGAAACAAGGAGAAATGTTTAATTTCTCCTCGTTTTTGCTGTTTCCATGTGTGCTGCGTTGTGCAGCACATATGGAAACAGCAAAACACCAATGATTGTTTATGTGCAGGAAGGTGTCCCTTCCTGCACATAAACAATCATTGGTGTTTTGCTGTTTCCATATGTGCTGCACAACGCAGCACACATGGAAACAGCAAAAACGAGGAGAAATTAAACATTTCTCCTTGTTTCACCAGGGGAAGACCAGGTTTTCCCTGGTCTTAATTGTGGTGCTGCCCCATATTTACACCACCCATGTAAATATGGGGCAGTATCAATGGGTGTTGCGGTGGAACACCCACAGCAGCACCCATTGCCCTCCTCTTTCAAGCTAAGTATACCGTGAAAGGGTGCCTTATTTACAATGCATCATTAAGCCACGTTAAGCGGCTTAATGCTGCCTAGTAAATAAGGCGAAGCCCCTATAGCCACCTCAACTTCCTGAAAAGTGGCATTGTGGTGGCGATAGGGGCTTGTAAATATGTCCCACGTGCACATTCCCAGTGGTCTATTTCCCATAGATTGCACAGCTGGGTCTCCTGCAGGTCATTCTTTCACACAGCGAGAATATTAGACAGGTGTATCACAGACAAACGTGAAAGAAAACGCCTTATGGTAAATAGAGGGCTATGAGTTGCAGGAGGCCTGACTGCCTGTTGCTACCAATGAACGCCTCAAAAGTGGATCTGTACAACATGATAGGAAAGGGAGATCATAAATGGAGGTCTGCAAATGGCCTTCTGCCTGTCTGGCTGCCATCAGCTAAATAGCAAAGGAGCAGTTCTGACCAGGATGCTCTACTGAAGCTCTCTCAAAATGCTGCTTGGAATCCACCTGTTATTAGAATTAGAAGATGGGGATGGACAAGAAGTTGACCAGTTCAGAGGGCTCTAGGTTAGGTTTCTTTAAGAAAAGGATGATGATTACTTTTCAGTTGACTAACGGGCAGATTTAGAGTTTGGCGGACAGGGTTTTACTCTGTCAGGGCAATAGAGTAAAGTACTGACAGAGTCCCCTTCTGCAAATGTTGAAATGTCCGGAAGTTCAGCGGATATGTCTAGCATTGGCAGGTACCACAGTGACCACTGTCACTGTGGTGCTTGTCAATACATTGTAGGTTTGAAGGACAGTTCGGTCAACATGACTTATCTGCACTGCAAATGTCCATTTTTTTTTTTTCAAAAACAAAAAAACAAAATGGGATTTTGTTTTGGAAAACAAAAAATTATTGCCCCCTTCACCATGGGAATTTTTTTCCATGATGAGAGGAGAAATTCTACAGTTTTGCCTGCCCCTTACTGCCAGGTTTTACCTAGTGGTGATGGACAGTGAAAACTGACCATGTGTAGGCTCACTCTAGCTAAGGTGTGCAGACACACAACCTAACCTCCAACAGCCCTTCGGAGGTTTATGTCATCGGCGGAGACAGAGTAGACTCCGCCACCGACATAATGAAGGTCTTCTTGATTCTAAATGAGGGGAGGGGAGCTTGTTACGACTCAGTACCCTCTCCGCCAAACTCTAAATCAGCCATTAAGTATGGAGCCCTCTTAAAAGAAGCAGGTTATAAGCATATGTGTTAGACCTGTCAGCCTAAGGGTGCTCTTTCCCCAAACATCAATTTTTACTGACCTCGTTTTTGCTAGTCTTAGGACTCGGTGCGCTTTACCGCTGCTAACCAGTGCTAAAGTGCTTGTGCTCTCCCCTCAAAATATGGTGACATTAGCTTATACTCAACAGGCATATTTAACTTACTTATAAGTCCCTAGTAAAGGGGCACTACATGTGCGCAGGACCTGTATATTAAGTGCTACTAGTGGTTCTGCACCACTGATTGTGCCACCATCTTAAGTAGCCCTTTAGTCATGTCTCAGGTCTGCCATTGCAGCCTGTATGTGTGCAGTTTTAAACTGCAATTTCGATCTGGCAAAATAAACTTCAGCCAGGACTAAACTTTCCTTTTTAATATATATCGGTCAACCCTAGAGTCAGCCCAGGACAGCCCAGAGGGCAGGGATTAATGCATTTAAAAAGTTGGGCGTGTACTTTATACTTTTGCATGTCCTGGTAGTGAAAAACTCTTACATTTGTTTTACTACTGCAAGGCCCATCTCTCCCATAGGATAACACTGGAGTTGCAGAATTATAGTTTCTACGTGTAATTTCCACATAGGAAGAGAGAACCAGTTCATGTTTGGTTTTTTGGGAATCACAATTTAAAATCCTAACTTATGGTGAAGTTGGATTTTAAATTGCAATCCTCAAATATGCCACTTTAAGAAAGTTGGCATTTCTTACCTTAGGCATTTCGTGCCTGTTGCCTGTCTCTGGTCACATGACTGGCTGAAGCTGACAGTTGAGCGTTGCATATTCCTCCAAGACAGCCACACACAATATGGAGCTTATATGTGCCTGGAAGGGCAAAGTAAATGGTTTTAATAATTTATTATTTATTTTTTTAATTTTCACTAACCCGTTGTCTGTTGACTTCCACCTTGCCCTACCTTGCTCCACCCTTGCCCCACTCCACTGCCTCACTGCTCTTGCCTGTGCCGGCCACCACTGACCGCACAGCTTCTCTGAACTGACGCCGGATGACGCAAAGTCTCGCAATGTGTGACCACATTTGGTGCTTTGTACTTTTATGCAGTATTTCCACTAAAATCTACAAAATTTCATATCTCTAATTCTACTGATTGGATTTTTGTCATTTTGGTTGTGTTTTATTTATCACATTTCGCTCTATTTTTCAAATTTAGTGTGGAATATTTGTGTGGTTATTTTATTGTTTGAAGTGTTGCAAAAATACTTTACACATTGCCTTTACGTTTGGCCTGGCTGCCCTGTGCCAGGCTACCAGGAGGCTGAGCACAGTTAATTTGTGGTTTGCTTGTGCCCTACCCTGACAAGGACTATGGTTGCTACTTGACCAGGGCTCGCACCCCAATCAATCAACAACCACATTTCTTACAATATATCAGATGAACAGAGTTTAGTCTGCAATTTATTACCATTGTCGAATGAGGGGAATGGCCATGATTAACAAGCCTTGTGTAGATGATGATGCCCCTCTCAATGCTCAACTAAGTTAATAAACAGAACATTACACTCAGTGGACTTGCATGCATGGTTTATAAAGAGCTCAGTTGGTTACATCTGTGCAGTGAGATACAATCACAATGACCATGCTTTGTGCTTACGGCCTATTGCTCATGATCCATCCGTGGATGGCCATTATTATTTCACTCTCTCTTTGAATGTTACCTTCTCTCATTCTGATTTTTCTCCCACTCCTCTGCAACACCTCTGAGTAAATTACTCTCACTCTTTGCTTCTCCTCTTCGATCACCTCTAATCTTCTGATGTCGACCTCCAGCTCTCTAACTCTTTGTCCTCACATATTTGTCTTGTTTGGCTCAATTTCCATGACTAGACCATGCTTCTTCTCTGGCCCTCTTTACAACAGTCGCTTTACTCAAGCTCTCTTTTATACTCATTTGCTGCCCTCTTTTTCTGACTATGGCTTCCATTGAGTGTCCTTAGTAGCGACTCTTTCTTTTGGACCATTTTCTTTTTACTGCTCTCTGTCTGCTTCTCTATCTCTATGTTGCTTTCACTCCTTTTTCATTTCTCATGCGCTCTCTCACCTCACCTTTTTTCATTCTCTTCCTCTCTCCAATTGACTGTCATGATCAGTGGGGGCTGGTGAACTTTGAAATTGGTGGGGGGCAAATATGTGCCCCCAAATTGCTCTAAACAAACAGGTGGAACACCATAAGTCCGACTCCTTTCAGGGATATTTTTGGAGGTGTGTCCTCCACTAAACAGTAACGTTTTTAAAAGTAGGGTCGTATACAACAAGTTTGTAAAAAAGACATAGGCCCGAAGGGTCTGGAGAGAAAGTGGTTGTGTCTGAGGTAGATGTCGTTGACTGAGGTAGGGTGGCAGTATTCCTTTGACAGACTGGATGGATTTACTTCACACCAATGATTGGCTGTACTCAACAGAGATGACTGTGCCTGGAAGGGGCAGATGTATCTTTTTCAAGTGACTGTCTTTTATGGATGAATGTTAAAGAACACTGCCTGATGGCTGGATGTGTCTTATAAGTGGCTTTCCCTGATTGGGTCAATTTGTGAACTACAGGGATGTTGGGGGCTAATGTTTTACCATTCTGCCTGATGATAGCATTGACTCATATGTTTTGACTGTGTCCTGCTCAGCTGATATGATAATTTCAAGATAATGCAAGACAAAGGTGTTTTATTCTGATTGGGGGTCTGATTCTGATGTGGTGTATTCGTCTGATGAAGTAACCCATCCGCCGAACTCTAAATCAGGCCCTGAATTTCTTAATGTTGTATTTTGATCAAAGAGAAAATGCATGGGAAAACTGTCCTATAATAGCTTATCATGAAAGCAATTTCTGGAGCATGTACAAAGACAAGAATATGTACAGAATCAATAGGAAACAATCAATGACTAATAAAGGCTAACAGGTACCAAGCAAGAGAACCTCTATGGTATAGTATGTTCTTATGGGCTACATGGGTAATACTCCCTATTGCACAGCAAATATATATTGTGTGAAACCTTATGTGTAATTTCGAAAGAAAGAAGGAGGGGGAAACTGAATATCAATATTTTGTGAGTTATATTGGTTGGGGGAACATAAGTGCAAGATAGTATATGACTTAATGCTTTGCATTTTAGTTGTTTGCATATTTTATTTGGACAAACATTGCTGTACTCTGTTTTTTCCAGAAATGCTTCTCATAACAACCAATCCATATGACTACCAATTTACAAGCCAGGGGGAAATATCCGTGAAAAGCATTGACGATGCAGAAGAGTTAATGGCTACAGATGTAAGTATTGCAGCACTGAAGATTACACCATACATAGCACACCATCAACCAATGTAGTGTTAATTAAATGTCTAAATTCCCAAATAAGGTACACATATACAGTGCTCTATTGCTGCCCAGCTAGGTTAAAAATATATAAAAAACCAACTCATACAATACACACAAGACAAACATGTGACAAAGCAAAAACACACCACTTCTCATTATTATTCACCACATACACACACACCACTCCATACTACTTTATATCTATCACACTGACAAACACCACCATACAATACACATCCTTACATCATCTTCTAGTAGAGCAGGCATAAAATCCTACATCATCTGATGCAATACTAAGCTCAGCACCATACAATACGATAGTAAACCATATAATATAACACATCATGCACGTCCAGTGATGTAACAAATGCCCCCGCAATGCGGGGGCCCCAGAGCTCCAGGGGGCCCCCTCAGCACCGTACTCTGGCCAGAGTGCTCCTCATTGTGTCCGGAGGAGGCCCTCTCCCTCTACTTTGCAGCAAGGGTTGCTCCCTCAAGTTTCGTTATGCCACTGTGCACGTCATGCCATGTCATTCCACTCTACAACATCCAACACCAGAATATACGTCATCCACACAGTAACATGCAACATCACCAAATCCCAGCATAGCCAATCATTCCATATGATACCTCAAAACCACAGTTCATAAAACCGCACTGCAGCATATAATGTGAAATGTGTAAATTACAACACACCACTCCTTGCCGCTTAACAAGTTTCACTACAGGTCTCCAAACTAGAAAACTTCCTTTAAGACGAAGCCGGAATCACGCTGTGCCTTTACAGCACCGGCAACAGAACAAATGTGTCTTTAGAAGGCATTTGTTCTGCACACAAGTTGTTACAATGACTTGCTTTAGGAGGGCGCAATGGTGGAGTGGTGTTGAAATTAAAGTCCAACACCTTCCCTACTGTTGCACAGACTGGAGTTGGAATAGTAAATTAAAGAATTCCAATATCCAGCACCCTCCTAAGGCAAGTCATAAAAACGACTTGCACGCATAACAAATGCGTGCTAAAGACGCATTTGTTCAAATGACGGAGTTCCCAAGGCATGCATGAAAAAAGCATGTGGAATTCTGTCATACATTCCACCAAACCACATCAAACCGCATCATAGCATTTATGATCTCAGTACACTATCAGTCACTGCTCCTCGCCATACCAAACCACATTAAGCCACTGTATAGATCACCATACCATTCCACTAAAAACTACAAATCATATAAAATGCAATAACACTGTTCTACAAAGCATAACATCACGCTGCACTTTAACATATCAAATTTCATCCTAATTACTCCCATCTACCACTCGACACAAGTCTATTCATTATAATTTCTCACTAAACCAAAGCATGTGATGCCACAGCATATTATAACACATATATATATATATGGATCAAGGCTGCGTTGTCAGCCGAAACGCGTCATGGACATATCTGGTGACAAATAAACAAATATTTCTGCACAATTTATGGGTCTTCACTCGCCTTTGTTGGAGAGATTCATCTGGATTTGCGATATATATACATATATATATACACATTCACCGCATTCTTCTTTCTGACGTGTTCATGTCAAAGGAAACGAAAGGACAGCCGGGGCTCCAATATATCAGCATGTGATTAACTTTCTTTAAAAAAATAACGCCCGACATGTTTCAAAGTCTTTGCTTCTTGTTCACAGGTCCGGGCAATTCGACACTACTAGCTCTAAAACATTCCCACCACACCACACTGAGCAGCGCCTTCTGAATGGAAACTACCCTCAACAATCCACACCACTTTTCGTGGTTACAGTATACACCACACGACAACACCACTTACTAAAGCACATGCAGAAGTGCACAGCTTTCAGCCTTTTCAACAACACACCCAATGAAAACATGTCCACCCAAAATAAGTACTCTAAAAAATGTAAAAATTTATAAACACCAAATTCTGCCAAGGGTGCATTGACAACAGTACATGATCATTCATACAAACCTTAAAACATTGTCATTAACAATAATGCTTCTCTGTGTGCCATACACTGTAACACTGCGCTTGTCTCTTCAGCAGTAACCCTGTTTACCAGTATGATACTTTTGGTTTACAGCAGCTACTGACATTCAACTCTCTCAAATGTTTTCACCTGTCAATAAGAAATGTATTGGCACTGATCTTCTCAGCAATAAAATAGCTCTACCCTCTGTGTGTCCTGAGGTGGAAGGGTTGAGAGAAATAATCTAGCACTGGAAATGCCCGGCCTGCCGTGTGTCTGGTCGCAGAGCTCACAGGCACCCAAACCTGGCTGCAGTAGTTGCCAGGGGTCAGGAGTAGATTGAAAATTCTATATCTTGCTTAATACCGAGAGTTTATTGCTGTCTAGACTCTGCCTTGACAGACCGTCTCCTGGGCAACATTTATGATTATTTCAAAAGATGGTAGCATCTAAACACAAAGGGGCATATTCACAAGGAGTTATCGCAGTGTTAGCGGCACTTTTCTGCCACTAATGCGGCGATCATTTTATCGCCCTATTACCAAGCTGTCGCTCACAGCTGTTAGCGACAGTTTTAGGCAAAACCGCCCGTTAAAAAGATCACTACTTCTGTTAGCGATAATTATATGCAGGAGAGGCATTCCTGTGCAAAATCGTCCGCAAAGCCCACTACTCCATATTCACAAGGGGATCCTTGAAGTTCTGAAGCCCAAAAAAACTGTCTCTAACTGCAGTTAGAGTCAGTTACTTAAGACCAGAAAATAGCTGGTCTTAAAAATGGGAGTCCAACTTTGGGCCTCATCTCAGCAGGTTTTGGTGGAATGTTGCAGAGCTGCCCTGCGACACAACTACAGTGCAGGAATGCGCACCATCAATAAGATAGTGCGCATTACTGGGCCCCAGGCATGAAAAGTGTTGCAGCGCTGCGACAAGACAGCGTTGCAACACTACTCACTATGCCCTACTTGTGACAGCATGGATGTACTGTATTCACTGGACAGCGCTCCATGACGCAAGTAATGACAGATACGTCAGGAATCCTGACGTATCTGTCTCTGCTAAATTCACGCATTGCTGCAGTCATGACACAAACCATGATGCAACTCCATCAATCCATGGGGCCAGCCTATCCCTGTGGCACTGCATCACCCTCATGCCTGCCATCAGGCAGGTGGAAGGTACTGATGCAGTGCTCTTCATGAGGGGTTCCCGAATGTTGGCGCTGTTGGAGATCCATAGGTGGTGGTTGCGTGCTGCGGTGTCATCGTTTGGAAGCATTAGTAGAGTGTTGGTGCGGAGGAAGTTGATGAGACGTTCTTCGGTGGCCTTGATCCAGCTGCTAGGGGGTGCAATGATAACGGTGGCATCCGGTGGGCAAGGTGAAGACGTGATGTTACCAATGATGGTCGGTCCAGTAGAGTCCGGTTTTGTGGCTGTAGTTGAAGTTCCCGCTTGCAAAGGTGACGTGCTCGACCGTGTGTCCTGCTATGTGGTTTGTTGAGGTGACTTGCATCTGATGTAGGGAAGCTTCCCCAGGAGGGGGTGGTGTCCTGGTCACTGGGGTTGTCCAGGTGGAACTTGAGTTCACCAAGTAGGATGTCGTCTGTGGATGGGAGACCCTGGGATGCAATGAGGTCTACAGTGGTATTGGAGAATGGCGGGCCATGGCCCGGGGGGCCTGCACATGAGGGTATCGCAGAGGATGTGCTTGGGCTTGGTCCGGATCTGGGAGTTGAGGTGGTCCATGGTCTCCCTTGGGTCATTAGAGTGTGTGGTCAGTCAGAGTGTGCTTCTGTAGGTGATGGCAATGCCTCCTCCTTGATGGTCGGGGTGCCCCTTGTGGGTGATACTGCTGCCGTCAGTGATGGCGATGGAGATGTCCGGTCCGGAGCAGGGGTTGGTCCTGGCAGGCGAGGTAGCATCCAGGCTTGATGGCGAGGAGGCTGCTGTCATCGTAGCGGTGGAGTGCCCAAGAGGAAGGCTCCTTGGTGCTGAGCGGAGTCCAGGGGCAGACGGACGCAAATGGCTTAGCCTATGGGTTGCCTTTGGCATGGGAGACGACCATTACAATGCAGGCAGTACATCGTTAACAACGCAACTCTGACAACGCAGGTGCCTTTACATCGCATTTGATTACAACGCATTGGGAGGTCAATAATGGGGTAATTTAAAGTTTTTCGGGTAGTTATGGGTTTCAGTTGTAAAATATGAAAATTGGGGTGTGTTTTGAGGTAAAATATGGAAATTGGGGTGTGCATTTGGGTCCAATTTGATTTTTGGGTGTGTTATGGGGGTCCAAAGGGGAATTCTAGGATTCACGGTTGGGTTTGGGTTGCACACACTGAAGTGGGAATAGTGATATTAATGTCTCCGCTATACAACACCTACTCTACTGTTGCAATGTGCCTAGTATTAGTATGCATTGGAATGGAATGAGATGTTATGGCATGCGTCACAACCACGTATGTGCCTTTGGCACATGAGTGGTGCGCCCACTGTGCATGGGCGCACAGCTGCCGCCATTGAGAAGTGCTGGGGGGGCTGGACAGCTGTGAGGTGGTAAATGCTGGAAAGAACACTGGATGGGGTGTGGATGCGGGATGTGTGTGTGAGCGGGGCTTTTAAATATTTTAATAAGGGAAGTCTTACCTCGAAGCCGTGTCCTGTGTCTTCATTGCTCCTGATCTCCTGCGTCTGCTTCCAAAAACAGGAAGTAGGCAGCCAGGCTCCCTCCCCTGAGTCACAATGCTGCGATGCAGCGGTGGGATTGGTAATTGGCAACGGGACAAGGCATGCAGCCAGGGGCTGGAGGGGTGGGCATGTTATCCATGCAAGCTGTAATGCAGCCTGCATTACGAACAGGGAAGTGCGCATGACTGCTTTGGGCGGCCTGAGTGGGCTGACCAAGCAGTCATTGCGCACTTGAGTGGGCATGCCAATCGCCCATGCCTTGCCCCATGCTTGGAGCAGTCCTACCCACCCTCCCACACGCAAAGGAAACATAGCACGGTTACATCAGTAAGTTATCATCATATGATGATTGTTCCTCTTTTGCACTGCTTGAAAGCAGTGGGGCGACGCTCTTCCACCATATCGGATGAGCAGCCATTGGGGGTGCTCCATCTATGTGTGCTAGGCCTGGTCGACTCGACCCCCAGGCGTCCTGCACTACGTGTCCCAACTTCTCCTTACCTGGACATTGACACTGTGGCGCAATCCGCTGCACTCTCTAAAAATCTGCGACTCAGCCAGCAGGAGCCTCAGCCAGGTGGGATTTCACAAGCCTGGGTCCAGCAGTTGCCGCCAAGTCCGCTGTTGAACCTCCCGATGCAGTTGATGCAGCATGGCCCCCTTTGGCGTGAAGTTGCAGTGCTCCCACCACACAAGTTTGGAGCAGCTCAGGGGCCTCACCCTCCACAGCGTCCGGCCAGCCCAACATCATCCAGCCTGTGATACAGAGAGGCGGCACCCACCGTTGATAATCTCCTCCATGCACCCCGGTGTAGTGGTGGATCGTAGTATGTGATGCAGACCTCCCTACGTTGGGACGCAGGAGCGCCTCTACTATTAACAGCTCCAAGGGTCGCAAGGTGGTCTTCTCACACAGACAAGCAGCGTGTCTCCATGCGACCTGCCAGATTTCACCACCAGGTACGGGCGATTGTCACACATCAATGTCTACCGCCATGGCTCATCGACTCCACAACTCCTCCGCATACCACTCCAGGCTCCAGTCGCAGGTCCAGCGAGGCATCCAGACGCAGGTCCAGCGAGGCATCCAGGCTCCAGACGCAGGTCCAGTGAGGCATCCAGGCTCCAGACGCAGGTCCAGCGAGGCATTCAGGCTCCAGGCGCAGGTCCAGCGAGGCATCCAGGCTCCAGACACAGGTTCAGCGAGGCATCCAGGCTCCAGATGCAGGTTCAGCGAGGCATCTTGGCTCTCATCCTGGTCATCCTGGATGTTAGGTGGCCCCATTCTGCATTATTTTGGTTTTTATGCCTATTTTCTATTGGATGTTAACTGATAGGCTATTTTTTGCATTAGAGACAAAAAAAACTCACGTTGGGCTGGCTAACGTGAGTTTTTTTGCCGCTAATTGACCTATCGATAACGCCAGATTTCCTATCGCCTTCGCGCTGATGTTAGCTGCAGTTTTCACCGCCGTTCCCTGATACTATCGCCATGTAGTGACGGCTTGTTAATACGCCGCTAACATGGCGATAGTTTTCAGCGTTAGGCGGCGATAGAAAACTGCTGCTAACTGGCGTTTGCAATAGGTATCGCCGGTCCTTGTGAATATCCCCCCAAGTTTCAAATACCACGATTCACAATAATCAATTTCCCGGGGGTTAAAACCATGAATAATGTCACAGAGCCTGAAACAAGAGGACAGCGACTTTCGGAAGACAGAGTGGTCAATAAACAGGAGGCTGAGCATCATGAATGTAAGAGTTAAAGTCTAGTTTATGATAATGAAAAAATATTGGGCCCCAGACACTAATGCAGGAAAACCAAAACATTTTGTAAAACTGAGTCCAGTGTGACATGAGCCACTGTGGCCCTTCATATCATACGTCAGGAACGAGGCACCTAAGACAAATACCCCATAGCCCTAAAAACATATTTTAACTACTGATTCCCCTGTAGAGGGTTCACAAATAACAGATAGCATCATTGTAGATGATTAGGATTAATTGAAGGGCATTTCTTCCCGCCCCCCAGAAATCACTCCCACAGCAAAAATGATCGCCCTTCAAACCACATCACTCACACTCCCCCTTGCCAGGTTTGGACCGAAGACCCTGCCCATCCAAACCCTCACGAAGGCACTGCCTACATTTGGAATGGTCACAAATTGCAGACATAGGACTCTCCACATGAAGTGTCTAGAAGATACATGTTAAACACAAAAAACACATAACGTATTCATATAATGATAGCTATCTAATTCTTAAAATGCTTTCTTAAACATATGGGATTCCATTGTCCATCTTTTATTTGTGTAGTGTTAATAACACATACGTCAGTGCAAGCTGTCATGAAACAAAAATACACTCTTAACAAATGCTGAAGTTATCAGCTCTTGAAATCCATATGGAAAAGAATGGATATAGTTTGCCGATTTTTACTTGCTGTGACCTCGAACCCTTCTGTTAATGTGCTAATGTGTAAACAAAACGACATGCACATGTGCAAATAATGACATACTCTGCAGATAAAGCACATACTAATATTTCACACAATATTTTGTAGTCATACAAAATGTGCTTGTGTTGCATTGCAAAAATATTTTCTTTAAATATCTTTAAATCAATGCAATTTAATGTCAATATACTGTTTTGTTTATGTAAACTAACACCTACAATTATGCTATGACACATAAATTATAATGCAAAAACAACAGTTGATGGACAGAATGCAGAACAATGTCATACATTCACCCCAGTACAGAGATCTAGGCCTAAATCCATCGGTTTTTTGCTCGCCATTCCAGGTTGAACCCAGTCATATGCAAATCAGTCTTGACCCTGTGCCTCATGGGAACAGTCCAGCCCGAACTGCCAAGCCAGGTCCTCCCTGGACTGGAAACAAGCATCCTAGGACCGGTTTCGTGGTTTCACCCCTCTTCAACCAGGATAGGTTGATTCCATTGGCATGGAGAGCACAGGACCCAGGTCTGGGCATACCCGTCCCACTCTGGGTGACAAATGCAAAAACAACAGTTGATGGACAGAATGCAGAACAATGTCATACATTCACCCCAGTACAGAGATCTGGGCCTAAATCCATCGTTTTTTTGCTCACCATGCCATTCCAGTTTGAACCCAACCATATGCAAATCAGTCTTGACCCTGTGCCTCATGGGAACAGTCCAGCCCAAACTGCCAAGCCAGGTCCTCCCTGGACTGGAAACAAGCATCCTAGGACCGGTTTCGTGGTTTCACCCCTCTTCAACCAGGATAGGTTGATTCCAGTGGCATGGAGAGCACAGGACCCAGGTCTGGGCATACCCGTCCCACTCGGGGTGACAAATGCAAAAACAACAGTTGATGGACAGAATGCAGAACAATGTCATACATTCACCCCAGTACAGAGATCTGGGCCTAAATCCATCGTTTTTTTGCTCACCATGCCATTCCAGTTTGAACCCAACCATATGCAAATCAGTCTTGACCCTGTGTCTCATGGGAACAGCCCAGCCCAAACTGCCAAGCCAGGTCCTCCCTGGACTGGAAACAAGCATCCTAGGACCGGTTTCGGGGTTTCACCAATAAATTATAATGTCCATATTAATAAGAAGCCCAGCAGCAATCTGTGCTTTATTAAATGGTACATGATTCGAACTTGACAAATCATGATACATTATGAGGACTTTGTCAGCTTTCTGTAACAGAGAGCAGGTGATGTGGATGCAAACGATAGTCCTAGTACTACTGAACCCCAATGTCTTTGAAAATGCATATTTTATTTAGCACTAGATATTATCCAGCGCTTTGTAAGTAAAAAAATGAAAATGACAAAAGCCATGATCCACTTGTACTCTTGTTCCCTTCCTGGAAAACACCCTGACACCCAGTGGGTAAGGGTTCTTCTGAAAAAACACTTTTCAAAGTTTATAGGCACATTAGTTAAACATTACTTAAAGTGGTTCAACGTTGTATAGCATCCAGAACAGCCATGAAACTCGTTTGTACTGTGGATACTTTCATGAAAATGGATTTTCCTTCACAGGGAGCCATTGATGTATTGGGGTTCAACCACGAAGAAAAATTAGGGATCTTCAAACTAACAGGGGCTGTCATGCACCAGGGGAACATGAGGTTCAAGCAGAAACCAAGAGAAGAGCAGGCGGAGCCAGATGGAACAGAAGGTAATATTCTTCTTCCATAAGGCAATAATGTTTCAAGAATGTAAGAGTAACTTTGTGATGGGACAATGTAACCGTATTTGAACTAACTCGCTCATTATTCTAGTTATGGTTTACTTTCCTCTCATGCTTTCCTGTCTGTCAATTTCAGTTTTCCATTCTTTTGTCTTTGTGAATCATGCAAAGTCTAAATACTTCTTGTAAATAAATACTAAAAGAAGGATGAACATGCTTTCCTTCATCCCTTCCCCAAAGATCATTTCGGCCAAAGTTCTTAAATGCATGGAAGTGATTCACAGATAGTGTGAAAATAATATACTCAATACCTGAATTACCCCTAAAATACATGTCCTGATTTTTGTAGATAAATAAGTGTGGTATAAATTTTTACCCACAAATCAGAGAGGCAAAGACTATTTTAGTCAGAGGTCATGTCACAAGATCTGAGCAATTAATTTACATATGGCCAAAAGAAAAGTGGAAATAGTTTTGCGGCACTATCACAAATGCATATTTTGAATGCTGGACATGATCCTCCGCTAAGTAAAAAAAAATATATCGGTGAAGCCTTATATTGCTCACAATTACCAATGTGAATTTACTGCTTTACTAATAAAGAATAGAGGAGCAAAGCTTAACAGTTAGATGATTTGGCAAATCTTCTGCGGCCTTTGAGAGTGTACAAAAGGTTCTTGTATTGTATCGCCCCCTAGTCATCTCCCTTGTATTCCCCCTTTTTCACCTATTTATAATTTACGTTTAGCCAATATGCAACAGGGTAGGATTGGGACAGAAAAGAGGTCATGTTATTAAAAGAAAATTGTTCCCCATTAGCGTATTAGATACTTTCAAAAGGACCCCACATTTGCAAATCAGGGCAGTTTTAAACTTGTAAAGACACCCTGTATAAATATTTTGACAGCTGTGGAAGACTATGAATCTGTGCTTGCTGCGGTCAAAGCTTGTGATTAACTCAGGGAAATCACAGTAAACACTCTGCATAGCAGACCATAAAACAGGCCATAAAATAGCTAAAAAACAACCTAAACACTGACCTGTCAGACCAGCTCTTTGGGCTCTGCCAGATAGTCTTTATGCCAGTCCAGTTCTAGAAGACACAAGCTAAATAACACGAATCAACACAATTTCTTGGCCAGTTGAAATAAGCGATCTTTCCACAGTCATAACAGCTCTGCTGGCAGTGCTGTGAATCTCAGTGCCTCATAAGCCTAGGCTGCATAGACTTGAATTCATCTCAGCCCTCCTTACTCCACCACCACACACTGTTGCCCCCTTATTTCAATCTTGCAGGTTCCTGTTTTCTCCCTTTGTTCCTGTTATCTTTCTCTTCCCCCTTCTTTCCTGTGTGTGTATCTTTCACTCTCTTGCTCACAGTCAATATCTGATGGTGAAAAATAAGTGTTGGTCCTCAAAAATGAGCGCTGGTGGCCCCAACCAGCTCAAATTAAGTACCGTGCCAGTCGGAACCTGATATGCACATGTAAAATATAAACTGTGCACACGCAGGACACATTTGCCTGTATAAATTGAACTTCTAGCGCCTGATTCACAGAGAGCCCCCACACTCGTGGCGGAGGCCCCGCAGTCATGGGGGAGTCTCCCCTCTCGGGGCCGAATCTCCGCAATGAGAATTCTCTTTACAGAGATTCCACCCCAAGTGCGGAAACTCCCCCACGGCTGCGGGGCCTCCGCCATCAGTGCGGAGGCCCTTTCAGAATCAGGCCCCTTGTTTCTTCCATGGAGCAAGAATATCTCTTGTGTACATTACAGCTTTTCTCTGATGTAACTCTACAAAATGGCCTATTTTCAAGCGTGTAAATAAATGTATTTCATTTTAATAGTTCTCTTGCACCTTCTTTGCTTTTCATGTGGTGTGTTCTACTGCCCTATCTATAGGTTAGTGTTCTAGAACTATTTCTAATAACATACGTTCTTAGCTAGATCTTCCATGGAAAATGGCGAGAAAGACACTTTCAAATCAATGCTTATGTTGCTGACGGGTTTAGACTTCTGATGCATTTATTCAATCAGACTGGCAAGATGTGTTTATTTCTATGCTTAGATTTATTTTGAAAAAGCAAGGGCATTTGTTTTTAAAGAACCTTCTCACCCTTTCTTTCCTTCTAAATATTTAATTTTTTTAGAGACAGTATAAAAGAGAATGCATGCAATACATACATACATGAGGCCTTCTAGAAAATACGTATGTCAATAACGAAATAAATTGCTTCTGTCTCCAACCGTGTACAAAAGGGAATACGCATTATGTTTTTTTAACTATGCGAAGTTTGTACTTTCATAATGATTGTGAATTACAGAGGAAAACCTTCACAAATTTGCAAACCCCAGTATTACAGCAGTGCTAGATATGTGTGAGCTTCTATGCCAGATGAAAGTAACATTACTGAACAAAGATATGATTTATTATTCACAGATGCAGACAAAGTAGCCTATTTGATGGGCCTGAATTCTTCTGACCTCGTAAAATCCTTGTGTTGTCCCAGAGTAAAAGTTGGGAATGAATATGTAACAAGAAGTCAAAGTGTTCAGCAGGTAATCCTATACAGCCAGAATCTGTCTCTTTTAATTATAAATTGTCTTTGGAAAACTCTTCCCAAATAATAAAAAAAAGTCAGTTTATTGCCTGTCTCACTCCCCTAGTTTCCATACTTTAATCTATCCTTCTAATTATCTATCTATCTATCTATCTATCTATCTATCTATCTATCTATCTATCTATCTATCTATCTATCTATCTATCTATCTATCTATCTATCTATCTCTCTCTCTCTCTCTCTCTCTCTCTCTCTCTCTCTCTCTCTCTCTCTCTCTCTCTCTCTCTCTCTCTCTCTCTCTCTCTCTCTCTCTCTCTCTATTGTCCCGCTCCTGCCATGGTTGAGAGTGGTCTTCTGGTCAAGACCAGGACCTGGTTGTGGCTAGAAGCCATGGCCCATAATATCCAGTACGATTCCCAGCCTTGCACAAGTGGCTGAGCTAAATCCGCCTAGGATTGATAACTGGCTACGAGACTCATTTGACATAGTCCTACCAGCCAAACTCAGTCATTCAGTCAGATACCACCCCCCTGCTCCTTGGTTTACCTAGGCATTATGGGGACTGAAACAAAGATGTAAGTGCCTGGAGAGGTCTGGGAGGCTTTCCTATGATGAGGAGAGCGAGCTTAGATATAAAACAGCATTGAAAAATCATCATGGTCTTTGTAGAGTTGCTTGGAGTACTTTTTATTCAGAGCAAATTACTAAAGCACAAAACTGTCCCCAAACTCTTTTCAGAGCAGTCAGGGACCTCTCTAACCCTAACAACGTCTCAGCAGTGCTGGTACTGTCACAGCCACAATGCAAGGAATTGGCACTTATTTTTGTTAAAAAGGTGATGGACATCCAACATTCACTGACGACTGGCTGTATGCAAGCTTCCGAGTCAAGCATCAGCTTGATGTCTCTGGTCATCGAGGACCTAAAAGTCTCAGTCCCCACACAAGCTTGCAAGAAACTGAATTCGTGGGCCACACTCGACACACCCTCTGTTTCTGTCATTGCTTCATTCAATAAAGTTTGGTTCCCTGAGAGATCCCCTCTCCCCAGTCAAGATTAGCACCTTTGATCCTGATATCATGTCCTTTTTGACATGACTCCTCAACTCCTCTCTACACGAACATGGAAATATGCACGGTCCTCCTCCTAGAAACCTAATTTGAACCCCTAAAATTGGTCAAATTACAGACCAATTTCAATGCTTCTCATCATGTCCAAAATATTGGAGAATCATGTTAATAAACAACCTTCCAGTTTCGTGGAGTCTCAACATTTTTTACATCCTTCTCAATCAGGATTCAGAGCAGGACACAGTACTGAATCTGCCCTTCTAGGAGTCGTGAAACACCTCAGATGGCTCCTATATGAAGGTGAAACGGTTGAGGTTATTCAACTCGATTTTAGCGCGGCGTTCAAAACTGTGTCCCATGCCACTCTTTTGGAGAGGTTGCCAGATCTTGGTCTTCAAAGGATAGCCTTATCCTGGATGGCATCCTTTTAAAAAGATTGTGCCTTCCAGGTTTTCTCATCCAGTGCATCTTCTAAACCAATGCCCTCACCTCTGGAGTGCCGCATGGATCAGCCTTAAGTCCGACGCTATTTAACATCTATGTCCGTCCACTCACTGAATTGGTGGACAGTTGTGGCCTGACTCTAATTTCATATGCAGACGACACACAAATCATTTTCTCCTTGTCATCTGCTCAGTACCACAACTCCAAGGCCTTGAACTGTTTGGGTTTGGTGGCTACGTGGATGAACAACAATTCACTCAAACTCAATGGAGACAAGATAAAGTATTGGTGCTGGGAAAGGACCCCTTGCTTTGGGACCCACTGAAATGGCCTGAAACCCTGGGTACTCTTCCAGATCCAGCTCCCAAGGTAAGAACCTTGGTGTTCTGCTGGATGAGAATGTGTCCATGAAGCCTCAGGTGGGGAAGGTGGCCACCACCTGTTTCAGAGTTCTGAAATGGCTGAGGAAAATCATTTGGTTACTGCCATTCCCAGCTCAAAGGATGGTGATGCAGGCACTCACTTTGTCAAGGCTGGACTACGGCAACGTCCTTTATCTGGAGGTGGATAAAGCCTCCGTCAAACTTTTGCAAGTACTCCAGAACTCAGCTATAGGCTGCTCTACAGTCTCCCTAAGGGTGCCTTGACAGCTACCCTCCTCCGTAAGCCTCCGTTGTTCACTATGGAGAAGCGAATCACATTTACAGTCTTGTGCTATGTGTACAGAGCGAGGTCAGGTGTCGGTCCACGATACATTCAAGAACTAATGAGTTTGTATCAGCCAGCTCGTTCCCTATGCTCAAGCGACCTATCCCTGTTCATAGTCCCCAGAGTTAGACAGAACACATGGAAGGCTGGTCTATCGAATATCAGGGTTCCATGAACCTTTGAAGTTGCACCTCTTTGACCATCTTCCGAAAACAGTTTAAGACTTGGATGGTCCGAGTCAGTAGGGCCTTGCCAGATCCAAACTGCTGCTAAAGCGCCAGGAAACCTTGTGTGGGTAGCTGTGCACTATATAAGACTTTAATAATGATAACTATCTGTCTGTCTGTCTGTCTGTCTGTCTGTCTGCCTGACAGTCTGTCTGTCTGTCTGTCTGTCTATCTATCTATCTATCTATCTATCTATCTATCTATCTATCTATCTATCTATCTATCTATCTATCTATCTATCTATCTATCTATCTATCTATCTATCTATCTATCTATCTATCTATCTATCTATCTATCTATCTATCTATCTATCTATCTATCTATCTATCTATCTATCTATCTATCTATCTATCTATCTATCTATCTATCCATCTATCCATCTATCTATCTATCTATCTATCTATCTATCTATCTATCTATCTATCTATCTACCAATCTACCTATCTATCTATCTATCTATCTATCTATCTATCTATCTATCTATCTATCTATCTATCTATCTATCTATCTATCTATCTATCTATCTATCTATCTATCTATCTATCTATCTATCTATCTATCTATCTATCTATCTATCTATCTATCTATCTATCTATCTGTCTGTCTGTCTGTCTGTCTGTCTGTCTGTCGGTCCCACCGCACCCTCAACAATGCAGAGAGGCCATGACTCATGAGAGGCAAAGCCTTGATGCCCATCACCTCTTTCAAGAATTGCAATGCATACCACTATATACTTAGTGAATCTTCATGCATTATGTATGCCATGCTGTTTTCAAGTGGAGTAAATGTAAATAAAGTTATTTAACTCTCAGCAGAGTAGAAGGGGTTAAATCCGTGCAGTGAGGTAAGACTAAAACAACTAAGGGCCAGATGTAGGTAAATCAGTTTTGCGAGTCCTTTATAGCGATTTTTAGCAAATCGCTATTAAGGACTCGCAAAATGGAATGTATGTAGGAATCGCAATAATAATTGCGATTCCTTAATATTCCTTAATTGTGAATTGAAAATTGCGATTCGCAATCAAGGAATACCTTCCCATTCATTTCTATGGGCCTAGGGGCCCATAGGAATGAATAGGAATTGCGCACACAATTTGCGAATACCCAATAGGAACTTGCAAATTGCGTGCACAATTTCAAGGGTGCAACGGTTCCAAAGGACACCCTGTGGCACCCCTGAAATGTGCATGTGTACACATGTGCCACACATACATGCCCTAAGGGGATGTATGTGTGCCACATGGCAATTTGAAAAAAGCAAAAAAGTGCTTTTTTAAAGGAAATCGCAAATTACCACCAACTTGAAGTTGGTGGTAATTTTCGATTTCTTAAGGCAATATCGCAATTTGCGATGCCTACTAGCACAGCATTTAGGGAATCGCAAATTCCGATTCTCTAAATACTTGCGAGTAGGTATTTGCCTTCCTACATTGCACACAGCTGAATTGCAATCGCAAACACTGAAATTCTGCGAATTTCAGCGTTTGCGATCGCAATTTGGCTTGCTACATCTTGCCCTAAGTCATATAAGAATGTCCCTAGTTTTCTTTTGAAAAGTGATTATAGAATTCAGTCTATGGATACATTACCAGCGTTTTCTCCAGTCATTAAGGTGTACTGTGGTATACCATGATATTTGACCATTTCACAATGATAATGAATGTGTGGATCTGTATTTGTTAGTACATTGGATAAAAATAATGCATTATTGTACAATATTTATTTTCGTGGGCTTGCCATAAATATACATACATACATCCTAGCACTGTCAATGAAACACTAATTATTGTATTTCATGTTTTCAGGTTCAAAACGCTGTTAGTGCATTAGGAAGAGCTGTGTATGAAAAATTATTTTCGTGGTTGGTGACCCGTGTTAATCAGCAACTGGATACAAGGCAGTCAAGGCAATACTTCATTGGAGTGCTGGACATTGCTGGATTTGAAATATTTGATGTAAGGGTTGCCAGTACGCTGAGTTGTAATGTTCCATTTTAGCACGGTTCTGTAGGAGGTTTATCTAGTCTTTGACCAAAACTTTATCTTTCTTCATTTATTTTATATTCAGTTCAACACGTTTGAACAGTTGTGCATCAACTTCACAAATGAAAAACTGCAACAGTTCTTCAACCACCACATGTTTGTCCTGGAGCAAGAGGAGTACAAGAAGGAAGGAATTGAGTGGGAGTTCATAGACTTTGGGATGGACCTGGCAGCCTGCATTCAGCTTATAGAAAAGGTAAACTATTTGCCAAAATCTATGTTGCACATAGTTTTCTGCTTAATTTCAATTCATTTAACAGTAGCATATATGTTTGTTTATGGTATAGTAGTTACATCAACATCTAGGTGTGTTTTATAAATGGCGTAAATTGTTCGTAAAATAATGTAACTATAATAAGCCAACCAGAATCTAAACGCACACAAATATATTAAAGAATGCAAGTGTAGCCATTCTTAGCTGTACCTCAAAGAAAAATGTGTGTAAGTTTGAGATCAAGAGAGTTTGCTCAAGTTGATACACCATCAAATTCAGGAAGGAGATTAAAAATGGTATAAGATGAAAGGCAGCAAATTCAGTATATTATTACAATGAAAGTCAAAGTGAGAGTCAAAGATAATGATACAAAAGCAAAAGTGGAAGCATTGCACAAAAGGAAAAAGAAAAGAGGAATGGCATGCACTAAGTACATTTTAACACTCCTAAAGCCCTTGTCTAATTAAATGATTATGCTTGATTGATAGAAAACCTTAACTATGTTTAAAAACCTTAACTCACTTTTAAACCTTTAAGAAACTGTTCTTGTTTGTGAGAAGCTCATCGATAATGATTAAAGTTTTTGAAAAATGTCCTCCTATTTGTAATAATTTGTCTACTTATTAAATAAATCCTGTAAAATATTCTTACTTTTTAAGTAACTACACACTTCAATAAATATTTTGCATTTCTAAATAAACGTTTTAAAATGGTTATGCTCAATTAATGTTCATTGAAAGTAATTGATATAACGTTGGAATTGTTTGAAAACATGAATGGAATGATTTTGGGGATGATTTGCTAAGTTTTTATAAACAGCTTTAAAAATATTCGCAAGCAGAAATTGTTTCCCAAAAACTATTTGGGCCATTTAGACCTTGTCGGACAGCCCCTGCCACCACTCCATGGATGCAGGACCATGTGCCGGTTTATGAGATCCCCAAATGGTGGATCTCTCTGCCTTTAGCTGCTGAGCAGTCGGCATGTTTATTTGCCCACATGCATCGTGCTTTTCTGTTTACTACAACAAATTTCAGGATCAGGAATTTGTTGTAAAACAACAAACAAGCAATTGCCTTGAGGCCTAGGGCATTTTATTGTGGCCCATCTGGGACATTTATTGATTTTCTTTCCAGGATTGCCATGCTTCACAAGCAAATTCAGTGACATTCAACTGCCCTAAAATGGTTGGGACAACAATCATTATGACCTAGCGTCCAAGTCACTAACTGGGTTTCCCCCACCTCTAAATGTGGTATGGAACAGCAAGATTGGTGGCTGGTGGACCTGCCATGTTGTTTGCTGCTTTGTCTGTTGGGAACATTTTATTGCATAGAAACAGGCTCGCACATGGTGGCTATGTAACTAATAATATTCTGATGAATGACTTTGTAGTATACCGATAGAGTAGCTATTTTGGAAATGTTGCAATTTCATGACATTTTTGTATTTTATATAAAATCAGCTTTTATTTATTTTGAACCACTATGGCAATGTCCCTAATACAACTGTAAAACATAATCAAAAGCCTAAGATGGTGTCAAGTCCTAGTTGTTGTTCAATAGCTATAATCCTTACAGATAATCATTGCAAAATTTGATCTGCTGTAAGAGATAACAATTGAGTTCTATATCTTGGTCATCACTGCAATAATCTTCTAACACTCTAACTACTTGACTTGTATTTTCAGCCACTGGGAATATTTTCAATTCTTGAAGAAGAATGCATGTTCCCAAAAGCTTCGGACACAACCTTCAAGAACAAGCTATTTGACCAGCATCTTGGCAAATCTCCCAATTTCCAGAAACCGAAAGTAGGAAAAGGGAAGGCTGAATCTCATTTTTCACTTCTTCACTATGCTGGAACTGTAGATTATAATGTCACAGGTTGGCTGGAGAAGAACAAGGATCCACTAAATGAGACTGTGGTGGGGTTGTACCAGAAAGCATCAATGAAACTTTTGGCATCTCTATTTCCTGCAACAGATGCAGGTAAGAGAAGCACAGCAAATCTATGAACTTTCTAAGAGATATATTTCAATAAATCTTGACAAAATGTGCACAAGGTATATCATACTGTGTTTAAATCTCTCAGCAATAGCGCACCTATTTCAACCTAGGTCACCTGACCTAAAACTAATTAATTATGGACCCAAAACAGACTTGTTTGCTTTTTTAGAATTCCTGACTCACAGTTGTTCCCTTTTCTTGGGAACACCACAATCTATTCTGCTATATGTATTAAAGAAGATTGACGGAAAATACGGCTGCCAATTCCTTGCTCGCAGTCTCATATTGCGCTATGAGTTCTAAATTTGTCTATGTTCTCAGTAAAGTTACTAGTGATAAAAGTTAAGACTTTGAGGCTATTATTATTATTATTTTTATTTATATGGCGCACAAATCATTCCCAAGGGGATCTCTCCGCGCCTGGGCGGCAGACTTCTACGGTGACATGTCTCAGTTGAATAGCCAGGTTTTTAAAAGTTTCTTAAATCTGGTTAGCAAGGTGCAGGAGCGCAGTTCTAGAGGTAGTGCATTCCAATGTTTCGGAGCCATATAGGAAAGGGCGCGGCCCCTTATCTTTGCTTTTTTAATTTTGGGCACTCGGAGAAGCTTTTGGCTGCTGGACCTTAAGAGTCGCGATGGAGTGTACCATTCAAGCTTTTTCAAGAGGTATTTGGGTCCCTGTCCATGTAGTGCCTCAAATACTAGGCACAGAAGTTTGAGAGTGCCCTCTTTCTGATGGGCAGCCAATGTAGCTTTTTTAATAGTGGCATAGATGCCGTCCGTGGAGGTTTGTTTAGGGCTAAACGGGCGGCCATGTTTTGCACTACTTGCAGCCTGGAAAGTAGGTCCTCCCTAGCCCCCATCAGGAGAGCATTCCCATAATCCAGTCTACTTATTAGAAGTGCCTGGATCAGGGCCCTTCTGGCGGAGATGGGAATCCATGGGAAGACCTTCCTTAACATACGCATCAGTCCAAAACATTTACCCGAGAGGGATTTAGTCTGTTCTTCCATGGATAGGTTGTTGTCCATTAAGGTACCTAGGTTTTTTACACTGTTATTGGGGAGGGGGCTGATCCTAGTTCCTCTGGCCACCACTCATCTGTCCAGATCTCTGCTGCTTTGCCAAACAATAAGATCTCCGATTTGTTGGAATTGAGCTGCAGATAGTTATTTTTCATCCATGAGGAGATTTTCATCATGCAGCCCTTACATCTGTCTCTGGTCACCCTAGGGTCCTTCTCTGTGGGAATTATCAAATTTGCAAATCTAATATTTTGGACTTCTAAAGGTAGAAGATACATTACATTTTAACAAAAATTAATATTAACCATTTTGAAACATTCCTTAAGATATGAATATCCAGCTCCATCACACAAAATGATTTGGGAAGGCATTTCGCCTAGCTGCCAACTTTGAAACTGGGGTAGCACCTTTGAGTAACAGCATTCGCTTAGCATCATGTGATTCTGGGCAAATCACTTAGGGCCGGATTACAACTTTGGCGGTGCGGTGCCGGGTCTGCACTGCCGGCGCACCGCCATATCAGTGGTCAAACCGCCTCTCCTGATTAGGAATTTCCTTTTGTCTGGCGGGCTGGTTTTTGGTGTTCCCACTGTGCTGGCTCTAAAAGGAGGCACCGTAATGTTAATGCCAAAAACAGTTCCTGCACGGCATGGACTGAGAAGTCCATGCCATGCAAGAACAGGGGCACATGCACACAAGGGGGCACATGTGGTGCCCCCTGTATGCATCCCCATTTGGAGGAGGCTTTTTTTCCTCTCCGCCACGGTGTTTAGGGAGAAGGAACCTCCATGACACCGCCGGCGGAGATTCATAATATGCTTGGCGGGACCGTGGCCGTCCTGCCAAGCATATTGCAGCCTCCTGACCACCCCAACATCGTCAGGGAATGGCAGTTCCCTGGCGACTGCTGGAAGGCTGTGGCCGTCCCACCGCCCGACTCATAATCGGGTGGTCGGGAGACCACCGTCCCCGCGAGTAGTCTCGTAATTGGGGCCTAAATCTCTCAATCCCTGAAAAAAAGAACCTGACCTCGTGGAATCTAATGTGGTGCGCATGTGAAGCACTCCAAGTTTATTTAGGTTGCGTTCGTACTATATAAAACTGAAAACTAAATAAATAAATGTTGAGATGTATGATTCCCAATATACGCTGAATATGAAAATAGGATCTTTTTATAAAGTAAAGCCATGGTTTAGTTGTTGGAGCTGTTATTGTTTGCACAGCTACAAAAATATTTCCCACGCAAAATAGTGTCAAATATTCTTAAGCCATCTTACCTAGTCAGTTATCAATTAGAATAAAAAATATTTCTCTTAGCCGTGTAGTCACATCCGGTCAATATGTACTCTTCCCATTGGCATATATATATCATATTCATAGAACATCAATGTGCAATGCTAATTAATTATTATAATCTGGCTATTGGTTAGGCTTGAGTTAGAATTGAATTTCTAACTTTGCTTCACATAATGGGATGGGCGTGACTAGAGAAAATGTGGCGTAATAAAATGTTATTTGCCCCTTCAAAAAGTAGAACACAGAAACAATACTAGAATGGAGAAAAACTCATTGTGTTCTTTTGCTTTTTCTTGATTTTTTCTGAGCCATAGCAACTTTGCTAAAATTGCTGACCTATACCATGAATTCATCGAACACTTGTTCACACATCGAAAGTGAACATAAAAATCAAGTAACTAAGACAACATTGCATTCACAATATTGCCATAAAGAGTAGCTTTTCAAGTGGTGTCCTGGGAAAGCATCAGGCTCCTGAGATTTGAGTGTCATGCTCCGCACACATTCTGCCACAGGAGGAACCTTGAATTCCAGGGAAAAGCTTGCACAGGACATGTGTTCCCAAGGGAGATAGGGAGAACATCAGGAGTTACACCTCATACTCTTTGAGTCAGGACCCCATACCAGGGCTGTAGGAGTTTCTTCAATGCCAATGGACACCTCCTGACACCAACGCCCAATAACAATCACTTGTCCTAAAAACACCTTGAGGACCACCTAATTACAAGGTTGTATTCTCTACACATCTGTTAATAAATCATGCGCTCATAGTGGTACTTGGGGCATATGCTATACTAGATTCATGCACTGATGTATTGTGCCTAAATATTGAATGTTTAATGCAGATTGAATTGTCATTTGTCAACATCCTCACAAAACCTCCCTTTTCCACCAAACTACAGAAAATGCAGGTAGACTAAGTGGGAAGAAGAAAGGATCTTCCTTCCAGACAGTGTCTGCACTTTTCAGGGTAAATATCCGTGCTAAACATTTGCTTCACTTTGATTTATATTCTTATTGTTTTGCCGCGTACTCATATCTTGATTTTTTTAGGAAAACCTGAACAAATTGATGACAAATTTGAGAATAACTCGACCACATTTTGTTCGCTGCTTGATTCCCAATGAAACCAAAACCCCAGGTAAAACACTCTAGAAATGCCTGCATTTTTGTGTTTTGTTCAGCTATAATATATTTGACATTAAATTCATGTAACATATCCAAATTTCAGGAGCCATGGACAACTATCTTGTTATGCACCAGTTACGTTGCAATGGTGTTTTGGAAGGAATAAGAATATGCCGGAAGGGGTTCCCTAGCAGAATCCTCTATGGAGATTTCAAACAAAGGTACTGGTTCTTGTGGGCAGTGTAAAAGATTTTATTATTTTATTCTAGTTTAAATAAAAAATAAATAGTGAATTATAAACAAAAGAACGGATTGATTTTCTGCAACAAACGAAGAAGGTCATCAATTACAAATGCATCTAGCGACCCCACAGAGCACTTTCGCAGAAGCCATGCACCAGTCCATCGCTATACGCCATGATTCAAAGATGGGGCTTGTGATGCTTCCGATTTCCCATATGTCTCATTACTTCACCTTGAGACCATAGAGAGATTTTCTAAAAACAGTGCAACGCTGCACAGTACCCAAAGTTGCTCACATGCTTTGTGCTACTGGGAGAGAGCAGCACAGGGTCATATAGACTAAGGGCCTTGGGGCAGATTTATGTTGCACTTGCGCCACTTTTGCGCCGCCGTTGCGTCACTTTTGTGACGCAGCAGCGGCGCAAATCCTGCGCCATGGTGCGGGGTATTTACAACGTGACGCATCTGGGAGATGCGTCACGTTGTAAAGCCTTGCGCCACATGTAGGCGTTCCAGGGCAGGTGGGGGCGTTCCGGCGCAGGAACGCCTCCTAAAAGTGGCTGAGTGAAATCTACAAGATTTCACTCAATCACTTTTAGGCCCATGCTGCGTCAAAACCCTGCGCCTGCTTGAAGCAGGCGTAAGGATTGACGCAGCATTGTACAGATAGGGCCCCCCAGAACATTGCTGGAGCTGCGTCGCGCTTGCGACGCAACTCCAGCAATGCGCAACTTTTACGGCACAGATGCGTCACGCATCTGTGCCGTTTTTGCCCCATGGTGCGCTGCATTATAAATGCGGCGCATCCATGGTGGCGCAGCTGTGGCGCATAATAACTGGCGCATCCCTGCTGATATGCAGGGATGCGCCAGTTAACATAAATCTGCCCCCTTATTTATATCTCAATGGATGGAATACTCTGTCACAAACGTGACGGATATCCTGTCCGCCGTATTATGATCTCCATAGGATATAATGTATTCCCCTCCGCCAAGATCTAAATTAGGCTCTAAGTTATGGTTCTGATACTTTCTTTCCCAATGCTGGCGCACTAACAGGCTGCCTAGTGCCACTCAACACCATTGCACATAATGCAAAGGTGTGTGTGATGTCTAGAAAATGTTTTGTACTGGAAGAACACCTTATAGTAAATACTATGCTCAGAAAAAGTTTCAAAGTTTTCACACATTTGGATGTCTCCTGCTTAGTGCCTACCTTAAGTAAGCATAATTGTAGGTGCAAAGTGCTGTCTAACAATGTTATTAGATGGGCTTTGAACAAATACCTTGGGTGGTAATGTGGTAACACCAAAATGCCATCCATAGGACACCCTCTTCACTCACAGAAGTGCAAAGCATTTTACTTTAAGAGCTTTGTATTGGAAAGTAAATACTTTATCAAGACTTTGCATTGGTTTGTGTAATTTTGCGTGACTTTTCACTTGTGCAAAGTGTTGCTAACGTTGCCCCATTAGTCCGCAGATTTGACGTCCTGTTGGCAGTGTAAGCTTGCCTCAGGGGAGCTAAACTGGCAATGGGAGTCATAATTATTTCAACAATTTCTATACAGCATATATTAAATAATGGAATTACTTTCTCAGATGATCAGATGGAATAATACTCCTCTTTATAATCATAATTTGAAAAGGCAATACGTTATTGAAAAAAAAATACATGCATTTTACAAAATGATTTATTACCGATTCACTAAATGTAAATATCTGTATTTTGAACTGGATTTTAATTGATTTGGCTGAAAAATAACACTTTCATTGTACGCTTGGCTGTAACAGGTACAAAGTGTTAAACCCAGCTGCCATCCCTGATAAGAAGTTTATCGACAGCAGGAAGGTGTGCGAGAAGCTCCTGAGATCCATTGACATCGACCACACTCAGTACAAATTCGGCCATACAAAGGCAAGTGTTACCTATGATGCCGATTTTCTGGTCAGCAGTTTACTTTGCGTGGCTTCTGGTTTCATAGTTCAAAAACATAAATGTTATCATTTTCTAGAGCGCGACCAAGATCAATTGCATTATTTAAACACCATTAAACAACATTGTTCTTTTGTACTGTGAAACTGGTTTGCCAGTTTTCTCTCCCATGAACACACACACAAACAAACACCCCGGCCCCACATATTCACCCCAACACACAAGGACTGCATGGTCAATAACAGTGCAAGAATTGCAGATTTTTTTGTTGATTAAGTTCCACTGTATGCAGCATTAATATGAGCCGTGGCCTGTGTAGGTAAGAGCGGTTGAGCAGTGGGGCCAGCTGTGGGGGGATTTCAACATACGACAAGGGAAAATTAAATAAATAATTAATGTGCCCTCCTCCTCGTCTGTCGAAATCCCCACCCACCCAGCTCCTCCATCCCACCGCTCTTACCTGCATGGGCCGCGGCTGATCCATATGCATTGAGAATGTTTGTTAAATTAAGCCGTGAGCCCAAGCTACCCTCCAACTCACAGAACTGGTACCGCCAATGGAGAAGCGGTGCTCCAAGCAGCGATTCCATAAGCATACCCAACAGGAACAGGAACCATGCAGCAAACAAGTCTTTGCCACACCGAGGAACACGTGCAATACCTAAAGCAGCAGTGCAAGCTTTCCGTTTCCTAAAATATCTCAGAATTTTCAAATTGGATTTGTGGTTCTCCCCCCCTAGCAGAGACACTGCAAGGCGTCCTTCGGCAGAGTGAGCGAGCGTCGATCAATGCAAGTAAGAGAAGGGAATGGAGGACTACCACACAGGAGTGAGGGAGGCTTTAGAACATTTGCACCAGCAGAGAGGTTGGCTGCAGAGGCCACACATCATGGGAGAGAGGTGCATGGGGCAGGAGTGCTGTTGGATGAGGGGCTGCAAAAGGAAACATAGATGAAAGTGTTACCGCAACAAGGAGGGCTGCATGGGATTCACTGGTGGGAGAGGCGCTTCAGTGATGACAGTATAAGGGGCTTGCTGCTGAAAGAGGAACTGTATCAAGAGGGCTGACTGCTAGGAGATGCTTTGAGGATCCTCACTCATTAGAAAAGGACTGAAGGACTATGGAGGCACTTTCGCTTCTGATAGAGAGGATACAGTGAGTACAGTGGGTCTCAGTGATCGGAGGGACTGTCGTGGAGTTCACGGCTGTGGAACACGCTTCAGGAGCTTTTGACATATGTCAAGTAGAAAGGAGGCCTCACCGGTGACCGAGAGGCTGCAGGAGACTCTCGCCTCTAGGAGAGAGATTTTAGCAAGGAGAGAACTTAATTGCTGGGTTACGGTCTACAGAAATGATGCCTGCACAATGCCTGCAAAACATGCAGTGCAGGGGCCTTCCACCTTTCAGGTAGCACCCCATTCATCCGCCAATGGGAGGAGTCATATAGCATAATCTTGAGGGAGGTGGGGTCATTTACAAAAAAAGAGGGCATCACACAAGGAAAATCTCAATCAGAGACTTGATTATAGAGGCCCAAGTGTTTGGCGCGTTACCACAGGTCTCACAGGGAACAATGCACCTTGAGGTTGGGCACAAGAAGAGTGGGTAGAAAACTCAGTGGGCCTGTTGATCTAGTATTAGGACTAATTTAAATTATGCTCCTTCTAATCAGGGTCTAACTCCTCTCATGGGTTTTGTCTGCTGCATGGTGTGAAAACCATATGCAGTGTTGGTGGAAATTTGTGGCTCTAACATTTTCAGGTCTGGGTTTTCACAGACTTATTCTGTCTAAAACACTTAGAGTTGGCTTTGGTTCGTCTCCTTTAAACCACTTTGTTGAGCAGCAACGTTCAGTCATTGACCTGAGACTTTGTCCATCACGTCTTGGTGCAGTCAAGTGCAGTATCGCTCTCTCACCTTATGCTATTGGCTGTTTGAATGGTTCAACTTCCAATCATGTGCATAAAAAGTTTACAACACCTCCCAGTTGGCTCCATTATGCTTGTTCTGTTTCCACTTTTGTGTCTGCTCCATCTTGCTCTTTCCCATCTCTCCGCAGTGTGTCACTCTCCTCTTTCTTGTACCATTTGTATCATTCTTTTCTGCCCACTGCTACTCATCACTTTTGTCCATCATTGCTATCCACTTGTCTTTGCTGCTCTTCAATTCTTTTCCCAGTCATCTCTCTCCTTCGGCTCTGTTGTTCTTCCCCTATCATTGCTTTTGCAGAGCTCCCTAGGCTATTGTTCTACTTCTGTCAAGTCAACCCTGCCTTTTCTTGCCTGATAATGGCTTCCCTGCTCTACCATCCGCTCTTGCTCTCCCCATCATAACTTCCTGTTCAATCCCTTCTCGCCTGTTCTTCCTCATTATTCCCCATTGTGGGTGCCATCCCTTAACTACTCTCTGGCTCTTCCCCTATTCCGTTTTGAGTTTGAAAATCTGGCCACGGTTTAATTTAAAAGACACATCTATATGATTATTTCTCCTAAACATAGAAAGAAATAGTGATTGTGAGCTCCAAAACGTTTGCATTTCACTTTACTGGAATAGTAGCAACAATATTTAATTCCTTAATGCTCCACGTTGTTCTGACAACCAAATTCTTTGGTCCCTGGGTCCCTCCAGTAGGCCCAGTTCCTAGCTAGTTAAATGTCTGTTAACATCTAAATTTGTAGTATAGTCAAGGACAATTTTAGATAGAGGAAAAATGCATAGAGGTAATATAGAACCTCAGATACAGATATTACAATGACTGAGTGGATTTTATTTTATCAAAGTGTGCATAAGAAAATAAATGACTTGCTTTGAAATGGGGTGAGTTTATTAATGACAGATGTTGGATGGAGAACACTAGAAATGATTTTCTTCCATAGCAAGACAAACCCTCTACACTATTTTCTAATGTGTATCTGGAGGAAATCCGGCTCTGTGTGGTCACCTTGGAATTTTTTGACATTTTATGGACCCTATTACTTTTGGGTGCCACAGTGTGTGTATGCTATCCTAAACTGTAATTTCATTTGGTTCATTTAACATTCCATGAAAGCAATTGTAGATGCCCCAATAAATGCCCTTTGGCATGGCAGTTAAAGTAGCATTTGTGCTACAACGTGCATTTACACCACCCACACATACGGCAAATAAGATGACTCTGGGAAGCACCATACTGCTCTAGCTGGGCTGCTGTTTAAAAGCACTGTATTGTCACAAGAAAAGTGCATTCGCAACGCATGAAAACCTATTTTAGCTAAGTCAGCCCTAAAGTAGGCCTCGTAAGCCTGTGGGCCTGAGAGCTTAATATATATATAAATTGACCATACTAGATATTGGGTAAAGTATGCCCTCACAATGAACAATCACACAAAGCTGGTTTCACTATGTAGATAAAGCTTTTACGGGGAAAGGCCTAGTTATGAATACAACCACACTTTCATTTCTAAGCATGGGAAAATGCTAGAGCATGATCAAAAGTCAATTTTTGCATAGTTTAAATCATCTAACCAAAGGCAAAAGTAGATTTTGATAATGTTGGTGGAAAAGTAACTTTAATAAATTGCAATTTGTGCTGTCTTAAAGTAAACTTCTTTAGAACCTGTTTGTCCCTCAGCCCTGCTCCGAAGACTCAACACACATTCTTGGATAAATTGCTTATGGCTGCCTCCCTAGAAGACACCCACATTTCTATGGGTGGGGAGGTTGTTTCAGTCAGTTGTCGCAGAGCAAGGATTAATCAGCTGGGAGGGTGCCAGGTCCAGGTGACAGAAAAAAGGGAAACGTTTTGTACCTCTATCAATGACTTTGAAATGCCAAATGATGCTATCAGAAACTTCAACCACTGATTCTCAGAGTCACTCTAGAGTTTCTGTCTCCAACCCAAGTAAGAGGGAAAACCATCTCTAGCACTGACAGAGGGAAGGGCATCTCATGTCCACAGGCAAGTGGCTATGGGAATGGTCATAATGTCTACAGATGGAGCATGGCTGGGGCCATCTTGGTTGAATGACCCAGGGAAGGTTTGTAGAAAATTGAGAAATGAGGTGCTGGAAAGGATTGAGTGTAGTGAATTCTACAGTCATGGGCTAGTGCACAGAATCATACTGGAACATAGTCACCACCTCCTCGGAAAATGCTTAGACCTGAATATCTTTGGAATCCAGAATTGTTCCACTCAAGTTTTCAGCCTCAGCTTGACCACAGTGTATCTGACTTTGAGAGACCCTTGCTGGGTTGTTATTCCTGCCTTGTACTGCTGGAAGATTATGAGCTTCAAAAAGCGCTCTAAGTCCCAAGGTAAGAACTTTAACCAGTGCGACCTGCTAAGATTATCTAAACCCTGATTCTGCTTGGCGGGCCTAAATATGCACATAAATCATAATAGCCTACTTTCTGAGAGTTTCAGCCCAGACTAATAATACTTTTGAAAAGGAAGTTGATTGGATACCCAGTTTGCCTCCGATCTGAAAACCTCACATAAACAGAAGATTGATGAGACTGTGTTTTGTAACACTGACCACCATCCTTATTTTCTGGGGCAAGGGATGTGTGTTGTTAGAGTGGTATATGTAGAAGTCCTTTAAAAAAATTAGTACGTAAACTCTACTCAGCTTTCCCTAAATACAAATGCCCTAAAACCACTCTCCTATACATCAGAAAATAGGATTTCACTGCTCCTCCCAAGGCGCACAGTCTGTTGAATAATATAAATCTATAACTGTCTTTTAAATCACTCAGCACAGTGAATTGCTTAATTGCCTAGATCCACATGCTGATGCCAGTTTGACCACATTATCCAGGTTTACATCATTCCTGAGTCAGACTAGACTCCTGCCTATATAATATCATTAACATTGATTATGCAGTCCAAGCTGAACATTCTCATTGATCTAGTTTAATGTGTATGTGGTCCTACTAACTCACACCTTGGCAGCAAATTATATTGGATATTACATGTATATGAATGACACACAAATCGTAAATGAAATTTGAGAAAAAATTGAGTCCCCAGCCGAGTAACAAAGTACTTCATGGATGTCTATCACCCAATAAAGCTCACCTGACTTTGCTGTAACAGTCAAGAAACTGATACTAGAGGATGCATTTAGGCACAGTTGATTATTCACACATTGCTTTAATCTTGCCAGATTGAATGTGTCCACCCCCAAACTAGTCCTAATTTCAGTGGCCGCTGATAGGAGACAGTGGCGGGGGGACAGGGGAAGGTGTGGGGGTTAGGAAATAAAACGTTTTAAAAAACTTACTTGATCGTCGCCGCCGCCAGCTGCCTCCTCTCTGCCAGGAACAGGAAGCACCTAGGCATCCAGACACCCCCAGCCAATCACAATTCTGCTGTCAGCAGCATTGTGATTTGTCTGAGTGTTGTGGTTCGGCGCTCAGACAGAGTCTGGGGGTCTGGACATGTTCTCCACCCAGGCTGTACTGCAGCCTGGGTGGAGAACATGCAGAGTGCGCATGATTGTTTGGCCGGCTGGAGACGGCCTGCCGAACAGTCATATGCACTTTAGGTACAGCAATAGCTACTCTTCCTTCCTCTGGGTCAAGGTGCCCAGCCCTGCTCTAACCTGGCGGCAACGGGAATGCATAAAATAAAATGATAATAACGTGCGTTATTATCATATTATTTTTTTCATTGCACCGCTTCAAAACAGTAAGGCGACGCTCCTCCTTCTTAGCGGAGGAGACGCCACTGCATAATTTTTATTTAATTGTTGTCAGCATTAAGTCATAGCAACGTCTACAATTTAGAATTTAAAAAAAACATAAATACATTGCGTATACCAGTGTTCATCTCTTATATCAAAGTGCAATATGTTTTCGAAGATCAGAATGCAGGGTTACAAAGGGTCTTTGTAAACATAATTTTGTAAATCATTTGTCCTTTAGATCTCAAAATCGTGAACATAAAAAATAGCAAAATTACTCAGTCCTGACTAGACTTGATATTCCTACTCCCTACAAAATATTGAACAATATGAATAGATGACAAGCAGAAACGCATAGTATTGACGTAAGTACTATTTCGCAGAAATAACAAAATGATGAGAGACTTCAAAGAAAGGTCTTTGTAGGGAACAAGAACCTGCCCTTCCTGACCCTGGCTCCAGATGCACTACTGGGGGTATGCAACTCTTTGGTGGGGACAGGCACAGCCCTTTTCAGGTGCAAGTGTCAGCACCTCCTCACTCTAGCTCAGAAAGATCCATCAGCCTGGTGATGGACCATCAGGATATGCAGGGCACACCTCTCTCTTCGTGTGTGTAGCTGTTTAGAGGGAATGCGCAAAGCCCAGCTGTCATCCAACCTAGGCGTGTATTCTAGGTACAGACAGAGGCATAGAATTGTTAACGTAAGAAATGTAATTTTTCTAAAAGAGACATTTTCAGATCTGCAATTTCAAAACCAACTTCATCAAAAGATGTGTTTTTAAATAGTGAGTCCAGAGACACCAAACTCCAATTTTCTTACTACCAAGCCATGTAAAACTCCAAAGTACATGTTGCATATTTTAAATACACTGCGCCTTGCACATGGGGCTATCTATGGCCTACCTTAATCGTGACTTATATGTAATAAAAGGGAAGGTTTGGGCCTGGCAAGTAGGTGAACTTGCCAGGTCGACATGGCAATTTAAAATTGCACACACAGGCTCTCCAGTGGCAGGACTGAAACAGGTTTGAAGGGCTACTCATGTGGGTGGCACAATCAGTGCTGCAGGCCCACTAGTAGCATTTGATTTACAGGCCCTGGGCACATGTAGTGCACTGTACTATGTAAGGACTTATTAGTAAATCAAACATGCCAATCATGGAGAAACCAAATGTTATTACCTTTTAGACACAGAGCACCCGCACTTTAGCACTGGTCAGCAGTGAAAAGGTGCCCTGTGTCCTAAAACCAGCAAATATTGAGTTGAGCACACAGTCAAAACAAGAGGTTAGAATGCAATAAGGCAGGGGGAATCACTCCAAAAGATGCCAGGTCTAACAATGCAGATGACTAAGGGATTTTCACTAATCCTTGCATGAGAGACCCTTTCTATCAGTGGCTCAATGCACAGACTCCCAAATCGCCTTCTGGCTGCACCAGATCTGCCTCACCCCTCAGTTGGCCAACTCTAAAGCGATCAGGCACATGCAATTATGTCGACCTGCGTGCTCACCTCCTTTGCTAGAGGGCTCCCTTCACCCACAGACCTACTGTCTCCTTGTTCTTCAATAGCTCTCTTGTGGTTTTGAGTATGAGTGGTGAGAAATAGAAATGAAAAGCAAAGACTCAAAGAAAGAAGAAAAGAAGAAAAAAAGAAAAGAAAGAACAAGAAGGAAAGTCAAAAGGAAGAGCCATGTCCACTCGGGTACGACACAGGGTTCAGCCGTACTTAGTGCACCTTGTTATAGATATCTCTGGTACAGAAATCTAAGGATATGGCTAAGGTAGAATGATAGAAAAATTATGTAATATTAAACAATATATGTTTGGCAATGTATGTTCAGCAGGGACTAGCTGAAGCCATGTGCCAATACCGTGGTATGTGCATTAGTGGCTGCAGTGGCTCTAAGGTAGAGGAGCATATGCTTGAGCAAGGTATTATGTGATAATAGGTGAAAGGTCCCTAAATCTCTAGGTCACTCTGAGTCACTGCATCACTATGTCAGTATGGGAAGATTTAATGCAAAAAGAGAGATCTAAGTCCAGTTCATATTTCAAAACGGCCACGACGGTAGGGGCACCAAATACTTTTGAAGGTCCCAGGCTGCTGTCTGTTCCGTTCAGCTCTACAGTGCTCCTTCAATACTCCTTCTGTGTTCTTTCAGGGTTTATGTCCCCTACCAAAACTCCTAGTTATGGCTCCTTCTCTAGCTCAACAACCCAACCCAACAACACCACAGCACCACAGACCCAGGGAGCCGAAGGACTCCACTGTCAGCGTACGCGGCACACGAGGCAGCACCTCTCCCACCAGTGTGGGTCACAGGCACCCCTAGCTGCTTTTAAGAATGCAGCCTTGACAACATCAGCCTCAAGGACACCAAGAGGGCCAGGAGGGTGCAGGGTCCATGAGGAACATAAAGGCACAGATTTGGATTGATTAAATCGATCCACACGTACTCTCCCACCACACTACATGCCACAAGCTCACTGCCCCAGACTCTGGCTCCTCCTCTGGCGCTCTGGCGTTCTTGTCAGTCATGTGTCTCATTAGTGCAATCTCTGTGTGTGACACAACCTTCACCCAGACTAGTCCAGAAGACTCGTACCCAAAGAGTACTGTTGAACAGAGACCTTACCTTCACATTCCAAATAAATGCAGTTATAATGAATGCATCCTAGCAAATTAATTCTAGTTCTTGCAGTGGTCTACTCTTGGTTTGACTACAATGCATTCTAACTATATCTTTCCAGATTTCAAAGATCTCAGAACCATGCAGCTTGGCTCAATTTTCAGCCTGACTTTTCAAGACAAAATCATTCCCATCTTCAAAACACTACATTGGCAGATCGCATGATGGAAAATCCCAAAATGAAGCTGTCTGTCTAATATTTTGCTAAAAGACAGCCACCTATGGCAGCAACCTATAGAGGCCTTCACTAACTACCAGTACAGGAAAGAATCAAACGCATGATACTGTAGATTTCTTACACATGCGCTAAAGGATCTGCCCCAACTTACCTTAAAGCCATGATAAAGAAATTCCAACTATTTCAACCACCTCCACAGACAAAATCCTTCTAGAAATACCAAGATCAATAGACAACAGAGGTAGTAGAAAATTTGCAGTGCTGGCACTCTCCACTTGGAATGAAGTCCCATCAGTGATGCACAACACCTCTTCCCTCATGCTCCTCTCAAGGAGACTCGAAGCGCACCTAATCCGAGCCTAGCTCTGTTTTTGGCTCTCACGATAACAGTATTAATGTTCACTTTTTAACTCGAATAATAAATATTACACTAATGTAGATCTCAGACAACTACTGTTATGTTGTGTGCTATTGTTTAGTTTCTCAATGTGTTCAGATAGGTAGATGTTATATACAACTGCTGTCTTTGTGCACTAGCAGGATACAAATAAACATACACATAACTATGTTTATAATCAGTAGGATCAAAGCTCAAGTTGGCTGATTCTTTTTCAGGTGTTTTTTAAGGCTGGTCTTCTTGGCCTCCTTGAAGAAATGCGAGATGAAAGGCTGACTCAACTGATAACTCATACCCAGGCATTTGCCCGAGGCTTCCTTGCGAGAGAAGAGTTCAAAAAGATGGTAGAAAGAAGGTGAGTCTCAAACTGAGAACTAGCGATGAGATGAAATATGAACACGACTTGTTCAGCTACTCTGTATGACAGTGAAGTTAAAACTACAGGTTATTCTACATTAGTTTGCATAAACATTAAAAATGCATGTTATATCCCAAGAGATTTGCTTCATGATAAAAGCCTCTTGATGTTACCCCATCACATCCCTTTTCCACTCATTTTCACCCTTTTAACACATTTTAAAATTGACTTTGAGATCAGTACAGTTACTCAGCTGAGTAAATCATGCAGTCATCTTTTAGTGATGCTTTTCAGTCTTTCTGCTAATCCATTATCCATTTACCCATTCCCTGACATAAGATATATGTTAGATCTAACAATTTCGTTGTCCGATGGTTTTGCTCAGTGTGCACAAGGACATTTCATAAACCTTCAGTGACTCTCCATGATATTGGGCCACATTAGTTCTTGCGGGTCTGGCAAGAAAACATGTCAGTGGCAGTGTGTCTCTGTTCCTTTGCATGAAATTTAATACCAGGAGGTACTTCAGTGAAATCGATGTTGTATTAATTTTTTGAGGTGTAAGGCTAATGTCTCACCTTTCCATAAGAGGCAATGTTCAGGATATGCAGGCACTGTTCTTGAGGCAGTATGTGGTCATGGATCATGAATGCTGGTATAGGCATGATGCTAAGTAACATCATAGTGAGCTTAAACAGAAAATGTGCATCACATCAGAGCTATGCTGTGCAAATGCTCAAATATGTGAGAGTAGGGAAAGAGATATGCTAATGTGTATGCCAAGTAGTGAATATTAATTTGTGTATGCTAGAAAATAGATATGTTAGTATGAAGACAGCCTATATTTTAAAATTAGTGCACACTTCTCAATCTTTACCTGGCAGTATTGAGTCTAGTTTTGATTTAAAGTTAAACACTGGCAAAAAAGAAAACTATTTGACATACCAAACATTTTATCAACTTTCTCACACATTAAACGTATACATACCTCTCTCACAGAGACGCGATTGTCACCATTAAGTACAATTTGCGTTCGTTCATGAATGTGAAACACTGGCCATGGATGAAGCTGTTCTTCAAGATCAAACCTTTGCTGAAAAGTGCAGAAACAGAGAAGGAGCTACAGAACCTCAAAGAAGCGTTGGAGAAAGTGCAGAAAGAGCTAGCCAAATCAGAAGTGAGACGGAAGGATATAGAAGAAACCATGGTGTCTCAAATGAAAGAGAAGAATGACCTCCTCCTTCAAATGAACTCTGTAAGTCAAATACCTTAACAATCTAATAATTGATTATTACCAGCAGATTGTGTCAAATGTATACATCGAAAATCATCCAATAAAGCAACTCGTAAAGTGACAAAAGGCTGTGTTAATGGGTAGATTTTACTTAGTAAATAAAAAGTCTGTTTTTAGCCAAACAAAACTGTTTCCAGACTGCTGAAACTGAAAAGAGAACAGAAATATTTTGGGGTGAGAACATTTATAGTCTACATTATTTACATATTTTGAAAAGTAAACAGAAATAGCTAGGGTTGAGAAAAATTAGGGCCATATTATCTAGGAAAGGCGATAACATTATAACATATCGCCGCTTTAGCGGCAGGAAACTGCCGCTAAAGCGGCTATAATGGGCTTGACAATATGCCCTTGTGAATTCCCATAGAAGCCCAGGTTCTGGTGTGAACATGGGCTTCTATTGGAATTCTCTGCGGCATATTATCAAGCCCATTTTCGCCGCTATAGCGGCAGTTTTCTGCCGCTAAAGCAGCAATAATTTTAACGCCGTGCTTGATAGTATGCCCCATAAAATGATCCCCACGCCCCGGGAGAAAACCATCAGGGTGTGGTGCCATTCGTTTAGTTTTATTGTTGTTTTTCAAAAACAAAATCTTACTTTTGAAGTTTGTTTTTGAAAATCAAAAAATCTTTTTAAAGTTTGATGTCCCACCATCACAACTGATGGTACCATCCATGAAATGTTTTCCTCATTGACAGCAACTGCAATAATAGCGGGTCCTGTCAATGTAGAGAGATATCCTTGGGCCAGCAGACCGCTCTAAATTTCGTGTGCAGAGGTCCCTTGGGATTGCAAAGCTAATGTCCTCTGCCATCCCAGCAAAGTAAACTCTGTCATCCAAACTCTAGATCAGGCCCTTCATCTGAGATATTGTGGGAAACAGCCTTTATAACAATTCTGGAAACATGCCGTGCCTTAACAACGTGATTCAAATCTTAGATACTTCTTTAGAACACATTCCTATACATCGCAAATCGTTACAATGACTTGCCTTAAGGGAAGCGTTGTTGGATTGATGTCGGACTTTAAATCCAACAGTTTCCCATCTGTTGCACAAACTGTAACACAGTAACGCTGTAACACAAGGAGGAGGGCGGGCCTCAAGCCGGGAGCAGAGATGCGGAGGGCTGCAGCCGAACTTACCGTACTCTCTGCCAGCTGCCCTCCAGTGATTTGGGACGAGCTTGGTTAAGAAAACAGGCGAGTTGCGGCTTGGATCTCTGCACAGTTCCCAGTAAGTGCATTTTCAGCAGAGGTGAGTGCGGCCGCCGTCAGACAGTAGCTGCTGAGAACGTGCCACAGGAGGCGGCCCGGTTAGTTCCGGGTGCAGCCTGCATCCACCTGTGGTGCCCCACGCAGCCCAACTCCCCCTGCAATCTCTCCTATGCCTATGGCCACAGCTACCCCCGCTAGCCCTTGCTACCCCCCTTGCCACCTCTGTCACTCTTGTTTTCAGAGTGACAGAGTGTTATCAGACCCTCACCGCCAAGCAGCCAGACAAGCCAAGCAGCCAGCTTCAGAGGCAGCCCGTCAAGGAGGGGAGGCACAGGAAGCAGAGGACACCCTCCCTGTGGTCCAGGTTGGGCCCCCTCCGACTGATACGAGTTTCTACACCCAGTCAAATCAAGTCAAGGATTAGAGCGCGAGAGCACAAGAGCACGAGAGAGAGCCTAAGCACCTCTTGTGCTCAGCATTACGCCAGCAACACCAGCAGCGCCAGCACTGGATCGGCAATGCAGAGTACCTCAAAAGCTCAGGCTGACCCCACAGATTCCACAGCTTTCCGGAGCAATAAAGGGCAACAAAGGACAATAATAAATACATTTAAAAAGGGCTTACTACTAAGCGTGAGGAATAAAGACTAAGCATAGTCAAAAAGAGAGGCCAGGGCAAAAGCATCCCCAAAAAAAGACACACAGATTACATGTGCGAAATTCTGGATGCGGCCGTAGGGCCGGCAGAAGGGGGGCAGGACAGCCCACTACCTAACACTAGCCATACCCAGCTACAATGCCATCCCACAATGGAACAGACAACTGGAACTGACAACTTACAGTATAAGCGCCCATGTAAGGAAGCACCACCAGATAGATCAGACTTACCCCCGGGCTCCCTCCCACGGGGCAAAATTCTAAGCTACTTCCAAAGAATCATACCCGACAATCCCTAACCTTAACACCAATCCCCAACTTACTTTACCCGGAAACCACGTGAAGGGCAAAATGTTTGTGACCAGGCGCTCCCAATCTTTACGTGGGTCAGTTTCACTGAGACCAGAGCCGTTCCAACTCGTGTAGGGATACCTAAGTCGATCAAACTCCCACCAAACTTTCAATCAAATCCGCGGCCTACAAAGATCTGTGGGGAAAACTAATTGCATTATTACAACAGCGCAAGTCTACACAAACCAACCAGCACAGGGTGCAGTCAGTCAAGTAAGCCCGGCAGCGTCCCCCGGGTCTCATTCAACTGGATCACATCCTTTCTCTCCGGCAGAACCCAGAAGACCAGACTCCCCCTTTTCATCTCCGAACCCACTGAGATCAACTGCAGAGTACCAAAGAGATCATCGCTCAGCCCCACCCTCTTCAACATCTACATGGCCCCCCTCGCCGCCATCGTCAGACAGCATGGGCTCAACATAGTATCCTACGCCGATGACACCCAGCTCATCCTCTCCCTCATGAAAGATACCGAAGACACCAGGCTCAGCTTCCAGGACGGAATGAGGGACATCGCGACCTGGATGAAGGACAGCTGCCTGAAGCTCAACACAGAGAAAACAGAGGTCCTCATCCTGGGACCCTCGATCTCCGCATGGGACAACACTTGGTGGCCCTCGGGAGTCCCCCCTCCCCGACAGACCATGCCCGGAACCTTAGCATCATCCTCGACTCCTCCCTCACCATGACCAGCCCCAGATCAATGCTGTCACCTCCACCAGTTTCAACTGCCTCCGCATCCTCTGAAAGACTTTCTAATGGATCCCCCCGAGCACAGAAAAACTGTTACCCACACACTCATAACTAGCAGACTGGACTACGGAAACGCCCTTTACGCCAGCATCAACAGGACCCTTCTACACGAGCTCCAAACCATCCAGAACGCTGTGGTCAGACTCGTTCTCGGGACCCCTCGCCATGAACACATGACTCAACACCTTCGTGACCTACACTGGCTTCCCGTTGAGAAGAGAATAACCTTCAAGCTTCTCACCCACACCTACAAATCACTCCACAACATCAGACCCAAATACCTCAACAAGAGAGTCTGCTTCCACGCACCCAAAAGAAATCTCCGATCCGCTGACCTCGCCCTAGCAGAGACCCCCCACAACCACAGAAGCAGAGCAGGAGGAAGGGCCTTCTCCTTCATTACAGCCAAGACCTGGAACGAGCTCCCAGTCAGCATCAGACGCTCCCCGAAGGACCTCAAGACCTTGCTCTTCACCTGAGCAGGAGCTGCCTACCCCTGTAACTCCCCCCAGTGCTTGAGACCCTCACGGGTGAGTAGTGTGCTCTATAAACCCCCTGATTGATTCCTCAAAAGGGGAGTAAAGTTTTTGGAACACACTAGATCTTGCCCAGGGGACCTCTCAAAGGAATTCTTAACCACCCCAGAAGTTAAAATAGATGCACAAATTGAAGTGTCCCTAGCTCGAAACGCCATTGTCAGCGAGCACATGAGCCACAAACAGTGAGCTTCACCGAAAACCTCAACAGCACGACGAAAGCTACGTACAAGCCTCCACGTCTAGTCCGTCAGCCGCTATTCAGTTGGTTCTTTCCTCCTTTCATAAACAAGACACAATAGCCAAACCCCTACTGTGGCAGTCACAAAAATTGGAGCTCCATATTGACCTCATACAATCGATAGCAACAAGCTTAGTGGGCGTAGGGAACAGGCTAACCACATAAGAATTGAAACTTGACCAGACGGAAGCAGGCCAATCTTGCTTGTGCACCCAATTAATGTACAAGCTGATTTCAGGGGATATTCCTGTACCCAAATCCTAGGGGAAAAAGCCCCAGTATGACCCCAAGCCCATGAGAACCCCCAGCCAGGCCGATCACCTTACCCACCCAGACCGGGAATTTGGCTTCGAAAGATCATCTCTCCATCGTCTCCTGGAACGTGGACGGGGTGGCCTCAACACTTCGCTCCAATCAGGGGCGTGAATTTTTAAACAGGTACGCCATTATTTGTCTGCAGGAGACGTGAGCACTGACCCCCACAGCAATCTATGGGTTCTATGAAGTCTTTCAACCAGCAACGCAAACAAGTCTATTTGGGCGGCCCTTGGGGGGCCTCTTTATCTTTCTGAAACACGCAGTTAAAGCAACGATCTCTTTACCCATGCAGGTCCAGAAGAACGTACAAGCTTTATCCGTCGAAGGCCTGAAAAGCGGCCAGAAGTTCTTCCCCTTCATTCTTATAAACTGCTATTTAAATCCACATAAAATATCAAAAGCACATACCATGGGGGCCCTGTGCTCACACATCAAGGCAATTATTGAAACCTATCCCACAAGCAAAATTGTGCTGGTAGGGTAATTCAACACCAAACACTTGACCCTCCATCACAAACCCGCCCAGAGGAATAATGAGAAAAGCAATTCAACAACTTACTTTCCACATTTGACCAGAAATCAGCAGACCGGACTCCGTCGGTCACTCACCCCACATTTAAGAATATCTCAACAATTGATTATATCTTCTGTCAAGTGGCTTAATCAATCATCTACAGAGCTTCGACATTGTAAATCGCACAGACAGTGATCACAACCCTCTGGTTGCAGGCTTAGATTTAAATTACCAGATAGCAGATCCAGGCCAAGACCTTGGCCATTCGATGGTAGACAAACTTATGTCCCCGGTAAGAAGAATCAAGAGGTACCAGTTCCACTTGCCCCAGGTCTCCAACTGGCTTGATGACCTGGGAATCCATCACCAGGACCATGCGGGGAACTTCCTTCTAACATATTGGGACCAGTTGACCAGAATTGGGAGTCTCCCTTCATAAGACCAGAGAGGGGGGACTGTTACACCAGGATCAAAGTGGCCCTGTAAAGAGGATTCAACGCTTAACAAGTTTCCCAAACAAACCGCTGGCATTACGGTGCATTACACTCACGCGAAGAAATCTGAGGAAGAAAACCCGCCAGCGCAAACGAAACACAACACCTGGAATTCTTCTGGCAGTAAAAGAAGCAGGAATACTTACAAAAAAAAAACGTTTGGGCCTTGAAACATGTCCAACAAGAGAATGAATGGAACAAGATCTTTTTCATGCTAAAAGAAGGATCCCTAGTTAGATTCTGGCAATACGTGAACTCCTTAAAATCCCTTGGACCTCCGAGATCAAATGCAGTTCTAGCAGCCGCATGGGAGAACCATGTGAGAAGCCAGTTTTTGGCCCACCAACACACAGTTACCACCTCTGTCTCATCGGATACAGAAGATTTACAAACACCATTCCAACCAAGGGAAATTACAAGACTAATAATATTATGCCTGATTCACAAAAACAGAGACCATCTAAATCCTAGCAATTATATCCTAATAGCACTATTAGACTTGGAAACTAAATCATACGCCCATATCCATTTGGAAAAACTGGAAACCTGGGTCGTAGATAACAAGCTGCACCCCTTCTTTCAAACTGGCTTTCGTGGAAGAGCCGCCACAATGGATAACATAATCTCTCTATCGGCCCTCTGTCACCAAGCCACTCAGCCGCTACATCCTCCTCTTTGGTGCTCCTTTGTCGATCTAACTGCCGCCTTTGATAAGGTTGATAGACCTCTGCTCTGGAAGAAACTTGCCAACTAGAGCAGCCCACCCTCACTTCTAACAGCCATAATATTACTCTATTCAGAAACCTGGGTACAGATAAAAACAGGCCCGACATCTCTGTTGGCAAAAAAACGGACCCCCGGTTTGAAACAAGGTGTGTGTGTTCGCCCCCTCCTCTTTAATCTGTATACAGTGGACCTGGGAAACAAGCTAGCCAACAGCAGCCTGGCTCCTCCTCGACTGAGTAACCGACCTTTACACCTTTTGCAGTACGCGGATGACATTGTCATCATGGACCACACCAAAGTGGGCCTCCAACGTGTCTTGACCAGCTTACACAAATATAGCACATTGAACCATCTCATTATCAACTCGGATAAGACCAAGATCGTAGCAAGAGGTCGGCAACAGCATAAAAAACACATTACATGCACAATTGGATCTAGGGTAATTAACTGTGTGCAGAAATACAAGTACTTGGGGGTCTGGTTCACAGAAACTTCAAGTTCCATCGACCACAAAAAAGATCTGACAAAAAAATCGGCGGCTATCACATATGGTTTAATAAAACTGAACAACAAGTTCTTCTACAGAGAGCATCAGGAAAGTTACCCAAGCTGCGCTTCTACAGCACTTGTGTATGGGAATCAAGCCTTCCCGGGCGCTTGCACGGAAACCCTGGAGTGGGCCCAGTGTGTGGCCTACATAAAAATCTTTCAACTTTCAAAACACCTCTCCAGGGCAAGACTCAGGTTGGAGTTTGGGCTAGTCAAACCTTCACTTCCCTTTGAGGCCAACTACTCAAAATACTATATTCGAATCTTAAAAACGCAGGGGGAATCTTTAAATAGCTGCCTCAGAGATACATTTAAAAAATCTGGCTCGCCATGAAACACTCAACTCAGGAAAGCCCTGGCTTCCATAGATATAAATGAACCAGCACTCGTTCTGCCTTCTATCTCATACGCCACATGGAAAAACCGAATAAACAAACAAGTCCAACAAAGTCTCATTCCAGCAAAACCGGGCAACACTAATAACCTCAGCTTTCCTTATCCTGCTGAATGACTCATATATGGTAAACAAACCACAGGCCCACCTTGCCGCCCTTCTGAACCCCAAAGTCAGAAGAGAGATCATATTCATGCGGTTGCTGGCATTACCAATTACGGACTTTAGCCAAGCATGGGCATACCAAAGCACAGGAGGGGCATGCCGTCTTTGCAACTATAAGCAAGAGTCTTGGCTACACCTCTTGTGCTGCTGCCCGACCCTAGCAACCGAAAGGAGGATCCTCCTTAGACAATTATGCCTAAGTGAAAAAGCAAACACCTGCCTCGAGACCTCTGCTATTTGCTTTACACAAAGAGAACCCAACATTTTGGCTTGCTGTGGAAGATTAGTACAAACAATCAGGAAAGCCATCTATCCCCACCCTGCAACTGCACCTTGCTCTCAAACAGTTCAAACGCTGATCCAGGATTACTTCAAACTAAGGTCCTCGAAAAAGAACGGACCAAGCCTACGAAGCATTAATGGTGCCTAAAGCTCCCTCGCACCTTACTGGTCGCAGCCACCGGACAAATTAAACCACGAGTCCACAGGGATGTGTCCCCAGATGGCTCACAACAGTTGTATGTGTTCAGACACAAATCTGGCTTACTAGGTCATGAATTAGCAATGTATTAGCACTTTACACAAGAAATATCTCAAAATGAGAGGTAGGGCATTAAAAGCAGCCCTGAACATTCTGGGTGGTGATAATTTCCCATTGGAGGGGCCACAGTGCAACGGTCAAACCCAAATTTGAAAACACGACCTGAGACAATTGCTGGCCCTTAATTACAGTATTTTATCAACTTTTTTTATTGTACAAGAAAATGTTTTTTCTTTTTTAATTTGTTTTGCAATGGTTTTAGTTAACTTATGCAAATAAACCTATTAATTCATTCATTCACAGACTAGAATTGGAATGGTAAATTATACTATTCCAACTCCAACGCTTTCCCTAGGACAAGTCGTTGTAAGGGAACACATTGTAAAGACTCATTCGTGGTTCAGACCACGTTGTAAAGGCATGGGTAAAAAATACCTGCATGGTTCCGACATACAACCAAATAGTGTATGTGACTGTTTGGTGGCTCAATCAAATAATGCATCCAATGCAGGGATCTGTCTTCAACTGTGTAGTCATAGGTCTCACCAGCCTTTCATCTTTTTGTTGTATATAAAATTACCACCATTGAGGGACTATCAATTAATATGTTATCAATAAAAAGTGGTTGGTTTGTCGGTGAAGAAACAATTTACAAATACAGATTGTAATGGTATATTAGTCAGTGTGCCAAAAATAAGATCATCAACTCATTTGCGGGCACTCGAAGGAGGGGGAAAGAGGAGCAGCGGAGTTCAGCTCACTCTGACCCACACGGGGAACCTAGTTCGCAAAAAAAAAAACTAAATTGCAAAATATTTTGTGATTTTTAACTTTCAATCCACACTAACCAGACCAAGATGACATAATTCATAACAAAACAAATTGGTAAAGTCCACTGTGGGTAAAATTAAAAAAATGCTATGTTATTGAGTGCAATGTTTGAATCACAACCTTCTCCATTGTACATTTCTAAAAGTCTTTTTGTCCCAAATTCAGGAAAAACAAACCTTATGTGATGCTGAAGAGAGATGTGAAGTGCTTATCAAAAGTAAGATTATGATGGAATCGAAGATGAAGGAGCTGGCTGAACATCTGGAAGATGAAGAAGAACTGAATGCAGACTTAATGTCAAAAAAGAGGAAGTTTGAGGATGCCTGTGCCGAACTGAAGAAGGACATTGATGACTTAGAACTTACTCTGAGTAAAGTTGAGAAGGAAAAACATGCAACTGAAAACAAGGTAAGCCTAATTCAGTTAGGATTTTCAAAATGTAAATGGCTTCTATTTGGAAAACCCGTGGATGTTCATAATAGCTACTGGAAAGTAGCTTGATTGTTCATTTGAACAATGAATATATGGGTGTTTGTGTTAAATAATAATGCATTTATAATAGTTGGGAAGTGTTTCATTTAGTTGATAAATAAAAGAGATGGGATGCAGGCAGAGAAAGACTGAAGAAACGAAATGACACAATCCTGGTCAAATCCTGACCTTTCTCCATTTTTGTTTCATGCAAAAGAGATAGTGTACATAAAGGGTTGTCTACAATAAACTGACTTCCATAATGTGGCACATTATGCAGTTTTTTCTATAATGCAAAATTATTTTGTTAAAAAAATACTTAAACCATTGAAATACTAATCAAATCAGCCGTTTAGAAGACGCATTATAGAACTGACAGACATAATTTCATTTCAGGATGTTCACTTGTCCCATTAGGGAAAGGATGTTCTACAGAATGGGGAGAGTGAACAATACATAAAAACAATTGCTAGCAGTTTTGTAAGGTGGAGATACAATCTTGATGCTTATATTCTGAATAGAGTGGCATAAACATGATGAAGCAAGAATACTTTGAGGACATTTACATGATACACACATTTATATTATGCTGTTTGAAATTGGTACACTCGGGTGTGAGCCCTGGTCAAGATGCAACCACAGTCCAAGTCAGGGTAAGGTACAAGCAAACCTCAAATTAACCTGTGCTTACCCCTTTGTAGCTTGGCACAAAGCAGTCAGGCTTAACTTAGAGGCAATGTGTAAAGTATTTGTGCAACAATTCAGACAGTACAACAGTGACAACACCACACAAAAGGATCCCACACCAGGTTAGAAAACTAGAGCTTAATTTATGAATAAAACGAAACCAAAATGATAAATTTAATCAGTAGAACTAGAGCTAATATTTTTTAAAGAATAAACTTTATAATAGCACCTAAAAATATAAAGTGACAAATGGGGGTAACTGGTCACACTGGAATGGGTCAAAGTTAAAAGTTTAGGCAGACCACAATGGAGCATGGGTTGAATATAGTCCCAGATTAGACTCGCTGAAAGTTTACCTTCTCAAGTTTCGTGTCGAGAGTCCTGTTCACGTTGGAGAGGGTTGCTAGGAGCAAGTAGAGCACCACGGAAGGTGGTTGGTGTGATGCATGTCATGGATGAGTGGTCTGGAGCCTCGTGTTGGCGGTCCTCCGCGACAATCGATGCTTGCTGTGCAAAGAGATGGGCTGGCGGGGGCTGGCGATGATTTCCGGTACAAGAGGTGTGGTTCCAGTGCAATCAGGCCTGTTCGCAGTGTGAAGAGCCCAAAAGCTTGATTTAGGAGCCCGCTGAGCCACAGCAAAGGCCCAGGATCCGAGGGGCACCACTTGGGGGTCAGGAAATTGCTGAAGATGAGTTCAGGAGCTGCTGAGGATCCTTTAATGTTCCTAAAGCTCAGATCAGGACTAGCCCTTTGAGTCACTTTGGGGGTCCTGGGTTTGAGATGGGTTTCAGTTCCAGTTCTTCTTCCCCAGGCAAGAGGACAGCAGGCAGAAGGCCAGCACTGCAGGGCAGTAGCTCCTTCAAAGTAGCAGTCCACCAGCGGGGCAATCCTTGTATCAGCACAGCAGTACTTCATCTTGGCCGAATATCCACAGGTCCAAAAGTAAAATGAAGTGGTGGTGTTTGAGGTCCTTCTTTTATACACTGTTGTGCCTTTGAAGTAGAGAGAAGCTTCTAGAGCATAGGTACCCACAAACTTTCTGTCAGGGGCCAAAATTACAGTGTGGTTTGTGGCCGAGGGCTGCACCGGTTGGGGTGGGGTCAGTGGGAGCGCTGGGTAAGTGGGGGGGCGGCACGAGAGTAAAAAAATCAAACCCGTTTCAAAACATTAGACAATGCTGTATTTCAAAAGCTGATGTAACTACAAAGAGCACATTTTGATAATACATTTTTATTAGCAGACAATAGCAATTTTAAGAGGCATTGTATAGCTTCATACACACTTTGACCCCAAATCTATCACAGTCTCTCTCTCTCAGTCAGTCTCTCTCTCTGAGTCAGTCAGTCTCTCTCTCTCTCTCTCTCTCTCTCAATCAGTTAGTCTCTCTCTCTCTCTCTCTCTCTTTCCCTCTCTCTCTGAGTCAGTCAGTCTGTCTCTCTCTCTGTCAGTCAGTCTCTCTCTCTCTGTCAGTCAGTCTCTCTCGCTCAGTCAGTCAGCCTGTCAGTCAGTCAGTCTCTCTCTAAGTCAGTCAGTCTCTCTCAGTCAGTCTCTCTCTGTCAGGCAGTCTCTCTCTCTCTCTCTCTGTCAGTCAGTCTCTCTCGCTCAGTCAGTCAGTCTGTCAGTCAGTCAGTCTCTCTCTAAGTCAGTCAGTCTCTCTCAGTCAGTCTCTCTCTGTCAGGCAGTCTCTCTCTCTCTCTGTCAGTCAGTCTCTCTCTCTCTCTGTCAGGCTCTCAATCAGTCAGTCTCTCTCTCTGTCAGTCAGTCTCTCTCTCTCAGTCAGTCTCTCTCAGTCAGTCAGTCTCTCGCATCAGTCTCTCTCTCAGTCAGTCTCTCTCTCTGTCAGTCAGTCTCTCTCGCTCAGTCTCAGTCAGTCAGTCTCTCTCTCAGTCAGCCAGTCAGTCTCTCTCAGTCAGTACCTCTCTCTGTTAGTCTCTCTCTCAGCCAGTCAGTCTCCCTCTCTCAGTCTCTCTCTGTCAGTTAGTCTCTCTATCTGTGAGTCAGTCTCTCTCACTCTCACTCTCTCTGTCAGTCTCTCTCTCTCTCAGTCAGTCTCTCTCTCTTAGTCTCTCTCTGTCAGTCAGTCTCTCTCTCTCTCAGTCAGTCTCTCTCGCTCTCTCTCTCAGTCAGTCTCTCTCTCTGTCAGTCAGTCTCTCTCTCTTAGTCAGTTTCTCTCTCTCTCTCAGTCGGACTCTCTCTCTCTCAGTCAGTCTCTTTCTCTGTCAGTCTCTCTCTCTCTTAGTCTCTCTCTCTCAGTCAGTCAGTCTCTTTCTCTCTGTTAGTCAGTCTCTCTCTCAGTCAGTCAGTCTCTCTCTGTCAGTCAGTCTCTCTCTCTCTCTGTCAGTCAGTCTCTCTCAGTCACTTAGTCTCTCTCTCAGTCACTCAGTCTCTCTCTCTCTCTCAGTCTCTCTCTCAGTCAGTCAGACAGTCTCTCAGTCAGTCAGTATCTCAGTCTCTCAGTGAGTCAACCAGTCTCTCTCACTACGCTCTTTCCACTCTTTCTTTCTTCACTCTCTCTCCACAGTCTCTCTCTCTCCCCACTCTCTTGCTCCACTGTCTCTCCACTCTCTCTCTCTTCACTCTCTCTCTCCTCACTCTCTCTCCACTGGCTCTCTATCTCTCCACTCTCTCTCTCCACTATCTCTCCACTCTCTCTCTCTCTCCACTTTCTCTCTCTCCGTTCTCTCTCCCCTCTCTCTCTCTCCACTCTCTCTCACTCCACTCTCTCATTCTCTTTGGGGGGCCGTGGGTACATTACATGCAGGGTTTCGCGGGCCGCCAAGGAAGGCCTGCTGGACCACTGGTGGGCCGTACTAAGAGTACCACGATTCTAAAGGTATGCCCTTGAAGTGCACAGTTGCCCTTCCTTCCTGGCCCTGGCTCTAAACTCACTACAGGGGGTATGTAGCCCTTTGTGTGGAGACAGGACACAGCCTATTCAGCTGTAAGCGAGGCTGGGCCGAGCTCCTCCCTCTCATCCTGCCAGTTAAGGTACATCCAGTCACACCTATGCTCCCATTGTGTGTGGCTGTCTAGGAGAAAAATAGAAAGGCCTAACTGCTAACTACACCCGGTAGGAAGCTGTCTCTTTATATAGTATACCAAAAAGTGGTATGCTGTGTAAAGAGTCCAGGTATCCCTTTTGAGTGGATAGGGGCTTGGTCTAGCAATCCCAAGGTGCTCTCTTTAGGGTTGTGTGGGCGCGCAGTCTTAGGCTTATCAGAGAGTAGTGTTTGACATTTGTTGCACACACAGATTCAACAAATGACACACACATTCAAAAAGGAGATCCACGCCAATTTGAAAAAGCAACAGATGTATTTATATACATTTTGCACACAAGATCTTCATTAGCATATAAGTTATTTTTCGTAATAGACTTTTTACAGTTCTAGCACTGTAATCAACAGTGCATTTTTATGCATAATGCTTTCCTATGGCAAAAAAGAACATTAACTGCATACATATACTTCCCATATGTTTCTGTGTGACCTCTTTCGGTCGTGATATGGTAGAGGGACAAGGACCAAAGTTCCATTAGCAGATCGGTTGCCGCGCAACACCAGACCTACTCCCACTGGAAGACTCCCTCCCTTCCCCCACCTCTCCCTCTACAAACATAACACAAACAGAAGACAGGGGAGGCATTTCCAGGGCTGCCAGCTCGTTTAGTTTAGATTGCGGCTATTGGCAAGCACAGAAATAAAACTCAAACACCGCCTGGGGTGTATACAGCAAAAGTGGAGGGCAGACCACAAATCACAAGCAACGAAGCAACTGAGATCCAACTGAGACTCAATTAGAGGACCCCCGTTCTACCTGTTGCTGCCTCAGGCTGGGACCACAACCAACAGCCTGCAACGCAGCTACCTGCCAACCCCACCGCTGTAATTGTTGCACGCCAGGATGCGCTTGATATGTTGCGAAGGGCTCCCGCAGTGCGGGACGTGCCCGGGCCAAGGGCGGGCCCATCCTTGCCCGTCATTGCCAGGAAGAGACAGGGCAGGGCCACCCCCTTTGCTTTTCTGAGCAAGTAAACTGGGACATAACGGACAGTTTTCCCTGCTAAAGATTTAAATTGTAAGTGCCGGACATTGTCCTTCCACACCTTTCTTTTTTGTCTATAATGTTTTTGAGCTAGGACCTGGTGCATCTCTTCTCTTAGCAAGTGCTTACTGCTTTATCAGATAGCGTTTTTTAAGTAAACTGTATGAGATTTTTCACGTCTACCTTGCATTGTTGTAAACAGGATGGGGACATGCAAGAATAACACCAATGAGGGCCTTAGGAAGACAGCTGGGTCTCGTCTGAAAGTTATTAAAGTTGCTAAAGCTAGCAAAACTAATGTAGTCCGTAGATCTATAGCTAACTGTGTCCTAGATCGCATAGATGATCTACTGACAGAGTGCCAAGATATTCTGGATCCTTACTCTAATTTACCACTGGAGAAAATGTACCTACCCTACTTGAGATTCAACCCCCCCCAGCCTATTCCCCTCAACTGTTAAACAGATCCCTTCTATCTTTACTAAACGCATTACAAGGAGCTGAAAAGATAAGTCCCCTAGCCATAGAAGCTCTATGCAAACTACTGTTTCTAACGAGATTGTTAATGAAGGAAGCCTTAACTACTTATCAGCAGAAATAGAGTCTAACTCAAGAGGAGGGGACAGTGTAGATACTATGAGTACTGTCGACCCTAGTGATATTATCATCCCCTTGGCTAATAGATTCTTACCATTACTGGATCTTTCAGATCACTTCCTGGAAGGGGTATCAGAAGTAGAGATGGTATCCTCTCTGCCAAACTCAGATGTCATCCAGGAGAAACAAGATTCAACAAAGGGAAGGGTAGGGGGTAGTTGAGGCAAAGCCCACTATATCTGAGCTGGATACGATAACAACTATCAATGAGCTTAGGGCTGAAGTCACTACCCTCACGTCACTTATACTCGTGCTTACTGATCAAGTTAAACTCCTTCTGGATAGAGATCCAACAATAACACGTACCACCTCACAGACAGAGGGTACTATAATGTCTGCTACCACACTATCTAAAAGCGTAGGTGCTCCTAAGCCCTTGACCAACATAGTTCCTTTACTGTCCATCTCCACTTGCTCCTCCGCTAAACCTCCCATATTGGCAACATGTGCATTAATGGGTAAAAATATGAGTAGAAATAATCCACATGTAGCTGAACTGAATGACATCTAAGTAATAGGCATGAGCCGACTCATGGCCCCACTAAGAGCATTTACATGATAAATGTGCCCATAATCCAAATGCATGCCAAGTATGAAGATAATAACTCTCTAATAAATAAATCGATCCACTGGATCCAGAAGGTTAGGGGGTGCAGATCAGTCATTAGAGATGACATCCTTTGGGCAAAAAGGATAACCCACCGCTCCTGAAAACTTGGTACACAGTCTAATAGCTCTTGAAGCACGGACATGTTAGCCCTCTTCCACCAGAATCCAGTTGAAATACAATCCGACTGGTACACTGCAGCTCCAATCCATTAATAGGTATGGCATTTCGCTGTATCCAGATTCAACTTAAACCAATATTGACTGACTGGCATCCCACGCATCACCAAGTCATCTGACATCCCATCTCCCAGACTTAACCACTCATTTAGCCCTCTAGGATAAGCCACAGGAAAACCAACTGCTAGTCGATGTACATCAGTCTCATAATTCTGAGGTCCCCGTCTCTTCACAGCCTTTAAACAGCAACCACTGGGCAAGTCCTACACACCAAGTCCCATCCGTGAGCTTACTGCCCAGATGCGCAATAGACGAACATCATTCTGAGGGCCTCGACACGGAGGGTCTAATTACTAAATTACGCATGCTATCTTGGAACGTGGCCGGTTTAAGAAATAAGGTAGTACTCCCCTACTGGGTTAAATATATCAAACTCTTTGATATCTGTATACTACAGGAAACATGGGCCACAGCACCAGTTTTCATTCCGGGATACATCACTATATGTCGCCCAGCAGTCACTAATAGACCAGGACGACCGGCTGTAGGGCTTCTGATATGGATCAGAATTGATTTACAATGTTCCAAGAAAGAAATTAAGACCAATAGCCCTGATATTCTTGCAGTACATCTCAAGGGAAGAAATGGCAACTCTGTGGCCATATTCAATGTTTATGTTTGAGGCACTAAAGCAGGTTGTAGTTCTCCAACACTCCAAGCGCTAGAAGATTGTCTCAAGAAAAGAGAGTCACCTTCGCCCTTAATAATAGCCGGAGATTTAAACGTGGCTTTTTAGAACCACGCCATTCTGAAGATCTAACCAATATTGACCGGATAGACGAGCTGTGGTCTGTTCCCCCGCTTGACCTACCACAATTAAAAAATAGACGCAACCAGCTTTGCAGCTCCAAGCAATTACCCTTGAGTATGACCATCAATAGTGACCACAACCCCCTCGAGCTTGACATGACATCAGTCTGGACAAGACATTGTAACCCATCTGGCACCATGTTATCAACCAAGATGATTTGTCCCACAAAAGATAATAGAAGAATGAAGTGGGCCAGGGTTGCAATAGATACCTCTAAATGTGATGTGATGCAATGAAGCAATTATTATTTAAAGCCATTGAAAAGTCCCATAATTTGAGTGACTAATGGGAGGGCCTCCTAAAGGTAACAGATAGGCATACATCTTTGTTTGAGCAGATATCCTCCATAATCACTCTACCAAGTTGGAATCAACTCAAAAGTCCGTCTATTCGCCCACAATCCTCTTGGTTCAATAAAGATTGCCAGAATCTGAAGCCTACTGCAGTCAAAACAAATAATATTCCAGAAATAGGAGAGGCCAGGAAGACCTACAAGGTAGCCCAAGTAAAAGTGAAAAAAGACTGGGCTGAAAATTGCTGGGGACAAATCCGTGATGCTTGCCAGAAGAAAGATTCCCAACAATGTTGGCTGTTGGTTACAAGAGGAGAGGCCGACAGACCAAGGCTGCCTAATAGTAACATCTCTGTAGCTGCCGGGGTTGATCACTTTTCTGCTGTTTACACTGGGTCAGCAGAGTTGGATACTGAAGTCCCTCCATGTGAATACTTTGGCACTCCATCCAGTGAGCTGTTCTCAATAACCAAAATTACTCAAAGTGTAACATCGGCAGCTAAGAACAAAGCATCGGGTCCAGATGGCGTACTTGGAGACGTCTTTCTCAACGATATTGCCAACTGGTCCAAATATATTTGGATACTTTCCAATGGAATTGCTGCCGGGGCACCAATACCACCATCTTGGAAGGGAGCAGAAGTAATTACGGTCTTCAAAAAGGGTGACCGTGCACTGCCCTCCAACTATAGGCTGATTAGTTTAATCGATGGTGTCCAGAAGATCTTCACCCGTGCACTTTCGTCCAAGATTACAGATTGGATGTAGGGAAACAACATTTTATCCCGGTTTCAAGCTGGGATTAGGAGGAAAGTCAGCACCATCGACCACGTTTTCAGATTTGCCTTGGCATGGAAAACAGTGAACATTGAGCCAGCTAGTTTGTACATTGCTTTTATCGACCTAAAGTCGGCCTTCGACCTTATTCCGAGACCCAATTATGGCAGGTACTACAGAATTTGGGGTTACATCGGGAGCTTCTTGCGCTGGTAGTTCGGCTGCATGAACACACCTATGCAAGGGTAAGTTGGGGGGATCAAGGGCAATTGACTGAACAAATCAAAGTTGTTAGTAGGGTTCGGCAAGGGTGTGTCCTGGCTCCCACCCTGTTTTCACTTTTAATAAATGGGGTTGTGAAGCATTTGGAGGAAGTTCCTGCTGACTCACCTACATTAGGGGGTGGAAAAGTAACAACGTTATTATTCGCGGACGACACATTAGCAGTCTCCAAGAACCCTTGTGGCCTTCAACTCCTTCTGGGCCGCTTTATGGCCTTTTTCAATCAGAGAGGACTGGAGGTTAATACCTCAAAAACTAAGCTCCTGACAATGAACCCTCACAAATCGTTCAAAGGTAAACTGAATCTGGGAGGGATTCCTTTGGAGAAAGTGTCTACTTTTGATTATCTGGGGATGACAACTTCAGAGACAATGGCATGGAAGCATCACATCATCAAAAGGAACCTCCAGCAGAAGAAAACCTCTGGGGCATTGTTGAAAGAGCACAGGACCTCTCAATCTAGGCCAATAGCCGCTCAGATTTATTTTTACGATCATAAAGTAGCAACATCTGCCCTGTACGGGGCCGAAATCTGGGGTTTTGACAATCTTGAGAGCCTTCTACAAACTGAAAATAAGTTCTGAAGATCTGTATGCTCTCTCCCCCAGAGTACCCCGCTTATTCCCCTTAGACTGGATATGGGTAAGTCCACTATTGTGGATAAAGCTAGTCTCCGTCCCCTTCTCTTTTGGCTACGATTTAAACAAACACCTGAGCTTAGCCATTACACTATAGCCTTTGAAGACCTTTACAATTTGACAGTTTAAAAAAAATAGGCTGGTTTACTAAAGTTAAAGCACTGCTCTCTGTCATAGGCCTGGGTACCATGTGGGATGTTTCTGATCCTAGCTTCCTACCCAGCAGAGACGTTGTAAAATCCCACTATTGGAATTGGATGGTTCAGTCAACTGTTTCCCAGCCCTCTGCTGGCCGTTTGACATCAGAGTTTCTGGAGTTTAAGTGGATAGGTATGTACGAACAGTATATGGAGGTAATTTTGGCCCCACAAAACATGAAGCTCTACATACAGTTTAGATTTGGTTGCCTCCCTGTGAACTCCTTCAAAGTGGCTTGGCAACGATCTTCCGAGGCTGTACAGCATTGCCCTGGTTGCCCCGGGACACTCAAAACAGGTAAGCATGTCTTTTTTGCGTGGCCGTTATATACTGCACCAAGACTTAAATGGCTAGTACCTGTATGTAGGCTGATGGGAACCCAGTCCCACCAAGAAGCTTTTTGTATCCTGAAAACAGATCCTAGGCCATTAATAGTCTGCGCAGTGGCAATATTCTTGGGGGAAATATGGATCATTAGACGCTATGAAATAAAAAAGAGACAAAGCATACCTCCCTGATCTTCTTGCTACCTCTTTTATCATATCCTAATACCTTTTTATCTTGTAGTCCTATTTAATTGTCTTTTTAGCTGTTTAGTAAATATAGCTGAGTGCTAACCAACCCAAAGCTAGCATTATGAACAATGTATCCTTACTCTGGCTGTACTGTACCTTTGTACTGTTTCACACTTGCACTTTGTTCAAAATCCTGTGTCGGTTTATTTTTACATTATTAGAAGGCTTATTCTTGGTTTTATCTATTTTTTATCATTGTTTTAAATAACCATACTATGTTGTTGGTTTTCACATTATATTCAAATTCTGATTTTGATTGTATAACGGCTACATTGGTATCAACTGAACCTCTGTAATGTATGCACTTGCACTTTGATGGTCGTAATGACCGAATAAAGTTCAAACTTAAAGTAAAAGATCAGTTGTATCTACCCTGGTGAGTCCGGGTGCAGAGGTGCTGGATGGGTTGGTAGCCTTGCATGCTACACTGTAGAAATGAAGGGGGGCACATGGAAATAAACTGCAAGAGGGGACTTGGGGACATGTCCAGGAGCTCCCAACATGAGGTGAGGGTTTTGAGGGCCCTGTGAGCATGGGAGACCAGTTGGTTTCCTTAGGGCCAGGCAGCCCGGGTGCAGAGTGTTTTTGGTCGCCTAGCTCTCGTACATCAAGGCGCTTACTGGTGTCTGTCAGGACCAGCAAAGGGGACATAAATAGGACAGCTGGACTACTCTCGGTGCTGGTCCTTGCAGTGCTGATTGATGTCCCTTGGTGACTGATTGTTGGTGATATTGTTGAAGTCCAGACTGGACGTTCAACAAGTGTTGGTAGAGGCAAGGGTCCCCAGGTAATGGTGAAGGAGGGCTTGTGGAGGTCCTGGTGTCTTCAGGCTTGGCAGAAATATGGATCTGACCTCCTGGTGTGTGATGACCTTCTCCTGGGTAGCTACTGCTTAGTGAACCTGGTGGACAGCTGCTTCTTTAAACCAGATGTCATGGTCAATTCCTGCAGGCTGAAGGGGAGTAGCTCCTCTACTCCAAGGGAGATGCTGTCTGCTGGGCAAAGTGCTGGCAACCCTCTGGGGCTTGTGGAGGATGCACAGCTACAGGGTGAGTCGGGCCTTTGCAACTGTACAGTATTTGCTCGGCATGCAGGGTTTGGCATGAAAGGGCCACAGCAGTATTCAGTTCTTGCAAGGTTAACTATTCAGTGTGCTCTTCTTTTCAGTCAGTGGAATCTGAAGTTCTGAAATCAGGGAGCCCAGTAAATACTAAATGTAGGGGTGTTAGGTGAGTGGAGAGTAGAAAATGACCTATCCTAGGGGTCACTATGCCCCCTATATGACCACTTCCTGTGGGAAGTGGGAATAACCCTGTCACAGTTTTCTAATTTATGCCATCATCAAAATGGCAGCTCACCTTAAGGGTGTGACTGTCCTGGGTGAGCTCCATGCCTAAAAGATTTTTTTTGGTTCATTTATTTATAATGACAAAATACAATATAACATACAGGAAAGAACAGAAATAAACTTTATTTCTTTCCTGTATGTTTTATTTTATTTTGTCATTCATTGTTTTGTTGAGTCTTTTGTTAGTTATCATTGTAGCCATTCTCATGTTGTTGACTTGGGCAGTTACATGTATTTTCGGAGATCGGCTCCCTAACTATTCTATGTGCTGGGCTTAGGTTGTGTTTTATTTAATATCTGTGTTATTTTATGTGCCATACATGAAAATGAAGAAAAATGTATATAAAATCATTAAGAAAAATATATTTTGATAAATAAATGAACCAAAAAGATATTTTATAAATATACTCTTTGTCTGTGGGTGTACTTAATTCAATGGACTTACTGTCAACATTTGATGTAATAGTGTGAGGGAAGTTTTGTGTTTTTTGATATTTGTGATTTCCCTGTTGACTTCCCCACCTATTTAATTACCTCAGGGTCCCTCTCTTGTTTTTTGTTAAAAGGGGCACTTTCAAACACACCCAATCATGTGATCAGAGACAGGCTAAGACAAGAAAGTGTCAACTTTCTAACAGGAGCCTTTTCAGAATTGTGATTTAAAATCTGACTTCAACATAAGTTAGGATTTCAAATTAGGATTCCAGAAACAACAAACATGAACCAGTTATCTTTTCCTATTTGTAAATTACACTTATAAAATGTAATAAGGCAAATCTATTGTTATCCTATGGGAGAGACAGGCCTTGCATTCGTGAAAAATAAACTTAAGAGTTTTTCTCTACCAAGACATGTAAAACTAAAAAGCATATCTCCAACTTTTTCAATATCATAAACAGGAAAAAGAGAGAGAAAAAGAACACTCAGCTGCCTTCCCTTGACTATATATCAAACAAAAAGAGTGAGCACCTTGTTTACCTAACAAAGGATCCATTAGAGTCTCTCACTTACAGCAATGCAGGGGGGAAACTTCAGGGTTTTTAAAAGAACCCTCATTCACCAACCTAGTTAGTGACATGCTTCATCATTGGGTTCCCTCCTTGGAAGCCAATTGCCTTTAAGGTGTGCTTTAACGCCTTATTACAGCGGAACCGGTTGTTTTTAGAGTGAAATGAAAGGTGCAAGTGACTTTAAATTGACTCAAGTCACCTACCTAAAGGTATTTATTTATTTTTCATGGCCTTTAGATGTCAACGGTATCATTTACCCCTTATCATGATCAAACTTTTCAACCATTCATGCTAAGTGCCCAAGTGGGTCATTATGGCTTTTACCAGGAGCGTATAATCAAATGTACGTGTACTAAGACATACGTAAGTGATCCTGGTTTCAAACTCACTGTTTTTCAGAATCACCTTTTGCAATAATTATTTTCTATGTAGCACTACTCCACAACATGGATAGCTTTGAGGGGGTGGACCCTGTAGTTACACTTTCATCAAGGTGTCTCACCCTCCGCTACACCTAATGATCCTCCTCAGGATCATTTACTGCATTGCTGTAACTGAGAGACTCTAAAAAATTTAATTTACAGGCCCTGGGCACGTGTAGTACACTTTACTAAGAACTTATAAGTAAATTAAGTATTCCAATTGGGTATATGCCAATGTTACCATGTTATGAGTGTAGAGCACAAGCACTTTAGTGCTAGTTAGAAGTGGTAAAGTGCATCAAGTCCTAAAGCCAGAAAGAACGAAGTCAGAATAAACAGGAGGTCTGAAGAAAAAATGTTAGGGGGAGAACTCACTAAGAATGCCAGGTCTAACAAATATGATCTGCAGTGTTGGTATCTAAGGGTCATGAAGGAGGAAGGGTAGGCAGTTGAGCCAACTGTGTTTTAAAGACTTAGAATGTTGATCTCTAAAGTTTGAATTGTGGCCGTGAGATGGATTCTCAGAAATGGAAGTGACTGCAGTATTACTATTACATAGTACAGTAACTGGGTACTTCATCTGTTGGTTGAAGTGCACTAAGATGTGTACAATGAGAAGAATGCAAGTCTTTAAACAAATTTGATCCAGGTTGAAGCCAAAACCTTGCTGATAGTTGCCAGAACTTTGAGGTAATAGCTAAGCATCTATAAAGTTGTTACAATAACTGTTGTCATCTTTTTCTTAGGTCAAAAATCTGACAGAAGAAATGGCTGCACTGGATGAAATTATTTCAAAGTTGACCAAAGAGAAAAAGGTCTATCAAGAGGCTCATCAACAGGCTTTGGATGACCTACAAGCTGAGGAAGACAAAGTGACTGCCCTCTCTAAGATGAAGTTCAAACTGGAACAGCAAGTGGATGATGTAGGTTTATTGGAAATCTTAGCTATGCTGAGTAGTGTAAAGCTGAACCAATCTTATAAGAGCACTGGGAATGAGTGCTGAGCAATTCTACAAGTCTTTACCCCAGCATGTCTCAAAGTATTTTTTTATTCAATTCTGAATCATAAAAAAATTCTTATTTTAACCATATTCATTGAATTTTTATGTGGAAACTGTTAGAAATAGGATTTCTGGTAAGGCAGTTTCTACCACCCCTGATTCCTCAACCTGACCACCACGTGACACAGGTACCAACTCTGGGCGCAGGGCGGGGGACAAATGTACAGGACACTATTACGCTGCCACCACTGGATCCCACCCTCTGGTGAATCCAGAAAACACAATGCACTTAGGGGGATGATCTACCCTCCCGAGCTAGGGACACCTAACTCACAGTGCACAAAAACACATTTCCAAAGAAATGACAATTAAAAACAAACTTAGAACAATAATCCCTATACCATGTGACTATCTAAATGCAGAGTTTTGTAGTGCGGCCAGTTGCTGCTGCGGTACAGCGCAAACGCAAGTCCAAATCCCACCGCTGATCACCAATGTTAGAAATGGGATTTCTGTTTGGCTAGGACTTGCGCCAAAGCCAGGCAGAAACCACCACTCTAGTCAGGGCAAGGAAGTTACACGCCAAAGATAACCCCTGCTCACCCCCTTGGTAGCTTGGCACGAGCAGTCAGGCGATGTGTAAAGCGTTTGCGCGCGCACACAGCAACAACACCCAAGGCCCACCACCAAAAAACTCCACACAAGGTATTATATAAAAATAACCTTTGTATTATAACAAAACACATTAGATAAAAACACACACTTTACAATGTGCCAACAGGCACGGGCAGAATTTACAAGGGATTATATATACAGGGGACAGGGCCACATGGACCACTGTCAGGAATTAGCACTTTGTAGGAAATTAGCACTTAGAACATAGGAATAATACTTTAGAGCATAGCACATACAATCACTGTAGTACTAAAAATAGAACATGTAGCACACAACCAGTAACTACTGGTAACAGGTAAGTACCACCTACGCAACCCTAACCACCTTAGGAAAATACTGCCTAGGGAATCAGGACCTCACTAGCACCACCTGTACTAGGGAGAAAACAACCACCTAAGTATCACAATACCTGTAGGGGTAAACGCACATTACACATGATGCATCACATTCAAAGGTGCAGGTTAGAAACAATAGCGCAAAACTCACATTAGCCACCACCTGTGGCAGTCCCTAGGCCAACTGGCCTTGAAGGGGCAAGGACGCCCTGTGTCCCAGTCAGGTTTAGGGGAAGACTGTGCAGGAGGCGCAATCCACAATGCAGAGTCAAGGCAAGACTGCGCACGCAGTCGGCGCAAAGCGCCACGGGCCCCCAACCTAAACGTTGCAGCTGCCCACTAAGTGCTGGGCAGCTGTGGAACTGAACTGGGGCACCACTGTGCCTTGAACACCAGTATCGCAGTCACGTGGGGCCTCTCGGGACCCTCTAATACAAACAGTGCACCTTTTTGGAGCCTCGGGGCTCTAAACAACAACACAAGCCCCCTACGCCTCTGTGGCTCTGTAAACTACTGTGGGGCAAGGTGGGAGTGGCCCGCTGCCATCTGGGGCCACTCTAACACGGAAGAAATGCCCCGGTAACGTTGGAGCCCTCTAGGCTCTTAAACAAATTGCCCCCGTTCGTTGGAGCCTTCACGGCTCTGAACAAAATGCCCCCCGAGTACGTGGCAGCCTCACTGGGCTCAACAAACACAATCACCACGTTGGAGCGCCTCGCGCTCAGAAACCGAGGAAAATGCCCCCTTAGACGTTGGAGCCTTCCCGGCTCTTAAACAAAATGCGCCCCGTTGGAGCGGTCCGCTCTGGAGCGGGGCCGCTCTGCTACCGCCTCTCCCCACCCGGACTCCCTTTAACTCTTACCGGCTGGGGGAGAGGTGGCGAAGGCAGGACTCCGGTCTGCGGGGCTTTCACTCGCTGCACTCGGGGAGGCGGGGTAGGCTCCCGTGCTCTCCCGTCTTCTCTTCTCGGTCCCGGCGCGGACTCTCCTCTCGCGGGGCTTCCCTTTTTGGAAGTCCCGCCCACGGAGTCCCCACCTTCTTGGTCGCGCTAGGCAGCGGCCCGAGGGAATCCAATGCGCGGCTCGGGCCGCGGCGGTGATTTTAACTTCACAAGAGGGGTGGGCTCCCTTGCAATAAGCAATATACGGCGGGGTGGGCACCCGCCGTAGGGAAATAATTAAATAAGCGGGGTAGGCACCCGCAAGCGCACCACAATGCCGGGTGGGCACCGGCCTCCAGAATAAAGCGCTCCTAGCGCTACGGCCAAAGTGAAAGCGCTCTAGAAGCGCTGGGGGCACCAAATAAAGTGCTCCTAGCGCTAAGGCAAATAAGAAGCGCTTCCAGGCGCTTTGGGGACACAAATAAAGCGCTCCCAGCGCTTTAGGATAAAAAGAACCACAAAGTCCAGCAAAGTTCTTCCCTGCATGCAGCAGGGCAGGGGTGGGGGGCAAGGCTGGACCCAGAGCCAGCTCACTGGGCCTCCAGGCAGGGAGGTAGTCCAAGTGGCGGTCCTCTGGTCCAGCAGCAGCCCCCCTCAGGTAAGATCCTGGCAGAGAACAGTTTCTGTGGGGACACAGCCCCATTTTTATACACTAAAACCCTTTGTTCTTGGTTCAGGGTGAGGGGGAAAACCAGTCGCAGCAGGTTGGGGAGCACCCTTGATGTGCTCAGCCCCTCACTCTATTCACTGGCAGGGCTAGGGTCGTCAGTCGCACCACAGGGGGCGGAGCCAGCATTGTGTGGGGAAAACCCTGCCCTATTCAGGACCCAGGTGTACTCCTCCCACCCATCTAGCTGCTGATCTCCCCATTCACCACTGGGTGACTCATCCTGACTCTGGGGAATCCCTAGCCCATCACATGACCTCAACCGGCCAATCACGCGACAAGGCACACATTTTACACTGCACACCGAAGTGCCCACTTCTAGAAGTGGCACTTCCACACTAGGTACATGCACGCCGCACACATCACCGCGCAGCATTCAATCACACGAGTCCGCACATACCAAACTCGGGCCTGCACACCCCACGCATCAGGAACTACTAGGGACACATACATTCCCCATGCATTCCTATGGGAGGGCAGGCCTATCTCACCACATGCAGTCATAGTGCGCACACACTTTACCCTGGGACACAGGGAAAGTGCGCAGAAACGAAAAATCACCACACCAAGTCACCAATAAAAAGCAAAAAAGTTCAGGGGTGAACCTGCCAGAAGGGCCAAGTCCAACAGAAACTATGATTCACTCTGCTTTGCTAGCCACCCTGATAGTTGAGCATGTCAATTAAAGTCACTGCTAGGAAAAAGGAGGTTGCTTGCCCCTTTCATTGTATCAGTTAGGACATAGATATAATCCAATACTGGTCCAGTTTTGACAAAGCTGGCTATCCGGACAAGATTGTCTTTCAACTAAGAACTTGAAACTTTCTTCAGGATTTCAATTCATCAACTGTTTATGTCAACTGTATCAGTGTATATGAAAGACCTACATTGTGATAATGATTTTTCTGGCAATGCAACACATCATATGTATTCTCTGATATATCCATGACTATTATGGCCAGGTTTAGCATGCATATTAACATTTGTTTATCTGCCTTCTTTCGTAGTTGGAAGGAAGTCTTGAGCAAGAAAAGAAACTAAGAATGGAACTTGAAAGAACAAAGAGAAAACTGGAAGGGGACCTTAAATTAACTTCAGAATCCGTCATCGATCTAGAAAATGTCAACCAGCTAATGGAGGAGAAATGTAAAAAGTAAGGGCTTTGCAAAAGGCATGACAGTAAAGCCAGTGTGAATTATAATGCACCCTTCACCAGAGATGTTCATCATTGTGTTGTTAAATTTTACAGTCATGGACAGAGATCTTAACCATGAAAGTGATAGTATGCCAGTATAAAACATAGCATACTTATGTGGATCTGTTATAGAGCTACCCTAACATCAATGTATATAGTGGGCAGAGCCTTTGGTATATATGCACACATTGTTTAAAAACATATACTAAATATGCAAAAAGATGTGCACTGCAACTAGTTCAGACACATTACCAATCAGATAGATCAGTAAAACTTAACTGCACCATTCTCCATATTTAATGGAATTATAATAGAAATAGGTCTTAGGTGCATGCAATGGAAAGATACTGTGCATTCAATCATCTGTATATGTCTTTTTAAGAACATGTGCGGTATGTGCTAAGGTGAGCGGAATCTCTGACAAAAAATATGTTTGTCAAACCATCAGTGGCACTCTATTGCTATATATTAAATATTATTTTATATAGTACACAATGTTTTAAATATATAATTTTGCAAAAAAGACTAGGGGCCTGATTTAGAGTTTGGCAAACTGGTTACTTTGTCACAAACTTGATGGATAACACATCCAACTTACTACAGGTGCATAGAATATAGTGTACTTACTATACGACAGATGGGATATACATATGAGCAACCCATCTTCCAAACTCTAAATAAGGCCATGTATGTCCAAAGTTCTTTGTCCACTCGTTCATTAAAATTATTATGTATATAAACATAGCAATTTTGAATAGAAGCTTTACCAAATATATATTTAACTTTAAGTTTGCACAGCTTTGTGGTCTTTTCATTGGGATTATAGGCACTAATGTATTGTGTCTAATAGGAAAGATGTTGAGTTTCTTGAAATGCAAAGAAAAATTGAAGAGGAGCAATCTATGAGTACTCAACTACAGAAAAAGATTAAAGAGCTGCAGGTTAGTAACACATTTGCTTTCACAGTTTTATGGCTTTATTGCTTCAACATATTAAATAATAGTAATTTATTATTGTGGATGCATCTTTTTGTAACTGGTCTACAAAATGAATGATGCATGTATATAAAATGGCTATTTGAAACATTTGAAAACATAGATGTTTAACACATCTGTAGCACACGTGAACCACATTCGCTATACTGATGAGCATTCACTTGTGCATGCCGGAGTTCACTTTTGATTTCTTTATTCATGAGGGGTTTTTAGTTCAGTACATTTTATTGATTTTTATAATGAAAGCAATACAGGGAGAATGAGGAGGGAGAAGAAAAGATTTATCTTCCCACATCTGCCAGGTGCACAAAGTATAGAATAGTGTGGCCCATACAGATACAAATGATAAAGGCATGAAGTAATATTATGCTTAGATCCGTTACATAAGACGCAATAGAAGCAGTTGGTACATGGTTATGTGGATGAAATTGGACTGGTTGAAGTGAACCAGGTGGGACTGTCAGGTGTATACCTTCCACGAATGTACCAATGAGGCAATAATGGAAAAAGAGGGAAAGAGAGGGGAGTATGGGGGAGCAGTAGGGCAGGAACGAGAGGGGGAAGTCATATGATACTATGTGCAGGGAGGCTCCGCGAGTCAGAAATTATAGGTAGAGTAAGTGTTAGTGGCCATTAGATTAATGTGAGATTTCCCTTTCAGGAGAAGATTGACAAATAAAATGGTCAAGAGTATTCCAAATACCCTGAGAGGGGCCGGGCAACCAAATGCAGTGTTGACAGAAAAGGTTTCACGAAATGATTAGCAGTTGAAGTTTTCAAATTGGGAAAATGAGTGAGGCCATTAGGCGCTCTAAATATTTGGGGGCTTATTTACAAACCTCTTGCACTGCAGGTGCATCACTTTTATTATGGGAAAAGTGACGTGCCAGCGGCGCCCAAGGTGCTTGTAAATAAGCCCCTTGGAGTTTATTAGAAGATATATGTTTGTGAAGGTTAATTATAATAGATAACAATGTGGCCCCAACAGTGCAATGGCTTTTGGAGCTAAATCTGGAAGCTGGTGGAAAAATAACATAAAGGAAATGTTGTGATCCGTGTGTAGATCATCTGGGACAAATTGTAAGCTAGGTTCTGCTACAGTGGTTAAGAGCTCATGGACTAGCTGAATGGAGGGATATTTTTAGCCAGAGGTAGAAGGCTCCTAGTTTGAGGTTCATGTTTGACCTGGGTAGAAATAGATAGGTTCTATTGCAGTATGTGCTAAGGTTAACAAGGTTAACAAAGGAAGAAAATGTCCACTGTTGGCTTTCTAGCAGAGCAGGGTTGTGCAGTGAATACATCTAATAATGTATCCCATAAGAAATCAGAGATGCTGGCAGGGCAGGGAAAGGTTAGGACCGTTGGGATGATTTAGAAGCAGAAATATATTTCAACAATGATGAAGACTCTCTGGGGAATTTTAGGCAATTCTTAGTCTATCTTCAATATATCTTTGAGTGTTGACCTGGCTTTCAAGTAGACACCAGGGAGATGGGTCTGGGAATCTGAGAGGAAGGGGGAACTAGAGGAGGGAGTGTCGTGAGTTAGTTTTTGTTGTGATATCAGGGCTATAGTAATGGTGTTTCTGATTTATATACATGCTTAAGACAGGATCAGCACTTGTAGGAATTTCAGAATTGTATTACTGGATGATGCCATAATTTGTGGTTAGAAATAAAGAGTATCTTTGGGAGAAATTTTAATTGGAGAGAAGAGCACATGAGAACACAAAGGACATGAATATTTTTAGTTAGAATATGTTTTTATTGTGACTGGGTCAAAGAAGAGGTGTGTAAATACAATAAAAGAGTTAATCACAACCTTCTCTCGCTATGTTGCTGTATGTAAAACCAGGGGCTTTTTCTTCATTGGGTCTCTGGGGCTGCACCTCTCTGAAATTCCCTCACATATACCTCAAAAAATATTACATTGATAGATTTGTTTAGTGATACGATCGTAATTCTGAAAACATTGATGTATTTAAGTCTGTGCTGTCTGTCACGAGATGCCTTCCCCGTTTTTCTCTGAAGCAGGAGACAGAAGCCAGGCAGGAAATCAACTTTCTGCAGTGTGACGCACGACACAGGGCTTACCTTTCTAAAGCCCTTCATTGCCATGTAGTCTACTGTAGTATCCAATGTAGGCCTGTGATGCTGTCAGCATCAGGGTTTTGGTCCTCGAAGTCTGCATCCAGTGGCAGCTTGTGAAGCCTGAAAGTGGTGAGGTGTAAAAATGAAACCATGAATTTTCTAAGGGGAGGGAGCGCAGTGAGTGAGTGTGACTGCCATACAGTGGGTTTGGGAGGGAGAGAATGAGGTCCAGTAACAATTGAGGAAACCTTAATTAGAGCTCTGGTCTCGTAGTTAAGCAGGTGGCCATATAGCAATGTGGTGAAATCTCATGTACTTTAAATTATAGCTGCATACTAAATAGGAGGTAGCATCTATGTTATGTTGTAGAAGCTCCTGCTTTTTTGATACACTGGTGAGACCTATAGAACACAGTGCCACTAGTTGCTTCTTGACAAATCATTCATGCCCAGTTTTACATACTGGACCTCATTTTGTAAGATTACATAATATTGGCAAGTAAGGGGCCTGAAAGTTGGTAAACATACAGGAAGATACTGTGTTCGGGCACATAAATGCACATTGAGGGAGCACAAAACAGTTTATACAGTGTTAAATGTGTAATCTGAGTTTTCAGTGCACGATACAGGATCCTTGCACTTGCTTATGTGACTTGCCGATATTCACTAAGATTCACAAAACATTACAGAAAGCAACATTTTCAAATCAAGAATCATGACTGTTGATCTTTGGCCACAGAGCCAGATATCATCTAGTTATGGTATCATGAATGGAAAAATTGTGCCTGATGCGTGCAAGTACTTCTATGGGGCATATTATCAAGGCCAGGTGCTAATTATCGCTCAGCGCTCTTAGCGCGAGGATAATTATCGCTGGCCAACTCTGAATTGTATTGCGGAGATAGCATGCTATCAGAAACGCTTATCTCCAAAGCGATAAAATTCAGAGCGCAAGCTGCCAACTGTGCGATTATCGCTGGAAATACAGCGATAATCGCACAGGGTTTGGCGATAGCTTGCTGATAGGGCAAGGCATACTTAGCCATGATATCCACCTTCCATAGGATATCATGGCTAAGTCAGTTTCAAAGCAGGCGTAAGGGAAGTAGTGATAACAGAGGTTATCGCTACTTTTCTTGCCTCTATGCTTCTTAGCGTGAGGCTTGATAATAGGAGAAATGTCGCTTAGCAACATTTCTCCCGTTATTCTGGGGAGGAACGCCCACTTTGCATCTCATTAGAAATGCAAAGCTGGGCATTAAGGGAAAGGGCGAAGAAGCATGGATTCACGTGTTAGCGTGTCCTTGCGAAAAGGGCTTTAAAATTATTGCCGCTTTTCGTCCGAAAACGGATGCAAAAGCGGCGATAATTTTTTATCGCCTCATTGATGATAAGCCCCTTAGTGTTTTAAATGTTTTCTTTGTGTGTCTGCCTGATATTTTATGTGTGGTGTGTTATGTATATGTGTATATCTGTTGTGTATATGTGTTGTGCATGCTGTACGAGAAGTGCCTTGGTGTGCCAGCTTTTCTGGCAATTTGTACAATGGTCCCGCTCTGGCAAGGTACGAGAAGTCCCCGTAACTATGGACAGTACACTCTCTTCCTGACTGCCAATACACAGAATAATGAGCACAAACTGACAACAGTATAGACATTAGCCTGGGTGAAACCGTTTAGATTATTAATTATTGCTGGATGAATTTTTAACAATTTTGACTTCATATTGAACTGCATGCAAGGGACTGAGTTTTGCCTGCGATTAGATTGTCTAACTACATTTTTTTTATTCACACTGGAGCTCAAACCGAGCACTACTGAAAAAAAAAATGATCTAATAACAGAATCCATAAATCTCTCCTTTTAATCAGCAAATTACTCACTACACAGAATTAGAATAATTGACTCAGCTTCTGTGACAATTGTCAGTAATTTGAACACTTAAACTGGACCCAGCTCATTCACATGTTTATGCACCTAATACCTGCAGCTGTTCTCCAGTGTCTCAGGGGTACTGGATAAACCTGAAACGCATGCCCAGTTGGTTGGTGTCCACTCAGGATATGGAGGTGACAGACAGGTACACTTCTTAAGTGCAGGTCAACAAGGGAATCTGCCTCAGATCATTGGAATCAGCAATGTAACTCCATACTCATGCTTGGACAATACACACATTCAAGTGCTCAAATTCCCATATGAATATTCTGCCCCACCAGCTTTCAAAGCATCACAGGGTCACAAGGCTTACTGGCCCTACCCCACCCTATAACGAGTTGTGAAGGGTGGGGTGAGTGAGGCTAAAGTGTCTGATTGACATGAGCCCCTAGCACTGCAGGGTTTCATCCTGAAGTGCCGGGGGCTAACTTCACTCAACGTCATCAGGGGGAGGAGCTTTGCCCATGAGGCTATGGTTTTACTGGGCTAATGATGTCACTGGCCTCAGGGAGATCATTACCCCAGCAAATTTTGTTGCAGTCATCCTGAGATACGCTGTCTGCTCATGTGCACCAGGACATTTAAAATGCTCAGGACAAACGAGTAAGCGAGGCTGGGGAGAGTGCTACCCTCGGCCTGTGCATCGTTTTGTCTAAAAGGCATCCAAAAACTCAAACTAACAGTGGCAGCTGCCACAAACAAACAGTGGTGGGCTGGTGGAGGTGGGTATGCAGGAGGGGAAGTGTTGGGGTATTCCAAGGGAGGATCACACTGGGGGTGTTAGAAATAATATATTTTTAAAAAGTACCTTTCGCTGCTGTCCCCCTCCTGCATTGTGTTGCACCTTCTGTCCTCTTCCTGGTCCCAACAGCCTCTGGGACAGACTCCCATCCAATCCCAATGCTGCAGAGCAACGAGGGGATTGACCTGAGCGGGCTGGAAAGACGCTCCGCTCAGGCCAGGGAGTCTGTGGGGGTTTCTCCATCCTGCCTGTTCAATGCAGCCTGAAATGGCCAGCCAAACACATATGCTCACTTAGGGAGTGCACATAGCACTCCTTTTCCCCCTCAAACGCCTGGGCCTCATCCGTCCCTACAGCACTGGGTCACAAACAGCACATGCAAAATAAAACAATGCTAGAACATCATTTTATTTTTCATTTTCAGCCTCTGACCCAGGCAGTGGGGCGACGCTCCTCCGCTATTGTGGAGAAGGAATATAGCATGTTACAATGCACGCTATTACATCACATGCTTTTACAACGACCGTGTTGTTAGTACGCTATACCTTTACATCACAAGTCATTAGAACGACTTGCTGTAGGTGGCGCGTTAGACTTAGGAATAGTATTATTTACTATTCCTACTCCAGTTTGTGCAACAGCAGGGAAGGTGTTGGATTTCATATCCAATAGCTTAGCGCACCCTGCAGCAAGTTGTTCTAATGACTTGCGATGTAAAGGTATCGTGAACTAACAACGCGGTCATTGTAACAACCGCGTTGTAAAAGCACTGCGATGTGGGGTAGATTTTGGGGGTAGAAAGTGAAGGGGATGGAGCCCTGAAGCCCTAGATGGGGAGGCGCCTATGTCTGCATCCATGTGTGAGGCCAGACATCTGTAATTCACAGGCATAGATCCCGCCTTTTCCCATTTGGCGGAGGGCAGGAGTGAATGCAAGCATGTATGATTTGGTGCCTTGTCCTCGGTAATGGCAAGTGTTATGTTGTTACTGTATGTTATATATATTGTGCTGAGACCCGTGTTCATGCCAACTTCCCCCACTGTGACAACCCAGGCCAAGGCTTCAGGTCACTGACCCCTTTTAGAAGTGGAGGTGCTGTATCTGTTCCCCACGAAATTGATCCAAAAGACGAGCAGGTTTCTTGATCCCTCACAAAGTTGAAACAAATATCCAAGTCAAGCACAAAGGGAGAAATATGTGCTTATAGTAAATGCAGTTATCTATTTTGGCATTAAAATAGGCCCTATCTTCATACCCTTAACATTAATGCTAAAAGAATGACTTGATTTACAATCAATGAATGTTAAAAACTTTAAGGTAATGAATGTCATTGATTTAGTTCCTCTCTTATTTCGCATGCTTTGCTTAATCTTGCATTCCCTAAGAGTGTTAGCTATTTGATCATGTTGTGCTTCTGTATTTTTTTATGTGCATCTTATTACTCTTGCATATTGCATACTTTGAGTCGTGCCAGGTGTGTATGAGGGGCTTTGATTGAGAGCTCTGAAGCTGAAGGCAAAGCAAAGTGCCTGTCAGTGGGTTGGCCTCGCTGCAGAGCACTTAGAACAATGGTCATGTATTTCAGTTGCAATTTAAATTTTGTCTAAATGTGTGTGAAGGGCGCCCACAGATATAAAAATGCTTACAAGGCAAAAGCAAAAGAAAATAAAGTGCTTAAATGTGAGTATTTGCAGTGCATTTTTGGGGGTGGTGAAGTAAAGGAGATGTGAGGACGTGCTTTCGGGGGAGAGTGATAGGAGAGTGCTGAAGAGGAAAGAGAGGAGGTTGAAGATGTGCAGATGGACATTATTTGCATAGAAAAAGGGCATACATATCTAACATAAAGCACACTTAACTGAACGCAACTACTCATTCCACAGGCTCCAATAATATTTAATTCACAGATTCACAATATCAGAATTGAAACATTCCAATGTTAATTATTTAATTTATTTATAACAAATCATTGTTGTCACTCATTTACCTTAAACAGCTAACAACCATTGACAACGCCAATCGTACTGACAGGTTTTAGGTGTATGTCAGTTGTTGTGTTATACATATGGATGCAATAACATCTCAGAAAGAAATCAAAATACCGGTTGGGTGGCACACTAAGGGTTTCACAGAAGTGTATTTGACTTGTTCCCTTTTAGGGAGTCCCATCTTTTTTCGTCCCACCTAAAGACCTTTCTGCACATATTTTTACATGACTAATTGCATCAGAAGCTGTAGGTGTTTCCCGAAGCCTGGTTTGGAGTATTTTCTAAACTTGATGCTACATGTAGAGCAAGACATTGGGGAAGAACACACATTAAAGGGCCTGAAGTTGTCGTCCTGTGCAATTTGCAAATTAACTTTTGAGCATATTAATGCTGTAAGATATGGGGCATTTTATATGTGTTTAATATTTCAAGACTATACGTTGGCACTGCTATATAAACCTTGCTTTACAACTAAATTTGTTTACTTTACAATGCCCATTTGCCAATCTTTTTCCATTTTTTGCTTGGGAGGAAGACCCACCCTGGAACCCATGTTTGTCCACTAAGCTTGCTCACTTTGCTCGCTACATAGAAGTCATGCCCAACTTTTGCGCCCTACCACTTTCAAATGTCACCAGCCTTCACTGTGTAAAATGATTTATTCTACAACCTAGATCTTTATTTGGCTGTCATTTGACCATGTTTGTGTTTAAAACACTTTCTCAACTTATACAAGGCTCATGTTGAGGAAATGGAGGAAATAATTGAAGCTGAGCGGACGACCCGTGCTAAAATAGAGAAGCAGAAAGTAGATCTCTCAAGAGAGCTGGAAGATATCAGTGGAAGGCTAGATGAAGCCGGAGGGGCAACAGCAGCTCAGATCGAGATGAATAAAAAGAGAGAATTTGAATTCCAAAAAATGCGCCGGGATATTGAAGAGTTGACTCTGCAAAATGAAGCATCATTAGCAACCATTCGTAAGAAGCATGCTGACAGCATCGCAGAACTTGGCCAGCAAATTGAAACTCTTCAGCGAGTCAAACAGAAACTAGAGAAAGAAAAGAGCGAATATAAAATGGAACTTGATGATCTCTCAAGTAGTATGGAATCAGCTAGCAAAGCAAAGGTAAGACTTGTGATGTCAAGCACTAATAACTGTGTTGCGTGTTGATTTAATGTGGTACAAAAAAGGAAAAATCAATAGGCAATCTACTGACAAAATGTCCTCAGCAGCTATGTTGAAATATTTGTTTCTGTCATTAATAAGACAAAGGGCATATCCCCTTCAATCTAAAGGAATTCTACAGCCCTTGCTAAGAACTGTGCAGCAGAGCAGTACCCTAATATTCAGTGGGTTGCTCTACACTAAAACCACTAAAGCAATTGCCCCCCTCTCTAAATGGAAGTAGGAAGTCACCTCACTGGGTTTTTCCAACATACATGCCGCCGCCGCCCGTGCAAGTAAGAGCGGTGAGGCCGAGGGGGGGGGGGGATTTGACAGACAACGACGAGGGAACATTAATTATTTCTTTAATTTCCCATCATGGTTGTATGTCGAATCCCTTCCAACCCGGCCCCACCACCACAACGCTTTTACCTGCAGGGGCTGCAACTGCATTCATGTTGGATATTACATGCATGGTTTTCTCGTGTGTGGGTCTGTTTCCCATGTGATTCAGCATTTAAGTGAAAATCTTCTGAGTGTTTGGGAGAGCTTGACACGTCCATTCGCACCTCCAACCCATATTACAGAGCCTGCTGAAGTGGTAGATTGGCACCAAAAAGAGGACCACCATTTGCTAGTCTCTGTATATGGGTTGGTTGTGTACTACAGTTGGTGAAAGAGCCCCACACTGGTGTTGGGGTGACCCACAAGTGAAAAACCCAATAGTAGGTATCCCACTTGCATTCCTGTGGTACATGAGTATTGCTCCAATACCATGGCCCACAAATGGACTTCTGGTCCTCTCTTGTCACGTGCCCAATTGGTGACTAGTTGCATACTTTAAACCCATTTGGCCCAACAATCAGCACTCATATACAAATATATGAGAACTACATATATAGCATGCCAAAACGTGCCCAATTGGTGACTAGTTGCATACTTTAAACCCATTCGGCCCAACAATCAGCACTCATATACAAATATATGAGAACTACATATATAGCATGCCAAAGTGTTAGGCAACAAATAAACAGAATTCAGAAATTGTGTATGAGTTAGGAGATTGGCGGAGTAATGGCGCTGCGCACCTAGAGTCTAGGGTTCAATGATCACACATGCAGACCACACTCAACAAATGTCTTCTTTTTGAATCCCTGTTAACCCTATTGTTAATAGAGTAGAAATAATATTTGCCCAACTGTGGATTCTTTGAGGGAAAATACTCTGTGGTAAGGTGTAATGCACACATACTAAAGTGATGTCCCTTTATTTTGTTATTACTTTCTATTTGAAGATATATCTAGAAAAGATGGTACGGACACTAGAGGACCAGCTTGCTGAGGCGAAGATCCGAAATGATGAAAATCAACGACTTGTCTCTGACTTAACCACGCAAAAGGCTCAGCTTCAGACTAAGACTGGTGAGCATGAAACATAGTTAAACGTCGCTTCATATCATCAACTAATGTTTACTGAATTTTATATATGAGCCAATTGCCTCTGTTGATCCTATCAAAGCAATATGGAAATTACGAATATTGCAGATAGCTTCTGAATATTTCTAAAATGATCACAGGTGCATTAGATCTAACAGTTCCCATATCATTATGAGGAATGCAGACTGTAGTTCATTTGGAAGTAAAATACTATTATCAATCACTTACATCAACTCTAAATGTAAATCCAGTTTCTGTGCATTTGGAGGAACAGAATATCCCTCAGGAGCCCCTTCACCCATTGGATCTTCCAACGGCTAGAGGCCAGTCTGGAGGAATAACCCCTGCACTAGCATTTACTTGCGCCTTCCTCTTTCTGTGCAGGTATGGACTGGGTACAATGAGACGGGTGGATGTAGGAAAGAAGTCCATCTTTGCAATGTTGGCCGTATTCTTCTGCTCCACAAATGGAAAAGAAATGTGAAAGAGAGATACTAGCTTGCCCAGACAGATATGAAAAAAGGCGGGACAGAGTTGCACCCTGCAGACCAACCACCGCCAGCCGGTTGGCTTAAAATGGAATGAGACACAAAATCAAAGTTGGCAAGAGGTCAAGGAGAAGAAGGCTGGCAGAGTGTCACACATTTAGGCCCATTCTCAGATTGTATACATTTACACAGTGTTTGGATAGATTTGCCTACCTGGGAGTATGTGACGTTACAACGTATGACATCACATCGCATGCCGTTGCAACGCCAACCTTTACCCCGACTTTTTGTCGAGGAGCACTGGAAGTTGGAATAGATTAATTTTCTATTCCAACTCCAGTGTGTGCAACAGTAGGGAGGGTGTTGGAGTTAAATCCAACACCTTCTACCCACTGCTGCACACCTTTTTCGTTGCAACGGCATGCGATGTAATGGCATGCGTTGCAACGGTTGCGTGGTAAAGGCGTTTTTTCACCTACCTGGCAATTGTCTCAGTGCTCCCTATTGAATGGCACTTGCATGTGTATCTAATAAACAAAGCAGGTGACTTCCTTCTACCACCTTGCTTTTGAATTTTCTAACTGCATGTGTCATGTGATAGATGGCGCGTCGATTGGCCCTTTATTCAATAAGGTCTCAAATTCTTCATCGTTGAGCAGACCTATAGTTGTCATGTCACAACTATATCCTATGGCATGTTGCTGCTTATTTTGTTGTTGTTACATTCTGACGATTTGTCACACAGAGCCTCATTCCTGTTGCATATTGCAATATTAGGGATTGTGGATTTTTGTGAATACTGCTGTAAAGCAGAATGTGCTTCCTCCATGATGTAAATTCTCTGTGATATTAAGGCCTAGGTGCCTTCAACTGAGGTCGTGGTCACAGATGGCTGGATGTCTGCAGAAACAAACAGGTTGCTGCTATTGCTCACCCAATGGGTTCCACTCTATGTAAACAGGATCATGTGTTTCTCTGATGGGCTCATCTTTGCTTCCTCTTCTCCCTCAGCCACGGGACCATTCACAACACTTTGAGGCAAAGGAGCTAACAACATTGGTTGGGTTCTGAACATTGTAAATGTTGTACTGCTCTGTGACAGTATTGTTTCACAGGTCATATTACTGAGGCAAGCTGGCTTGGTGTGATTCTCCTTTTAGTTATTATAGGCACAGTGACTGAGGGTGCGAATTGTGCTGTGGCCTGTTGAATTGACAGGGTTTATTCAATGGTAGCAATGCTTTCACTTGTTGTTTTTGCAGATTTAGTTTTAGGTCGCTTTGCAGGGGGTGGTGATAGATTATAACTTCTAGAGCACCATCCTGTGCATTCCTTAGACAGGGCCAGCTGTAGCAGGCATCAGGCATTTCCCCCAGAAGGCTGGAAGGGTAGAGACCTGTTTTGCCGCTGTGGGGGCCGGTTATGTAACTGGGGGCAGGTTTTACAATATCAGCCCTCAGTAACAAAAGCAGCAGTGCTTTACACTTGCACACCCTCACCTCCCTGAGGGGCTGGTCCAACAAAATTGCCAGGGTTGCTTTGGGTTCCCAGTCTAGCCCTGTCCTTAGATGCGTGTTTTGTAAAGACATAGCTAAAACATTGTTTACTTTTTCTATAAGACAATCTTTAGTAAGCAACAGGCGTGCAACACCCATTGGACTCAAAGGGCTTCACCCCCTCCCCGTCGTGTGTGGCAGCCTGGGATGAGACAGCTTCCCGGGCACACACACAGCCGCACCCGAGCACTTCACAGGTCTTTAAAAGACCATTTGCATGTTAATGAGGCCTTGCTGTTGTTTCACCCCTTCTAAGAGCCCCTGCAGCTCCACTCTGCCTATTGCTTAAAGATTTAGCCCCCCCCGAAATCAGCTCCACTCTGCCTATTGCTTAAAGATTCAGCCCCCCCCCGAAATTTTTTCTTAGCCCCCCCAGAAATTTGGGTCTAGTTGCGCCTCTGGTAAGCAATACACATACTTCTACAAAATGATTATCATTGACCATGATTTTGGACTAGGGACAGTAGCAGCTCTGAAATCATGAATACGCTTAATGTAGCATATTTAATACAACCTTGTTATATGATTGTTCTGTGTTCATCAAAATAAGTGCCTTGAACCAGCAATAAAGTTATTTATTGCGTGTAGTTTATTGAAAGAAGACTCAATATTTATGCTACTTTGCAATATTTTTAATATTTATATATCGTGCTCGATGAGGGTGTGTGGAGGCTGGGTTGAGGGGGTGGGGCATGATTTCAGGGTAGTGGTTAGACTGTACAGGACAGCACTATATGCTTCCTCAAGAATGCAGGCGACATTTGGTATTGGGCAGGCTGTGGTGCTGCCTGAGAACTTGCTCTTCAAGTAGTTGCTATAGGTCGCTTGTTTTATCTATGCTGAGCAGACTGGAGGAACACCTCAAGCATCATTAAATTGCATATGTACTTCAGAAATAAGTTTCCTCGAATTAACCTGCTCAAAATCATAACCATGCCCTTACACTCTGTAACACACTATTCTAATATATTGTTAAAAACATCTATTAAAAACAAATATGTAAAATGTATGCAAATATCGATTTGTTGCAAAAATATCAATCTAGTTTTGGCACCTGTCTTGGACACCAAATGCCACATTAGGCCTGCCTCCTCTTTCGCCATCTCCTCCTCAATCACTTGTAGTCCCGCCTCACTGAATTGGTACTTTGTGATTGCCTCAGGAGCCATGATGAATAATGGAATCAGAAAAAATAGAAGAATGGATTTTTTAAATTGTGAGTTATAATAGGTTCAAATTCCACAAAATGGAAGCCAGATGTTTAAAGTTGGAAGATGAGTATCAGAAACAAAGAGCTATTAGTAATCCTCAAATAAAACCCAATCTTCTGCACAGGAAATTGAATTTTCCTCTTTTTAATATGTCATTTCCTTTTGATGGGGTGTTTTTGCTCATGTACAGTTCTCCTTCGATTTTACGCATAGGTAAAATTGCAAATAGTAAAATAATTTCGAAGGGATGAGGACAATACTCAAAATTGATTGATGGTTCCAGGTCAACTGCTGATTTGACTAGCCAATAACTGTAAAATGTGATGCAGTTTTACTACCCCTGATTCACTGATTAACATTTAATCAGGACCTGGGTTTGGTGGCCCAAAATTTTATAAAGGTTTATGTCTTGAACCTTTAATCATAGCCAAGAAATTCCAACGGTGAATTGCTTAGAGCTGTCTCGTAGTTTATGGTAAGGGTCTCCAATGTGTTTAGAACAGCAATATTGAATGTAGTGTAACAAAAGCGCTGGACCACGGTGGAGGCAAACCTGCATATGAAACTAGTCAGGAGTACCCAGTGCATTGGAATATTTGGCTGGAAATAAGAGCTAAAATCTGCATAAGAAAACGCCCAGCATTTTGAGAAGTTGATACAAGTGGAACATCTGCTAAAGAATGGTGGATGCCGGCTCCACCAATCCTGCTGTTCCTCTACCCATTTCGCGGGGAAACTGAAGCGTTTCCATGGCAGAGCCTCAGCTTGCTCTGTATGTGGACACCATTGAACTGGTGACCCATTTGCCACTGGGCTTCTCAGTCCGCGTGACTGTTACCCTCCCTCTTCAGGGCGAGGGGTGATGGAACAATGACTCCTTTTTCCTGCAGGGGTCCGTCATGTAAGGCATGGTGGACCTTGGCAAAAAAAACTTGCAGTGGCCCCTATGCACTTGGAGAAACCTCCTGGTGTTTTAGTGCTACCGTGTTTTTCTTTTTCATAAACCCCCCCTCCCCCGCCCCTCCCCCATTGGCAGTTTGTTTCCCAAAAAAGAAAACATAACATGGTGGCCCACTTGTCATTAGCAGTAATACAAGTGCAGAAACATCAGATCTTGTTTTGTCACAGGTATCCCTGCCAGACATTCGAGGATCTCTAAATACATTGGGCGGCCCTTCAACAGAGGGGATGTGGCCAACTCTTGCCTGCCAGAGTCTAAACGGCAGCTAAGAATCTGCAGCTCAAAATCTTAGAGTCCAGCTATTGCTCAAGAAAAACAGGTTCAGGGCCACTGCACAGTCAGGCAACTTGGAAACCAACATGCGTGTCTCAGAAACATTTCTACCATCCAGCCAAGAGGCTAGTGAAGGACCTGTGCTCTATCAAAGAAAGTGAAGCATCATTGGTGCAATGGGAATGGGTTCACTAGTGATTGTCATTAATATAAAGAAGTGCTGATCTGAGCACAGATGTAGAAATATGGGATAGCCTGACCTTGTTGTTTCCCCGTGGTCAGCAGCAATCATCCATTTTGCGAACATACACATTCAGGGTTTGAGCTGTTGTGGTGACACTGCTCTTTAGAATTATACCACTGTTTGAGGTCAATGTGATAACAAAAAGGAGTCTGCAGTACAAAAGAGATGGACTCTGGACTTATTTTATCTGGAGTGCCTGCATGATTCACTGTGTTTGCTGCTTTCTTGCACTTCACAAGTATGAATTACACTTCCACCAGTCAGGAACTAGAAGTAAAGGGTTGAGAGAAGGTGCCACAGAGAGCACATGTTGGATGCGAATTATCACTTTTCCACATTCTCCAAGGGAATCAAGTATGTCACAGATGAGCCTTGATGTTTAGGGCACTCCTTGAAGAAGTGGTTTCTGGAACCATATCGAAAAGCAAAAATACAGGAAGGTTTGAAGGATATAGCGAAAATGTTGGAATAAGGGAGCTGAATAAATCTGCCATATACAGTTGTCCAATTGATGTCATGCCACCAGGTCCAACCCGTGCTGTGGCAGATGCTTCCAATACAAAGTGGTGGGACAGCGCAGGAGAAATAAATAATATAAATTATATGCCAGGGTACAGCTCCTTCCATGAGTGCAGTTGTTGGGCTACACTGTACAGGCTCCGAGACTCCCTACCCAATCCAGATGCTGCTCTCATGCTTTTACCCAGCATGAGAGAAGCACCGGAATCGACTTGAGGGGGGTGGTTTGATGCTAACTCAGGGGCATGGAGCATGTGCTTCTTCTCCAGCTTGGCTGTGCAACACAGCAGGTTTAGCGAAATGTAAGTGTGCATGTCAGGTTAGCCATCCTAAGAAGGCCGGCCACACCAACATGCGCACTTACAGTGCCAAACTACTCCCTGCTGCTGTCCCGAGGATGGCCCACCCAGCCATAGACTTGGGCCACTCTGTGGACTCGGCTCTGTCAGGGACAAAATAAAATGATAACAAATTCTTTATTATCAGTTAATTTTTTTATCTGGTGGCTCTGAGCAGTAGGGCGACGCTCCTCCGCCATAACAGAGGAGCCGCCACTGATCCTGAGCTCACAAATTGCTCATCTGAAGCATAGATTATCCTTCTGAAGCAAACCTTTTTAATTTCCAAATGTGGAAGATGCAAAGTTTTCCATGTCTGCGCTGGTAGAGAAAGGGAAAGACACTATGAATCTATTCATTTTTGTGTAACTCAAAAACAATATTCACAAATATTGCAGTTGCTTTCCACGCCAGAGTTTAGGAACATGGGCTTGAATTAAATGAAACACATTTAAATGAAGGCTAAAACAAGTAGGGTAGCGACAAAGAAGGAATCCAACTCCAAACATCCGAATACTCCATCTAAATTCATGTTTAATCTGCAAATGCGATTTGTGATATACATTTGCTTTTTCTTTCACATTATGGAAACTTTCACATTTTCTAACAATGATCCCTAAAGACGAGTACTGTATTTTTAGGCTATGCTTCCGCTTCAATGAGAAATACTCTGTTTAGTCCATGCTTTTAATCGATAACAATTTGTTTATAATGTGTTTTATAGGGGAAATATCTCATCTGCTGGAAGAGAAAGAATCTTTAATATCTCTGCTGAGCAGAGGAAAGTTAGCCTACACCCAACAGACTGAGGATCTAAAGAAGCAGCTTGATGAAGAAACAAAGGTAATACCAACGTCATCATGTTAAAGAGCAACGTCACCTCCAATGTGTATTTTATTTGTGAGGGATATTTTATCCGTATTCAATATTTTGCAATGCACTGCATTTGTTCTGTATCACGAGAAGTACAATTCCAATTTAAATACATAAAGTCAATGGAAAGATGACAATGGAATTCAAAGGTCTTCGAAATAAGTGGAAATAGTTTATGTAAATGTACCCTTTTTAGACATATGTGTTGTGTTTCACTACACGATATGCATTAATTCATACAGGGATTCGAATACAATAAAAGAGCATGTCTTCTTTCAGTCTGTTGTTTTTGTAGCCTCCATAGGTACATAGTCTTCTTTTCTGGTGAATTAATAGGCTGGATTGTGGTAATTTGAATTTCACATCACAAGACAAAGGATGTAACTTAAATGATGGAGTGAGATATGGGACAATTTATTTTTGTGAAGTTTCAAGACACTTCAAAGAAATTTAGCAAAATTGCACGAAATTGAACTTCAAAATTTGCAAACTAACAGTTTGATTGAGAAATCTGGGTCGCCGGGTCGTGTGATTGTTTCATTTAAGGGCACACTTTACATGTTGAAATCCGATAGAACTCGATAGAAGGCTGTTAAATGTGGAAAAGAGGTGAAAGTGTGTAAAAATTGTGTAAAATTGCATAATTTCAGATAATGCGAAATTCTGACATTTTGGGAATTTCACCCGAACAATTTAAATTTCACCCAGCACACCTTATAAAGCACTCGAAACAAATATAGCACCTGTTCTCTTTAGACTTTATACTTCCACCCTCCTGATCACCTGATTGACTTAACTTTCATATTGATCCCAAGTCATGCTATGCTGAATTCACAAATGCCTCATTAGTTTATTTTCACGTAGGCATTTTTCCAATATAAAACAAATGGAAATATTTCAGAACAAAATAATTTATTATCCAGAAAACGTGAAGGAGAAAAATATTGGTTCTTTTTATGTGTAAATAATTTTACTCTTGTTGCGTGCATGGCAGCTTCATTTTACTAATAAGACAGCACAGCAGAGTAATACAGACACTGCAGAAATCTATGTTTAAATCCTTAAGGCACAGGTTACGATCCTGGCTAGGTCGCTCAGACTGTGGCCATTATGGGTTAATTTAAATGAGTACAGTTGAGTTTACTATCGAGAGGTTTATAGAATATACTAGCACCTCATACTGCTTTATGGTGCAATGAAACGTCAGTGTAACAGTAGTACGCAAGCAAACAGTTACAAATGTTACACGAGTTTCCTCTGCCTATTCTTCACCACTTCGGTCTTGTTACATGCTTTTTGCTTCACTTGATTCAAATATAGCCCATGCCAGTGTTCCTCACCAACACGTTGCTTCATCCTTTGACATTAGTGATCTCTGACAGCAGAAAAGGGATGTTGAAGATCCCTCAACGCAATGCACCGTTAGGCAAGTACCAGAGGCATTTCAAGAATCAAAAGATGGGAGCGAGGGAAAAAACATTCTACCAAAAATGATTGATTATCAAATACCTAACCCAGCGAAGGCCTTAACATCCCAGAGCAAATTCAATACAAGGGTCATTTGTAATTCCTGATTCGGGCGAAAGCAGAAATGAAAAGGAATGCAGGAATTCCACAATTCTGGCAATCCTTCCAATCTCCCCAGACGTTTCTCTAGCTAAAAGCTGATGTTATGTTATGTTATGTTAAAAACATTTCTATAGCACACAGCTGCTCCAGCCAAGGGGCGTCCCGGCGCTTCCAGAAAGGTCCCAACACCACACAGCCATGCAGGGGTAGAGGCGCACAGGCTAAACTGAAAAAGGAAACAAATACGTTTTGATAGCCCTTCTAAACTGCAAAAGCTCATTCATATCACGAAGATAGGGTGGAAGAGAGTTCCATAACTTTGCGGCCTGAACCCGGAAAGACCGGCCACCGGCCCTGCAAAGCCTAAACCGTGGAACCACCACCAGGTTTTGCCCTGAAGATCTCAGAGAGCGTGAGGGCACGTAAGGCACCAAAAAATCGGCAAGAATCTGAGGAGAAGCCAATTTGAGGATCTTAAAAGAAAGACACAAGGTTTTAAAAGAAATCCTCTGTGCCATAGGAAGCCAGTGTAGAGAACGGATGGTACTTTCCGCAGAACAGGACCTCGGTAACCCAACCAGGGCTCTGGCTGCGGCGTTCTGAATACGTTGCATCCGGGCAATTTCTGCCTGGTTGGCCCCCAACAGGAGCGAGCTGGCGTAATCAAGCCGAGATAGTATGGATGCCTGTATGACCAGCTGCCTAGTGGGAGCGTCAAAGAACCTCAAAATGGGTTTCAGCCCTCGTAGGATGCCAAAACAAGTGGCCGCCACTTTTTTAGTATGAGTACTAAAGCTTAAGGCGGAATCCAACCACACCCCCAAGTTGTTTTACCTCTAAAACTGGGATAGGAGTTACACCCAGTTCAGGGGGCCACCACATGTCACCCCAAAGGTCCGACCGTTTCCCCACAATCATGACCTCGTTTTTTTTAGCATTTAACTGGAGACAGTTGGCATTCATCCAGCCAGCTACCGCCAAAATACCCTTCCGGAATCTGGGGGCATCAAGGTCGGAGTCTCCGCTCAGGGCAACCGCCAGCTGCGTGTCATCAGCATAGGAGACCATCGTGATGCCCCAATGCTTGACGACCGCCGCTAGCGGTTTCACATAAAGATTAAATAATGTGGTACTCAACGACGAACCCTGTGTGGCACACCCATCTCCAGTGAGTAGGACTTAGACTCAAACGGTGGAATAGCAATCTTAAAGGTCCGATCAGTCAGAAAAGAGCGGAACCATTCGAGAGCAGTGCCCGTGACACCTGCCTCCCTGAGTCATTGAAGAAGAATCCCATGCGAAACCGTGTCAAACGGGGCACTCAGATCAAGTAGTATCAGTGCCGCAGTCTGACCGGCATCGAGCGCAGAGCGAAGATGTTCAGTCATTGAGAGTAAGGCTGTCTCAGTGCTGTGGTCAGCACGGAAGCCATTCTGGGAGGGATCCAGAAAGCTGGTCTTTACAAGGTGTTCTGTCAGCACCCCATTCACATGAGATTCAACAACTTTTGCGACCCAGGGCAGGAGAGAGATTGGGCGGTAGCTCTCGAGTTTAAGGGGGTCCAGTGTGGGCTTTTTCACGATGGGTGTCACCACAGCTTGTTTCCATTTAATTGGAACAGCACCTGAGGAGAGGGAAAGATTTATAAGATGGCATACCGAGGGAAGGCAAATAGCAGCAGAATCCCTAAACTGAGCTGGCCTCATAGGATCATCTGGCGAGCCGGATTTTATCTTATAGACCAAATTAGACAATGTCTCCATTGACAGACTAGGAAAAGATGCCAAAGTCTCACCTAGAGCCGGTGGAGAAACAGGAGGCTCAGCTAGAGGCTCAGAAATGGGGAAGACACGATAAATGGCTTGGACCTTTTCAAGAAAAAAAGAGGCCAAGTCATTACAATGGGCCACTGAGCAAATTTACGCCGAAGAGGCTCTTTTGGCCGTGAGGTCCTTTAGGACCTTAAAAATCAACTTGGACGGGTTGAGGCTTGATCTAAATTCCTGTGCGTAATAAGCAGCAGGTGCTCTACACACAGCTCTGTGGTATTTTTTTACAAGCGAGAAATACAAAGATTTTTTCCCCGCCTCGTAAGATTTCCGCCAATCCCTTTCTGCCTGTTCACAGGCTTTTTTTAACGGCACTAAGGTACTGTCATACCATGGACTAGGTTCTCTGGAGCGGCATTTCGTCCAGACCGCTGGGATCAAAACATCCAAGGCCCGCGACATCCAATCGCAAAAAAGGTCATATCCAGAGTCGACATTGGACAAAGGGCCAAGAGGATTGACCTCCAACAAATGGTGAAAGTCCTCCAGTTTAAGTTTCTTCCAATGTCGTCTGAACACTACTCTATCCAGAGGCTTAAATGGAGTTTCAGTGATCAGAAGAGAAGCTTTAACTAAAAAATGGTCAGACCAGGCAACAGGGCAAGGTATATCCACCTTGACCTCAGTCAGATTAGTAAATAGAGGATCGAGAATGTGCCCCCCCCCCATGAGTGGGAGATGTAACCAACTGATTAAGTTGAAGGGCCTCAAGATCTGCCAAAGTACTGCTGATAGCTGAGATATGACAAGAGTCAAAATGTAGATTAAGGTCTCCCAGGATGCTAAAATTAGCGCAGCCCAGTGCTAAAGAGCTGACGCAATCCGGGAGAGCTTTTCTAAATGCAGTGTCACACCCAGGGGAACGGTAAATTAAAAGGCCAGAAAAAGTAAAGTGGTGGCTGATTGCGACTCTAAAGAACGCACTTTCACAACCTGACAGAGTAACTACCCTCCATTCACATGGGTAACAAGATTTTACAACCATGGCAATGCCACCTCCCCTAGATGGCCGATTGTCAGTAAAGATGGAATATTCTGCAGGAAGTGCGAGATTCATGACTGCAGTGACCTTTTCCTGAAGCCAAGTCTCCGTCATAAAGAACACATCCGGTGTCTCATCCCTTAAGAGGTCATAAAGTTCCGAATGGTGCTTCAAAAGCGACCTAACATTAAGATTCCAGATGGAAATATGTCGAGAGGCAAAAGGTCTACTACGAGGAGGCTTAACTGTCAAAGACTCCATCAGAGTCGAAATTCTAGAGGGGGCAGTGAGGAGCCAATTCCCACAGGTACATTTGTACGGGCCACGTAGGGGACTCACAGGCTCATGAGGGCAAGATGGGACCACCTGTCCAATGTCCCACAACTCATCCCTTGAATACACACGTACCGCAGACATCACATGAAGAGGAAATGGACTCAAACGAAGAGCATTCCCACACGCCTCGCGCCTCCTTAGCGCTGATGGGCGCAGACGGGCAGGACTCTGGCACGACTCCGGCGCGAGGACGGCACGCCCGCTGCGCGATACCGCTGCGCGCTTGAGGGCTGGTTTAAGTAGAGCGACCGCGCGTCTACCACACCACTGGACCGCTCAATATGGCGGCCCAAAAACTTCCCCACCACCACTCCAAGATGGCGGCCAATTCCCCACAATATCAGGACCGGACCCGCTAAAGCAGCGGTGAGTAGCCAATTTTAAAATGCAAGTGAGAGGGAGAAAGCCCAGTATTAAAAACAAGGGAGAATAAAGTAACTCACAACGTAAATACAAAACCGGCAGATTAAAAATACCAGCGCAGCGCAGCTTCAGTGCAGTACTAGCGCGCAAATATCCTTAGATGCTCTGAGGAGCTAGGGCACCTTTTCCAGGCTGACCCCCTTGAAGCACCGCCTTAAGTAGAGCGACCGCGTGTCTACCACACCACTGGACCGCTCAATATGGCGACCCAAAAACGTCCCCACCACCACTCCAAGATGGCGGCCAATTCCCCACAATATCAGGACCCCAGGACCGGACCCGCTAAAGCAGCGGTGAATAGCCAATTTTAAAATGCAAGTGAGAGGGAGAAAGCCCAGTATTAAAAACAAGGGAGAATAAAGTAACTCACAACGTAAATACAAAACCGGCAGATTAAAAATACCAGCGCAGCGCAGCTTCAATGCAGTACTAGCGCGCAAATATCCTTAGATGCTCTGAGGAGCTAGGGCACCTTTTCCTTTTGATGAAATCATTATATGCAAATGGGACTAAACATTGGACATTATTATGGGAGCTGCAAGCGGTATTCCTAAGGGTCAGACTTTGAATCCTGCTGCAGTCCTCCTCTATCCCAAAATAACCAATACGCTCGCTGCCAGTTATTCCGGCTGCAGGAATATCAATGCGTTGTCACTGATAAACCTGTGTTATAACCTTATTGGCTGAACCACCCTGGACTTTGACATCATTAATCCAAACACTAAGTGGAGGGCTCTTGTCTACAGGCTTCAGGGGCTGAGTTGATTGATTGGATAGATGCATTTGTCCTCGAGTGTTATTACACAAGATATACGCATCACAAAGGCAAGGAGCCAGGGAGTGGATGGATATTGTGAAGAGGCTAAGACTAATAGACTAGAAAAATTGATCAATATAAATAGAAGAAACCTTCAGTAAAACAAGGTCCATGAGGCAGAGAGCCCCATCTAAAAACAGGTTGGTAAACAGGACGAGAGAGAGGATTGTAGACATTTCGGGAGGTCAATCAGTATGGAGAAGGCATAGGAAAACCAGTAGTAAGAGAAGCACTAGGAATGTACCTAACTGGCGATATATAAAAAGGTCAATCTTGTGTCTATTATGTGCTAGACATGAAATAGAGGCCGAGAAGCAAATGTTTTAATACGTTTTTAAAGGCAGTTAGAGAAGAGGTGGTGCGAGTACCAGCTTGGAGTAAGATCCAAACTGTGTGCACACATCAAGAGAAATGTTGGTTCAAAATGTGTTTCGTGTTCAACGCCGGTGTTTCCAGAAATAGAGAATCAGAACTGCAGAGGTTCCGGGATTCAAAAAACGTCTTTAATTTCTTGCCCAGATAATGAGATTGGTCAGCAAGATTGAGTTTGTTAACAAATGTTCGCTACATTCAGGTGGAACGACCTTTAACTAAAAGCCAACTCAATTTGCGGAGGACAAAGACAATGTGCCTCGGAATGTGCAACTTCTGAGATCAGGCAGTCAGATGTGACAGATGTATGCATGGGATATTTGGGTAGGGCAAGCTATATTTAAGAAAATGGAGATTGGATAGTGTTTCTGGTATCTAATGTGGCTAGGACCAAGACCTGTGTTGCTTCTTTTAGGTCCGAATGGCAAGGTTTGAATCTATTGAGTAGTCTTTGCAATCTTTGATTTGGTATTAATGTGTCTGTAAAAATGTATTCTGTGTTGTCAAGAATAAAGCCATGTGACTTGACACTCTCAATTCTACTCAGAGAACAGTCCAGGTTATTAGTGGAAACCAGCCATTTCTGCACTGTGATGGAGGAAGTGTAATGTTAGAACAATAGCATTTTTATAGGATTACATTTGAGGTGCTGATGGGTTATCTAGCACTGAATTTTCCTTAAAGTATAACTACGTTTTTTTGGGATATTAACAATATGATGCAACGGATTCTTATACCATAGAAGTATAGATTGAAGACATCAAGGGCTAAAACAAAGCACTTTGAGGGTTAGCAACTCGTTTCGACAAGGAGCTACCAAGTTTTATCAATTGTGATTAGTTTTCTAGACAGGATGTAACAAAATTAGAACTTTGAATTCAGAGCACATGTGGTCTAGCTTGTAAATGAGTATATCATGATTGACAGTATCAAACACCACCAAGAACTTGAGTAAGAAGCTAACAAGATTCATTATTGTCAAAGAGAGGTAGAGCATCATCAATGAGTTGCAAAATAGTAGTCTCTGTTCTGCAGCATGCCCTGAATCCAGGATGGAATAAATAATTATAAACAATTATAAGTAGGACACCATCCGACTGACACACAGTTTTGTGTTCTGTAGGTAAGTGTGTCTGGAAATTCAGGAATAAGACACTTAAGTCAGAAGTAAGGCACAGCTGCTCACAGAAATTATAGACCATTCTTTACTCAGTTTAAGCTATCACTGTCTATTTGACGTTCCCAAACAGTAGGAAAACACATCAATTTCGAATTTTGTCTGCCATCTCCTGATGGTGGCATTCAAAAAAATCATTTAATAGAGGCTATTAATGTCGCACGTCACCATGCTGGATATTGTAGATGTTTTGTAGCCTCAAATCTAGATGACTGACTGAAAAAGAGATTCGAGGCTGAAACATAAAACATTTTGACTTATGCCATTATGGGGCATTTGTATGAACAAGTCCTTTTGCGATTCCTTAATAGCGATTTTTAGCGAATTGCTATTAAGGAATCGCAAAATGCTATGTATGTAGGAATCGCAATAATAATTGTGATTTCTTGATATTCCTTAATTGCGAATCGCAAATCGCGATTCGTAATTAAGGAATACCTTCCTATTCATTCCTATGGGCGTAGAGGCCCATAGGAATGGATGATAAGACATTCGCAATTTACGATTACCAATTAGAGAATCCCAAATTGAGAATGCCATTTCAAGGTCGCAAGGGTGTCAAAAGGACACCCTGATGCAAACCTGAAATGAGCATGTGTGCACATGTGGTGCACATACGTGCCCTAAGGGCATGTATCTGTGCCACATGGAACTTTGAAAAAAAGCAAAAAAGTGCTTTTTTCAAAGAATTTGCAAATTACCACCAACTGTCAGTTGGTGGTAATTTGTGATTTCTTATGCCAAATTCGCACAACTTAGGTGCTTTCTACATCACATTTAAGGAATCGCAATTTGCGATTCCTTAAATGCAATCGCACAATAGAGAATCGCAAATTTTGCGATTCTCTAATTTGCAATGGCCTTTTGGGATGATACATCCCAAAAGGCCTTTTCCCGTTCGCAAACAGGCCGATTCGGCCCGTTTGCGAACGGGAAAAGGGCTTGATACATATGCCCCTATGTCTCTTCGGTGGTAAGTTGTTTGGTGCACCTATTTCCACCTTATTACGAGAGCATACGTTTGGAGGTGGTAAATTGTGACATGATTACTAATTTATATTTGTTATTTTGCTTTTTATTGTGGTAATGATATATTCTGTTATGTTTTCTATTGTGTTTTTGTGCTGTATTATGGCATTGGGTTTTAATATGATGTAATTAGGGGTGTGCAACTTTGCATATTTATATACATTTTCAGAAAATGTATGCAAAATTACGTGAAATTATGCAAAATGCAAATTTGTTATTTAGTGATATATTGTGGTGCAATGACACATATTGAGCTAAAAAAAGTGCAAAAATAAAAACGCTGTGAACATCAGCTCTCATACAGTTGTTCTCATGCGTTCGCGGTAAGTTTTTACAGCAAAAGGCACATTCATGGTATATTACTACTGCAAATGACATGAAATTGTGTCAAGTCGAGTAAGGAGGAATTTCGCATAACAAGCGTAATGCGAAATTCCGGAAATTATGTGAATTATTCTGGCGTAATTTTAACCTTGTCCAGGACCTTGTTGTACAGTGGTTGTTGTGCTGTTTTGTTTTAACTGTTTTGTTTTATTGTGCCTTCTATATTTTTGTTCTGAAGTCAATTTGATGTGTGTTATGCTACTGTGTTATCTTCTGCTGTGCCTGTAAATGTTTTACTTTCCGAAAGTAAAGACATCTACATTTTTCTCACTGATTTCATAATTACACTGGGAGCATTAGTCGTGTTACTAACCCCATAGACATTAAGAGGTAATGAATTATAAAGGATCTTTATACAAAACAGTTCTCAAAGTCTAAACCCTATTTAAAATGGCCTATAACCAAATCCATTCTCAATCTAACTTGTTTCCCATCACACCACTGTTTCCGTACTAACACACATGAACATTATTACTTATAGCAATGGCTGATGTATTTGGTAAGTAATGTAGTGCTCCCTGGAGTTGTATAGCAGGCGTAGGGGCGATAGCTCAGATGTCATAATGGGATTGTTAGTTTGAAAATTAGCAATAGGCATTTACTTTTGAGAACACATGTATCAAAAATGTAAGTGCACTGCACTACTACTGCAAGCCCAAAAACCCAAAACCATAAAACAACTCCTCTGAATTTTTTTTCCACTTTAGATGTAACTCTAAAACATTACATGTAAAAACTGTAATTTTAAAATATTTGAAACATGACACCTTCTCAGTAAACACTGTAGACCTTTTCCAGCATCAATTGCGCATTGTTCCGTAGCTCCATCATTCGCCATTTTGAATTCTATTCAACCTCTTTCTCATTTACATAGGCTAAGAATGCTCTTGCACATGCACTGCAGTGTGCCCGTCATGAATGCGAACTACTACGTGAGCAGTACGAAGAGGAGCTGGAAGCCAAGTCTGAGCTCCAACGTGCTCTGTCCAAGGCCAATTGTGAAGTTGGTCAGTGGAGATCCAAGTATGAGACTGATGCTATCCAGCGCATGGATGAACTTGAGGAAGCAAAGTAGGTGCCATATTTAAGTACAAACAAGTCTGAGACTCAACCACCCTCCCTCATTTCTGACTGTCCTTCTTTGAGCACATATCTAAATACTACATCTACCATAGAAACTGCACATTGTAATTTATGGATATTCATTTCTGAAGCATAACATACCCTAAGGTATGTTGTGTTAGAACCCCCAAACTCCTTAAGATGACACTGACAAATGTGGTTCGTTTGTATTTTATTTGAATAAATGTGAATATTTCAATGAATCTTTGTAAGCATTATATTCAGGAGTTTTGCAATATGTTTGTAAAACACTGGACTGTTTGCAGGCAGAACATAGTTCATGCTCACCTGATGGAGGAAGAATGCTGGCAACAAAGACACCGCATGGTCCCCTTCCCTATATTATTTCTGTACTTCTTCCTTTGTCTCCAAGTCAGGTCTGAGGGTATAAACCGCGTTTCCTACCACAGCTGCCCTGGAGAGCGTACACATCTATTGCAATCACTTACTGGCCAATACAGAGCATAGTCAAAAATTGTCCTTCCCAAAAATAACGCTAAGAAGGGAAACTGTAACCCTATCCGATTGGAAATTTCTAACTTAAGCTATGCATTTGCACTGATTGGCCGCACACAGTTGCCCTATTTCTAAGGACTTGACATCCACTCTTCTGCTCAGAAGCCCATACCATGTTCTACCAAATTCCAGGGCTGCGAATAAAGCTTCATAGTTCTAGATTCCACCTTATGCCTCTTTCATCCAACATCACACACTACCTGCCCCTATATCTCACTCTTAGAATTTCTTTTTCATCCCTGCTTTCTTCCTTTGTCACCGTTTTTTCATATTGTTGGAAACTCTTCCTTTTGCCCTGTTTACCCCCCTTTTTTTGCTGAACGATACTGACTGACTCTGACTGTTACCTGGGTTCTGCTAACCAGGCACAGGGCCAGTGCTATGTTTAAAGGGGTACATGCAATAGGGAACTTGTACAATTGGCAATGACAGACCCTATAAGTCCCTAGTAGATATTAGGGCCAGGGGGTGCAACCTGCCTATACGTCCCTAGTATATAAAAGGGCATGGAGGTTTAGAGGACCAGCAAATTTCCTGCACTTGCATGCATAAACTGCTGTGTGCCTGCTGTCTATTTAAAGGCAGTCCTGCCTTGCATCCTGCCTTTACCAGTAAATTCTCACGATTGGTATTGACAGACCATATAAGTCCCTAGTATATAACAGGGCTAGGCAGTTTGGAGGATCGGCAGATTTCATCCCCTTGCATTTGTGCACTGCTGGATGCCTGCTGTCATTTTAAAGGCAGCCTGGCTTTGCAAACTGTCTTTAAAAGTAAATTGTGTGAAATTTCGACTTTGGTGGTATGGACACTTTAAAAGTGATAGTCTACCTTATTCTTGCATATTATGCACACCCAGCGTCTCCCCCAGGAGGTGTCCTAGAGGTGGGGGCCATGTAACTATAAGCAGGGACCTTATAAAATATGTTTTATATGCCCTAGTGAGGAAACAACTGCCCATTTCATTTTCCCATTTGCAAATAATTAGCTCCATAGGCTAACGTAATATTTTATTTAGGTATAACTATTGGTAGGAAAGGAGTAACAAATATAATTCAAGGACTTAAATGATTGGTATTGATCAAGTCAAAAACGTGCTACTGTTGAATTTATCATACCAAGTACAGAAGAGAAGTTATAGAACTTTCTGTTCTGTAAGCCTAAATACAACATTCTAGTGGTCTTTGCCGAGTCTGCGTTGATTAGGTGATAAGTGGCCTGGATGGAGCAGAGGTTATCTGGTGGAGAGAGATCTGAAGCAGAGAAGGCTAGGTTAAAAAGAGGAGGCAGGGTAAGTCAAACTGTCAGCTACCAAGTCTTTGAGCAAGGGGCACATATACTGAGACCTTAACTGGACCCTATATCATGTTGGTGGTCTTACTACCAGTGGTAGGTGCACACTTACCCCTACCAATAACTCAATTTTCAACAATGTTTCTCTTCCTTCTTGTTTTCCCCTTTCATGACTTTGTCCCTTTTGGTTTGTGTCAAAGTCTGATTTTGAAAAATATGTGTTGGTCCCCAAAACTGATTGCCGCTATGCCCCTCCTGCTCAAACTAAGCACTGACTGGGGCTCCACTCCTGGTTCAGGCAGAACTGTGGCATCAAACAGAACCACTGTGACTTCGCTCAAAAAAAAAAATTAATGCCCAGAACCAAGTTTAAAGGATAAACAACCTCTAACCTAAAAATGTGACACGATTTACCAAAATCCCATGTTTATGCTAGACCAGCCAAGACAATTTCTTGGACAGCTGCAAGACAGGGTACTGGTCTGTCTTACAGTGGCTTACATGCCAAACTGTGGTCCTAACCATCATGATTTCTGTGCCTTAGAAATGAATCATGTAACATATCAGAGTAGTGTGGGATATGGCTTTGCAATTCAAGTGTTATGATAGTAAATATAAAATGTGTCAGTATGGCATGGTGAGTACTGAATGAACATTCACCCTCAGTGGCCAGTTAAGATGGCTGTAGGTTTGAATCTGTGTTTAATTTCTACTGAAAACTACTCAGCAAAGATTATCATGAGTATCAAGGATACTATGATATCCTAGTGTGATCTAATTACTGAATTTAAGGTACTACAGAAGTATTGAGCACCACAACTGTGTCAATTCTAATATATTGTTGTATTTAACTCTATATTTACATTTTACTGCACTTTGGTGGGTGGATTTAGAAGAAAACTGTTCTGGAGAACTTTATTAGGTATCAATCTACTCTTACGGCACAGTAAAGGAACAATCTCAATTATGCCTTTTTGGGATAAGGCGTTATACATAATGACTAGAGCTCTCTATCATCAGTATCTATGCTTCTCGGTTTGTGTAAATATTGATAGACAGATGAACACACATACCAGATAATAAATTAGTGTAAGTTTTAGCATGTCGTGAGCATACTCATATCTTCAATATGGTTATGCAAATGCTTAACCAATACATTTGTGTTTGTAAGCAGTCTCTTGATGGTGATTTTATTGACTATCACTATGTAAAATTATGCATTTCGTGCTCAATCCTGTTTCCACCACTTTGAATTTTAACATCCATATGTATTCTACTTTTTTCATGGCTAGTTCTCTTGTCACCTCTATAATGTATTTTCCCCACTATATACCAACAAAGGGTTTTGAGTAGGTACTTGCATTTCTGTCCTTATAGTGTTCATCTAATGAATGCTTTAGGTCTCTCGTCTTGATTTCACATGCATGTTCTTATATTTAGTTTTTTGTTGGTGTTGGCATGTGCTACCTACGTGTATAAAAAAAAAACAGAACAAAAACATGAACTTTCTCTAATTATAAATAATCACAAATCTCTTCTCTTTATTTGTATACAATTCAGGCAGTAACTATATTATACATTGGCAAAGTAGCAGTTTACAATAAGGGTATGGACCTGCATCATGCAAGTTTGTAAGAATTTCTCCAGGCAAAGAGAAGACAAAGGGTTTCTACGTATCATGTAGCTACTCTTCGCAACAACCTTATCAGGAGGGTGAACCTCACACAGGCAAACTAGTGTTTCTTATCTACTGCATGGTTCTACGATTCATTTGCTCCACTTTATGATTGGCTTGGACAGACAAAATCAAATATTCTAATTGCCAACAAATAAAAATTGACAGTCAATTCTACTTCGTAGTAAGAGCTCTCTACCTACTTTTGCCTGACTTGTCATTAGCATTAAAGGAAAATGTATCTATGTGATGGAGATACACATGAGGTACTCACCAGCTGACAATGGAGCCAACAAGATACTCTGCTCTCTGACAAATCACTGGTTGTATAACATTTGCTATTTATCACAGTGATAAATCTTCGATGACTGGCACAGGTGTGACACTCCAGGCGTGCTTCCTAAACCGACCTTAGGTTTTGTGGGCTTTGTTTTATGGAATTAATTTTAACCTTCCTTTCAGATCACATAACTAGAAGCAATTCAGAAAATACCTAAACTCTTTCCTATTTAAAAAGTCATTGTATTACTAGCCAAGCAATGAAAGGACTCCTCACTTTCCTTCCAAGCACCATTTCAATGCAACTCACTTTGTTATGGCTTTAATACTAATGCAACCTTCACTTTAACCACTACCCAATATCTCCTAGAGAACCCGGATGCTTACCCATGGAGTAATATAAGGGATAAAGTGCCCTCTGCCGTGCATTCTAAGGATATTGCAGGTCACCAAGGAGTACCATACCCATATAGCGGAACAAGGCCAAAGGATGAGTTCCTTTATAAGTTATGGAACTCAGAGGTGACTTGCAGTATTCTTATCATGTATGGCCGGGGGTAATTTAGACAATATAATACATGGTCACACCATTACCTTCCCCACAAACCACCTAAAACCTTGGTGTATAGTTCTTTCAGAAAGAGAGATCATTTTTGCAAACATGAAAAATATAAAATAGAGCTTCTATTCAAAATTAAACACGTCAAAACCCTGTTAGATATTTGTTGAAAATATTTTTGAGACAGTTTAACACAAGTAGTTATAAAAAAGCAGCAGTTACCCAGAATATGTAAAAACATGAAGGAAGATTCTATATTTTCTATAAATATCTAAGGAATGCAAAATATAATCATGTTCTTTCTGCTAGCACTGTGAGATAGAAAAATAGAGCTGTTCTGTGACCTGACCTGCCTTGCACCTCGGCTGCTGGCAGCAGGCAATGTGACATCAGGACTCGCCTGCAATAACATATTACAGTCGAGTTCCTACGCCTTTTCTTTATAATCCGTGACTGAGTGCGCTACTAGTCACTGATTTTAAAGAAAGTAGATACATTTATACAGGGATATCAGAATCTCATAGAGACAAACGAAGTCCTACACATCTGTCATTGGTGATTGCAGTACAGGGTAATAATGCTGCCAAGAGAATGTACGCTGTGTTTTACAAAACTCACTGACTGTATAAATATTTATATGCATGAAGACATATATACAATAAGTGTATGTATCAATTGTAATTAAGAAATTCAAAGTCTAAGTGAGGCACAACCTATGACTGTATGCAGCAGCAGGTAAGGAAGGAAAGAGACAAAATCAGGTACAGAGGGCAGGCTAGAGGGACTGAGAAGGGAGTTCTATTTGTGAATGGCCACATGAACAGAAGGAATAGGAAGAGTCCTGATAAGTGGAAGATTTGTATTCAGCTTTTTCCTGACTGAATGAATGATAATGATCAGTGATTGTGTATGTTGTTCCAGATCACAGGTGTGTCTGTAACTTGTGTCTTTTTAGATAACTCTAGCCAGGGCACTCCAAGACATATTGGGGCAGATTTACAAGCCCCTTGCGCCACCCGCACGTCACTTTTCCAATGTTAAAAATGACGCAAAAGTGGAGCATGAGGCTTGTAAATAAGCCCCATTGTATCTACTGGCTGATTTAAAGTAATATTTGCATCCACTGGCAAAAAAACATGGTTTAAAAGTAAGATGTCATCAGCATAGAACATGTAAAATATTAATATAATTTACTTTTTATAATATTCAACATATGGCCTATAAGCAGTTGTATCACGTGAGCTGTCAAGGCCCAGGAGAAGTCCTGAGTAAGGTCTATTTTAAATGCAGTGCAGTATTTAGGAAGGGCTTCATACTGCCAGAAAACCATTCTTGAAAACAGCATTATATGGAATGGTAACCCATGTACAAATCAGCAGTCCTAAAGGGGGTGGTGATGGACGGAGCATCAGAACCAATCAAACACTCACACCCAGTCAACAGATCTGGGTTTGATCCATCACCGTTCTTTAGCCCACTCTGCCACCCCAGTTCAGACATGGCCATATGCAAATCAGTCTGACCCTGTGCCTCATGGGAACAGTCCAGCCCAAACTGCCAAGCCATGCCTTCCCTGGACCGGAAACAAGCTTCCTAGGACCGGTTTCTGGCATTTCAGCCGTCTTCAGCCAGGCTTGCTTGAATCCAGTGACAAATCAGCAGTCCTAGCTCATTTGACAGCACGATGATATTACCTGTGTGTTTTTGCAGGGGTAAATGGGAGTAAAGAAGAGGTAAATAATGGCTGAGGAAGAAATCTAAGATTCAGGCCTCACTGAAGGTCAAAAATGAGGTGCAAAAAAAACTGATAAATGTAGGTGATTTTAGTATGACAGTATTGACACTTCTTTATTTATGCCATTATACTGTCATATCATGAAAGGTTATATTCAGCCGTATGTACTTCTTGTAAGTAATGCTATGAACAAGAAAAAACATGTATAAACAGTGCCGTGTAATTCACAGGAAAAAAATTGCTCAGCGCCTCCAAGAAGCTGAAGAGCAAGTGGAAGCGGCAAACTCGAAGTGTTCATCCCTTGAAAAAACAAAACAACGATTACAAGGCGAAGTGGAGGACGTGATGCAGGATCTGGAGCGGGCCAATGCAGCGGCAGCCATCCTGGATAAGAAGCAGAGGGCATTCGACAAGGTATGGGAAAAGAGACCTCAGGGTTCCTTAAACATCTGATTATTTCTTTGGAAACATACAGCACGAGGGGGGTTTTGGAAGAATAAATTACCAGTAAACCAGGGATGTGTGCTTTCTTGGCTGATAATCTTGGAAATTCTATTGCACATGTGAGGAACTCAGACGCAAATTATTGGGATTCAAATCACTTTCTAGAGAGGGACTGTATGCAAAGTAGTATTTTGTGAAATTGATATTTTTGAAAAAACTTTTTTGAAATTGGGTTCATGGATGATGCTTTCTGAATGGCTAAGAACATCCTGTGACATGCATGATGTAAATTTGTAGCTGTCCAATCTAAAGTGGCATTAGTAAAATACACAGTATGTACTGCAAAAGGCTATCCAAAAATTGCTTCCTAATCTATTGTTGCGTTTATCATCTATCTGCAAGCACGTAGAATGTGTGAAATGAATGCTTGTATATTTCAATATATACATAAATTGTTATTTTCCCTTTCACAAATCTCATGTCAAGCTTGTGGCGGAATGGAAACAGAAGTATGAAGAGAGCCAAGCAGAGCTGGAGGCCTCTCACAAAGAATCTCGCTCAATGAGCACAGAGCTCTTCAAGCTGAAAAATTCTTACGAAGAGGCGCTAGACCATCTGGAAACAGTTAAACGTGAAAATAAAAATTTACAGCGTAAGGACGTTTTCATATAATTAAACACTTATAATTAAAGAAAGAAATCATGCTAGTGAATGTCTTTGACTAACAGTATTGATGTTCACAAAAATCGCCATATACAAATTATGCTTTTGCAGTAACAATTTTGAAACCACACAATTGTCCAGTATGTCTCCTTTTCAATACCAAGTATTTCCAAAACATTAAGAAACCTGTCTCGATACATTTTCGAGCACTTATCAAATCCTGGCCAGGTACCCATTCCAAATGTACCCTTGAAGCACACGCATTTCAAAACGAAATTACAAGTAGATTTATAATGTAGTCTAACATTAGCACAATTCTCACTGAGTCTATCCTTGCATTGTGTTACCAGCAGCTTCCTACATAGCGGTAGAGTGCTGCAATCAGTGCTTAATTTGAGCCAATGATATCCGGTGCTCGGTACTGGCACTTAATTGTCAGCACTGGCTCTTGTGATAGCCCACCACAAGGTGGTGCTAGCTGTCCAATTTTGAAAAGAGCACAACAACAGTGTTTAATACGTTACTACCCATTAAAAAGAATAATACCTGCCGCACATGCCATTATTATAGCTTTGGGTGGCCTGGAATAGTCTGAATTGTCGCACTTGTAGGAGTGTGATGATTGGTAGATGTGTTTGTACAGACGTTGGCAGCACTGGCAGGGGCAATGGGTGATGCGGGCTTCAGTGGGCTACCGAGAAGGGCCCTGGCTTTACTTTATTTTACATATTGAGCACTGGCTGCAATACATCTGAGGAAATAATGCTGCCATTCACAGCCACCTCTTCAAAATACAGAGGGGCATATTTACAAGCCCCTATCACCACCGCAACATCACTTTTTTAAGTTGTTGTGGTGCCGATAGGGGTTAGCCTTATTTACAAGGCACTCAATGTGGCTTAACGCTGCCTTGTAAATAAGGCGCCCTCCTATGCTATGCTTAGCGTGAAAGGGGTGGGCAGTGAGTGTTGCGGTGGTCGTTCCACCACAACACCCAGTGATTTTGACGCTGCCCCCTATTGGCAAGGGTGGCATAAATAGGAGGCAGTGCCAAAATTAAGACCAGGAAAAACCTGGTCTTAACTTGGCGAAACGAGGAGAAATGCTTTATTTCTCCTTGTGTTTGCTTTTTCCATGTGTGCAGCACACATGGAAATAGCAAAGAAGGCTTGGATTGTTTATGTACAGGAAGGTCTCTCTAGCTACATGTGTAGGACAAAGACATGTGCTGGCCTGATGTTTTTAGTGAAAACATGTTTTTATTTAGCCTTCACAAATGAGATTTATTATTTGTAAAAAAACTTGCACACATTGAACACCAATAGTGCACAGTGACTAGTCTTAGTGTCAGCTTAGAAATGGATCTACTAATGGGATACCTAAGCTTTACTTCCGCTTGCTTTGGACTTTTTATTGGCAATGCCTTCTACGTATTATGTTAAGAAATGTTAGTAGCTTCCTTCACAATTAAGGGTTCAAGACAAAGGTGATGGTTTATAACGATAGTTGCAATAAATAACAGTTGTGAAAGATCAATACCATGCGAGCAGTGAGGTAGTAGCACCAGTTACCATATTCTTTGCTCAACACAGGCATGGAAGTATGCTCGCTGCCTCTTGTGCATCATGTCCGTGCCACTAACCTTTGAATTCAGGCCAGCGACAACAGTCATAGCCAATGGTTTTAGAACTTTAGTCAGCATGTCAAATTCAATTCAATTTAATGACATCTATTTCTAATGAAGACTAGTTTATCAAAATACCCTATTTTTGACCTTATGAAATGAAGTATTAAATGCTTTCCAGACAGAGAAGGTGTAGGTGCATCCTGAAATATGTACTCGAGTTGCTAGAATTAAAATCTGGAATAAATATGGCATGTTCCTTAACGTAATCTTTTCATAAATATGTGGCTTGTTTTTTGTGTGTTTAGATGAAATATCAGATCTGACAGACCAGATCGTATCTTATGGAAAGAGTATGAATGAGCTTGAAAAACTAAGAAAACAGGCCGAACAAGAAAAGTCAGAGTTGCTGAGTGCCTTGGAAGAAGCAGAGGTATGTTATATATTCTGAACTATACAGATTATTTTTCTGATTTAATAGTAGAGAAAACTACAGTTCTGATCTGAACAGTCATTGGTATTTAACAATGCACTAGCTGGTCTTTCCAGTGGAAATGAGTTATGGAGAACATATTCTCAGTGTCATATGTGTTCTGCTAGTCTATAGGTTCAAACCTGATACTGTTCACATCAGGTGCCATTTAGACTCAATATATTACTATGAACTCTTCCCCATCTCTGTCAGTAGCTTCATTTCTCAATTATAGTGTTGCACATCCATGGATTTAGCATATTACTTTTGTAATCATTCAAATTGTGCTGCTGAAAAAATGCACATTCCATTGTAAAAGGAAATGGAAATGTCAAAGACTACCACATCTTTACATGTAATATGGACCCGTAATTTAACTTTCAAATCTCCTTAGATGCAATAAAAAATCAATTAACTTTGTGAGGGAAATGCATTTCAACAGCCTTCACACAAACCCATCCTAACTGTTACCTCTACCCTAGCCCTTTCCTAACCTTAAACCTCACTCTAACCCTACACCTAAACCTGGTCTTAACACGAATACTAATCTATCCTTAGTATCAATTCCTAACCTTACACTAAAACTATATTGTTTTGTTGGTTTCCATCTGTTTTTTTCTATTGCACCCTGGAATGTTTTACCTCTGCAGATGCTTGAAACCTGCTAAATATTCTAAGGGGCATGTGCTTCCTTAACTCAGCATAATCGTGTCCCCCCAAAGCTGTTCCCACTAATGGGGGTTCAAGTTGTCACTGAGGCTTGACATTATATTAATAATTCACTGCTTACAGGTCAGCAGTGTACAACAAGGAGAACAGAAGCTAGACCTCTTCTGACGGTAGAGAGGAAGGGGGTACTGAAGAGATGAATGAGTAAGAGGCAAAGTGATATGAAGAAGGAAATACAAGAGATTATGCTGACCATAGAGAGGCACTGATTTACAAGTGGGGGCCACTTCAGTGGGAACCCTGAAGGTTGACTATGAACGATGTGCTACTAAACTAAAGCTGGGCAAATTTGGATGGAGACAGAGTCACAGATTTGAAAAGCATAACAGCAGAAGGACTTTCCGTTTCTCTTCTCATTCCTGTTCTTTTGCTATACCTGCAAATACAAAATGCTTGTGAGTTATTGCGGACATGCTTTTCGACTCTTTGAAAGAAAAAGTTAGATAGTAAAGTACTCACTTGTAAAATGTTGGTGAGTAAACAACAGTACAATTTTGGTGTCCTACAGAGAAAAGCGAAGCAGGTTATGCACCCACACACAAAAGAATCATGGGTTATTGGTACCAAAAAACCCTTGTGAGAAAAAAGAATGTACGATGTTACAACTCATACATTTACAACGCATGCCTTTACAATGCAGTTTTTACATCGCAACATCCTTTACAATGCATTATTTTACATCGCATACCACTACATCGCATTTTTAAAAACTACCTTTACAATGCATTCCATTACATCGTTGAATTGTTGCCTGAACGCGCGGACAGCCGCTTGTACTTGTGCTCTGCTTTGCATTACCACTTTTAAAAACTGTATTTTAAAACTGTAACTTTTTAATACGAGGTAGAAACTTACTGAGAAGTTGTCTCCTTTGAATTTCTCTCGGCGCTCGCCTCCTCGGTCTCGCTATCTCTTACTCTCACTCCCCTCCCCAGGCCCCAGCCTATCGGCCGCAAGGAGGAGGAGCTTAAGGGCAGGGCTTAGCATAAAATTCTGGTGGTAGCGCGGGAAAGGGAATTGTTGCCTGAAAGCGCGGACAGCCGATTGTACTTGTGCTCTGCTTTGCATTACCACTTTTAAAAACTGTTTTTTAAAACTAACTTTTTAATACGAGGTAGAAACTTACTGAGAAGTTGTCTCCTTTGAATTCTCTCGGCGCTCGCCTCCTCGCTCTCGCTATCTCTTACTCTCACTCCCCTCCCCAGGCCCCAGCCTATCGGCCGCAAGGAGGAGGAGCTTAAGGGCGGGGCTTAACATAACATGCCCGCAGCAACGCGGAAGCGCAGCGGACGCGCGCAGCCGGCGCGCCGATGGTGCACCGAAGGCGCGCCTAAGGCAAGCCCGTCTGCGCCCGTCCACCCCCGCCCGGGCCCAAGGGCCACAGACTCTGGCCAAATTACCACGTATACCTCCAACTTTCTGCGCTCGTTAGTCACATGCAGCTCTTCCCTCACTTATTCTTGCGAAAACCGCTTGAAGGAGCTCAACCTTTTTGTTCAAAACCCCCACCATGCCCCCCCCTGTCCACAGCCCCTCAACTGCCACCACCCATCCACACAAAATCAGCAGGCAGACCGCCCTGAACATACTTTACTTAAACACTCGCTCATTGGTTAAACACCAATTGGACATTTTCTTGCTACTTAGTCAGTTCAGTTCAGTTCATAAGGCTTTATTCGGAGCTTAAAGACAAAGTCCATAAAAGCACATACATACATATAAAACAACATCATCATTTTGACAAATCAATCTAACATTTAAAATACTTTAAAACAGTTTTAAAATGACATACTTGGCCTTGCTTTAATGGCCCGTAGAAGAAAAGTGGCAGTAAAAAAACAGACATCAGGTGATGGGTTGAATAACAATTTCATAGTATCATTTACAGTCCTAACTCCATACTTCTTAAAAACGGGTTTTAAAAAAGCTGAACGAATATTCCCATAAAATGAACAAAACAGTAAGAAGTGCACGGTACTTTGTACAGTAATATTGTCACATGGGCAAGGGCCAATTGGGTGTTTTCTAATGCTTGGAAATGCCACCAAATGATGAACAATACCAAAACGGAGTCTTGTCAGAACGAATCTGTGGGAGGGTCTGGAAACAAAACTCAAGTACGGTTGAAACCCTGTCGTTTCACTGAAACTTCCATAAAACCGACAGGTTGTTAAATTACCACTAATCCTCCCTCGCTTCTCGTTCCTATAGTTCATAAAAGCAGATTTCAACTACTTAGTCTCAAAAAACCAGACTTACTTCTGGTAACGGAAGCATGGCTTACTCAGGATTCTGCTCCCGACATCTTAGCAGCCCTCCCCTCGGAATACTACATACTTACAGCCAACCGTCCCTCGGGAAAAAGTGGTGGTGGAGTCGCCGCCATTATTCATAAAGATCACGTTTTTACCTCCCTCACCCCTCTGACCCTTCCAGGGGTGGAGAATTTAGTGATTCAGCTCGAGGCCACTACTGGTTCGACTGTCTTGGTACTACTGTATCGTCCACCATCTGCCATGCCCACCTTCCCTTCAGCCCTCAGCGAACAAATGACCTACCTCCTCACCAATCACGGAAGTATTATGCTCATTGGCGACATGAACTACTGGTTCAATGACGCCCGGGGTGGTCCCCACGCCGCGGAACTGTCAGAACTGCTTGTCAGCCTGAATCTCATCCAACATGTTTCCACACCCACCCACGCCAAAGGACACATCCTCGACCAAATTTGGACCTCAAACCTCACTCTTTCTGCCCTCACGGTCGCACCCTGCATCTGGTCTGATCATCACCTTATTAACTTCACTATCACCACTATTCCCAACCAGCACTTGCCCCCCACTGCCGGTGGCATATCCAGGAGATGGAGCTCCATTGACAAATCCGGCTTCATTAACTTCTTAGCTAGGTCTATGCCCCCTCTCAACCCTGATGTTGAGGTCATGGACTCCGCCATAACTGATTGGTTACTTAAGGCCTGTGATCTCCATGCTCCTCTTACCAAATTCACCCGCTCCCGCCATTCTGATGCTCATAAGTGGTTTTCTGCTGAGCTCAAAAAACTGAAACTCGAGCTACGGCAAAAAGAAAGGAAATGGAGACTACACTAAGGCTCGGTGGACAACTCCTTTTCTCCTCAGCCCTTACGGATTATAAAAATGCCATTCGGGAAGCTAAAGCCACATACTTCTCCGCCAAAATCCTGAATGCTCAAAACAAATCTAAAGAGATTTTCTCTATAATTAACGATTTATGTAACTCAGATCGAATCCAACCCGCTCAGTCACCCACTCAGGAGCTTTGCAACTCGCTGAACTCCTACTTCCTGGATAAAATCTCCACCATAAAAGCCAGTATCCCCGCTCAACGTTGCCCGGACAATGTGGATTCCAGCACTACCTGCCCTCTTACTCTCGATCGTCTCCCCGCTTTATGCCCCCTGACCCTATCGGCACTGCTGTCTCGAGTCAAATCCGGCTCCCCCAACGATCACTGCCCCCCTCATATTTTAAAGGAGGTTCTATCTCACTTCCCTCACTGTGTGCTTTCTCTCCTTAATGAATCCCTATCTCAAGGTAAGGTCCCCTCTGCTTTTAAGAAGGCTATAGTGGTGCCACTATTAAAAAAACCTGGAGCTGACCCCCTCAACCACTCTAATTATCGCCCCATATCTCTGCTTCCTTACCTAGCAAAGATTCTTGAGGCTCATGTCACCAAGTCTCTATCTAATTTTATCGAGCTATCCGACCACCTGGAACCCAACCAAGCCGGTTTCCGCCCTGCACACACTACCGAATGGGTTATCCTTGCCGTGTTAGACACCTTACGATCCAATGCAGACAACAGCATCCATCAGGCCCTCGTCCTCCTTGATTTGTCCGCTGCGTTTGACACGGTGGACCATCACATCCTCCTGTCCCGTGTCAAGCAGGCGGGCATACAAGGCTCCGCATTCAACTGGATCAAGTCATTCCTTGAGGACAGAACGCAGGCAGTCCGCCTCAGCCCTTTCACCGCACCTATGGTGGACTCTTCATGCGGGGTTCCTCAGGGATCTTCCCTCTCCCCCCTCTTATTTAATCTTTACCTCAGACCCCTCATCAGTTCCCTAAAACATTTGAAGGTCACCACATTCAATTATGCAGACGACCTCCAGCTCGTCTTCAAGCTCAGTGGACCTAACTCTGTCTCCGATTTTCAGGCCACCATGCTCCACATCCAGCGCTGGATGAACTCTAACCACCTTAAACTTAATCCCGGCAAAACCGAACTAATCTTGCTGGGAAACAGTGCAACCACATGGGGCCCTCATTTCTGGCCTCCCGATCTCGGACCACCCCCCACTCCCTCCCCCTCAGTGAAAAGTCTAGGAGTGACACCTAATTCCGATCTCTCGCTTAGAGGTCAGGTAGGGTCAGTGGTTTCCTCATGCGTTTTCCAACTCAGGAAAATCAGGAAAATAGCTTACCTTCTCACCCCCTCGGCCCTCACTCAGGCAGTCATAGCCCTAGTTTTATCGCGCCTTGACTTTTCCAACTCGATCTACCTTGGCTTGCCCACTTATCTGCTCAAACGTCTACAAATGGTACAAAACTAGGCAGCCAGGCTTATCTTTAATCAATCCAAATGGCACTCCGCCAGGCCCCTGCTGGCTAAACTGCACTGGCTCACAGTCGCACAACGTGCTGCCTTCAAGACCGGGTGTCTCCTCTTCAAGGCCTTGTACTGTAGGAGCCCCAAATTCCTCAGCAGCCGCATCATGAAATACACCCCTAGTCGCACCCTCCGGTCTGGCAACCTGCGGTTGCTCGCCATCCCGACTATCAAACTTAAACGTCAAGGAGGGCTCAAATTCTCCTACCTTGCTCCCTGTTTTTGGAACTCACTGCCCTTAGACATCAGAAAACAGGACAACCTCATGGGCTTTAGGAAAGTCCTCAAAACACAGCTGTTTGCACTATCTTACAACTAGCCTCCCCGCCGTGTCACCTGGCCTCAATTCAGCGCCATGAAACCTTCTGGTGTACGCGCGCTTTACAAATTCATCATAACATAACATAACATCACATTATACCATTACTATGCATACCATTACAACGCATACCAGTACATCGCATTTAAGGTAAGTGTTGGATAGTGTAGGGGTAATCATTACTATTCTAACTCCAGTGAGTGCAACAGTAGGGTAAGTGTTGGATAGTGTAGGGGTAAAAATTACTATTCTAACTCCAGTGAGTGCAACAGTAGGGTAAGTGTTGGATAGTGTAGGGGTAAAAATTACTATTCTCACTCTAGTGAGTGCAACAGTGTAAGGGTACTATGCGTTGTAATGGTATGCGTTGTAATGACTTGCGATGTAATGCCTGTGTTGTAGTGACATGCATTGTAATGACATGCATTGTAGTGACATGCGATGTAATAGCTGTGTTGTAATGTCATGTGATGTAAATGATGTTGCGATGTAATGACTGCATTGTAAAGGTAGTGCGATGTAATGCCTGCGTTGTAAAGGTTGTTTCCCGAGAAAAAATTATGCCAAGGCATTGGAGAAGGGTGATTAGAAAACTAAAGGTAGATTTGAAACTAGCATCTATCCAAGACTTAACTTGTTTAATAAAAACTATGGACTGCCATAGACATAACATTGTAGGAATGTGCAATTTTTGACATGGTCACTGTTAGAAACGGGTATTCCCGGGAGGCTGGGGCATGTTCCAAAGCCAGGCAGAAATGCTCATTCTAGTCAGGGCAAGGGAGTTACACACTGAAGATAACCCCAGCTCACCCCCTTGGCACGAGCAGTTAGGCTTATCCCAGAGGCAATGTGTAAAGCATTTGCGCAACACACACACAGTGGCGACACACTAGGCACACTACAAAAGAGACTCCACACAAGGTTATATAAAAATAGCCTTTGTATTAAGTAAAACACATTAGAATCACCATCACAGATATATACACTGTGCCAACTGGCACCAGGTCATAATTTACAGGGGACTATGTACAAGGCAGCGGCACTCAGGTCGCTGCCAGAAACATCATCAAAACAACCAATGAATGCAAAGCAACCAGTATCTACTTGCAAGATCATGAACCTAGCATCAACACATTAATATGGGGCAAAAACACATTAGATCAGGCATGAACTCAGGCATGAACCTAAAACACCATAGCATGATATCAGGCATGCACATTAGCATTAGGCATAATCATAGTATGACATTAGGCATAAAACCAGCAGTGCACCATAGTAACATTAACAGGGTGCCTACATCACCTTTAGGGCCTTGTGTCTCAATGCCACCATACAAATGACCAAAAGTGGCCCCCAAAACTTTGTAGCTGTCCACACCAAACTGGCACTCACCGTGCCTTGAGAGCCCCCGTGGGACTCTAAATCAAATGGTACCCACGTTGCAGTTACCGCTACGGCGGCGCAACTGGTGAATAAAAACAATGAGGCACTGGCACATCTGTGCACTCTGGACCCCTACTGGGGCCCTGTGGAACAAATGGGGCCAACGTTGCAGCTGCCCGTGCTGGTGCGGTGCAGCTGTACCGGGAAAATGTGGCGCTCTGGAGCCCCGCTCTGCGGCTCTCTTTACAAATTTGCCCCCCAAAACGTTGCAGTGCCCAGCAATTGCGGCGCAATTGTACAACCCAAGAAGAACACTGGCACCACTGATCGCGTTGGAGCCCCACTCCAGGACTCTGGGGTAAAAGTGTGCCCCCAAGCGTTGCAGCTGCCCGTCCTTGTGCGGTGCAGCTGTGCAGACCACAATCCCTTCCACCAACCATGCCCAATTTGAGCCCCCACTCACTGGGGCTTCCTCGAGGGCTGTGTTCCCTTCTCAGTCAGCGAGAAACTGCTGCAGCAGGACCCGGAGCGAAGTCTACAGCAAGTCCACCCAGCGCAGTCTCTTCCGTCTCCTCTGCCTCAGGAGGCTTTCTTTCCACCTCAACTGGGTTGGCAGGCACTCGGGGCTCTCCTCGCCGGTCAAGAGAGCCCCCGGTTGTACAGCCGGCTGCACCTCTTCTGCTTCTGGGCAAAGACAATTGGCTCAACCCACAGTCAGGCGGAGTCGGCCTAACTTCAGGGTCGCGGTTTCTTTTGTCGGGCCGGGCCACGGCAGTGATTCCTCCTCACAAGTGCGGGGTGGGCACCCGCTATAAATCAAAGACCATTGCGGGGTGGGCACCCGCCATCCCCCAAAAAAAGGCATAGAACAGTTGGCTGGGCTCCCGCTAGACTGGCAACCATGCGGGTGGGAATCTGCCGGCAAAGAGGCAAAAACGCGGGGTGTGCACCCGCCAAAAAAAAAAGGAATAGAACAGTGGGGTGGGCTCCTGCTAGACTGGCAACCATGCGGGTGGGCACCCGACGGCAAAGAGGCAAAAACGCGGGGTGGGCTCCCATAACGAGCACACGAACAGCGGGGCACCCGCTCACAGCAGCAGTCAGGCGGGGTGGGCACCCGCTTTTACCACTAATATGCGGGGTGGACTCCCGTTGGCTTCAGGAGCACAGAGGGGAATCCCACACGCCGGGTTTCCCTCGCAACAGTTGGCAGCACAGCGCTGCAGACCACCAGCTCCCCTTCTTGTCCTGGGTAAAATATAGCGCTCCAGGAATAAAAAAATAGCACTCCTCTTCTCCTGAGGCACAGTCCATGGGCTCAGGCTGGACAAGGATCAGCAGGCAGTAGGGCAGCTCAGCCTTAGTCTTAACTCAGTCTTAACTCAGCAAGGTGGCAGTCCTCCTGGCACAGCAGTCTTTACTCCAGCAAAAGTCTCTTCTTGGTCTAGTAGAAGGCAGAGGGGCAGAGCTGGGCACAAGCAGGCCAGCACACAGGGACCCTCAGGAGCCAGCAGCTGGGTCCCGTGGCGGTTCCTCCTGGCAGAGTGTCCCCTCCTAGTAAACACAAGCACTGGTACATGGGGTCACAGCCCCTCTATTTATATTACATTTCTTCTTTGTCCGCCCCATTCTATAAGCCTCTGGAAGGGTCTTGGAGGTTCCAGTCCCAACTGGCTCTGGGAGGGGTGTCAGTCACTTTGTTTACCAGGCTTCCCTCCTCCTTTGTGAGCTGGGGCTGGGTCATCAGACACACCACGGGGGGCGGAGCCAGCATTGTACAGGGCAGGCACAGATCTATTCAGGGACAGGGGACTTCTCCTCCCACTACTCCAATTGCAGATATTCTATTCAGCCTAGTGCTGACTCGCCCTGCCCTCCCTGGAGCCACCCACACCTCACCAGCCCCGGTCACTTCTAGAACCAGACATTCAATACACAACAGGCAGGTAGGCACATAGCACACAGAAATACCAACTTCTAAAAGTGGCATTCCTAGAATAGTGAAAATAAATCTGCGCACACCATTGCGCAGCATTTATTATTTCCATTCCATTCATGCCAAACATGACATACATATTTTGTTCCATTTAGGAGTTATCCCATAAGGGGGTGGGGGGGTCCCAATGTTAGCCAATGGAGGGCAGAGAGCACAAGCACTTTGCACTGCTAAACAGTACAAGAGTGCCCAGAGTCCTAAATCCACCAACACCATGTTAGAAAGCCAGGAGGAAGGCAAAAAGTTCAGGGATGACCCAGCAAAAAGGGTCAAGTACAACCGTCACCCTCACCTTTTGCCTGGTATTTGATGTGATTTTGACTGAAAGTTAACTGGGCTCCTGCTAACCTGATCACTAGTGCCAAATCTCTTTCCCAAAACTGTAAAATTGTTTCCCCAATTGAAAAATACCTTTAGTACTCCCTGTAAGTCCCTAGTAAATGGGATCTCTGGTACCTAGGGCAAGGAGACTAAAGAGGGCCCTGAAGGGCTGCAGCATGAATTGTGCCATCCTAAAGGACCCCTCACCAAACATATACAGACTGCAGCTACTGTCTTGGTGCAGACAAAAGTGAAAATGTGACATGGCCCACAGACAGAGACTACATGAAGTATAGGTAAGTCACCCCTAGAGCAGGGCTTACATCCCTAAGGCAGGGTGCACTACACTTCATGCGTGGGCATAACTGCATGGGCAGATATGCCCCAGTGCTGGTCAATTCTTTTGCTGCCAGTAAGTGACAAGGGAAGCCATTTGAAATACATGTGCTGGACACTGGTGAAAACAAGTTCCCCAGCTACATGATGGCTCAAACCAGAGATGTTTGGTATCTCATTTTAATAAGCCCACACAGATTCCAGTGTTGGACTCATTTATACATGCATTCAGAGGGCACCTTGGAGGTGCTCACTGAAAACCTACTAACTACTGGTGTGCTTACGGACTGGCCCCTGCCAGCCTGTCACCCACAGACATGTTTCTGATCCCAAGGGTGAAGGCCTTTGCTCTTAGGAGGTCAGCCTGCTCGGCCAAAGGGTGTTTACAACCCCTCCCACATGATGACCTGAGAATTAGCATGCCAAGGCAGGAAGCTTCAAAGAACCTATTGCCTTTGGTATGCAAACCTGGCTTCTCTCACAGGAGTGATTGCTGTCCCTCCCCTTGACTAGGGCCCATTTGGTGCATGGACAAGGTGGGAAAATGAGTAGTGTGTTCACCTTCAGGCTAGCTCCCCCCTAAGGTGGGCTTCTTGAAGTGAAGACGAAATTTCAGAGTCTGCCATCTTGGTAATGGCAAACTTAGGAACTCTGGGACAGGGTTATGTCTACAGGAAGTGGTCATATAGTGGGTGTAGTGAACCCATAGCTAGGTAGCCCATTGGCTATTACCCTACATTCCCCAACACCCCTGAATTCAGTATTTAGGGGAGCCCCTGGCACCAGGAAATCAAATCCTGCTGACCTGAAAGAAGAAGGCTAACGAGTTGAAGTGGGCCAACAGTGCCAATGTGGTCCCCAGACCCTCCAGAATCGAAGCCCTCCTTAGGTTTCCCTGCTGTGAATTTCACAACATTGCCTGCAGCCTCTGTTTGCAGATCCCTCTACAGCGACAAAACCCCAATGGCTAAGGACACCTCTGCACCCATCGCCCCTGGCCTGTGGAAAAGAGGACCAAAGTTGTCCCCGACCATTATGAGGCCTGAGCTCCCCCTGTTGATTCAGCCCGACTGGCCTCCCAGTCCTGGTTAAGACTTTCTGGTATGAAAATGAATCAAAGTTCAAATGTGGAATTTCTAATGGATAGGAACTACCACTTTCAGGTAAGCTGCTTAAACTCATAACAGAGACTTCAGCATGTTTGCTTTTAGCTTTATAAGCCAGATGTTTGGATTTCATCAAAGATTACTGTCAAATGAACCCTAACTCTTTAAGCTTTGTATTCCGGCAATCTTAATACTGGTCTTACTGGTCTCTCTGGACTTGGTGTTGCTCCATAGTTTTTTGTGTGTGAAATGTGAAGATGGAATTTTGTATACGTACTAAACCTATGGTGCATTCAATTACATGCCCCACCAGTTATGCTACAAGCGAGTCCTCGGAGTAGTTCACAGCTGTGGCCATTATCTAATATTTAACTAATTTCCATTATTTTTCCATTTGCTTTGATTTTTATTGTAATGGGTTTTCCTGTTTTCTTTCATTGGATTTATATTTATAATTCCAATAAATATTTGAATCACTTATCGTTTTTCCCTATTACATTTTATTGTTTTATTTGAAGTTAGTCTAGACATTTTTATGTTTCATGAGGCTGAACACCAGTTAGCGGTGCCATGTGTACGCATACATTCACTTTGGATTTCAATGAGCGGCATGCAGATAACTGCGGACTCTACTCTAGTACCAAATACACCACAAGCACCCTGCAATCTGAGGTAGCCAGAAGGGCTTCTTTACACTGCATCGCAGGGAGACAAAAGCCTGCAAATGCTCGAGCTTCCAGACAATGAATATGCAGACACTGGAACTCCTTCGTAGGCTGCGGAACCTGCTGATACCAAACATGTTCGGCCAATCAGCTCCCTTTACATGTGTGGGTCTCACATATGACTACAGGGATAGCTTTCGATTGCGTGCACAATGCGAGTTGAATAAATGATTCAATTGCAGCGAGTCAGCGTGAACTAAGGCCACTCGTTGGTGCTAAAATCACCCATTTGGTACTTTGTGAATTTCCGTTTTTGAAAAAGGTTAATGTTCTGTACCTTCCAAACTCTTGACTTTTAATTTCACCAAAAAGGTTTTAATGTCATTTGCGAGAAAATACTTCCATTTATTGTTTAAATCTGCCTTCTAGGGAAACCTTGAACAAGAAGAGACTAAAGTGGTTCGGATTCAGCTGGAGCTGAACCAAGTGAAGTCAGAGGTGGACAAAAAGCTTGGAGAAAAGGAAGAAGAGATTGATTCTATCAACAGAAACAACCAGCGGGTTGTGGAAGCCATGCAGCTCACGCTGGAAGCTGAGATCAGGAGCAAAAACGAACTTCTTAGAGTTAAAAAGAAGATGGAGGGAGATTTAAACGAGTTGGAGGCCCAACTGAACCACGCCAGCCGCCAGGCCGTAGAGAGTCAAAAGCAGCTTAGAAACCTTCAGGCACAGATGAAGGTAAGTGTGGTTAATACACAGTACTGCATTACCTTTTTAGCACTTTGCAAAAACCATATCATTATTATTATTTTAGTCTTGTGTTTCTTTGCCCTATTTAGTATTTGTTATGGTATCATCTATACAAATATGATTGTGCTTAATGTTAAAATGTGGAAAGTGTTGCATTACTATTGCTGTTTCGTTGTTGATATTAACAACATTATTCTTATTAACCATTCCTATGTACCTGGATATTTTTACAGGCTTTCATAAAGACGTTTAGTAATTGCCACAAGCAATGAAAGCTCTTAGGGTACATTTAGTCAGCATCTGAATGCCACAGCTTTAAAGGTTTCACCCAGATATTTCATCTGCTCAAAGCAGCCTGTGTGTCTGGGTGAAACTGACCTCCAAATGGGGAGCGGCATGCGGGAATCAGCGTGGTAACAACAATTCCCACATGTTTGTTTGTCCCCATCTCTCAGGGCCAATCTCACAGTAAGGTGATATTCAGCTAATGTGAAAAATATTTTGCAATACATGGCAGTACTGGCCCTTGAATGTTGCAAATGTAGTAGGTAGAAAAGGGAAGGTACTTGGGGCTAAATTTACACTCGGGTAGAGAAAATGCATGGGTTTTAGAATAGTACATTTGGGTTCCACCTTCCTCTCTACAGAGTAAAAATGTGCTACAAATTTGTTAATTTAATGTTTTATCTTTTATTTTCAACGTTGGGACCTGGCCTGGGCCTGACTGGGAAACCGAAAGCAGCCTTGGCAAAAATGTTCAAACCAGCCGTGCTACCTTCATCTCCTCACGCTACCTCTCTCTTTGTATTAATTCTATTCCCTCTCTTTCTCTCTTCTCTCCTTTTTATCCCTCTGTAATCGCTTTTACTTTACCTCCATCCTCACCTCCCAAAAGACTGCTGCAGTTAATCTCGAGTGAAAGTGACAGAAGCAGCAGTCTAACTAGTACTTATTGGGAAGGTCATTATGCAGTGGTGGCTAGTAGGGAAAGGGTGTGGCGGGTGGTGGTACAATGGGCGGGTTGAAAATATTTTTTTTAAACGCACTTACCTTTTGCCACCAGCTGCATCTCTCCTCCGCTTCTCTGCTTTTTCTGACTCCAGTCCGGAAGAACTGCAGTAAGCACCCGGGCACATAGGCTTCCCTGAGCCAATCACAATGCTTCAATACAGCATTGTGATTGGCCTAAGTGCCGTAGATCGGTGCTCAGGTTGGGATAGGGAGACTCTGCATATTCCCTACCAGGCTGTTCGGTGCAGCCTGGTTGGGAATATGCAAAGTGCGCATGATTGCTAGGCCGGGCATAACGGCCAGCTAAGCAGTCATGCGCACTTAGTGTGCATAGTCAACTCTGAGACACCAGCCCCACCACAACCCAGTCCTGCAGCAACCAAAAATTACGTTCAGTTATTATCAGTTAACTTTTCCCTCTTTCACTGCTCTAGGAGCAGTGGGGCGACGCTCCTCGCCCTTAGCAGAGGAATGGCCACTGTCGTTATGCAAGACCCTGTGACTAGAGATTTTGTGACACGAACGTCTCATACATAGGTTGTTTCAAAAACTCAAAAAGAGATCCCAAAAAGCTAGTGCATTATTGCAACCACTTTTTAGAACTATATCTTAGTACATCTCATTATAAAGTACTAAAAAACTAGTAAATTCTCTTTTTGAAACCAATTCTGTCAATACTATGTGGCAGACTTCTCACGATATTTTATTTTGACTACCTTATTAGGTATATTCATGACTCACTGTTGATGTCTTGCAGTAAGAGCACACATTGGTATACCTTCCAGTACAAAAAACAACTAATCCTTGGTATCTATGTGATGAACTATGACATTTCACTACTCATTGTTCCCATTTTATTTTAATATAGGATGCTCAAGTGCAACTTGATGAGGTTCTCAGGGCAAATGAAGATCTGAAGGAAACCCTAGGAAATTTAGAGCGCAGAAACCAGCAGCAGCATTCGGAAATCGAAGAATTGAGAACAAGTCTTGAACAGACAGAAAGATCTCACAGGCTCACTGAACATGAGCTTATGGAAGTCAGCGAACGTGTGCAGCTACTGCATAGTCAGGTACAAGACTGCAATACAATAAAGTTCAAATGTTTCAAATGGCTCTACAATGAGAGCTGGGATAACTGAGTGGGGAATGTAAGGTTTAAATAAGTAAGCCAATGCCTTGTTAGGTTGTCATGCAGCTTCCGACCTTCCAGTAGGAACTGTTAATTTGTTGGGCAACATGAACGTAGGGAGGGTGCTAGACTGATTCCATGCACCCCTGCAGGATATGTCGTCCTAGATACCAGCTAGCTCAGAGTGCCACCATATGCAAACTTTAAACATAGATAGGAAGCAAATTTTTTGGCAACCACAGAGCATGAAAAACCTGAGCCCCTCCCCCCAGGGATCGTGTTGAGAGATCTAGAGCCTTTTCACTCTGCCACTCATGCTCTCTTTCTCTCAGAGAAATATACAAGATACACACAGAGAAACTTTTTTCAAAATGTATTGGATCATCATGATTCATATATAGAATATATTTGCTGCAGTGATCAATAGACAGAAGCAGGTGAAAGTGATTAGCAGTACAAGAACTGTGAACAGAATGAACAGTTCCACCATCTTGCAAAATCAATGTATATATGCACGCCTAGAAAAATAATATATAAAGATATATATGTATGTATAGCATATTCCTATGATGCGTTACCTAACCTAGATGCCCAGGGTGTATGTATGTGTTCTAAGAATCACCAGCTAGATGATCTAAACCCTATTACCTGCAGGGAATGAATGTAGGTCCCCGTCTCAGTCACAGATTGGACATCCGTCCTTGCAGAGGGATCAGCAAGCAGCTTGGCTGAGGTATCAGCATGCAGTTACCTCACAATGATAGCAAGTGCTCCTCTGCCTAAACCTAGAAATGTGTGTTTATTGATAACAAAAGACATCCTTGCTCTTGAGCCCATGACCTTAGTCAGGCCGTGATTGTTATCATCTATTGATAGTTGTGTTGCCTTACGGATAAAAACAAATAACAACATTTGCACAATGTGAGTCGAGGCCTTGTACATGATGTTCAAGATTTCATGATAAGGTTGTTACTAAGTGGAATTTGTAAGCAATGTAGTTTCCGAGAAACTAATCCTACATTGTCACGCACGCAAATGTGTGTCAAAAGTCATTGTGAGAAAGACAAGGCAACTGGGGAAATGTGTACATGTTGAAAATGGCAGTGTTTCTCCCCTGGCCTAACTAAGACACATGACAATGTAAATATCGAGAAATCCTGAGCTCATCCCTGATAGCCTATGGTGTAACATGCTTCCCAAAGAGAAATGAAAGGGAAGTACTAACTTCAAAATTAAAGTGACCTGTGTTCTTTTCAAAGGCTGAATGGACAGGGGCTCCGCAGTTACCTTATAGGCTGGTACACTGAAATGCTCCTGACTTCAAGGAGCTCCTATGAGGACACCACCCATTCCATGAATGTCAAGGGAAAAAAGACTTCTCTACCACTGCTTCTTGGCCACAGTAAAAGGTCTGGTACCAATTATTGAGATGACTGGATAGCTTCCTCCTTTTCACTCCTAAAGTTCACAAATTCGAGGGACAGCTCCCTGGATACAGTGGGAAGCATGCTCAGACATTCTCAATAGCCGTTGCCTGCTAAAATGTAGTTCCAGCTTTCTAGGCTGCTAAATATCTTCCTTCTGGTCAGACAAAGTTTCAAAAACTTACAAGGACAGTTTCCAGGATAAAGGGCATGGGCTGCAGTGGGAGACAGTCTCTGCTACTTTCTTATCCAGGGTTCCAGCACATGGCCTTGTTACTGCTGGTACCTAGTTTTTCTACTATGATGCCCTTCTTTCCCCTTAATCTCCCTGGAATTATAGTAAGCCAGCTGAGCTGACCTTTGAGCGGCAAATTTCACAGAACAACGAAGAACAGGTCCAGGCCTTTCGTCTTCCGACATATTAGTTTTCCAACTTAACACAGTATCAGGCCCTTCATTACCTGTTCATCTTGAAGTCCTGTTTTGATGTGAAGTCTTTGGGCATAGGACATTTTCTTACAGTGGTTACTGGCTATGTTCCTTGTACTTCACATCAACACCATGTCAGAAAACCCAATCACAGGTTGTTGTAAATGGCAGACTCTTTATCTCTTCAAGGGTCTGGCCTTTTTAATTCAGAACCTTCCATTTCACACCAGCAACAAGCCCATTTACACATGTTCTGGATTTTAGGAAACTTCCTGGAGAGACAGGAACCATCTTGCTAGTGGGGAAGACAAACTCCAAAAGTGAGTTCTAATCACATCCTTCCTTTGTATGAAGATACTGTTAGGTTTCCTGCTGGTGTTTGTAAGTAATGTTGCTGTTATTACCCTTCCCCTGCCTTTATGACAGGGATCAAGTCACAGACCATCTACTGTAAGACCCTTTGTTTTTGGGTGGGCGTCACTTCACAACTTTCAGCTGTACTGGGGAAATCTAATTACTGCCATCATTGCAGGGGGTGCCTATCCTCTTGCAGATGCAGTTACAGATCCACTTTGAGAACTAGCTAGACTTCAGACAGAGATTAATAACTTTTATAAAAAATCATCTTTAGGGCACATCATAATCACAAGTACATTTATTATACCACAAATTATATTTTAATGGCCGTTTCCAAAGTCAATTTTGAAAATATTATGCTTAATCTTAAAGCAGTTCTTGGTAAAATGGAAATGATACATTCAGCTTTATGCAGCACTTTGATCTTATTACTGCAGAGAAATGCAAATTCCTTATTTGGCATGGATCACGTTTATATATTGTTGGAAAGTGGATTGTTAGTAGGAGTAAGGTTGCACTTACCACTAGCAATAAGGTCACTAATGCAATATAAGTTCCAGACAAGGTCTCAATAAATGATTCCCTTGCTCAACCCTTGATAGCTGGCAATGAGCAGGCAGGCTTAACTTAGGAAACAGGTGTGTAAAGGATTTAAAAACACCAATACCTTAAATAAGTAAGACACAACACATAATAAAAATCCAACACTGATTTATACAAACAGGAAATATTTCTTTCTTTACAATGACACCAAAACAACAAAACTCCAATACAGGGAACCAGAGATATGAATTTTTAAAGAATAAACACTTTCTAGTGGTTAAGAACCAATAGCGCCAAATTGAGACATCTGGTCACACTTGGCCGGGACAAAGTCAAAGTTTGAGGCCAACCGCGATGGAGCCCTGGTCAGATACACCAAGTGGGAGGCCTCGGTCAAAATTTTATCTTCACACTTAGAAACTTTTTCAGTGCATTTTCTCCAGACTGCGAGCAAGGCAATTCAGTAGGGGGTTTGCCAGCGGGGTTCAGAGGGAACCCTGGTTAAATACTGAAGATCTTGAGCTCCGGATCTTTCAACTGTACGAACCCGAAATCCAGGCCTGGCTGTGGTGCGAAGTAGTTGGCTTGACTCTCGACATCGGGTCGCTCTCCTTATGGAGATTCTTTACAAAGTTCTCAAAAGTTCTCAAAATTTCAGGAGGTGCTCTCTGAAGTTCCTTTGGGGGTCCAAGTGTCCACAAACCAAATCCAAAGTTCCAGAGTCTCTGAGTTGCTCCTCGGAAGTTGGGACTACAGTTCTAACATTGCACCATTGGCAAATCCTTTAAGGTGGTCAGCTGGATTCTTTTTGCCGACGATGATGTCAGTAGAGCACTTTTAACCTCTTGCTTTCAGGGAGTCCACTCCTTCTCTTTTTGAAGCAAGGCAAAGTCCTTAGAGCTGTAGTCCTTGGTGTGCAGCAGGCACAGTCATTCAGAGTGCAGTCCTCTTGGTGCAGGCCAGGGTTCCAGCAGGGCAATTCTTCTTCTTCTTGTCGTTTCAGGCATTTCAGGCATCAGATCTGAGTTGCCAGCAGCTCCAACATATTTATCCATATTTATCCAATGTGCTGGGGCGACAAGTAAGAGGGCACCCCTACCCGATGGGGTGCATGATACCACCCAAAAGCATGACATCTTCCTCCAAAGTGTGGCATATTCTTGTCCCACAAAGCACTGCACTTTAAAATTCAACACAGAGAATTTCTCCGTGGAGTGAAGACCTGGCTAAGTCAACCTACTGGTGTGCCTCATATCCCTTAACACTCCCCCTTCCAGACCTTCTGCAAATTCCATTGCTGGGGGTCCCATCTGGCTGGGGGTATGGGACATGGGGGTAGCCTTGCTTGCATTCTTACTGTCCTACTCTCTTAAAAGCTCTGTTTGATTGCCCACCCTGTTCCTGAACTAACCTATGTTTCTATGCAGGTCACTTATTACCTAATCAAAGCAGTTTGGCTCAGCCTGGCAAGACCAATCAGGATAAGTTGCTAGAAGGCTGGATTTTGGCTCACAGGAAAGAAAGTTTCATAACTTCTTTTCTGTACCCATTATGATAAATTCAACAGTGACAAGTTGTTGTATTTATCATTACCAATCTTTTAAGCAATGGAAAAATTATTTTAGCTCCCTCCTATCAATAGTTAAACTTTATTAAAGTATTCCAATGTTAGCCTATTGAGCTAAATGTCTACAATGGGGGAAAAACGAAATTGGTTGTTTTCCCTTACCAGGGCATATAAAACATATTTTAAAATGTCCCTTCTTATTTTTAGGTGACACCCTACTCTGATGGCACCTAGGGTAGACCTTAGCGGTGACTTTTATGTAAAAATAAGGTAGTTTAATACTTGGAAGTACCTTTAAATCCAAAGTCGAATTTGCATGTAATTTCAATTTAAAAGAAGCTTACAAAGCAGGTCTGATTTTTAAAGTGACAGCAGGCAACACAGCAGTGCACACTCAAGTGCATGAAGTCTGCTGGGCCTCTAAACATACAGGCCCTACCATATACTAGGGACTTACAGGTAGGTTGTCAGTTCCAATTGTAATTACACGTAAATACCATATACCCTTTTAATCAGAACACTGGCCCTGGGCCTGCTTTGCCGGGTCCAGGGTACAGTCAGTGCCAGTTACCACCAGTATCAGTCAAAAAACTGGGAAGTGATCAGGGCAGAGAGGATAACTTTCTCTCATACATCATACACCCATACCTTGTGGACTCCAATGATTTACATATGCAGCAACATCATTTATGTTAAAAGTAGGCTTTGCAACATGACAAGCTTGATTTACTTTGGAATGTGCTGGCTGTAGTTTCAGCTTTCGTCAGATCAAGCTTAGCTAAACAACTCAAGTGAGTGCTGTAAAGCCATACTGCAGATTACACGTGATAGTGCCAATGGTGCCCAACCTTCAACATATTAGTAGGGTCCTTTTAAAGAGTTAGCTATGGCCATTGAAATTAGTTATTTGTTGAACGTTTTATGGAGCACAGCACAATTACTGGGTAGCTATGTTCTACTGACATAATAAAAATATACCAGTAAATCCAGACTCAAAAAAGCAAAAATCTCTGGAGAGCGAACACAGGTGGGGCAGTTGCATTTCTGTTCAAGTACCTTGTGGTTGCAAATCTGGACTACCAAGGTGTCTGTCATGAGATAGCACAGTATAAAATATTCTACAGAGCCAATCCTTGCTCAAGATTAGATGGCTTTCATGCCAATCACAGTTGCCTTCCTCTTATTTGATGCTTTCCTCACTGCCTGTGTTTGACTGGCCCACGGAAGCTTTTCACTTTCGCCATCGATAGATTTGTCAGTCGACCTGCTCCAAACAAATCATTACATCTATGAAACAGAGGCGTTTTGTAAACAACAGCAGTTTGGTGCATTTCAGGGCTACTAAGTGGTCACTAGAAAAAAATGCAGCAAAGGCGGGAAAAATACAACATGGATCCAGACAGAATACTATAAGTAAGCATTAGCAATGCCAATCAATCTTGCTTGTACGTAAAGATAAGCAAGACCTATTGCCATTGACAACGTTTGTTGGGGAATGGGACTAGGCGGGTGCTTCAAAGGCTCTAATTAATCTTATTTACCCAAACAAATATAGTCCCTATAACAACAAACTAAATAAACACAATTCGGTCTGAATCATAAAAAAAGTTGTACATTTAGGTGAATAGGAACACATCTATCTTAAAATCAGATTTTTTGTTTTTTCTTTGAATGGTAACTTTTGTTTGAAGACATAAGTCCTGGAAATACATTCCTCTCACAGATTCCTGGGAGCACTGTTAAGAACCTAAAACCGTGGTCAAGAGGAAGTGAGACTTCAGAATATATGTTAAATTAAGTGGAAATGTGCATTTGCACTACATTATTTTCCATTTTTTTCCAATGTGGAAAATAGCTTTCTCTTTGTAAGAATTACTCACTGACATAAACTGCCAGAAAATGTGTGGGTGACTACCTCCCTATTTTTACCTTGCGGACAAACATGTAAATTGCCTGCAAACGTCAAGACTCCTCCTACTTTCAAGCAACCATACAAACCAAATAGCAAAGAACAAATACAATTACAAAACCAAAGCAATGAATTGACATTAGATAACGTAAGATACAAATATCAGGCAGCATCACCACAGACTGTAAGATAAGGCTTCAAAGCCCTCTTTCAAAGTATGAATCTATTAATTAAACAAATGGCAGAGAGTAAGTTGTTCCTGAAGAAGGTACTTGCCACCTCAAGCCATGTTTGAACACAGTGATTGCGCAACTAATATGCTATAATGACAATGGTGATGTACATTAGGTTACATCAACTATATTGCTTTCTCCAAAAGAAGATGAAAACATTTCAGCTATTGAAGATGAAACTCTAAGGCCAGATGTATGCACATTGGTTTTGCTGAAAGTTGCCACTTTCAGTGAATCCAATGGTATTTTGCAAACAGAGCTAATAGGTCAGGTCACAAGATACTGAATGGTACTGAGTCACAATTTAAACTACTAATGCATAATAATGAGGTAGGTTGCAAACTGTGACCCAGTACGATTCGCTGCAGTTGCAGGGATGGTGACCTGCTGAGGCCAGCAGACAACCATGTCAGTGATTACTTTTAAATGAAGCAATCTATTTTTATTTAAAGGAAGCCCATTTTTCTTAGAGGAAAACCGGCTGTATATTCAAACTTTTTTTTGAGACTAGCAAACTCAAATTGGGATTCGGTAACATGTTGAGTTTTGTACAAAACCAAATGTAATTTTGCAGTTATAAAGGTTTTTGTGAATCAGAGGCTTTAGAACTGCAAATTCCCTTTGTACATCTGTCCATTAAAGTCTTAGCTCTGGACCATGGTCCGGTCTGCACACAATCATACAGACAAAAATCCTATTGACATTAATATGAAGGTGGCTTCTGTGGCCAGTCTCTTGAAATCTGAGAATGTTGAAATGCTTAAGAGGGACATTCCACTCTACAAATATTCAAATATCAATGTACCAAAACATTTACAGTCATGATGAACTTTCTTCAAATCTTTGCAGGCCTTAAGATATTGTTGTCATCTATCAACGATCATGAAGATGTAGACAATATATTAAAGAAATTGTTAAACAATGGAAGGAGACCGTGGATACCACCAGCAGGACTCACCATCAAGAGAGCAAATTACCCTGGCTTGCCTGTACCAGTTGTAAATGTTGATTCACTTAATCTTTCATATCACCTCCGTGTAAAGCAAACCATATCAACTGTTGCAATATAAGAGATGTGTGATTCTACCAAATTCATAAAAAAATCAAACTACTTATATTATTTGGCAAGTTATTGGTTTGTTATTATTTAAACATTATGCTCATAGAACTTTTTAGAGGGTATTTAATTTAACATAGTCGGTCGAGTCCTCTTCATGATCCTATAATTCATGACTACAACTCTTTATGAAAAAACATAGATTGGCCCCAAAAGGCTCTTTTTTATCTGAAGGCGACCTGTTCAATGTCTATCCCTCCTAAACTGCAATTCCACATCCCCAATTATTAAATTAAAAGTGTAATAATTTTGTTGGGTTTTTGAGAACAGATTTGTGGTATTTAAAAAAATAAGTAAACTGTCTATATGGTATGGCTCCAAACCTTTCCAGTTTGTTTTTCAAAGTGTCAGTCCACAAAATGTCAAGTAACATTAAAATATTTGAATATGAATAATGGCAGGTATGGGTGTTCTTCCCAACTGTGGGTAGTTAGTGGACTGTAAGTGACACATTCTGCACATACAAATTTACAGTAGTCAATGACAGATAATTCAAATTAGGTTAAGATGCATACCTGATGTACAGCCCACAAAATGCTTCTCAAAAAAGTAGAAAAAAGATTTTCTCCAGCAGTTCGTATTATGAAACCATTAATTTGTGTACACACATATATAAACACACACACATATATGAACTCTCTCTCACACACACGCACTTGCACAAAAACAGCCATGCACACTATAACACACACAAAATTCAATGCTTACAAAATACAATCTGTACATTAGCACAAGAATACATTTACAAAGGTACTTTATGTTCTAATTCCATTTTCTTTTGCAAAAGTGTACACTAGTGTATTGCCGAAAAACCTGTGCTTTGAAGTATTCTTTCTGGGATGTAATATTGCATGGTTTACAAGTTATTTTTGATATTACATGACATAACATAGCATATGAACAATGTGTTTTGTTCAGAAACTTTCAGCATATTCCCACTATTTCTAATGTGTGAATTAACACATTTTGTCTGCCCAAACTATCCTTGGAAAAGTGGAAGGCCCATAGGAGGTTTGCATTTTCATAATGATTTTCACAATCAAAAAGGCTACATTTGTGTCACTAAAACCATTCGGTGTAATTAATGTATTGTTAATAAAAAGCCCTTTCATGAGAAAATGTTTTTTCATGTATTATTTTCTATGTTTTAGAATACTGGGCTGATTAATGCCAAAAAGAAGCTGGAAAGTGATATTACCCACCTACATTCGGAAGTGGAAGAAAGTATTCATGAAGTTAGAAATGCAGAAGAAAAAGCAAAAAAAGCCATCACCGACGTATGTTTCAACTCAATGTTTCCATCCTGGTGTTTTCGTAACAAATAAATCAAATTTTCCTATTTCTTACCTATTGTTTTCTTCCATTGTATATCTTTTTTCTTCCTATATTTAGGCGGCCATGATGGCTGAGGAGCTAAAGAAGGAACAAGACCTAAGTGCCCACCTGGAAAGGATGAAGAAGAATCTTGAACAGACAGTAAAGGACCTGCAGCACCAACTGGAGGATGCTGAGCTGGTTGCAATGAAGGGTGGAAAGAAGCAGCTTCAGAAACTGGAGAGTAGAGTAAGAAAAAAAAACTATGTTGTTAAAGATTTGTCAACAGTTTTTTATCCATAGTGACAGAATTTAAAGGTTAAAACTATTTTCACCAGCAACAATTTTATGCTACTTTTTAGTCCTGGGTTCTAGAGCAAAGTTATCCAACCAGACATATTACTGCCCTTTTCAGTCACTGACTTTTGGAACAGCCAATTCATTTTTAATTTCAATTTATTATGATTCGGAACTCGAAGGAGAGCCACATAAAATATACAAAAGGAAAAAAGAACTCTGATATACCGTATCATACAGTTCTTAATAACAGAATAAAATATATTCATGGACCTAACAATTATAAGTTTTGCTATGCAATACAAAATTTAAAGCAGCTCCAAGACGAAGAATGACTGCATATATAATCACAGTACATGATCTATAAAGTACAAGTGTGCATATGTAGAAACCATTACACAAATTGGTTATAATACAGTGCAAGATCTGCAAATGGCTTTATCCCAATTAAATATTCTAACAACTTCATGTATGCAATTCAGGTGCCCTAGGTTTCAGTTTATAATTGGCAAAATATGCTATCCAGCAGGGACTGTGTCCAGTATACCAGAGCTAAATGCATTATAATAATTCTCTCTTAACAATATTTTAAAATTGTTTAAACAAGCTAAAAATGATAAAACGTACTGATTCAGAGGGAGTGGCCAAAAGGCAGTTCAGGGCCTCCTCTGCAGTGGTGATGTTATGTTTTAAAATTACAGGTCTTTAATAAACGAAGTCATATTGGTTGTAGAGGGGGACAGACAAATAGAACGTGATTTAAATCTTGCACCCAATTTCCACATAGGTCACAAAGTCTGTTCTCCCGAAGTAATCCCTCCCAAGCCCCTGTTATAATTCGCAAAGAGGGAACATTCTACCTTAAATGTAGAATGGTTCTATGCACTCCATGGGGGAGGTTTAGTATGACGTACGATTGTGGTTTTTTATACATACTACTCCCCACCATTGTGCCATTCCTAGAATGCCGCAAACACAATGCAGTATCGGTTTTACAACTGACTTTGTAGACAATTTTTTATTAGAATATTCAATACAGGTTTTTGTAGAGTGCATGCACCACTATGCCTGATTTCACATAAGTCTAAAGATTTCTCATAATTTTTAAAGACAACACTTTTTCCCTTCAGATTGGACAAAATTTCCTGTCTTAGCCCAGCCCGTATAGAACTTACATCACTATTCAATAAGGCATTACATCACCTTAAACATGCTGCCATGGCAAACATGTAAGTTCAGAAAAGCACAATTCAGGTTAAGAATTTGGTGCCAAATGCACCCTTCCACCTTCTGAAAAAAGTCCCACTGCTACGCATCCACTGATTTACATGTGTAACTCAATACTAGTGGGATTTTGATTTCATAGATAGATAAAACATGTGAAAAATGCCTTCACCTATCGCATTTGTATAGTCTACCAAGTTTATCTTTTTCTAAAAACCAATGCATATTTTTCCTAACCCTACATCCACGGGACATAAAAAACATAATTTTACTTTTTAAGATTTTTTTTTTTTTAAATGATTTTCAGAGTAATGACCTAACTCGTTGAGTCACTCTAAATTAAATCCAATAGAATGGCGTCGCCTACATAAAGTAGACAACCCAATTCCATAGGTCCTAATTTCGGTGAGTCCCCTACCCAGCTCGGCAAGTTATTAATGCACAAACAGAAAAGGAGCGGGCTAATAAGCACCCTTGCTTCAGCGCATTGTGAGTTTCCACTTTACTCGACAGGCCCTGGTTGCCTCCCATCAGCACCTGTGTCCAAGTTAAGGAATGCAATGCAAAGATCATTCTTAGCAAATGCGCCGGAACCACCATTGATGCCTGATTCCTCCACAGCATCCCTCGGTCAACCCGAAGGCCGTGGAGAAATCTAAAAAGGCAGCATACACGGCCATTCCTTTGTCTATTGGATATTTCTCAATAAAGGTTTGTAGAACGGTGATGTTCCAACCGTAAGGGAGCAGATAGAGTAGGTGCTTCCACGTGAGGAATGTGTGACTACGAAGGCCACCCCCCCTAATTTTGACTGAGTCTTTGGTATCCCCTAAAGTCTAGGGTGCTTGAGGATTTGTGCATAAGAGTATCCCAGGTAGGATTCACTTGGGCACACTTCAGGCGTACTCCCCCATATTAGCATGTAGGGATATAGTGGACATCCAACATTGCTTCTTTAGGGATCCAAAAGCCCTGACGAATGCCCCAGACCTTTTTGGCTCTTTGTGTGGGAAGAAACATGTTGGCTTACTGTAAAATAGATTAGAGACATTACTCTCTTTAGGGTCCATCAACGTATTCGGTTTTAACATACCTCAGGTCCTCACTAATAAAGTTGATAACTGAGGTACCTGAAGGCATTTTTAATTAAACTGGATCCCGCCTTTGTCCTGTAAGTTTTATGTATGAACTCCCTCCTTTAGACAAAGTCTTCGCGGAGATTGAGTCTGCCCTGGTAGCACCATCTTACCAGAATGGGGAGTGGATGCCTATGATGAAGCATGACACAATATTGTGTGGGAGGCATCCTCTTCCACTAAGGATGGCCTTTTAGACCTACTTAGACTACACATGACTTACAGCAATTATATCTCCACATTCAACCACGGTTTCCTTGCTTATCGCATTGGTATAGGCAACCTACTTCTTTTGTGTTTGTTGAACAGTGATGTTATCGAAAGTGTCACTATACTTACGGAACCCCGCTTGCTCTATGAGTACAAGGTCATTACTAAAAACCCAATCCAGGAGTATGCTTTTGGCAACAGTTTTCCGGTTGCGTCCAGTAATGAAATCTGCCTGAAGCTTGTGGGAGCTGTTTTAGGGCCTTTTGTTTTTATAGTGGAACCACTATGCTTCCTCTCCAAGAGATCGGAATAATCCTCCTGTAAGTATAGCAGTAAGAGAACACCGGGTAAAGGAAGTGAGCCCATGCGAGGCTGTCTTGTTTAATGAAAGCTGTCAGTAGATCATCCGGTCCCATCACGCTAGAGTACCTTGCCCCTTTAATGAAAGTCTCTATGCCCTTACAAGAAGGAGGGCCTAGTATTTAATGCATATAACTGTGAAATATATTGGGTCCTTTTTGGAACAGCCTCTTTCAGCCATTGATTCAAACCTTTGTGAATAATATCTTGGCTCAGCACCGAAGTGTATAGGCCTCCCACTTAATGCTACTGTCTGTTTGAATGTGCCCTTCTATCTCACTGTGGGTATTGCATTGCAATTCATTAGGTGCATTGTTCTCAGAAGCAGGGACTACTTACTTCATTGTTTAAGTAATCTTTAAACAAACATTATCAAATCCAATAGCTCTTGGCTCTGAAATGCTGACCTATTGTCTTTGTTAATGTTTGTTTACAATGCTACACATGAACATTCTTCAGAGCATGCACATGCATGGCAGCAAGCTTGAAGATGGTTTTCGGTTGGCCACTGATGTGCACACATGAATTATGAGTAAGACTCCCTGTTTTTACAGATTTTTACATATATATACCAACAAAAAGCCATTTATTTTTCTGTCTGTATTTATTTTTAAGTCATTCAGTAAATACTTACAGAACACTGCTGTTAGTGAAGACAGTACTTCTTGTGACCTGTCTTAGTTAAAAGTAGCTTGTTGCTCCTTGGGATACTGTGAGGAGGTGGGCCCTGTGGTCAAACATTCCACAAGGTACCTCACCCTTATGCAAACCTACAGCAACCTCTACTACTCCCACTCCCAGTTGTGGGGTCCAGTAAGTATTTACTGCATGACACCCAGCACCTGCATGTTGTAGTAGACAAGCTCGAGCTGAACATAGTCTCTGGTCCTGAAGAACGCCAATCTGGCCCTGAGAGGCAAACAGCATGGATGAAACATGTCGACCACACCAAGAATAAGTGGGAGCAATTTAATATCCACAATTATCTGCCACAATTTTAATATTAACCGAGAGTCCTGAAACTAATATCCCAACTTGTGGATAGGAGTCTCGAGCTAATTACATTTTTCACCTTATACAAACACAAACATAACCATAAAATCACTCCATTACAGAACCCAGCTCCTCTGTAATCAGGCATCGCAGCACACCCTAGAAGCATTCGACGACCAGGGTGGGAACCATATGATGAAGCATGTCACCTACTAGGTAGGTGAGTGAGGTTTTTTTTAAAAACACCTTGTGTTTTCCAAATCAATTATACTTTGGACAACAACCAAAATAAAGGGTATGGAAAACACAAAAAAGATATAGGTAGAAGACTCGTTCTATTGTGGTGCAAACATTTAGCGGTTGGGAAGGCGAACAAGTCTATACTTCTCCCTCTCCTTTTGTTTTATTAGTGTCCTGCTCTAAGATGACCACCACCGGTTGTATGGCACCTGGATACCTTTTTGGTCCTATCTTTGTCTTTTGCAAAGCCACAGCAGTGACGCTACACATTTGATGATGATGTTTTTCAGAAGACAGTAACAGCTTAAATGCAGATATTTAAATTTGGAAATGGGACCGTGTTATACAATCTAAGAACCTGATTTATATTTCAGTGGATGGGCTATTCCGTCACAACGGTGATGGATATCCCGTCCTCTGAAATATAAATTGGGATTTATATTTTGGCAGACGAGATCTCCGGCACCGTTGTGACAAAGTCACCCTTCCTCAGAAATCTAAATTAGGCCCTATGTTTCTTGTATGTTTGTATGTAGGTTTATTGTATTTCTATAGAACAAATCAAGCCAAAAAGCAGCGGATCGCTGCAAGTCTGTACCGGTGGAATACGCTGCCACAGCCGTGTTGTCTGTATGAGCTTTTTTGCTGCATCCCTGAGCTGAAATTAGATCAGGAACGGGACTGTTGAGTGATGGGATAGAGTTGCTACTTTCAATGTGCCAGAATAGCTGGCTCTCAAAACAGGCTGCTCTTGGGGAGGAGGTGTTAATATAGAAATTCAATAATTCAAAAGCACTTTTGCATTGCCACTAACTACTTGCTGCATCTTAAAAACACTTTAAGCATTGAGCGCTTCATGTAGATCAGTGCTGGTGAAGTCCCAATGATACCAAAGGGGATGATGGACGGAGCGCTTGAGCAAATCAAACACTCACCCCCAGTCAACTGATCTGGGTTTAATCCATCATCATTCTTTAGCTCACTCCACCACCCCGGTTCAGACATGGCCATATGCAAATCAGTCTGACCCTGTGCCTCATGGGAACAGTCCAACCCGAACTGCCAAGCCATGTCTTCCCTGGACCAGAAACAAGCATCCTGGGACCGGTTTTGGGTTCATAATCCTCATCAGCCAGGCTATCTTGAATCCAGTGGCAAAGTGAGCAAGGGACCCACGTCTGGGCATACCCTGCCAACTTAGGGCGAACAAAGCGATACCAAAGGGGATGATGGACGGAGCGCTTGAGCAAATAAAACACTCACCCCAGTCAACTGATCTGGGTTTAATCCATCATCATTCTTTATCTCACTCCACCACCCCAGTTCAGACATGGCCATAAGGAAATCAGTCTGACCCTGTGCCTCATGGGAACAGTCCAGCCCGAACTGCCAAGCCATGTCTTCCCTGGACCAAAAACAAGCATCCTGGGACCGGTTTCGGGTTCATAACCCTCATCAGCCAGGCTATCTTGAATCCAGTGGCAAAGTGAGCAAGGGACCCACGTCTGGGCATACCCTGCCAACTTAGGGCGAACAAAGCATTGAGCGCTGCATGTAGATCAGTGCTGGTGAAGTCACTATGTCTGATAATGTGCTAAATGCATGCCTGTCTTTCTATGTGTTAGTGCATCAAAGCCAGCTCTACTGACTTTTCAAATGCGTGTTTACAAATATTAATTGTAATGTGTGATTTGGGCACACTGTGGAACATCCTTTTGCACATGTAATTTGTAATGTGGCCTTTCATAAATGTTTTCTTTGTCACATGGGACATAATATGAAGGTCTCCTTTCTGGTACATCCCTGTAAAAATGGGGGTCTTGCTTGCATTTTCTTACACAATTTGCAACACTTACATTTGTTCTTGATCGACCCAAGTTTGGCAGTGCATATCTGTATGGGAAATAAATTGTAATGTTTCGTGAATATGGTCACCTGACCCTCCCTTGGAATTTACCACTCGCATATGTATATGTTTTTTTACAGTTGTGGAAAAATCTTCACACTTGGTAAATGGTCCACAGTTGATGAAGTGCCGGTACACAGAAATCCTGCAGACTTTGATTTTGTAACCTACAATTGAGCATTTATATGCAGAAATGCATCTTTTTTGTGCGTAATTTTGTCCTACTAGAAATTACGCTACCTTTTAATTGCAGTGTTGTTCAGTGAATCAGGTGTAGGAACCTTTTCCCCTGTAGGTACGTTTGTCATGGTGACTGGTTGCTAGTTGACACAGTAGGGTCTTTATGTATGCTTGGCCCCTGTGAGCTGTCCACTGGTGTCAGAGTGAAGTGCAAGGAAGAAAGAGGATGTGTTCATAGTGTAAATAGGATAGAGCCCAGAATCAATCATGCATGAGCCAGAGGCTGATTACATGAAAGTCTGCTAGTGTGAGAGCATATATGTTTGAGATTGTTCTGAAAGATGTGCATGTTGGGAGATGTCAAGGACTTGTGTTGCATGAATTGATGGTCCGACTCTGCATTCCTGATTCAGAGGTAATATAGCAATTGTTCCTATGTAAGGGACCTTGCAGAGGAAAGCAGCTTGGAGCTGTGTCAGAACTCTCACTGCTCCAGTGACTGGATGGGCAAGCACTAGGCTGGCTTAAGTCACAAACTGACAGATACATTCTACAGGGTACTCAAGGTCCTTGTCCATCTCTGCAGCATAGAGGAAGCCACTGGATATGATACAGAGCCAAAGAAATCCCAAATCTTTGGGGCGCTATCCAGACGATATGCAGAAAATATATAGCAGGTCATCCTGACCATTCTTCACCCTAATGGGTGGCAATCGCTTAGATTGGGACCTGCCCCTATATTCTGAGGTTTTGAAAGTCAACTCATTCCCGCTGACACGCTTGAATACACAGCCTTCACAGAGGGATTTCTGAGAAGCTCAAATAATGGTTGGACTTATGGAGTGAATAACTCTGACATACTCTGTCTGCCTCACAAACTAACTTGAAGCTTAAAGAAACATCTATCTCTTTAGAATTCACTGGGAGGGTAGCATTGCCCCAATGCTCATATCATTCATGAGAATTATAGAACCTTATCATTCTATGCCACAAAGCCATTAGGGATATAATGAATACAGACTAAGTGATACTCCATTTGTGAGCAATTGCATTCCTCTGACCTGGCTATCAATGTGGCCATGACACCAATATGTAGACATGTGGAATGTTCCTATAGCCAGTAAAACGGAGGCTTCTGGTTGGCAGAAGTATGCACCCTGTCCAAGCAGGAACCACAATCCTTGTCAGGGTAGCTCACAACACAACCTAAATTAGCCTGTCCTCACCATCTTGTAGCTTCGCACAGAGTTGTCAGTCCTAACTTAAGAGGCAATGTGTAAAGTATTTCTGCAACACTTCATATAACAACACAGCAAAAACACCACACAAATTATGTACACCAGGTCAGAACACTTGACTATGATTTAATAAATAAAGCAAGACCAAAATGACAAAACTCCATCCTGGAGAAGTCGAGCTATGAATTTTTAAAGTTTAAATGCAAAATATAGCGCTTAGAAGCAAGTAGCACCTAAAGAGTTAATTGGTCACACTGGACCGGGACAAGATCAAAAGTTTAGGCTGTTCGCGATGGAGCATAAGCCAGATACAGGACTCACGCAAGCCCCTGAGCAAAAGTACCTTGATCCTGGTCGCAACAGCAATATGTGTGTGACCCCTAAGCATGTGAGGTGGTGTGCAGAATTTCTCCATGCAACTGCGGCGATCTGTGAGGTCTGTGAATGAAGCCTTGGTTCCGCAGTGCAGCAGTTCCGAATGTGATGCGCTGGGTTTCTCCATGCTGTCAAGGTGATGCGTTGATATTCTCCACACAGTGGCGGCAATGCATCAGTTCCGAAGTGATGGTTCTGAGTGTGATACACCAGTCCAATTCTCACTACAGTGGTGATGCATCGATTCTGCTCTTGAGAAGAGGCTGTGATGGTTCCACTGGAGCAAACTCCTAGGTCCACTTCCAAGGGTCCAATACTGGGGTGGCACCACTTGGCAGGACAGACTCACAAGTATATGAGCCCAAGGGTTGGAACAAGAAGGTACGAAGCCTTTGTGTCCCTGAGACTTAGACAACAGGAGGTAAGCCAGCAAGCCCTTGGAATCACCCTGACTTCAAGTGGTGCAGGTCTAGTCCTTCTTACCCAACCAGAGCAAGAGCAGCTGGCAGCAGGGCAACATAACAAGGCAACAATTTAGGAAACAGCTGTTCCAGCAGAGTGGCAGTCTTTGAGCAGCACAACAGATCTTCATTGTCCTGGCAGAGTGGTCACAGGTCCAGGCGTATTCATTTGATACTGACAGAGGTCCAGTCCTTATACCCAGGGGTGCCTTTGAAGTGGGGGAGACCTCAAAGAAAGCTTTGAAGTGCACAGAGGTTCTCCCTTCCTGCCCTGGCTACAGACACTCCAGGGGGTAATCAATCCTTTGTGTGGGGACGGGGCAAAGCCCTTTCAGGTGTAAGTGTCAGCTCCTCCCTACCATCCTACTCAGGATGGCTCATCTGCATGCAGATGACAACTCAGGCACACCCACCCTTCCATTCTGTGTGACTGTCTAGGAGGAATACATGAAGCCAGCTGTCACCCACCACAGACATGTATTCCAGAGACAGGCAGAATGCACAAATGGCTAAAGGCAGTAAATGCAGATATTCTAAAAGTGACATTTGCTAAACTGGAATTTAAAATTCAACCTCACCATAAGTAGTATTTTTAAATTGTGAGCTCGAAAAGACTATCTCTTTACAATTTGGAGTTACACTTAAAAGATGTAATCGCAATGTTATCCTATGGAAGAGATAGGCCTTGCAGTAGTGAAAAACTAAATTGGGAGTTTTTCACTGCCAAGACATGTAAAGTTTAAAATTGCTTTTAAATACTCTGCACCCTCCCCTATGGGTTATACAGGGCCTACTTTAGGGGGGCCTTATATATATAAAAAGGGAAGGTTTAGGCCTGGCAGGAGGACCTTCTTGCCAGGTCGACATGGCAGTGTGTAACTGCACACACAAGCTTTCTAATGACTGACCATCTGCTATTACCCTTTTTCCACACATAATCAGAAATACCATGATATAGTAATTCAGGAAAAGAATGTGTCAAACACTGTAGCTAATTTTTAAATGCAAATGTATTTAATTCTGAAATTGCTCAAAAAAGGGTGAAGAATATTGTGAAAAAAAGACTATCTGCTATTTTCAGATGTTAATTTGGAATTTTCAGTCCTTGCTCTAGTGTTCATTTACTTAGCGATTGATAAAATAGATCAACCAGTGGTTTAACCACTCCTTTGAAGTTGTTGAGCTTGCGGTGAACATGGGGAAAATTTGAACAAAATTGATTTTGGCCTTCCATGTTTACCTGACATTCTGACCATGACTGTAGTCGAAGGACAAGAGGTCAAATGAGCCCAAAAAATTGACTACAAGGTGGGAAAGATGAGGAAACTGTAAGTAGACGTGAAAAGTCTCTATTCTGCATTTTCTCACAAAACTTCTCCCCGCCTCCCTATTTATGCCTGATTGAAATTTTTCTACCATGTCTAGGGAACACATTTTAAACTGCCTGGTTTGAGGTGGCGCTTGTGAGAATAACACTAGTCCATGAAGCAGTTTTCCCATGTGAGGATCACATTTATAGGGAAAGCCAGCTCTTGCTCAGGTAGCTCCCTGGGTGGGGGAAAATGTGGCACTCTTGCCTGTTGCTGGTAAATAAAATAAGGCAATAAGTTGGGACGTTTTGTGTCCCCTGGTCAGTATCTGGCTGCTTACTTCAGAGCAGTGACTGCCCTCTGAACAGAAACATCTGCACATATCTGCCCAATTCACCCATTATGTTCACACTTTAGCTCATTAACGCTGGGGCAAACTTGTTCTTTGGAATGGAGGTAAGCACATTTGTGTGTGCCAGTTGGGGGGCACTGCTGCAGGGTTGACTGTGAGATGGGAGAGAAAGGAAAGGGTCTGATAGCATTAACAATCATTGGTAAATGCATTAGGTGTCACCTATGTGATTAAAAATAATTTGATTGTGTTCCAAGTTGTAGCTTGCTGAATAGTTGTACAATATAAGTTACAGAAAGTCTGTAAAGTCTTTATGAACAAAAAGGCAATATATTGTGCTGTTACTAGTGGTATAGTGTGGGTAAGTAATACCAAAATTTTGAAAATGAAATAAAGAGGGAAAAAATAGAATTAATTGATGTAATAGCAATATTATGTGTTTAGAGGAGTTCTGACAACTTTTGGGCCCCAAGTCACTGCACCACCATTCAAATCATGCCCCTAGTGCCTGCAAGATGACTGCATTTGTGACTGCCTGTTGAGTAGTGAAATGTAGCAATATTTGGTGTTTAGAGAAGTTATGACAACTTTTGTCCCAGGTGCCACTGCACCTGGTGCACCATTCAAATCATGACCCTATTGCCTGTAAGGTAACTGTACCTGTGGCTGCCTGTTTAGCAGTAAAATATTGCAATATTTTGTACTTAAAGGGGTTCCTAGAGCTTTAATTACCGGTGTTACTGCACCTGCTGCACCATTCAAATCATGCCCCAGTGCTTGCAAAGTAACTGCAGGTGTGACTGATTATCTAGTAGTTAAATATAGCAACATTTGGTATTTAGAGGAGTTCTGACAAGTTTTGGACCCGGTGCCAATTCACCTGCAGCATCATTGAAATCATAGCCCTAGTTGCTGCTAGATAACTGCACTTGTGACTTCCTGTTTAGTAGCAACATGTAGCAATATTCTGCATTTAGTGGGGTCCCTAGAGCTTTTAGCCCCCGAGCCACTGCATCTGCTGCACCATTCAAATCAAGTCCCCTTTAACTGCAAAGTAACTGCAATTGTGACTGCCTGTTTGGTAGTTAAATACAGCAATATTATATGTTTAGAGGAGTTCTGACAACTTTGGGGGCTGGTGCTACTGCACCTGCTGCACCATTCAAATCGTGACCTTGTTGTCAGAAAGGTAACTGCACTTGTGGTTGCCTCTTTAGGAATAAAATATACCAATACTGGGAGATTAGTTGAGTGCATGGAGATTTTGGCCCCGGTGCCACTGCACCTGCTGCATTATTGAAATCATGACCATAGTGCTTGTTAGATAACTGCACTCATGACTGCCTGTTTAGTTGTAAAACATAGCAATATTAGGTGCTTAGAGGAGTTCTGACAACATTTGGAACCGGTGCCACTGCACCTATTGCACTATTCAAATAATGACGCTGTTAGCTGCAAGATAACTGCACCTGTGACTGTTTGGTAGTAAAATATAGCAATATTTGGTGTTCAGTGGAGTTATGACAACTTTTGGCGTCTGTGCCACTGCACCTGCTGCACCATTTAAGTCTAGGCCCTTCAATTGCAAGGTAACTGCAATTGTAACTGCCTGGTTTGTAGTAAAATATAGCAATATTAGGTGTTTAGAGGAGTTCTGACATCTTTTTGGCAAGGTGTCACAGCACCTGCTTCACCAATAAAATAATGACACTAGTGCCTGAAAGATAACTGCACTTGTGACTGACTATTTAGTTTTAAAATATAGCAATAATTTGTGTTTAGTGGGGTGCATGGAGATTTTGGTCCTGGCGCCACTTCACCTGCTCCACTACACATGTGACTGTCTTTTTAGTTGTAAAACTAAGCAATATTAGGTGTTTACAGGAGCTCTGACAACTTTTGGGCCTGGTGTTTATTGGGGTGCCTAGAGAATATGGTCCTGGTGTCACTGCATCTGCTGTATCATTGAAAGCATGACGCTGTTGTCTGCAAGGTAACTGCACTTGTGACTGCCTGTTTAGTAGTAAAATATAGTATCGCTCTTGTATATGAACTTTGTTTTTAACTTGCAATGTGTATTACAACATTTAGAATTTGATCATAATGACCAAATAGATAAAATTGAAAAAAACAATCCGATATGCCTACAAAGTGCAAAGAAAGGTACTGAGGAATGAATAGGAAATGCCACAAACGTTCTAAGACTAAAGCATCTGCTTTACACAATTAAGTAATAAAAAGCAAGCTTTCCAGCATACTGTTAGAAGCTGTCTGCATTTTCCAGGGGAAGAGATCTTATTGTGACAGTGAATGGGGCTTAAACAGAGTGCACAGCTTTAGTAGAATTATCGTACATGCGTGCAGCCAGGGGAATTTTTTTTTAAAGTTCCACACAACAGCAAATGAAAACAGTAATTAGGCAATGAGAACTTAAAAAAGGCCCCTTTTAAGATATTTTTAATACAAGAGATTTCACACAGGCAAAACCTAAAAACAGCACATGTGGCATGTTATATATACAGGGGCAGATTTATAACGGACTTGCGCCACTTTTACGTCGCCTTTGCATCACTCTTGTGACGCAGCGGCGGCGTAAACCCTGCGCCATGTTGCGCCCCATTTACAACGTGACGCATCTAGGGAGATGCGTCACGTTGTAAAGCTTGCGCCACATGTGGGCGTACCTGCACAGGGGGGGGCGTTCCGGCGCAGGAACGCCTCCGAAAAGTGGCTGAGTGAAATCTACAAGATTTCACTCAGTCACTTTTCCGGCCATGCTGCGTCAAAACCCTGCGCCTGCTTGAAGCAGGCGTAAGGATTGACGCAGCATTGTAACAATAGGGCACCCCCGAGCCTTGCCGGAGCTGCGTCGCGCTTGCGACGCAACTCCAGCAATGCGCCAACCTTCCGCCATCAGATGCGTCACGCATCTGTTTATCCTTGCGCCACGATGCGCTGCATTGTAAATGCGGCGCATCTATTGTGGCGCAAGGGTAAACTTTTGTGATGCATCTTTCCTGGCGCATCCCTGCTGATTTGCAGGGATGCGCCAGGAAACATAAATCTGCCCCACAGTGTTTAAAAGAACTGCTCTTAGTATTGTGGTAGAAGAAGGTGGGAAAACATCTGCACAGGCTGATTAACTGACAAGTTTGGGCATGCTCTTCTCACAGTGACAAAGGGAAACAACAGAATTCTGGCACCACTCACACCCGGAGTCCCCCTTGAAGTACATAGGGAAGGAACCAGTTTTGTTACATCAGTCGGGTGGGGGCGGTGGGAGCATGTCTTTGTGCTGCTCCTAGGGACTTCAAACTAGTCTGAATCAGTGGTGCCAAGTGAGAAGTGCACTACTCTTGGCATGACCTTATATGAGACAATTCTTTTTGCCCCTTTGAGGAATGGCCCAGCTCACCAATGCCAAAAAACGGCCTTGATTTTAGGCCAGCCGCAAGTAACAAAAGAGCTTTTCCTGGCAGCTGCTTTTAGTGCACAGCTGTTTTTGTCCCCCTTGTCCAAGTTCCTCCTGGGTTTAGTAGATAGGTGGGAATATGAAAGGACTGGCCTGGAACACCGTCACGGAAGCCACTTTTGCTGCCATACCCTGGTTTTTATTTGTCATCCAACATCCTCAAAAGGAAATGCACCTACAAGTTAGAATTTTAATCTTCGACCTCAAACAAAGAATGACATCTTCCTCTTAGCCAATATTTTTTAATTTGTTTTTAATCTTTGTATACTTTCAAAAGGCCACGTACTGGCAACATCAATAATAAATACAAAAAAATTTACTTATTTGCTTTTAAACTTAATTTTTTTGATTTATAGTCCTGGTTCATGATATTATGTTCTCAAATTTGAGAGATTAAAATTATCTATTGCAAATGCATGCCTCTAGTTTGAAAGCCTACAGTTAACAGTGCATGGTCGGGAGCTGGGGGCATGGGGAAGGTGGGTAGCGAGCACAGTTTCTGTGTTTGCAGTCTTAGCTCACGTTATGTGTATAACAAAGTGGCGGGTACACTCTCACTGCTCTGTCGTGCACTGACTCCCACAAGACTGCTGATGTTAGAAGACTCCAATGCCTGCACTGTAGTCACTCATTGCAGCACATTGGCATGTGCAGGTACTTAAAGGCCCTTGCATGTCTATCCACCAGTCATGCATTTCTCCTACCTCCATTTTGGCTTCCCCTGCAACAGACCTTTGCACCAGACCTCTAGAGGAGGAAAGCGTTGTGCAGTAGGTACATCAATGCATCATTTTGTGAATGAGGAATTCTTCCAAGCTTAGACCTTCCACATGGTACAAATGCATACTCATAAGTCAATATGTGTACTACTGACAAGTACAAATAGGGGACATGTTTAGTGAATCGGATGCTGTGTCTCCCTTATAATAAATATGTTTATTTAGTGATGATTTTTCCTTACATCTCCCAACTGAAAAAATGAATGTTAAGGTGTCTCTTCTCTTAAGAAAACGACCTGTGAGATCTATTTTCCTTTCACGATGCCTCCTCAGGATAAACATGGTTTTAGGCTGAGATATGTGTATGGTCACTTTTAGGAGGTGGGTTTTACTGTGTTTAATCTTTCCAGACGTTTGAATTGTAGACTATGTCTATCACTAATTGTGCCGCACCAATTTTAAGCTTCTGATTAAATGGATTTGAGTGATATTCTTCATTGCTAGCGTTTAAAAATAAGACCCTCTGTTGCACAGCTGATGTAAGACCACTCCTTATACTGGAACACATGTACATCTGCTTGTCCACGTATATATGTGTGCTGAGCAACACAGACTACTGTAAGACCCAGGCACATCAGTAGCCTGTCAAAGATGGGATTCAGGATAAATTTCTTACGGGCTGTGCAGGTCATGTAATTTATTTGGGCATCGAAAAAGAAATGTCCAATTTATTTTTTAACTAATGTGTAGGTTCACACGATTCATTGTGTTTGCACTTTGCACGACAACTGCACAAAACAATAATTTTGGATTGCCCAACATAAAGAAATGATTTCTATGTTTAAAAATGTAAATGTACTTATATAGTGCACTTCTACCCAGGGGTCTCGTAGCGCTGTATTCATACCACTGTGGAACCCTTCCTGGTTTTTCTGTGAGATGTCCACTCCTGGGCACCCCCAAGGTGAAGCCAGGCATCCTAGCGCTGTGGGGGCCGTTGTGGAGATTAAGCAAGCTATTGCCCAGAGTTGCACAGTGGGACCCGTGATTAGAATAGGCACCGAGGCAAGAATTATCAGGTCCAGGGAAATTGAATCCAAGAGCCGCCGAGGCGGGAATTGAACCCTGGGCCCGGGACAGATCTCTGCATCAGGGTCTGCTGCTCTAACCATTGAGCCACACTTCTCCACAAAAGGTCCTAACTATAAATAACATTTTCATTTAGTCTTTTATGTGATTCTTCATGCACTGCGGGTTTTTACAATATTTCCCTAAGCTAGTCCTAATTAAATTCAAGTTTTGAACTTCCCTCATGGGCAAAGATAATTACTTCTCTAATTATTCCAGAACACTAGGCCCATTTACCTGAGTATAGTCTTCTCCCGCTATAACAAGGAGGTGGGGAAAAATCTGCACAGGCTGATTAGCTGACACATTTGGATATACGCTTCTCACAGCGACACAAAGGGTACCTGCAGAATTCTGGTACCACTCACACCAGGAGTGCCCTATGAAGTACAGAGGGAAGGAGCCAGATTTATTAAGTCAGTCAGGGGTGCGGTTAAGGCACAGGGAGACTTCTTGCATACCATGGCTCAATTCTGTCATTTTGAAAATGCACAGGATACTGCATGGGGAAGTATTTGTGATGCTCCTAGAAACAGTTTGTTGCAGTGAAGGGGTCCCCAAACTCTGAGCATTCAAATGCAGGTGCAAACAACAGGAGAGACGATGGTGCTACAGCAAGAACCCTTCAGACTTCACCATCTTCCAAGCGGCTCTCAGCAAATATCACCACCACTTCAAGGAAGCCAAAAAGGACACCCTGACCATCTGTGCTAAGGTAAGCACCAACCACATGAAAGAACTCTTCAGCATTGTCAGATAATTCTGCCAATGAAACCTCGATCATCCCCTCCGAAGTCCTCTGCAACTCCCTAGCAGACTACCTCCACAACAAGTTAGCAGACATCTACTAAAATTTCGACCAGCAGCCATCTGACCTCAACCACCTCCTGACACACACCGACAACTCCCACAGCCACCTCACTGAATGGACCCCACTCACTACGTCCATCACTACAGCGATCATGACCTCCATTCACTCCAGAGCACCGACAAAGCCCCGCCCCACCACATCTTCAACCAGGGACAGAAGGAAATCAGCAGCACACTCACCACCTTCCCAACTCCTCCATCTCCACTGCCCATTCCCTGATGCCTGGAAACACACAGAGGTGAAATACATCCTAAAGAAACCCTCCGACAGCCCCAGCAATCTCAAGAACTACTGCCCTATCTCTCTACTACCTTCCCGGCCATGGTCCTGGAGAAAGCCATTAACCATTAGCTGACCGATCGCCTGGAAAGAAACAAGCTACTTGACGCCACGTAGTCAGGCTTCCGCTCCAACACAGCACCAAGACCACCTTGATACCCGGAACCAATAACATCAGTGCCATCCTCGACCGTAGCGAGTAAGCTGCCCTGATCCTCCTCAACCTCTCAGTGGCCTTCGACACCATATTCCATAACACACTCATCGCCAGACTCCACCACATTGGCATCAGAGAAAATGCCCTCAAGTGGATCTACTCCTTCCTCACAGGATGCACGCAAAGAATCCACCTTCCTCCATTCATCTCCAAACCCACGAACATCCTCTGCAGAGTCTCCTGGGGATCATCCCTCAGCCCCACCCTCTTCAACCCCTACGTGACCCTATTGGCCAACATTGTCCAACTCATGAAAGCAACATCATCTCAAACTCAGACGACTCTCAACTCATCCAATCCCTCACTGAGGACACTGCCACCATCAGGAGCAACTTCCAGAATGCCATGGCCAACGTCTCTGACTGGATGAGATACAACTGCCTGAAACTAAACACTGACAAGACAGAAGTTCTCATCTCTGGAAATAACACCACCCCATTTGATGACACATGGTGACCCCCGGCAATTAGACCATCACCTCCTCCCACCAACCACGCCCACAACCACAACGTCATCTTGGACAGTGATCTCTCCATGAAGCACCAGGTCAATGCAGTCACCTATTCCTGCTTCCACACTCTCTGCATGCTTCGCAAGATTTTCAGGTGGATGACCACCAGCACTAGGAAAACATTAACCCAAGCCCTCGTCACCAGCTCTCTAGACTACAGAAATGCACTTTACACCGGATCCGCCAACTGCCTCCTTAAACGATTACAGACCATCCAGAATGCCGCAGCCAGACTCATCCTCGACCTCCCCAAATGGACCAGCATCACCCCCTCACCTAAGAAACTTTACTTGGCTCCCGGCACCGAAAAGGTGACAGTTGAAGCAGGCTGACCCTTGCCTACAGGGCCCTCCACCATGCCGGCCCTCCACCATCAACCACAGCCTGACCTTGCACCACCTAACCAGATATCTAAGATCCTCCTCCCTTCCCTTGCACACCTTCCCCACATCTGACAAAGCCTCAGTGGAGGCCGCCTTTTCTCCTACCTCACCGCCAAGTCCTGGAACAACTTCCTTCTCCACTTCTGCATCTCCCCGTCACTCAAAAACTTCAGGGGGGTACTCAAGACCTGTAGCTCTTGACCTGAGGCTCTCCATACCCCAGCACCTGAATACCCCTGGGGTGATAAGCCATGTTTAGGAAATACTGATTGATTGATTTATATGGTGTGAGACCTGGCATCCTTGGCATTGTTTTACCCCTAACCTTTTGCCTTCACTCCCCTATTTTTAATGAATTTGTTTTGGTTGGCTTTAGGACTCTGTGCACTTTACCCCTGCTAACCATATTAAAGTGATTGTGCTCTTTCCCTCAACTGTCACATTTATTTTACTTGAAAGTCCCTGGTATATTGTACAAACTGTTCCCAGGGCCTGTAAATTAAATGCTGCAAGAGGGCTGCAATACTCATTGTGTCACCCTCTAAGGTAACGCTGCAAAACATGTATCAGGCCCGCCACTGCAGCCTGTGGTGCAATTCTAGTTTGCCATTTCGACATGGGAAAATAAACCATTTGCCAAACCAGTGCTTAATTTGTGCCGGTGCTTGCGGGTGCTAAGCACCGGCACTTATTTATCAGGGCCGGGTCTACACCGTGAGTCTGCAAGTCAGATGGCATTGTGGCAAAGTACGTAATATAATTACCTCACTCACTGTCTCACCGCTGTAGACAGTGTTGTTTGTCTCTCGAGTCCCCTGCAATCGTGAAGAGTGGTTGTGAGAGGTAATAATAAAAAGAAAAGATTAATTCCCAACCATATATCCGATCCGAATTTGCCTTAGGCGGCAGCCGGCCTAAGTTCAGTGTTGTCAGAGGGCGTGACTCTGATTGGTCTGGAATTGGTTCTATGAGGGTAGGGGCTATGCTGAGGCAGCGTGCGCAGATTTAATTCAAAATGCCACGCCCCGGCACAGCCGCACCCCACGAGTCATCATCAGCAGTTGGACGTCATCGAGTTGAGGGCAGGCAGCAGCAGGTCTAAAGGCGATGCCGTCCGGTGCCCACCAGACACCAGTAACCGTAAGTAGGCAGTAGCCCAAACCAACTCTGCTTTTCCTTGAGCGTGGTGACAGTCACCATGGTAGTTATATATATATAATAACGGCTTTATGAGTGAACGGACCGAGTGATGAGTCCGAGACCTGCCCTGAGGCTGAGCAATCATGCTTTCGGCGCTGGGCAGCGTGTGCAAGGCTCAGGCTGCAAAGAAGTACAATGTCCCGGCGAGTTAATCTGACTTTTGGTCCCAGATCTGGCGCGCAGTTCAGGCCATCAGTCTTCCAACAATATCTTTGGCTCACCGGCCTTGGCCATTTTTGCTTGAACCATTAAATGAGGATACCATACGAAACTGACTGTTAACATTCTAATAAGTGTAAAGAGGAGTTTTGTGTTTAGTAATGATCCCTGGCCCTGAAAAGACTGTGTCTTTGAATTACTCATTAGATGCAGAGTGAGGCACCGGGGTGGTTTCCTGCTCAATAAACGGCCCTTGTGATGTATTAAAATAAAGTCTTTTCCAGATGAATTAGCCCGTCAAAGTTCATGGTGGTGATGGATGGCGTATAGAAAGGAATGCATGCCATCTCAGAAAATGATGTTTCACAGGCAGCATAGACGAAGATGCAGCAGCATTTTCACAAAACTCATTATCCAAATTCACAACATTGTGTACTGCCATGATAGGCAACCACAGGAATATGCGTATTATATCATGCATGGGCATTACCTGCATTTTATTCCTGTTAGGAGGTCGTCCCAGACAGTGAAAATTGATGAGAGTTCTGCTGCCTTGGAAATATGATCACGTTGCTCAATGACGCATTTATAAATAACTAAAAACGTTGCTTATTCACTCTCAGAATAAGTTGTATTTCTCACAAGCTGTGCATTCTGTAAATAAAACAACTTAGTCAGGTGTGGATTCCCAAAAATTAGGAGTGGGGTGATGGCCCAATTCATGGAATGATGTGGTAAAATACACCTTGAAACTGTGAGCTGACAGTTTCTAAGATCACTGGGGTGCATCATGTTGAGTTGTGCCTGCTATATGCAGAGTCCATTAATTTGTTTCTTGTGTTTGAAGTGTCAAAAGGTCATACACACGTAGCATGAGGTGATATTTGCTCAGTTTGTTTACAGCTTGTGCAGAGTTTGCAGAGTGTGGCAGCAGTACTGAGGTGACCAGATACATCTGACTTTAAGCAGTGCCAGTTGATGATGTGAGTGGAGCCAATAAGTAAGTGGGTGGAGTCTGTGGGAAAAATGGGTGGAGTCAGTGGGAAAGTAGGTGTGGCCTCCGATAAAAATTTGAGCACCTGACTTCATATTTTACAAATTAAGCACTGTGCCAAACCTAAAATGTCCTTTTTACTACTTATAAATCGCCTCTAAGGTAGACTCTAAAGAGTCATTTGGAAAGGTGTATGGTATTTAAAATGTAAGACATGTGTGTGTTTAGGAGTATTTCACTGTCAGGACATGTATAACTTAAAGTAATTTTTAGGTCTCGCCTGACCCATCGCATGCGCTGGTCTGGCGAAACTTTTTGAGAGGGCTCCAAAAAGTGCGACCAGGCCAGCCCAGAGCTACAGTTCATGTGCGCAGGCGCGCACGCGTGCTTAACCGTGATAACTTTCACTTTCGCTGCCGCACAGCCGCTTTGTTGTTTACAGCGATTACTTTTCGCGATCACTTTCCACTTACAACCAGTTTGAAAAAATCGTTCCATTCCTGCCTCTGTTCTTGCAACATTCTGTTGTTCAGTCAGTAATACTTTATCATCTTAACTTCTTTAACACTGTCTTAGCCTCAGGATTTTGCTCTCAGTCGGCTCTGCCGGCTTCAACATGCCGCTGTGCGCCTCATTTTTACCCAACCTAAAACCGCTCATATTTCTCACTGTATGTCGTCTCGTTACTGGCTGCCAATTTCATCTTGTTCAAATCCCTTTGTCTCCACCAATTTCCATTTCATAAATCAGGACTGCTTTTTCTTCAAAACAATTTACATTCCACCTGCCATCAACAAATGTGTGTGCCATCTATCGCTCGAATTTTGAATTTGCCCAAAATTTTCCATCCTGTTCTTTCCCTCACCTTGCAGCCAAACATTAGAACTTGCTGCCGCTTTCCAATCGCATTATAGATGTTCATTTTCTTTTAATAAAATTCCTGAAAACTTTCCTTTCTGCAGGCACTAACTCAGACGTGCTTCTTGCCATCGTATCCTCTAATATTAGGATACCCTGTTGGTTGGCAGATGAGTTTTATAAATGTCTATCATTATCTCTCTCAATAATTAGTCTCACATTTTTGCAGGAAATGTTCATAGGATTACAAGTTGAAGAACTTTCCCACTTCTTGCAAGGAGAGTATTCAGCATAAAGAAGTACTCAAATTTGAGGACATCTTGTGTTACTTTGCTCAGTACATCCAAGAGATCACTGGCCTATGGGTTGAATAGCACAATGATTAGCAAGCATCAAATGTTTGGTTCGAACAACCTGAAAAGTCGGTCTGAATTATCAGTCACATTGTGCAGAAGAGCATAGGTAAAACTCTGAGATTTGGACACCTAGGTGAGCATTCATGCCCTGCTTCCATAGGCTTGACTAAAGAAGTTCTCTTTGAACTACATCGAACACTTGGGAAAATTCCAAGAAAGCAGAAAAAAGGTGGCCTTTCTTCCCGATTGCATATTTTTCACCATGGAATTCGAATGCTTTGACAGCGGTGGAAGCACATCTCCTAAATCCATCATCTACCTGGGAGAGCACACCCTATGCTGATCGATTCACTTGCTGTGAATTCAATTTGGGGAGTTTCCATCATTTGCACATCCTGAAATCTATATGTTGCCAGCGACTACTTTGCTTCTATCAAACTCATTATAAAGGTATATACTGTTTCACAAACTACTTTACCAGGAAAATTGGCCATCCAGTGTTCTCTGTCATGTAAATTATTAGTAATCATCTCTTGACCTTACTATAGTATTGTATGAATGTGCTAGCAATTGTCAAAACCATTCCTTGCAGTAGCCACTTTAGATCCCTCTGATAGCTGTTAGAGCATTACATTAGCAGGACACGTGACTAGAAAAGGGCACTTCTTTAACTAGGGATATAGGTTATGGAGAAATTTGACATTACAATTGAATATGTGTCTACCCTACTTATCCTCGCATTGCCTCTGGCGTAAGTCCCGTTTCATGCACTGTGACACATTAAACGTGTTCTGACCACACCTGTTCTAATTGCGTTTATAAATTGCATCATACCCCTGGCAAGGAATCGGCAGACTTTTAGTGCTAGGCCATGCTTGGTTAGACCTGGAAGAGTGTTGAATTGTATTGCAGGTCGGCTAAGTGGGTCTTCTTTTAGTGTATCAGAATTGACCAGATTGATGCTGTCATGCAGGTTTCAGTCAAACAGCCTCAATGTGAGCTGTAGAGAAGATGAGCGGGGGATGAATACATGTGCTTTACATTAATTCATAGTTGTCTGGTTGAAAGCTTGTAAGCAGGGTCTGTGTGGGAAGTGTTGTGCTGTCATGTATCTTGAGTAGTGGAATGCAGTCCATTCTTTGTAACTGTAAATGTATAGGTTTGTTAATGGGTAAAGTGGAACAGATGAGCGTGAGACAGCTGCATATGTGAAGTTCCCGGCGTTCTGAGAAGGGGTAACGTTATAGCTCTTATTTGCATTTCAACTATCGAGGAACAAGCCACAGGAGTGCACTTATAAGCAGCCATGCTAAATGCACTTTGGAGCCTATCAAGAAAAAAAAGGGCAACTCACAGGCATGCAGAAGATGCAAGCAGCAAGGGCAAATGATCTGAAGAGTCTACACAGGAGTGACAGAGAAGCATCCCACAATTGTGCATGGAAGTCAGGCTGCCCTAGCAGGTGATCTATATAGGCCACCCAGGGTGAGCAACAATGTTTCCAAAATCAACAGGTTGATTAGAGAATAAAGAACTACCGTTAGCTATACCACTCTTTTTTTGCCATGATGTCGGCAATGATATGCCACTCAAACAAAGTAATGTATAGAAGTATATCAAATATATGTAGTGGTCGTTTTGAATGCATTTGCATTGAGGAGGTTATTGTACACATGGCATCTTCATTCCCTGTCCATCCATGTATTTGATAATCTTCAGATAATTCAGAACTCCGAAAACACCTGTGTTCCAATTATGCTTGGATCATTCTCTGATGTTTGATATTGTAGACCACAAAACAACAATCAACCAGCAAACCTCTGTAGGAATAGCAGGACTGATCTCTAATGGTTTCCTTCCTTTCTGGGAAATTAAAAGCAAGAATTTGTTCTTCTGTCCCTACTGCTCCAACTATTGTCCGATCACTTGTGGTGTTTGAAAGGGATCCCCCCTCTCTCCTGTCTTACTCAACATCAGCGCCTTGCACCTTTGATAATTTTGGATTCACCTTTTCCACTCAAGCTGATGACATTCAAATAATTCTGCACCCGGACTGGACTGTCTCTAACTCTGCTCACACTTTAGTGATTGTTTTGTGCCATCCATCGCTGAAATGGAATCAACTTGTTTACTTTAAAGAGCAATGAGATTAAGGTTTTGCTGGTGGAGTATGATGAATTAGAGAAGAACTTTGGGATTCAGCTGTGTAGATGATGACCTTAGGCAGCACCTCTGCCCACTTTTTGCACAGTTTGTCAAAAATGTGAGGAAAACTATTTGATAGAGCTTTGTCTCCACAAATCAGCACAGTTGTGGTCTTGTTTGGGATATTCTTGCCTTTTTGACCTGCATATTCTTGTCTCAAATATGTTCACCTCTACCAGATTAAGATAGGACAATGTACTAGATCTCAGCATTCATTCACTTCTGATGAGTAAACTCCAGAGAATACAAAACCGGCCTGATAGAGACCAAGGTATGCGGGAAGCTCCACTTGTTACCCATTTCTTTGCACATTTCTATTGAAGATTGTTTTTTCGCTCAGTACTTTTTTTAAGTCTCGGTTTTGGCAGCACATATGTCAATCAGACCTTCGGTTCACAATATACATAGCGTGAGTTTTCGGGCAGTTTCTTTCAGCCACTGACATGAGATGACAAGTCACATGTTTCTGCTGGCTATTGCCGCACATCACCCAGACAGCAAAATGATGCTGAAGACAGTGCCTTAAATTAAACAAGCATTTGCAATGCAATAGGTCTCGCATTTACGTGAGTTTGAGCTATTGACATTGCAAATAACAATGCCTTTTATTTTTGTTTTCATTTTAAAAACATAAATGAAAGGCAGTGCCATTTACAATGCCAATAGCTTAAACTCGTGTAATTGCAAGACCTATTGCATTGCAAATGCTTGTTCATTGTAGCAAGGATGTCTCCTTCATAGACTAACACTGGGTTACCTTATTGCACTTAATTATTTTTTTAAACAAACTTTATTGAAAACCTCAATTTGGATGCAATATATCATAGCAAGTACTTATAGCATTTTTGTTTTTGTTGTTTGTTATCCAATATTTACCAATAACAGCTTTATACAGACTTTAAGTCACAGTACATCATGTAGTATACCTAAATACAGTCATTACCGATTGGAGACATTTGATGCATCCACAATGTATAATATAATCACAGAATGTGATTGCATTTTATACTTTAGAATTATTATTACACTTAATAAGTGATAATTACCTCATTGGGAAGAGATAGAGAAAAGCTTTTTCCACTCATTTGAATTGTAATTTCATAGTAGAGTCAGATTTTAGGTTGCTATTCTGGAAACGCCACTTTTATTTTATTTATTTATTGAAAATCCACAGTATATAAAAAAAAATCAAAACATTACATACATATAAATCATAATTCGGGTGCCAATTATAAATACATATTAATTCATTCCATACCATAAACATAAAATCAAAAAGTCAAATGATCAAACATAGGACCCCATATTTGCATACCCAGCGCACGCTTCCTTGAACCTTTAACCAAGTACAAACTAAATTCTAGGTTAAATATATCATAAAACCTAGAACGCCATATTTCAAAGGAAGGTGCCTCTGGGTGAAGCCATGTAGATGCTATACATAGCCTTGCTACCCCCATAGCTACAAAAATAAGATACCTATATTTATATATCAATGTCCTTTGACGCAAATCCTCCTCTGTACCCAATAATATGACAGAAGCCGAGATCTTTATAACCACACTCGTAACCTCTGCTACGAACTGCTCAATATGTTGTATATACAAAGCTAAATTAGTGCATGAATAAAAAACATGTAAGATATCGGCATCATCTGCACCACAAAGGAAACATTTCCCATCATATCGACTCCCCCATTTCTTCATCTTTGCAGGAGTATAATATAAATTGAATATTGTTTTATAGTGCTGTGTTTTTAAGTTTGCGGCCATAAAGATGTTTCCTGCTAGGTCAATCGAAGCCTCTAAAAACACAGCTTGTACTCCAAGGGAGCTCCCCCATTTAAGATTATGTTTCTAGAGGTCATCAGTTTTGGCAGCTTGTAGTATATTATAGTGAAACACAATTCTTTCCTGAAATCTGATAGCTTCAACTATCTTATGTGGTTTTAAGGTCGTGACATGCTTGTTTAGGAAATCACGTATCTGAAGATATTTTAAAAAATGACATTTGGGGAGCTGGTACTTAACCGCCAGGTCAGAGAAGGAAACATGCTGCCCCCCGCCTCCATAAAATGTCCCAATTGTGTGATTCCAGAGAGTCTCAATTTTCCTGCCACATAATCGTGATATATTGATGGAAGAATCCCTACAGCTGACACATGTGTATAAAATGAAAGTCCATCAATCTGCAAATCTTTTCGGACTGTTTTCCAGACCTTATAGACAGCCCCCAAGATCTTAAAATGAGTTCTCTTGTAATAGCTACCATCAATTCTTAGGAAGAGACAGTTTTTTGCCTGAGTCCCAAGCACCATCTGATATATTGTTGGAGCTTCAGCAAGATTGTCCACTTCTTCCCCAGATAACAAAAGTCGGATATTGACTAAAATACAAGCATAATACTATACTGCAAAGTCAGGAACTGACCACCCCCCTCTGTATCGGTGTAGAGTCATAAATCGTGCCGCCCTACGTAGTTTCCCTGGGGCCCACAAGAATCTAGAGCAAAGAGATTGTAATTGTTGTAGTTGCAAGTGAGATATTTCCAAAGGTACTGATCTAAAAAAGTATAGTACTTTCTGCAAGACATTCATTTTAAGAACATTGGCTTTCCAACCAAAGACAAATGGAGACATTGCCACCTTTCAAGAGCTTGTTAAATATTTCCAATGATGGCCCCCCAGTTAGCATCAACCAGCTCTTTCAGACACACCCGTATCTTGAGAACCAGATAAATAACCTCCTCAACAACTCTAGGATCATTATTGATGTTTTGATTAGTACAAAGAATCTGGGTTTTAGACGCATTGAGCTTATAGCCGGCCATACGGACGAAATTATGTGCAAGATGCTCAATTTCGGGTAGCACCATCACTGGGTCAGATGTTATGATGGCAATATCATCCGCATATGCACAGACTCGGAACTGATCTTGCCCCACCATAAACGGTCTTATCCTAGCACTCTGCTCCAGCATGTCCATGAAAGGATTGATGTAAAGCGCAAACAAGAGCGGAGAGCATGGACAGCCCTGACGTCTACCTCTCGCGACCTGAACTACCTTAGATGTTAGGCCTATAGAACAGATCCAAGCCACAGGAGAACGATATAGAACCTGCAAAGCCTGGATGTAGCCCTAAGGAAAGTCCATCATATGTAGAACTCTCCAAAGAAAATTCCACGAGATGCGGTCGAACGCCTTCTTGGCATCGAGCAACACTATTCCTACGTCTCTGGCCTTCACTTGAGCGATGTCAGGAATAATGATAACTCTAGCTATGTGGTTCGCCGTCCCCCTGCCAGGGATAAACCCATGCTGTCTGAGGGAAACTAAGGGGGATATAACCTTGGCCAGTCTATTCGCGAGAATTTTGGCATAGATCTTCCCATCACAGTTTGTAAGTGAAATTGGGCAATAAGACCCCGGGAGATCAGATGGCTTGCCCCTCTTTTTGAACACAATAATAGTAGCGTCATCCCATGATTGCGGTGCCACACCAGTTTGAGCGGCCTGGCAAACCACCCAAAAATAAATGTTAAGGTCTTGAAAAAACAATCTGATAAAGTTCAGATGGAAGCTTGTCTGGCCCTGCTGCTTTACTGTGAGTCATAGCATTAATAGCTTGCTCTAATTCATCCATTGTGATAGGGCTGTCTAATATTCCTACCTCCTCATGAGCTAGCCGCTGAAATTGCACATTCAAAAGCCCAAAGTCCACATCGTCAAGCTCTCCATCCTGGTCAGTGTAAAGTTTTTGATAAAAACTATGAAAAATGTCTAAGATCTCCTGAGAATCATGTACCAATCTACCAGAAACGTTCTTCATACCTTGTATTCTTTGTGATGCTTCTTTGGAACGTAGCCTTTGAGCTAAACAGCGCTGTGTAGCCTCCCCATACTCATAACGATCTTTCTTAAAAAGCTGGTATTTTGTGTCAATTTACTCCATGTCATATTTATATTAGCTTTACATCTAGCCACTTCAGTTTGCAGCTCAGTAAGATTTATTCCAGAGTGAATCCCGCATATTCGGTTTCCTTCTGCTGCTTTCAATTTATCATACAACTCCCGGATTGTACATTTGGCCTGTTTATGTTTGTATAATCTAAAACTCAACACTTCCCCTCTAAGACAAGCTTTGAAGGTAACGGTTATTTTGAAAAAAATCCCTAACCCATTTTACTCATATACTCGATGAAACCATTATCCAAAATAAGTTTTCTATCAGAAGTGAATACCCTTGGTACTGAGCTGCTACCCAAAGCTGGAATGTCCTAGACTACTGGAACATGGTCAGAGGTAATTCAGGGGAAGACCTGAATTTGAGCTTCTGTTAGCAATAAAGTAGAGATAAAAAATAGTCAAGACAAACTAATTTATCAAGCGGGTGAGAATAAAACGTATAGCCAGGGTCGAGTGTTTTAAGCATACCCCAAACATCAACTAAACCATGATCCCAACACCTTAGGTTTCTGGCCATTGTAACTCTGAATACTTGCTTATACCTGCTTATAGTTCGCCCTGTACCAAATTGATATTAAAGTCCCCACATAACACAAGAGGGGTGGGCCATGATGGAAGTTCAAGATTTAGGTGTTCAAGAACGGGGGCTTCATCCAAATCGGACCCATATATTGTACATAAAGTAAATTTAGAGCCCCCCAAGATGCATTCCAAGATTTCCCACCGCCCATGGCTGTCTACAGTTATACATCCCGAAGTTTGTACAATCGGTTTGGCCAACCCAGCCACCCCATGATTCATAGTTGTTTGTTGTGAAGTGGCTAGAAGTACATGCCCCAACTCTAATAAAACCTTACGTTTTCCCCAAGGTATGTGCGTTTCCTGTATGCATACAAGATATGCATGAATCACCCTAAGCTCTGCAGCAACTCTTTGCCTTTTATTATAATTGCTGAGCCCACAAACATTGAGTGAACTTATTCGAAGCCCTAATTTAGCCATAAGGTAGATATGGATATCATCACTTGCTTAATTCCCTTGCATAGAATTCACTATTTCTCAATTTCACAAACTTAGCAATACTGTGGATTGGAAACGCCACTTTTAAAGAGTTAGCATGTTTCTGCCTACAACAAATTGGCCTGTATACCAGTGTCAAGGATCACATGACTGTTAGTACCTCTCTTGGGGTGTGTTGTGCATTCCTTCTAGACACAGGGAAGAAAGGTCATGGAATATGGGGCAGGGTGTTTCTCTCCTGATATTGTGGGGGGGTTGTACTCAGTCTTTCTGAACTTCAAAGGTTAGTCTGAGGGCTGTGCCCACTCCCATCTGACTTCTGAGGCTGCTTGCCCTGCCACTGAATAATGCGTCTCACACCTAGGCCTGCCTGTCCTATGTAAGCCTGGATAGTTTAAAGCCAGGGGAGGCTAAACAAAGGGGGCAACCACACCTGCAGGCTAGCACTAGGTATAAGAATGACACCTTCAGAACCTCTCATCAGGTCACTCATTGACTTGTGGAAGATTCAAAAGAAGGGCTGATCAGCTGTCTGAAGAGGGAAGGCTGGATATGCTTGCTTTGAACCAGAATCCCCAGAAGTGACGGTAAGAGTCAGTTGGCTGTCTTCCTATTTTAGATGTAGGGACACAACAAGCTTTCAGAGCCCTCCCTGCATTATCCCAGCTAATCACACCACCTTGACCTGCCTGCGATCCCAAAGAGGTGCCCTCCCGGGTTCTGGACTCTTGGCTGGCATATAAGTGTACTCCTGCATCAAATATACAACAACTACACCCCAGGTAAAAATTCTGAAGTTAGGGGCTCTTTGCGACCACAAGCTGGCTTCTCTAATTGGCAAAAATCGCTGCATCTTCTGCCAATGTGAAGTTCCGATATCAACCTCCTCTTTGCACCATACAGTGACGGCCCGCATGTCCGACCAACGCAAACCTCTAGCGACGACTGCTCCCAGCGCCGATAATTACTCACTGCTGCCGCCAACATGAAGCTCCAACTGAGACTTCTTGCGTGAAAACTGACTCAATGAAGGTAAACTCTTCACCGGGTAAAACCGGTCCCTGTATTTGACCTGCACCTCATCACGGTTGGTCTGAACTAGTGACTTTACCTGGTCCAGTGCGACTAGATACTTGCAATGCCTCTTTGTGCTTTCAAATGCTATTTTGACCTAAAAATTCATAACTACAGGTCCTATTGTTTAGAGTTTTGCTATCTTAGTGACATTTTATGTATTACATTATACTATTTTTTGTAATTGGTTTGGGAATTTTCTTGTGTTGTGTTTTAGCTTTATAACTGTTTAAGAGCTGCATAAATGCTTTATACATTGCCTCTAAGTTAAGCCAGACTGTTTATGTGCCAAGCTATCAGAGGGCAAGCACACGTTTATTTAGTGACTTTTGTGGTTCACACTGACAGGGATTGTGTTAATTACTTGAGTCTCTCACCTAATAAACCAATTTCTTACATCAGGGAAGAGTGAACCTTGGAGCAGTTCTGCCATTTTCAAACCCTCTTGTAGATAGGTTTTTAATCCAAAGGGTCTTGGGTGCATGGATCTTTGTTGTCAGGTCCTCTGAAGTTGTTAGGCAAACATGTTAATACTTAAAAGAGACTCTGGCACTGGACTGTTCCACATTTTATTGTTGACATGTAACAATGAAAGTTGAAACTGTTGCAAATTTCTGGAGTCAAATATAGGGCATATTTCTTAGTATCCCCTTAAAATGGTTCATCTTTTGCATTTGATTATTATGGTGATGCCCTACGCTTGTCTTTTTGTTAACCCATATCCTACGATAGATGCACAGGTGGGAAATTATGCTTTAGTGGTTAGGGTTTGCTGGTGTTCAGACTTGTAAAAGTGCGTCCTGCGCATGTAATTCGGGGTTCACTTAGGAGGTTACCTGTGTGACTTTTCTTGAGTGTGCATCCCTGCAGGTTGGGAGACAGTATAGATGTCCCCTCAATTCTGTATATATTTGCTCATTTGTGTGTAGTATTTAATTATGTGTGTAATAACGTGCTTTTCCTAATTATAACTAATTATTTCAAAAAAAGCATTGGCTGGGTAGCCCATTGCACCTTCCCTGAGTTAGCATTGGGCTGCTCTTCCTTTCTACCGTTTATGGCAAGCACTGACAAGGGGTACTTGAATGTTAATTTGGGGGTCTGCAGTATGTGGGCCCCAAACTTTAGGAGAACAAACACGGTTCTTACAGTTGGGGCCCAGTACCTTACCTTCTGACTGCCCTGGTAACCTCCAACTGGGTTTCCAATAATCACACTGTCTCTCGGACATCAGATTGGTAGCCCTCTCTTTTGCAAAGTTAACCTTATTTTTGGATAGTCGCTAAACTCTTGGATACTGAAATGATATTTCATTATTTCAGACACCAAGAGTTCTAAGAACCCTTTTCAGAGTAGCTACAGAATAACCCCTCCTCTTTAATGCTAATATGTCTCGGAATATTGGAATATTAGTAACAGATTGAGTACAGGTAACAGATTGAATACAAAACGTATGTTAAGTGTAAAAAAAAGCAAGGTTAGCTGGACATTCCTTCACTGTACTGGCTCCCTCTTTATCCAACAGCTCTTCTGTTTTTTTAGCTTTTAGCTTTTAGGAAGAAACTAAACTTTTGTCTGTTCACAAATTCAGCCAAAGTGACCAAGTACTACCAAGATTGCTTTCCGAACACCAAGAAACCCAATAGATGAAATAGCACCATATAAGATATCTATAACATAACAAAACATAATAAGAAAGTGGAACTAATTGATTAGACACAGCAATACAGAAATAATATGATGAACTGAACTGTCATTTACAAGCTCACAAGTCATTTTCTTTAAGGCCAGTATCAAAGAAGCTAAATTACCTCAAATCATATCAGTTTCCTTTTCTGTGATATAAAATAAATTACTGGATGATGAGTAGCCTGTAGGGATCTATCACTACCTGTTAAGGATTAGAAATGTTGGTTTTAGCATAATAATACAGAATTATTATTTAATAATATAAGTGAAGTGAATAATTTAGGTATAGTATGCTGTGTTCTTAAATGTTTTTTATTTTTAGATTCATGAACTTCAACATGAGCTTGAAGCTGAGCAAAAACAAAGCAGTGATGTCATGAAAGGATTCCGCAAATTTGAAAAACGAGTTAAAGAGCTAACATACCAGGTACAGTAGTATTTCAATTAAGTTTACCTAAATAGCATTTCAAGAAAAAAAAAATTGTAGTCAGATTAAAGTTCATCATCTTACCTGGGTGGAAATGATTTGAAAATAGTTCAACTATTCTAACACAAATGGTGATTGTATAAAACAAAATTCATAAAGAGTTTTCTTAGAAGCAATGAATAGCTATATTTTCTCAATGCCCCAATGTGTAGAATATTTGAAGTTTATAAATGTTAAATTAGATGCATTTAGGTGCATACTTATATGTGTATATACCCTATATTGAGACGTCTAGCAACAGGATTTGGTAAGTGAAATATTTATATAATATAATGTTGAAAAAATTTATTATTTGCACATATTTTGGAAAGATTGTTATCTGCATCTATAACATTGAGTACTCTTTCTTTCTTTAGTCAGAAGAAGATAAAAAACATATTTTGATGCTTCAAGATCTGGCTGATAAACTACAACTAAAGGTGAAAGCATACAAGAAACAGGCAGAAGAGTCTGTAAGTACATCAGCTATATTTCTTTCAGCATTGTTACATAATACATCCAGCCCCAATATAAGGACTTTCTTCTAAATACAGGGACCAACAAAGACATCTGCTTAAAAGATAAAACCTGGAAATCTAGGGAAGAGTCTTCAGCTACTTCTATATTAATTTAAATAGGCTTGTTGAAGTGCAAGGCCCCCTGCCAAACCCCGTTTGAGGACATTTAGCGACCAATGTACGTAAAATGAGTTGGAAGCCAAACAGAATATAGTAGTACTCCTAGCACTTTCAACAAATTTTTTTTCTATTACAGAAGAAAACACAGGGGTTATTCTGCATTATGTAATGCACATGGGACAAAAAGTCCTCAGTAGCCCCCTGCATGTGTTCCTTTAGTTGATTCAGGCATGCCATACAGAAGGAGGGGAATCCCTTTCAGCCAGGAGCAAATTCCCATTATGAGGGAAGATGCATCTATATGGATCTTTTTCATTGTTCGCGGTTTTAAGATTCTACAGTACAGCACATTCACTATGACTGACCCTCGAGGTGTGTCAGACCTATTCAATTACATTGTAAGAAAGTTCTGCGGATAAAATCAGTAGAGTGTTGATAAATTCAGAATAGGTGAGGCATTATGATCACATACATTCTTTATCCATGCACAGACACTATTACTTTGAATTTGGGGTGAAACAAGTACTCACATCTTTATTCTGTTGGCACAGACTTAGACTCACAAATCTACACTACCAATGCCCGAGTGCTACAGTGGAGTACTTAGAGCCGGTATTACAAATTACCACAACAATCATCATGAGTAAAATAAATGTATAATATCATAGAAAGGATGTTGTGGTTTGCTAAACACAAAGGCGTTTGGAATGTTTAAGTACTAATTTCCTGATGGAAAACTATACACAACCTTTCAACTTTCAAACCTCTACACATGTGAGCCAAATAAAACTGATGAATGAATTAATGGATGGACTCAGCCAATTTAAAAAGTGCACAGCTACTCCGAAGGAGTGTCCTGGCTCAACTCTGCTAAAATCAAACCGGCTCCTTACTGCAGATTCACTGCAAAAAGAGGTGTCTTCAGTTCTTTCCTAACACGAGTCTTACACTGATTAGTATGCAGTAAGAGTAAAAGCTTGTTACTTGCCTTGCCTCGCCTGCCAGCACAGAGAAGGAACGAACTCCAGATCTTGCCAGACAAATCTTAGAGAGACGAACCAACAGATACGAAGCAGACCTCAAAGATCTAGAGACTGTGTAGTGTAAGATTCTGCTGATCAAGTGACGAGGGTCATGGCTATCAATGCTTAGATGCATGAAAATTAAGACTTTTAACAGAATCCTTTTTTTAATGGGTAACCAGTGTAATTCACGCGAGATGGAGGAGAAAGAGCCTCATCTAGATCATCCCATAATAGGGCAGGTGGCTCCATTTTGGACTTCCAGACGCTTCCCAATCTTATAGTCGGGCATGCCAATATAAAGGCAGTTAGAGTAGTACAGCAAAGAAATGATCAAAGCGTGGACAACTGCTGTAATTTTGACTGAAAGAAAGTCCAAAAATGTCTTCAAGAATGCAAAAAACCATAGCAGGTCTGAGTGTCAAGAGAAAGCTTTTCATCAATTTAACTCCCAGATTCTTAGCTTTTATAGCTGGAAAGGAGAGAGAGGGAGTGTCCCATGGCCAATTAATCTGTATGAAGAAGGCACAGACTGGTGAAATGTGTCACCAAATGATGATTGGAGTATGATTATTTATAATACCAGAGATAGTGGATGAAAGAGAAAGCCCACCCTTCTACAACAAATAAAGTCAGACAATGCAATTGGCATTTCCAATAACTATTTTTTAAAGTATGGATGAACACGATTAAACATATCAAAGGTAGAAAAATGCAAATTAAACAATAAGAAATACCGAAATTAAAAACCAACATAATTGCCAGATATTGAGATTATGTTGGGAATGCTGCCTTTATATACAAAGATAGTTTATCCAAATAATTATTGTCACAAGTGAATCATAAGAATGTTTAATGGTGAAATAAAACATCATAGGAAGACTAAAAATTCAAATTGATAGCTTAGAGGAAGCCTGTGTTGAAATGGTATTACTGAACTTAAGTGTGACCCAATTGCAATGTGTAAAATATCCACTCTGATCTGCCATATACAATATCTTTATTGATACGGGATAAAGGGTGGGAGAGAACTAGATATACCATTGTGAATCATTATTACACATAAAATATAATCAGTTAATTTCAGCAGTGGCCCATGCAGGTAAGAGCAGTCAGGCGATGGGGCCAGGTGAGGGAGGATTTCGACAGACAACCCCAAGGGGATATGTTATAAATATTTAATTTTCCCTCGTCGTCGTCTGCCTCGCATAATGATATAGGGCAGAAGCACCTTCACCTCCCTTTGTGGACATTCAGAAGCTGGAGCTTGAATTGTACATCTTGTACTTTTCTTCTAAGATCTTGATGGAGGCGTGTGCACCTGGTCAAATAAATGCCTCTGTGTCATACACTTCCTTCCTTCATATACCATGCTGGGTCTAGCATTTGAAGAGAAACAGACAGGAACAAAGCCACTCTAAAAATAGTCAAGTAAATAAGGAATCATCTTGGCTTTCTAATCATAATAATAAGTGTCATTCTAATGGGACAGATCTCTGAAAGTATACAGTAGTTATCTCAAAGGTTTTTTTCATCACCGACTACATTTATCAGAAATAGAAAGGATAAACTACATCGAATGGCAGATGTAATCTAGGAGGAATTGTAAAACTTTACATTTAACTATGGAAAATAAGAGTGCAGATTGCAATTTTTGGGGAAACATTAATTAAAATGCCAGAGCTGCTCTTCAATACGTAAAAATATTTTCTAGCGCCAATGACTTCCTGGTGCAATCTTTTAATTAGTAACCTCTTAAAATGACTGTGTAATGCAAGCTTAATTTTCTAATGCAGTGTTTGCATCCAATATGAAGATTACACTGAAAGATGTTATTAATTAATAGTCTAAGTTCTAGATGCAACTTTTATCTTTTGAACGGACATGTAATTTTTGCCTGGTAAGAAAATACTTCACCAACTTGTGATAGGTTATTTATTAAATTAAAACAAACTATTTTTCAAGTTCCAAAACTCAACCATGTGATCATCTCTTTTAGGAACAGCAAGCAAACCTTCACTTCTCTAGACTTCGGAAGATGCAGCACGACCTGGATGAAGCTGAAGAACGCGCTGACATTGTAGATTCTCAGCTTAACAAGCTCAAAACAAAGACTCGTGACTTTAGCATAACGGTAACAAAAACACCTAGCAGTTATTGTGACTCAGCTAAAAATTTCGCCAAATGAAAAATATGAGGAATATGGTAGAAGTGGAGGGACTCGTTACACAAATTGAGCTTGATGAGTAAGCAGTGAACCATATCAATTAATGCTTCCAGTGCTATTCGGGACCATAGAAGGGATTTTGAGTTTAGCCAAGAGTCTAGATTGGCAGATGCACACCTCATATGTATTCAGTTGGCTGTTAGTATGAAAGACCCTTTTTGCTAAAAGTGTGAGCACTGACAGCTGTTACGGAATGGGGGATGGTGGGGCATTGAAAAAATTAAGATCACTTACTTGTGAACGGCTGCCCCCTCTCCTTCATCCTTTTCTCTTCCTGACTTTCCGGCAACACAGAAGCACGCAGGTTCCCAGACCACCCCTAAGCCACTCACAACACTGCTGTCACCAGCATGACAGCAGTGTCGTGATTGGTTTGAGTGGCCTGTTTGGCTGCTTTTGCAGTGCCTGGGAGCCTGTGACAGTTCTTCACCCGGTTGTGCAACACAGGCAGGTGGAGAAATGCTAAGTGTTCATGTCTGTTTGGCCGGCCCAAGACAGCCGGTCAAACTGTCATGCGCACTTATGGTGCACCAACCACTCCTCCTCCTTGTGACCCCAGTCCCACCCTAACCTGGCCCTGTAGCTTGTACTAAAAATAAAAAGATAATAACGTTGTGTTATTATCATTTTATTTTTCCTTTTTTACACTGTTCAGAGAGCAGTGGGGCGATACTCCTCCGCCTTAGCGGAAAAGCCACCTCTGAGTGTGAGGCAGTCCATCGTGGTGACATGGCGGCCTGTGGCCAAAAAGCAAGGGTTTTGAGTACACACTATCAATGTGAGGCCCAGTTTTTCCCAGTCCATTCCAGCCATCTGTGCACGACAGTACCAGATAGGCTCAAAGGGCTCTCAATGCTTCGAAAAGCATCACTAGGCTACCTGGTTTTAGGTTTAAACCTATGATAACTGATTAAACCCCACCGAAAGGAAAATAGCCATCACCAGTGTAAACATATAAACACTGAAAGAAACACCTTCAGAACCACAAACTAAGTGCCATTCAAAGAAAGGAAAAGATGAGTGAAAGATTCATTTTTATTTCCTCCTGAAGGGGCAAATACAATGTAACTTTGTTGTACTAGGCAGCAGCAAGAAAGACTGGGCTAACATTATTCTGCTTGAGTTTTGTTGTTTAGGGATGTCACTAAAATATTGTTTCTTCTTCCATCTGCTTGTTTTGAGTTTTGTGGTCTTTGTTCTAAAGATACAGTGTTTAGAAGCATGTTTACGTCCTATTTAATTATTTTATAAACTGTAGAGAATCATGAAATATCAAATTCATATTTGATATTTTGGCTACATTTGATTTCACTGATAGGTAAAATGGCTGGTTTCATGAGAATCTTTCTCAATATATACAATCACATTTACCCACAGACAGAGACTGGGTGAAATCCTCTGATGCATCAGCCCCCTTTTCTAGCGAGTCATTATTGATTGTAGATGAATTGCCAAAAACTCCAGGCTTTAAATATTCAATGCAAGGTGTAGTGACAGGTATATGTGAAAAGAGTTAAATCTAATTGGTCGCACACTGCTCCACCTACCAAGCGTGTTCCCCCAATGAAAGTGGTCCCTGAGGTCAGCGTCGGCGGGTACGCCTATGCCCGAGTCATGAATGCAAGTATGAGTAGCGTGTGCCATCCCTGGACACGTGTTTCGAGGTAGCTGCCTCTCGTCAGCAGGGAGTAGGAAAAAGTGTGTGGGGTTGCTGTGTAAGCTGCTAAAATCGTTATCAGGTAAATACCTCTCGTAGCGCGCAGGTGCGTAACCAAGAGCCCGTCGACTCCACCGGCTCAAGGGAGCCTGAATATAAAGTTAAATCTAATTGGTCGCACACTGCTCCACCTACCAAGCGTGTTCCCCCAATGAAAGTGGTCCCTGAGGTCAGCGTCGGCGGGTACGCCTATGCCCGAGTCATGAATGCAAGTATGAGTAGCGTGTGCCATCCCTGGACACGTGTTTCGAGGTAGTTGCCTCTCGTCAGCAGGGAGTAGGAAAAAGTGTGTGGGGTTGCTGTGTAAGCTGCTAAAATCGTTATCAGGTAAATACCTCTCGTAGCGCGCAGGTGCGTAACCAAGAGCCCGTCGACTCAACCGGCTCAAGGGAGCCTGAATATAAAGTTAAATCTAATTGGTCGCACACTGCTCCACCTACCAAGCGTGTTCCCCCAATGAAAGTGGTCCCTGAGGTCAGCGTCGGCGGGTACGCCTATGCCCGAGTCATGAATGCAAGTATGAGTAGCGTGTGCCATCCCTGGACACGTGTTTCGAGGTAGTTGCCTCTCGTCAGCAGGGAGTAGGAAAAAGTGTGTGGGGTTGCTGTGTAAGCTGCTAAAATCGTTATCAGGTAAATACCTCTCGTAGCGCGCAGGTGCGTAACCAAGAGCCCGTCGACTCCACCGGCTCAAGGGAGCCAGAATATAAAGTTAAATCTAATTGGTGGGACACTGCTCCACCTACCAAGCGTGTTCCCCCAATGAAAGTGGTCCCTGAGGTCAGCGTGACTTCAGGGACCACAATACTTTGAGGCTACACGCTGGTAGGTGGAGCAGTGTGCGACCGATTGGACTTTTGTTAATATTCAGGCTCCTTGAGCCGGTGGAGCTGACGAGCTCATGGTTATGCACCTGCGCGCTACGAGAGGTACTTTACCTGAGAACACTTATTTTAGCAGCCTACACAGCAACCCTACACACTCACCTACTCCCTGCTGACGAGAGGCAACTACCTCGAAACACGTGTCCAGGGATGGCTAACGCTACACTTACTTGCACTCAAGACTCGGGCATAGGCGTACCCGCCGACGCTGACTTCAGGGACCACAATTCTTTGAGGCTACACGCTGGTAGGTGGAGCAGTGTGCGACCAATTGGACATATGTGAAAAGAGTGTTGTCATCAAGCATCTGAGATAGTGGTGAAAACATGACACCAGACGTTTGGTAAACAAGGAACGCAGTGTGTCACTTGGAATGCTGCTGCAAAAAAGTTCATACCGAGTTCAATAAAAATTGGAGTGATATTGTTTGTATTTGCAGTAATTCTGCTATGTATATGAAAAAGTTGTATGATGACCTGTCAAAATTGATCCCTGAGCTGAAGTGCTTCCCTGTAAGAGATCCTTGTCACTTGCTAGATGGTATGCTGAAAGCATCTTTAAACTAAATGTAAATGTGGTAATGTGTGCCAATTTGTACAGTGCTTGGGCGCAAGTAAACACTTCAGAAAGCCATCAAATATTAAAAATTGATTAAAACTCATGAGGTTGTGCTCAAGAAAACATGCTGAATCTTGCCTAGGTTGCATCAGGAAATGCACGGGCGCCGTTTTGTGAGTGCGGGCACAATTAGACTTTTTTAAAGTGCGAAAGCAGGGGAGCCCGGTGATACTGAATGAATTGTCTCATAGTCTGTCACTGTACCTAATCTAAAATAAATATATTCTTTTTTATCAACAGGGAAAGGAATGTGACAACTGACCAGAGAAGAATACATTGAGGATTTGCATAATTATTACAAGATTTGTTTATTGTTTTTAATTTAAATATGTACTGTACAAAATAAAATTAGATGCATTGTATGCACTGTTTGAAATATTGTTTGGTATGTCATCAGTATTATTCTTGTGTTACAAAATTTTATCTGAAACGATTATATTAAATTTCATTTTTAACTAAAACACATTTTTATGCAGTTGTTTTTATCTGTCAGCATTACATACCGTGACACGATCGCGAGGCCTATTAAGCTGCATAACAAATACATATTTTAAATAAAATGTGCGGTGAGTTAAGTCTTGCACGAGTCAAGATAAAAATAGATAATGGTACCCGCTGCCCATTGACCCGTGTATCATAGATCTAATCAACATATATAAAAATGTATCAACATTGAAGTGCTCCAATACCTTATAGAATTGCCATGTTTGCTGAATTTATGCCAGTTCTTTCTCAAAGTCATATATTTCCTGGATTTGCTCGTACCCCGTCACACTAGAGGGACAAAAAAGTGTCCTTCCTGCACCCCACAACCATCAAGTGGTGCACTGACATCTCCAAAATGTAAAATCACCCTTAACTATCCATCTGTCCCAACACAATTAACAACGGGTCAAAGTGGATCAAAAGACCACAAACAGAGGATAAGTCACTGGAGAAGGATTTCTAAAATGAACGAAAGACTGGACAAAGTGGCAACATTTGAACACTTTCTGCCACAAGTTCTCAACACCTAAGACAACTGTGAACAGGTCCCTTGGACCACGGTTTTCCTACCATTGGTGGAGTGATAAAAAAACACAAACAGTAGACAATAACGCTGAAATGTATTACTAGCGCTATGGGTGGTATGCTGTTAATTCACTAGCAATTCATACAGATCCTCAGGCTCGGTCTATTCCCGAAGCCTTTTACACCCCTGTCCTGCCAAAGCTGCCAGCCCATCCTTTGAATGACCTCTCCATTGAAGAGTGATCTCTTGTGTAGAAAAGAAGCCCTATCGGATTCTATGTTGGTCTCATTTCGTACAATAGCCAAGGAATCAACTAGAGATGAGATTTTAGTCGCCATGTTGAGCTGTGGTTACAGCAAAGGGGGTGTTCCAAATAGGTAGAGGTCTCTGATAGATGTTTATTAGTTGGTGCCTAAAATGCTTTTTCAATTCTAAAGTAGATCTTCCATTACATTACATCCAACATGTTTCAGATTTCAGAGTGAATTAGGATGTCTCTCTCAGCAGAAATAGACAGTGGTTACAAAATAAGTAAATATCCACAGATCTTGCTGTAGGGGAAACCAACTGGATAAGAGACATCAACCGCATTGCCATGCACTCAAAGGGCTCGATGAGATATTAACCTTGGGGTAAACTATATATTTAGATTCAGTTATGCAGAGCCAGCAAAGACATGGGCAGCTCCTCTCATCCATTTATTTTTACAAAACCCTTTCCCTTGGAATTGTAATAAAATTGCCTCGGCCTATACAAGAATAGCTTTCCATAAGATTGGTTCTGGGATATCGACTCTCGATGATGCCTCTTTTGTGTTTCAGTTGTCAGCCTCTAATCTGAAACAACTGTGTTTGTGTAATATTTCAACTGTGAGGCAAGGCAGTCACTCTCCCAATCTAGTGTCGCTTGTGAAGAACACACTAATACATATCATTTGGAAAAGCATTTTCACCTGTACTTGTACGGACAAGAATTTCAAGTGGTAACCGACCAAAAGCCACTGCTACCGCTCTTTGCAGGATCGTCACGACTGGCACCTCTGAGGATAGAAAGATTGGCCGTACAGCTACAGGTGTACGATTTCAAAGTTGTCTTCCGTCCCGGGGCACACAACCCAGCGGACAATCTCTCAAGCCACCCAGAGTCCATGGTCCCTCAAAGTACACAGGTGGATGTAGCATACTCAGAAGCATTTGTGAGTATGGTCTCGCAAGATGCATACCCCATCACCCTGATGCTAGCGGCTATTGGCCAAGTGACGGACAAAGACGAGGCGCTGATCAGAGTGAAATCCACCCTGCTGAGTAATGGATGGGCCCACTTCCTGGATGGGACTCATACACTCCGGACAGAAGACAGCCATACTCTGCAGCAGATCTGGCAGGTGCGCCACAAACTGAGTGTAGGGGAACAAGGAGTTGTTCTGAGGGGCCACCTCATTGTAATTCCAAAGAGACTGCAACACCGGATCCTCCAGCTGGCGTATGTCAGACACCAAGGGATGGCTAAGACAAAGGCCAGACTACGGAACATGGTATGGTTCCCAGCTATGGACTCCATGGTGTAAGACATGGTGAGACAATGTCACGCTTGCACCATCACTGGAGGAGAGCTGGCGCCGGCGCCGGTAATCACTGAAGAGCCCTGTGAAACCCCATGGGCCAAGGTCGGCCTTGACTTCGGAAGCTTCCCGGATGGGCGCACCATGTTGGTGATGGTCGACTCCTTCTCAAAGTTTCCAGTCGTGGAAGTAGTGGCGTCAACGGCATTCACGCATGTCAGGAGAGTCCTTGACAAGACATTTGCACTCATGGGTCTGATGGATGAAATTGGTTCAGACAATTGACCCCCGTTCCAAGGCTGGGAATTTCAAGAATACTTGAAGAGAAAAGCGATCCACCACAGGAAGATCACCCCTCTGTGGCCCCAAGCCAATAAGGAGGTGGAGCGTCTCATGCGAACACTCAATCGGGCCCTGTGCATTGCTATGGACCAAGGGAAAGATGCAGAGTCGGCACTTGACCAATTCCTTGATGCCTACAGGCAGATGCCACACAGCACGACCAAGTGTGCCCCCTCACATTTGCTCTTCAAAAGGCCCCCGCGAGATAGCATCCCGACAGATCCAACATGGAAGCCCCTAGAATGGGACAACGTGGCCGTCCAAGCGAAAAGGACAACGAATAACCAGAAAGCGAGTGAAGCCCACAGGGCAAGAGAGCCACAGATGAAGGTGGGGGGATTGCGTGGTGGTATAGGACAGACACCCTGGCTGGAAGTTCCGGACACCCTTCGAGCCAGAAGGGTGGACTGTTGTGAATATACAAGGAACCATGGTCACCGCCCAGCGAGGGTCACAGTTTGTCACAAGGAATGTGTCCAGATTCAAGAGGATTTATGGTCTGAACTCTGGCCAAGAAGAGTCGGAAGATCCAGACGCTACCCCAAGTATCACCTCACCGGCTCGCCAGGCTGGTGGTCTCGCCGCCGAGGAGCTCACAAGTGGGGAGTGACGAGGCCATTCTCGATACTGGCAGGCTCAGTCAGGATGTGGTGACTGGGTCAACCCCGAACATGCCATCAGTCTCAGTAGTCAGCTCCAGCTCCCGGAGCCAGAGGTATGGTCTCCTGCCGAACCCTGCACCCAGCCAAAGACTGAAAGTCTTTGTGTGTACCTCCCCGTGAACCTCAGGAACCTGATGGTTGGTCACTAAAAGAAAGGAGGGATGTAGAGAGCATCCGGGCTCTCTACTACACTGTAGTATACATACACGCATGCATACACCCCTCAGGGCAGGCTCGACCCGAGGGGATAAATAAATGGCAGGTGACCGCTCGGGGTCTTCCGGCCATAGCATCAAACCTGGCTGCGTCGTGTCTTCATTCCAGCGCTGCTGCGGCCTCTTGTCCCGAGGCCCTGCTACGTCACAGGTGACTCCCGCCATTTATAAGAGCTCTGTTTACCACCCAGACATTCCTCACAGACAGAAGTAAGTTAAGTGATGTCTCAATTGCTGAAGCCAGATTGAAGAGCTCATTTTGCAAGGAGTAATTCTCCTGTTGTTATTATTCAGTGTCCTTTCATAAGTAAAACATGAGAACAAACCAGAACGAAGCGGCTCATAATAGAAGCCTGCCCGCACCAGCCTGCAGAGAGAACTGAAATAGCTGCGCACAAACACCAACAATCTGACAAAGAGACAGGAGTCTCCGAATGTAATCCTAGCTTTCCTAGTTTTTGTGAGACTTATTACAGCAACAGTTTTCACAATTATAACAACTTAGAGGCGAGTTACATATTTTCCACTCAAGTTCAAGTGCTACCTGTTGGTTTTTAAAATGAGGTTGAATGGAAAACTGCCAAAGGGCATTTTCTCTGCCGCTTGAAAAGTTTTAACTTGCAGTGCCTATGGCAACCATGGAAACAAAGGACAGTTCATTTATTCTCGTGTGTTCACATATTGTTTACCATGCGCTTAATGGCTTTGGTGAGAACTGTTTTATTAATTGCTGCCCGAGCTGTGAAGTGATTCATGTCTGTTAAAATATGTGAAGATATGCTCGCGGTAAGAAGGAAATTACATTGACTCTGCGCCAAATGTGCTGTTAACTGCCTGCACATTTGCTACGACAACAAACCATCTTCCAAAAGAAATGTTTAAGACCATGAAGTCTGAATTTAGAACACTTTATCTTGGTCGCTGGAAATATAGAATTTGAGCCAGTCGAGAGGATGAAGGTTACTTACTAATTGAATCAATCGTGATGTAGAGGAACAAGCAGCATTCCAAGGTCCTGGCACTCCACAGCTTGATTGTGATACTCATTTATTTAGAGGTTTTATAATGCACTATGAGCCGCTGAAAGCGAGCCGCTGAAAGATCGAGCAAGGCTCAAATGCGAGTGATGTGCGCGTGCTGAAGGGAAAAATAACAGCGATCTGGGAGGGTTGGTGGGGCGGGCAAACACGGCACAGGGAAACACTCATAATATAAATAAGCAGCGTCCTGCGAGTGGTGTGCATGTGCTGGAAGACAAATAGCATGCGCTGCCCGCCCCTCGCACACACCGGCTCCTGCCGCAGCCTTGCGCATGCGCCGCTGCCATGTTTAGAACAGGCAGAAATGCGCGACACAAACAAAAAGTGCGATCTGGCGGACGAAAACTGTAGTTGGTGGCCGCTGCTTCCGGACTACACGGAAGTCAGTTTGCCATCAACAGCCACTAAAAAGCCAGCTAACAGGAGCTATGCCAACATTCAGAAAATGGCAAGCGGCAGGAGAAACTACCGGCCGCTTGTCAACACATAGAGATTACTTAATGCCTTGAAGAGGCAGCGCATGCGCTGCCTATGCGAGACTGCGAGACCTAAAAATGCCACAGTTGTAAGCACTGATCACTGCTGAGATGTTTTGGTGGAGAAATATGTGCTATCTCATGGTGAGGCAAATACTTTTTACTCATGCATGGAAATCCTAAGCAATTTCGCCCAAACGTGGGTGCTGGAACAGCTTTCTCAGTCAGTCTTTCTCTCGCACACAAAGTGCACAAACAAATCGGAGTTTTTACTTTGCATTCAGGTCATAGGCTTGTTACCCTATTTTGTTGGAGGGAAGAGCAGCACTCTTCCCACATTCATCCTCAAATGCTTCCCTATGTGAATCATAAGCTGTATGCCATCTGCAGAGCACAGTATCAAAATACTGCATAGCAAACTCAGCCTTTTATCCTTCTTACATCAATGAAGTCGATGTTAGTATAGATAGTGCTTCCAATAAATGTGCTATACATGTGGAACTCACATATGTATAATGATAAAATAATGAGTCATACTTTTCACGATTATGCCAAACATTCTTGAGTACTCCTCACAAAGTAGTCCAACGATCAAAATTCCAGTCACTGTTTATGTAGCAATTCTTCTTTATTCAGTCAACTATTGATCCGCTTTAACCAAGACACATTTCGTCATCACTGACTTTATCTCCATATTACTACCCAGATTATCTAAATCCAGGTCAATGGCCACGAAAAACAGGCTGAGTTTATTCCCATTTGGCAATTGTGGTGTCAATCTAGAGTTCTGTTTTAACCCACTATCCAAACTAAGGCCACTGTTGATCTGTAAGTCTGACAGTAAAGTCTCTAACACATAGGCACCCCTGACACATTCCGTAATAGAGAGTAACATGGCAGTGTCTCGTACATCCTGAATCGTATTTTCACTATAACATTTCGAAGATGGTATTTGTGTCGTACTCAATTGGCTATGCATACTTAAATACTTTTTAAGTTTTCATTTGGGCGAAACATCTCACAAATAGGGATGCCACCTTTCCAGCAGAAAAATATGGGTCATTTGTTGTTCTTTAAAGAATCTGCAAAGGCCTCACCTTCACACTAAATAGGGTTGTAAATAAAATGGTATGTATTCACCTGTAACATTACCTTTCTGTCTTTGTTTCTTTTAATTATTAGTCATGGATAAAGAATACAGTCCTAGAACACATTTAAAAATGCTTTCAATTTAAATCTGCTGCTCGAATTATGCAGAAACAAGTGCTAAAAATACCGTCTTTTGGTGATTTTCCTTATTTTTGTACTGGCTAGGACATCAAAATACTGGTGGTGCCGGTAGAAATCCTATCAGGCAACCCTAAAGAGGAGACTGAACGTTTGTTGCAGGATCAGCACATTATTTATTTCCTCCAACCTCCATCCCTGATTGAACCATAATAGCAATAGTTTACTTATTTCTGAAACCCTACGCCAGCCGTCAATACAATGCTGAGTTACTCCAGGTGTTTGGGAATACAGCTTGCATTCACACAACTCACTCCTCATTCTCACTGCTCACCCTTCACTTTCACGCTCACCCTGCACTCACAGCGATCACACTGCGCTCACACTACTCACCTTGCACTCACGCCATTCACCCTCCTCTTACCCTGCCCTCACACAAGCACACCACACACCCTGAACACACATGGAACTCCACTCACTTGTCGCTTTCACCACTCACCCTACATTCACAGCAATCACACTGCACTCACGCTGTTACCCTGCACTCACACTGTTCATCCTCCTCTTACCCTACGCTCACACTAGCACATCCCTCACTCTGCACTCACAGCAACCACACTGCAGTCATGCCCTTGCCATGAACTCATGCGGTTCTCCCTCCACTCACCCTGCGGTCACATGAGCACAACACTCACCCTGCACTCACAATGATCACACTGCACTCACACCACTCACCATGCGCTCAGGCTTTTCACCCTGCACTTACACAAGCACACTACTCACCCTGCACTCATGTGACACTTCACTCACCTGTCACTCTCAATGATTACTCTGCAATGTCACTCAAACAAGCAAATGACTCACCCTGCATTCATTCCTCCCACTCTGCACTTTCACTCGCAACCGAACTCATATGTCACATCGCTCACTGTGAACTCACATAGGCCCGTCTGTCAATCACAGAGCTCACCCATGACTCTCATGGGCAAGGGCCCTCACCCTGCACTCACACCATGCAAACAAGCACAGAATTCACCCCGGAGTCACACCACTTACTCAGCACTTCCTCCTCTCACCATGCACTCACACAGACAAACCTCTCATCCTGCACTCTGTTCATCCTGCCTCCACAGAGGGATAATAGTCTGCTGGAACTCAGAGGTACACACCACTCCTCTCACAGATCACCCTTTACTCCCGCCGCACACCCTGCACCACACTCAGGCACACCACTCATCCTGCATTTACACCGCACACATCACCTTGCACTCACTCCTCTCACCTGACACTCACATGGGCTCTCCTCTCACATTACATTCATGCAGCTCACCCGACACTCACATCAGCACATTTTTCACCCTACACTCGCACCACTCATGCTGCACTCACTCACACTATTCACCATCACCCAGCACACCTCTTACTCTGCACATATAAAAATTACACAACTCTCAAGAGTATACACATATTTTTGCAAAGAAACTCACAGAATACCTGCTCTTTCTGTAGTACTAGATACCTACTTAATTCCATCTGCAGCAATGGGGCTGGTTCAAGAGGAGAGAGTGGACTGAAAATGTGGGATGACACAATGAGGGAGACTTGGGCTGAGGCTTTGGGGTATGGTGATGGATCGAGAAACCTTCAGCTATTCCTGGCTTTCCATTTATTACAATGCTTCGTTCCGGGACATGTAGTACAATGCAAGTTGTCAATGGCAAAATGCTCACCCTTGTATACCTGAGGGACTTTTTAGAAGTGCCCCTGACTGTGGCTGAAGTATCCATGGTAAATTTCTGGCACTGTCATATTTAATGTACTCCTTGGCATAAGGGACTCACCCATGAAAAAACGATGGCCTTAGTATAGTGGAAGTAATTTCTGACTTAAGACATTTGAAAAACAATATGATCTACTCCTAGGAAAGGCCAGGCTTCCCTGGTGCACCATGAAAGTACTGAAATATTTCATGAATGCCCTACAAGGGTCTGTGACGCTTTAGCAAATTTGATCCCAAAAGTTTAAACACACTCTCCCTTAAATCATCTACAAGAAAGTTAACTTGTTTTGTTTGCTGGAAGTATCACACCCCACCACTTACATAGATCTTTTTTCCCATATAGTGGCTGTGAGGTTAGCTCTCATGCCTTTTCTGGAAAAGCTTGTTATGCCCCAACGCTGGGAGCAGGACTGGCTTTATGGCAGTGCAACTGGTGCAGCTGCACCTGGTGTTGACTTTGATGCGGGGCGCTGTATTTAAAAGTATTTCTTTATTTAAAAACACATGAAATTCCTTGTTGATCAGGTAGTTTTCAGGCAATAATAACAATCTCAAGATAACTCTGGTAACTATTATTCCTGCTATTGAGAGTTCAGAATTTTGTCTCATCGTAAAGTAGCATGGAGGGTTAATGTGCCTGCTTCAAAGAATGTGTACCGTGCAGATCACAGAACTGAGTGTGAGTGAACTGAGTAGCACTATAAAAAATTAAATGTACATCAGATAGGGGCTATGGAGAGATGAGGTGCACTGTTGAAGAGTGCAAGAGAGAGAATTCATGGAGAAGGAGGTTATGTGGGAGGAGAGCGCCTAAAAGGACTGTTGTAATGAACTCCACCAGCGCTTGAGCCGGCCCTGGCTGGAAATATTAGACCCCCGAAGTTCGAATCTAATTGCACCCGTCTACCACAGAGCATTCACACACTGATCGCAAAAGGTTTACTTTGCCCAGTCGAAATGGCAGTGTAAACCTACTCACACAGGCTGCAGTGGCAGGCCTGAGATATGTTTTTATAAGGCTACTTAAGTGAGTGGCACAATAAGTGCTACAGGCTCAGTAGCAGCATTTCACTTACACTTCCTTGGTACATGTAGTACCAATTTACTAGGGACTTTCAAGTAGATTAGATGTGGTAATTTGGTGTAACCATGTTTAAAGGAAAAGGCACTTAAGCACTAGTTATCGGTGGCAAAGTGTGCAGCGTCCCAAGGCCAAAAAAGTCAAGGCAAAACGTTTGAGGGAAGACAACCCTAAGGCTGACAGGTCTAACACACTGCATAATGGTTAATAAGGCCTACTTAGGAGTAACTTATTAATATTTAAAATGAGAAATTCAAGCCGGTCAAAAGAGGATATTTTGATATGTTTAATTTGCAGTTTAAACTTGCATGGCCAGGCTATTGGTGACAGGCCTGCGGTCATGTTTATTTATTCTGTCTAAAGTGGATGCCACAATGAGTGCTCCAATCCAATTGTGATATTTAACTTACAGGTGCTAGTTACTCTGTGGTACCACATATTAGAGACTTATGGGTTAGTTCAATATGCCAATCAGGGGTATGCCACTGTTGGAAACGGGTAGCGTGGTGCAGAGCGGGTGGGCCAAACTCCAGAGGAAATGTGTAAAACATCCACGCAGTACACACAGGCGACACACAAGGCACACTCCAAAAAGAGACGCTACACAAGTTTGTGTAAGAATAACTTTTGTATTGTAGAAACACAAGGTATTTTTAGTAATCTCTATACTACGCAAACCGGCGCCAAGGCAATATTTACAGGGGGGAATTATATACATGGCAGGGCCAATCGGGCCACTGCCGGAACCATTGTGACATACAGATAGGATAAATGTACATGTGAGGAATAAAGGCAAAGTCCGTCAGCCTCAATCCTGCAATAAAACACATCAGGGCATAACATTAGGCATAAACGATATGAATGACCCCTCAGGCAGGAACGCTGTAAGGGGACAACATTAGGCATCCACCTGTGGGCATAAACATAGCAGGCATCATTAGGGTAAAACGCCAGGCAACATCACATTAGGCATTAGCAGATGCATAAGGCATTCCTCTCGAGCCTGAACCTGTGGGCATAAAAATTAGGCAGAGCTCCTGAGGCAAAACACCAACGCTGTAGCCTTAGGGAAAAGAACCCATTCGCATTTTGAACACATGCATTAGGCATAAGCCTCCTCAACGCAGGTGCAGGGTCCTTAGGCCTCAATATAACACCATCTGCAGGGGGCATTAACCATGAGCAACACATTCCTTTAAATACAGGCACTCTCCAACAAGTTAGCAGTCCCAGTCAGTACAGTCACGTTGGAGCCCCCCAAAACAACACTGGGACGGTGTAATCCCTCTTCTGGGCCCGAGGCTCAAAAATGCCTCAATCGTTGCAGTGACCCGCCACTGCGGCGTCGCTGTGTAGCCCCTGGGGCCCTGTGGCCCTGTCCGTGGGGGGAGCCCCACAGGGCCTCCGGGCAATTATGGCGGTGCGTTGCAGCTGCCCACTGCCAGTCGGGGCAGCTGAAGAAACCGGACCGCCACGGACACTCCCGGTGTCTCCGGGGAAGGCCCAACGGGGCGGGCACCGACACTGTGCCCCGCTACCCCCCCTCCTCCTTCAACGGGCCCCCACTCACCGGGGATCTTGCGGGTGTCCTCCACCTCTTCTGGTCTCCTTCCGATGTCGCGCTTCACCCGGGTCCCTCCCCTGGGGCCCGGGACTTTATCATGGAGCTGGCGGGGCTCCCGCTGCACTCGGGGCTCTCCTCCGCCTCTGGAGGGCCCCCACCACGGAGCAAAGTCTCCGTCGACGTTGGCCAGCGCGGGGTAGGCTCCCGCCTGGCTCCTTTCCTGACACGGGGCTCTCTTCACCCGGGCCACCCCTCGTGGGGCCCGGGACTTCTGGCTCGACTTGTGGAGGCGGGGTAGGCTCCCGTCCTCCTATCCGCTGCCCCGTCCTGGCCCAGCCAACATTGGTTTCCGTCGTGCGGATCCCGCCCACCTCCAGGCGGGCTTCACAGCTTCCTCATCGCGTCAGCGGCTCGGGCCGCGGCGGTGATTTTAGGCAATTTTGAAGTGCGGGTGGCCTCCCGCCACGTAACAACCACGCAGGGAAGGCACCCGCTCAGGACAGCATTCACGCGGGGTGGGCACCCGCTCAAGACGGCATTCACGCGGGGTGGGCACCCGCTCAAGACGGCATTCACGCCGGGTGGGCACCCGCTTCCTCAGCAGACAATGGGGCAATAATGCAGGGTGGGCACCCGCTATTAAAATAAACCCCAGGGCAGCAACCATGCGGGGCAGGCTCCCGCGAAGCCTTCAAGCACAAAACAGTTCCTCCTGGCCACACAGCGCCACTGGGTCATCAAGTCTAGCGCTTCACAGGCGCTTGGCAGCCCCACCAGCTTCAGGGGCATAAGACGGTGCTCCTTTTCTCCGGGGCACTCAGCATGTAGCGCCACCCACACCAAGCGCCAGATAGCAGGCAGGACACAGTCACTCCAGCGTAGCGCCCACCAAATATAGTGCTCACCTTGCGCAGGGCATGCAGTCAGGGTCCCACGAGGCGCTAGGGTGCAGGCAGGGATACAGTCCAGGGTAGCGCTCGTCTTCCTCCGGCACTAGTTAGCAGAGCAGCAGGCACTCAGGAGTTAGTCTCCCTGGTTCCCCTCCCATGGGCAAGGTCAGACAGGCAGGCAGGATTACTCAGCTAGCTTGGGGACAGCAGAGCCTCAGCTCAGTCAGCCACAGTAGTGTAGTCTCCTCCTAGCTCCAACCGCCTATACTCCAATAGAGGTTCCCCTGGTCCAGCGGTGCCCTAGCTATGGCTCTCCCTGGCCCTGTGGACAGCAGAGGGGTGCAGATAGGCTCAGGGCCCAGCACACAGGCCCATGTGGTGGTATCCCCTGGCAGCAGGTCCCCTCTCTCTCAGGTCCACTCTCTGACTGAGCACATGGCAGCCCAGCTCCGCCTACCAGACAGTGCCAGCAGCTTCTAGAAGCGTCTGGGGAAACTGGTTCTAACTGGTTCAGGGGGAGGTGTAGAGCACCCTGAGTGCCAGGCTTCCCTCAAAAGCTGGGGTTGCTGGGAAACAACAACTAGACTGGTAACCCAGCTCAGTCAGGCGGCACAACCACACAGCCATGGCATCCATTTTAAGAGTTACATGTTTAAATTGGGAAACTCAGTCTGCACACGCCATTTCACAGCACGTCTTATGGCATCTCACACCACACATGGCCTATACATTTCGATACCATAGGGGAGATAAAGGTGCGTACACCAGTGGACAGCATTTAATCTTTGCATTTAACATGCATTCACATAACATGTGGTTTCCCATAAAAAGCGAAAAAATTCAGGGAAAAGGGCCAAGTCCAACAGCCACTTTCATCATGTTGAAAGGAGGAGCATATGCACTTCACCACTGGTTAGCAGAGGTAGAGTGCATAGAGTTCTACAGCCAGCAAAAGCAGTCAATGCAAAAATATGGGGATACACCACTTGACAGATGGTCATTTCCATCAGGGGCCCAAAAACTAAACATAATTATAAGAAATATGCACCGTCTGTAGGGTCACCCTGGATTAATAAGCCTTCTGCTGCACCATATATTTTTGCTGGCTGTAGAACTCTGGGCACTTTATCCCTGCTCACAAGTGATAATGGGCTGTGCTCCCGTCTTTCAACAAATCTGGCTTTCCCCTAATTGACATATTTAACTTACCTAAAAGTCCCTCGTATATGGTGCAAAGTATACCTAGGGCCTGTAAATTAAATGCCACTAGTGGACTGCAGCATCCATAGTGCCACTCACTACAGTGACTGTGGAAACATTAATGCAGGCCACCTATTTGTAGCTGACTCTTGCAGTTTTAAACTGCAAATTCGACCTGCCAAAATAACCCTTTTTGAAAGGCCAAAACCTTCTTTTTAAAATGTATGCATCTTAAAAATCAACCCTATGCAGGCCTTATTACTCTTAAGGCAGGGTGCATGGTATTTAAAAGTAGGACATGTAGGGATTACATTTTAAACATGTTTTACAGTTAAATAGCCCCAAAAGCTATTTTCACTGCAGCAAGGTTGGCTGTTCCATAGGAAAACACTAGGTTACAATATTACATTTAATAATGTTAATTTCGGGTAGGAAACAACTAAATAGAAAAAATAAATTAAATAACTTTTTACAATAGTTATTAAAATAAATCTAATTTGGTGGTGAAATCAGATTTTTGATAAATATTAAGGAAAGGGTACTTTCAGAATGCTAACTATTTTCTTTTTGAAGCCCCTGAGGGCCAATTTGCACTTGCACTCTCTCTTCTGCAAGCAAGTAATTAGCACTAGAATAGTTGTGAATGGGTGTGAAATACCTCCAGAAGCAAACAATACGCTGACCAGAAAAGGCAGTGATAACCCCTCTGAACCTGATAGAATATGTAGGGTGAGGATGTGAGCATCCTCTGTGACATTGCAGTGCCAACTCCTGCTGGAGTGTCAAATCCTACTTGACGGGTCTATTGGGGTTTTGCATATAACATTTGGGCGCACTTCAAAGGGTGAAAGCAGGATCCTCAAACAGTTCCTATGTATTCACTGTCTGGTTGCTGGAAACCCCTGCTTTGTTCTACCAGACTTCTGTCTCTCAGTTAATTTGTGTATAGTGACTGTCGAAAATTGTATTTCTGTGTTGGATGTTAGAGGACACTAGGATTACCATAAACACTTCCACATGCACACACACACAGTCCTCAATCCCCAATTTTGGTGTGGCTGAAGATACCCATCATCTTGAAAATGCCCAAAGTGGGTAGGGTTGCTGGAATGAACGTTTTCCCCATTAATAAGGGTGTGCCCAGGAATCATTCCTACCAGGGGCGGCTGGTGTTAGTGGGCAAAAGGGGTGTTGCCCTGCCATCCTGAGCCTGAGGGGAGAGGCAAGAAATGAATTAAAAAAAACAATCAGCCGAAAAGAAATTTCTACTTGCTGGCTGCTCTATTACTTTTAATGGGGCAGCTGTAATAAACTGCAGACGTCCTGCTGCACATGTGCCTGCCAGGGCGAGGTCATCTTTCGACCTGCAGGCACACGCTACAACGGTGACATCATGGCAGGGAGTGTGCCGAGTTAGAATGCCGTGAAAAAGGCTACTTATCGGGCGTTTACAAAATGGCACTAGGAGGAGTTGGCAGAACTCTCTATTCATTTCAATGGCAGGGGGCAGGGCAGGCTGAGAGGGAGAAGGACGTAGTGGGTGGCAACAATTACTAGTCATCACGAGAAGGAGAGGGCTGTAGGAGGGGTGCAGCTCGCTGCTCTCTTCATTCCTTTCCTCATGTGTAGTGTGCTTTCACTTTTAAAAGCGTTATGCAGCTGAAGCTGAGCCATGTCTCATTGTGTTTGATCCAGCGTAGGCTCAAAAGAATACAGGCTGGTAGGTGCCTATTTTCACTTTAAGCTGTAATTAATATACTTAATTTTTTGGGGATTTTTCATTTGCATGCAGTTGATCAGCCATGTGGTGTTCACACAGGAAAGTGTGTAGTTAAACACAACCCAAAGGTATTGGCGCGCATTACAGGTGCACCCAGGCTACATTACTCAAGGTCAGATTTTTTAAGGGAACAGAAGGCTAAATGATTTGCCCAATTCACAGGGGGCCTTATTTATGAGGCCTTGCGTCAGTTTTTCGCTGCTGTTGCGTCACTTTTTGTGACGCACCGGCGGCGTAAAACATGCCCCCTTTTGCATCCAATTTACAAAGTGACGCATCTAAGCAGATGCGTCACTTTGTAAACCCCTGCGCTACATTATACCTGCGTCAGGTATAATGTATGCAGGAAGTGGGGGCGTTCCCACGCAAGTAAGCCTCGTAGAAGTGGCGCAGTGAAATCTATGAGATTTCATTGCATCACTTCTAGGACGCCATTGCGTCAATACCTCACAGCAGGCGTAAGACTGACGCAGGCCCTTTCACTTTTGTGACACACTCCAGCAATGCGTAATTTTTGCGCCTACAGATACGTCAGAAATACTGATGTATCTGTAACTCCTTGCGACATTATGCGTCATACTGTAAATATGACGCATCCAGCATGTCGCAAGGAGGGCGCAATGAAAAGTGACGCATCACTGTTTTCACGCAGCGATGCGTCACTTTTCATAAATGAGGTCCAGGATATACTTGGGCCGAGCGCTGAGACTCAATCAGCACTTAGTGTTATTTTCCGAGAACCCCAGGCTCACTTGAGCAGCTCCACTCATAAAGGATGTTTTATTTGTGCTGAACATGTTTCTTTCTTTTAACGATTCGAGCAATTGAGCTCTGGGGTCTCCTTTGCTGTAGGCTCAAAAATCGCTCCAATGGAACCTTCATTAATCAAACACAAAAAGAGCTTTGAAATTTGAGTACAGTATTTTATTGAATGGCATTTTTGGTTGTCAGGACCTCGATCTGTTTGTGTGCACGCGAATGAAGGGTCAGGGACCAACAGAAATCTAAATGAGCAGCTACGCCCGTACAGGATGTTTTGTTTGTCCTCAACATGTTAGTTTATTTTGACAGTATGAGTCATTGCGCTCTGGGGTCTCCTTTGCTGCAATCAATTATTAAATACAAAAGAGCTTTGGAAAATTAGGCAAAAAATAGTACTATATATATGGTGTATGCAATACACAATGTTATTGTATCACCATTTGATCTGCATATCATTTTTCACCACCTGCACATACTTTTGAAAAAAAAGTTTAAAATTGAGAGTACAATAGTTGCACGCATTTTTGGTTGTCAGTATGCACACGTGATCTACTCCACATGTTTCGGAAAGGCTAGAGGGACCACTTGCAATCAGAGACCTGTGTGCGACCACCAGGCACAATTCAAGTTTCGGCAGTCACCGAGTCAGTCATAGCCTTTCATCCTTCAGTTGCCGATAAAGAATACTGTTGAATTTGGTAAACATAATGACATATAATCAGTGTTTGAACACAGTGAACTCACCAGGTTGTAACACCGTATATTGAAACAACTAAAAATTATTTTCTCCTATGGTAGAAGGAGCCACACACTCCTCCAGAAGACAGTAACAGTATCTTTAGGTACCTGGAAAACGCCATACTGCATTTACAAAATAAAGTGTTAGATTGTACTTCTCAACCAGCAGTCAATTTAGGCGGTATTGCCTGCATTATATGTCTGCATTGTACAATAACATTTAGATAGTGCTTACCACAACAGACCAGACGTAGAAGCGCTTGCCCACGTGATATTTATTATGCCCCATTTAGAGTGTGTGGTGCTTGGAAAGTTGATTTGGAACACCACCGTGCATAGTAAGATTACAAAAGTGAAATACAAATTGACTTTTTTGAAAACACAAGCTTGTTCCAGTGACAAGCCAGATGAATATTGTATTATGAGACACGTTTTTGTGAAATGCATGTGAAATATAACATTCAATGATGTTGCTTTGCCAATTTAAATGCAGATACAGCAGCATTAGTCAATTCCTAAACTTATGGCAGCGCGATAAGGATGCACTTTCCAGGCCAATTGGCATTCAGAGTGACCATTTTCGAATCAGCTTTTGTTCGGCAGCGCCATGTGAAAGATGCACTTTCCTTTATTATTTGTGTAGCTCGATGCATCTTTCAATGTCCCTGAACATCAAACCACTGCCATTTAAAGGACGGTACTCAGGATCGCGATCTGTCCGCACGTAACAGGGACCAACACAAACATTTATAAGCAGCACCGCTCGTACAGGATGTTTTGTTTGTGCTGAACGACATAATTTGGAAAAGTGACATATATCACCCCTAACCGGTACCAATTGCAGCACCAAGTCACACAGTTGTCTTTCTCCAGAGGAGGCTCGATAAAACTGTACAAATGCTTGCAGACTTGCATGTAAATAAAACATGTTTTACTTTTCACAGTGGACTCGGCCTGTCCTGTTCTCGAGTTCCTTTGCCAGCAAAACAGTTCGCAGCCTGTTTGACTCCTTCTGAGCCCTAAACCTTGCTGTGTGCTGTCTTTACGGCCTGACAAATGGCTTGCATGCAGCCTACATATACAGGTTTGCTGAAAGTAGGCACTTTCAAATGCAAGCAGTAAAATTCAAGCCATTTGTCTGGAAATAAACAAAACACACAAGGCCTGGTGGTAACAGATTCCATGGGTTGGCAAAGACATGGTGCCTTAGGTTGTACTCCTTTCCAGTGTAATCTAATCTATGAGAAAGGAGCTCCCAGGAGACTGCACTTGCCTTTGGTGCACTGTGCTCTCCTGAACAGGCCACTGTACTGAGCTAGCACTGAGCAGGTATGTTAAGAATGGTTATACTGAATAAGCAGCTACCTACATCATTATCATATGAAATCTATCCATTGATATCATAACTACACTTTCACAATTGATTAATGACCCTTCTTGATTTCTCAAATGTGCTTGAAAATGCACAATTTGCCCACTCTTTTTTTTTTTAAATCCCTGGGGGAGAACCCCCCCAGGCCGGGCAGTCGGGCTTGGTCTCTTCACTTGCTCTCACATGGCACTGCTCACAAACTTTTACATTGACCATTTTCAGATGTCACCAGCCGCCACTGGGCATGCCCAACCTGAACGGCTGGGTGGCTTAAATGTGGCAGGTCAGTTGATTACAGTCGGGAGTTTTCTGCCCTCCTCACACGGGCAGGAATCACAAGTTGTGTTTTGAAACAGGAAGCCCAGTGGTGGGCAGTGGAAGTGAAAGCATTGGGAAGTCCAGGTCATGGCCAACCAGGAGAAATTCAATCAAGGTTATTCAGACTACTATAGTGGCACTGGTTAGTAACCTTAACATACCACTGTATAGGATTGTGTCAGGTTGGAGTACATTAAGGTGAGACTCCGCTAGTACCTTTCAGAACAGAACAGCAATCCTCCTTAGCCTCAGGTAGGCGCATCTGGGACATCATTTAGGAGAACTGTTGCTTGCCGGCCCTATTCTGGTGACTATTCCTCGTCTCCGTGTTGTATTTGCAGCGGACTCGACCCGTGGTGTTCCCGCATGATTTATAATCCATGCTTTAAAAGGGCTGGTACTCACCGGTTCTGAGTACCGACAATTTTCCATTTCCTCCCCTTCAGTACCGGAACTTTTCTTTGGACAAGGACAGTACTGTTACTAATATGTTCAGTGGTGCCAGATTTGAAAACGTTTGTATTGAGCTGTGTTGCCCAGCGTCGTCAGTGGCTCTTTGGGGCCTCTCTTGAAGCCTGCAGCACGGACAGATGGAATCTTGGGAGTTCCTCACCTAGGGTGACCAATTGGCATGGGTGCAAATTCAGGACGGTGAGTGTAAAAATTCATGACAAAGGGTCAAAATTCAGGACAATATTTTAGGACAGGAGGTCAAAATTCAGGACAAAACCTTGGGACAAAAGTTAAGTTTTACAGACACATCAGAGGAGGTCACGCAATAGTATATAAGTAAATAGACAACCAACATAAGTACAAGTCAAAATAAATTTACATTAGGTTGAGAGAATTGTGCACTTCACAGTTTTTCACGCAGCTTTGAGTAACTGTGCAGGTCTTTTTGTGGTTTTTCATATGATCGTGATCTATTTATTTGGTTACTGCACTGGGTGTTCCAGTCTGATATTTTGTTAACAGTTCATGCGCATGCTTGGTGAGTGAAGTGGTCGGGATGATGTGCTCGGATGGAATTTCTTACTAGCATCTCATATTTGAGTGTCATTGTGAGATGTAAAGCAGCACTGCATTGGTACTGCAGTGCTGGACTAGAATGCTCTTTCCACACTCACTTCTCGTAATTGCCATGATTTGCTTTTGTTGGCTTTTAGCAGTGCACCCTGGTCCCTGTGGTCTCTTCCCGGGCCCTGTAGTCATGTCCTTAACTTTCCTGGCAAAACCATTAATTCATTGCTGAATAATAAGTATAAACATGTTCAGGTAACTATACTGCTCTGTTTACATTTCACATGCTTTACTCAATCTTGCATTCCCTATAAGGGTTTGCTTTTTCCAGGATATAGTTACTTTCTTTTTTCCAGACATCATATTAGCCTTGTCTTCCCTCCCTCATAACCTAGTTCCCATTTTCTGGTTCTCTGGAGCTGCAAGGTCATACAAATTACAATATAATCACTCCACTGCAAATAAAACAAGCATTTGCAATGCAATCGGTCTCGCCGTTGGGACCTTATATGTATATAGCTATGCAGCACATTAGCCTGGGTGCTGAAACATCTACTGTTCTTTAACATGGAGGGAAAGTATGCACCAAACTGCGTGACACGCTAGGTATGGGAACACATGGAGATAAACATGCCTTTTAGAGGGAAATGGTATAGTCCAAAGCTCTGTTTTTAATATAAAATCAGGGCCTTTGGTGGTCATATTACTGAAAATACAGTGTGGTCCACTCCTCGGCTACGAAGGCACTCATATTTCGTTGGTAAGAAGTCAAAAGATTGGTCAAATTGAAAACCTGAAATGCAAAACGCAATCCAACAATTTGCAAGTACATCTCATCTATGTTCAACGAGCCATGTTTTACCCATGATTGGAATAGTGAATCACCAAATAAACTGAGCCACTGCAATCAAAATCAACCAAAACTGTGGCTCAAGGTTACATATTGGCAGAAACAGTGTAAAACAGAAACACAGTCTAAATAACTATGAAAGTGACACAAATATTGACCACCCGACTCAAACTCAGAAATTCCATGTCCAATTCACTGCCAAAGCAGGCCTATGTGTCATTTCATGTGGGCTAAGTGCAGTCTACAATGCATGACTTGCAAAAGCAATTTAACATTCTCTCATATTTAAAATTTCCTGTAGCAGACAAAATTTTAAGTTACTCCAAAACGGGACAAGATTTTACATTCCAACATTCAATGGTCTGTTTCAGTGTCTGATTATAGTACAGATAACTGTGTACGTATGCTCATAGCTATATCTGTCTTACTTCCTATGTCCCTCTTTCTCTCTCTAGCTCAACATACTCGTTATTCCCCTCTCTCTTTCTGCCACACTCTCTCATTCTGGTTCTGCTTAGCTCCATCTCTCTCTCTGTTTCTCTCTTTGTAAAAAGTGCAAAAGAAAGTGACAAAGGAAAAGCAAAGCCATTGTGATCAGGAAGTCAAGCTTTGTCCCCACACAGAAGGTATTAAAAAGTAGAGTAGCCAGCAACTCGCTCCCCCTTGCATAGAAATTGATGGTGGTCATTTGGCATCAATTCATTTTACTAGCCCAGTATTAATGCTTTCGTCTCATATAAGAAATTAAATCATAGACATGACGTCTATTTTGGCTCCGATCTCGGACTTTAACAAACCTAAACAAAGAAAGGCCCGTAACACACTATTCGGCAATGAGCAGGCTGTTAGCACCTTACAGTGAGCTTAATAAAAAGAAGCCTGTTTTAAGCTGCAAATAAAAAATAAGATGTGTAATTTTAATTTCTAATGCGATGTGCAGAATTAGCATGAGAGCAGTCAGACAGCATAGGGTTTGCTTTCAAAGAGGGCTGCATTTCTGGATTAATTCATCCTATAGCTTAATGGGCAGAACATGTACAGGCGGTGTGCACATAGTGTGTTCTTGATTCAGAACCTTTACAGAGGAGACACTGAATCAGAGAGAGCAATGATATTCTTGAATCATCACCATCAGAGGGAAATAGTCAAATGTTCCTAATCTGCTTGCCATTAATAGTCTAAATCTCACCGGTTCTACCTTCTACAGCAAGCAACGGTCCGGCCACCTTCCGAAACCAACGACAAAAAGTGTGCACTGAGTGGCTTCACTGTTCAGGCGGAGTCGAGCACGTGCTAGCTGTGGAGCAGACCCGCTAAATCACCTCAACCATGCATCAACTCTGTTCACTGCACCAGGGAACCTCATCACAATGAAGCACCTTATGACTGTGTTCTAAAGTGTCCATGGTGTCCGGTTCATGTGTGTACACCATGAGACACATGCAGATCAGTCCTAATTCCGAATGATGGCCTAGTGTAACATATAAGGGCTCATTGTCACAGTATGCATTGATTTGTTTATGAATCCTATTCTCTCGGTAATGTAAGACAGAAAAGTAATAGTGGATGCCACGCGAGTATTCCAAAAATACAGAAGGTCAGATTTGTTTTGTGGGTTGAAGGCGGAAGGGCTTCCGTGAGACCTGTATTGCTATCCTCTACCTGCTCCCTTCCTCATGGCTTTGGGTTGAACACCTTCTAGTCCAAAAACAATTATTTGACCATACTTGTTTGGAGCCCACAGTACCACAAAGCAATCTTATTTAGTTTGTGTCTCTTGCTATGATTTTCTTATAACGAAAACCTGTCTTTTCATTATTTGTACTTTTAAGGTTTTATTACTGTGCAAGTCTTCCATCAAGGGCACACAAGTGCTGTTTAGAGCAGCCCCCTTTAAACCTGCCTATTACCAGGTTCGAACAGCAAGATCTCACCTGCCTGCACAGTGAACTAACCCCCTCTGCTCAGCTTGTACCGCTGAACTGCATTTGTTATGAACATACAGCAAGCACTCTTTTAAATTAAACCTAGCTGTTCAGAGCACAACTTGTTCAATCCGACAAATCATATTGGAAACTAAGACTCAACTTACTAATCACACATTCAGAGATCCAAGTAAGTGCCGAAAACAGAAACAAGCGACATTTATTTTTACCGTTATCCTCTCCTTCGCATCTAATTTGCTCTTCATTGTCAATCATTTGGCACTGGTGGCACGTGGGGCATTGTGTTGTATTTTTTTGACTTTGATCATTGAATGCTTGGTGTTTTGAAGCTTTTCACTGAACATCGCTGTGCTGGGTTGGAGCGAAATTTACACTTTATAAAAACTTGATTACCTATTTTACTGAAAGAAGCCACTAAAGTTAGGGGCCACAAAAAGGAGAGGGCATGTCTGTGATTGTGTGGACCTGTGACATTTCTGTACAGCCCCATGTGCGCCTTTACCTGCGGCTCGAGGCAATACTTGGAGTCAAGGCCCCATAGTCAGTTATGCTACAACTTCAAGACATCTTCTGACAAGGAGAAGCAGCACATAATATGAGCATAGCAATTAAAATGTAAAGTATGTACCATATAAAACAAAACATGCACTGCAAACACATCAGCAAGCACTGAAACGTGAGCAGTTCTATTTGGTAATGATAACACTAAAACAAGCTAAAGAAAGGGCATTGCAATTTTGTTGGAATTGAAAATGGAAGTGATGCATCTAAATAGTTCTACGCAATCACTCCCAGTTGTGAGTCTCAGATGCAGCAGGGGAGCGGAAAATGGGAAAAACTGTCACTTTAACTTAAATGGTCACGTAAAAGTATATGACCATGTACTATAAAAAAGGAATGCAATCTGTGGCAGGGTGTTAAGCAGGTTCTGTACAGCTAAACAGCCTGCACTTCAAATCTTAACTGTTGTACATGGGCGTGCAGTGAGAAGCGCCTGCCACAAGGCAGTGTTTTATGCAAATCATGCTTGTACATTACAGAGAAACATAATCACTGCGAACAATGACAACATCGTGCAGTGATCACACGAACCCTATGTCATGAGGCTGACGCACTTCTTAGCTGTTAGGCATGCATCCTAGTTTTTCACCAAATCCTGTGTCAATAATATTTTGAACAAAAATGCTTTCTGAAGACTGGAGCAATGACCGAGTGAAAATATTTTTTACAGTGTTCAGTGCAGGTCTTTAGGCGCTAGCCATGCTCCGTGCCAAACACCTGAGAGCTTTCATCCATCCATTATTTTCTTCGTAGAAACAGGTTTTTCAGGTGCATAAAAGCTGCTCCCAGTAAGGCCCGATTCCTGGTAAGAAAGACAGCTACGTCTAATGTACCAAAGCCTGCAGTCCGCTTCCAAAGGCGGATTACCGCCAGTGGCGCCATGATAGTGAACATTTCCAAACATCCAATCGTAATGAAGTGCACGGTCACGCTGGGTCTGTGGAGCCGAGTCACAAACATATCTTCATTTAACCAACTTTTGTTATGTGCCAGATTTGTGGAGAAGTGTGGCTCAATAAGTGGAGAAGTGTGGCTCAATGATTAGAGCGGCAGACCCTGATGCAGAGGTCTAGCCTGGGACCAGCGTTCAATTCCCCGCCTCGGCGGGTCTTGGGCTCAAAAATTCCACGGACCTGATAATTCTCAACTCGGTGCCTATTCCAATCATGGAGTCTCCACTCTGCAACTCTGGGCAATAGCTTGCTTAATCTCCACAACGGCCCCCACAACGCTAAGGATGCCTGGCCTCCACCTTGGGGGTGCCCAGGAGTGGACGCCTCACAGGGAAAGCCAGGATGGGTTCCACAGCGGTATTCGTACAAGCGCCTTGAGACCCTTGCGGGTGAGTAGTGCGCTATACAAGTATCAAATTTACATTTTTATTTATTTTTTTCTGATGTCGAAGTTCATTTTTCTACCCCCTTGACACGAACAATAGGAATGCTTTGGAAACGTTTACACCCAATTTACACACACACACAGTCGCGGCTCGCGGGAGGGGGGAGGGGGAGGTGTAATGTCACTTGTTCTATCATATATCTGGATACAATGACAGAAGCAGAAAGCGATAGACGCGCAGTGCATGCTCTTGTAGCTAGCTGGCAGACACGTCACACGAGAGGAGAAGTGCGTTCCAAGCCTCATTCTGGCAAAATAAATTTCATTGGTAAAAGAAATAAAGGAAGGGCTAGGCTACTTAGTGCAAACTCGACCTGGAGGAATGCAAAATTTATATCAGCACTACTTGCTTGCATGACAAGAACAAATTCATTTTTGTGTATTTTTAGGCATTGGGATATTAAATAATTTGCCCAGGATTTCAAGATGGTGAGCCGATGTGAGATTCGAACCGGGTTCCCTACTTACTGCCCCCTCCCCGCCTATCTCCCTCATTCCGGGCTGACGTCAGGGCTCCGGCTGTGATGTCTGACCCCCGGGCAGCAAAAAAATTAAAAGATCCTGGGTTGCCTGGCGATCGTGAAATTCGCCATCCGTACACTCCTGCAGCCTCGCGTGTGCAAGCATGCACACAAGCATCAACTCATCACACGCTTGCTTAGGCATGCTGAAGTGGATGCCTGCTTGTGCCCCGGGGGGACCGCAAAGTGCATTCTGATAGAGAAGCACTCTAGTAGGTCCCTGCTTTTGCCCCAGGGGCACTATAGTGCACGCAATGGACACAAAGATAAACCCCTTCAAGGGGGCTTGTTTTGAAGCGACGAGCGGTGGCGTAACATATAAAGCTGCCGACGTTGGAGCTGGAGAGCAGAGTTCGATCCTCTGCTTGGGCTCTATAATGATAAATAATTAAAAGAAGGTCCGCGGCGTGGGCTGAATTAATCCTAAATAATTAAACAGAGATCTCAGATAAAACAAGCTTTGTGGGGAGGGACAAATAAAACAAGCATTGGCAGAGACACACAAAACAAGCATTGGCAGAGACAAATAAAACAAGCATTGGCAGAGACAAATAAAACAAGCATTGGCAGAGACACATAAAAGACACATAAAACAAGCATTGACAGAGACAAATAAAACATGCATTGGCAGAGACAAATAAAACAAGCATTGGCAATGCAATAGTATGGGGGTGTGAGAAGGCATTGGAAGAAAGTAGTCTGTACAGTAAAGGGGCCAATAGCCGTGGAAGGACACAAATGAAGAAATGTCCATCATAAGGAGGGACTAACAAGCCTACAACTAATCGGAAGGCACCATCTAGGACACCAGCCAATGAAAATGAGGGTTGGAGAGTGGGTGGAGCTTATATACACTATAGTGTACACTGCATGTCTCAACGAGACAGCGCAAGCGCTGCCTAGGCGAGACCTAAAAACAAAAAAGTAAAAAAACATTGTTATTTTCAATGCCAAAAGCTCTTACCTGTACAAATGCGAGCCTCATTGCATATGCTTGTTTTTTTTTTAAGTAACTGGCCAATGTTACTTACATCTAATGTGTTACATTTTGTGCCCTTGCCTTCAGGCCCACCACATGCCTTAACTGCCCAGACTGGCCCATTGTCATTCTGTATGCGACCATCAGCTGACACACAGAATGAAAATGGGTCCATCACAGTCTGTGAGAGGCTGGTGTGGGGCTGCTCTTGAGCACAGAGGAGTGCGAGGCGGCCCAGCATGGAGTTCTCAGAACACTGAGACTTCTCAAAGGTGAACAGTGCAGGGCACTGTAACCCCCCAAATTACGGACAAAAGGCATCCGTAAGAGGGATCACCACGGAAAATGGACGTGAGATCCAAATTACGGACGGTCCGTGAAATTTATGGATGGTTGGTCACCCTACTCTCCAATATCCTAGTATCATCTTGGTCTCTTCCAGAGTGGGGTAGGACTCCTCACCACCTCCTGGACAAGACATCGAGAAGACAGGTCCTCTGTCCAAAATGTTAGTTTTGGCACCCCACACTGATGTACAGTACTCACAGGAGATACTCCAAGAGAACTGATTTAATTGATCGTCCTCCATTCTTTTTTAATCAGTTTGGGTGGGATTGTGCCATTTCTTATTTTATTACATTATAGACTGCATGTTTGAAGAACCGAGGTTTGCTTACAATTTAGTGACTGCCTCGGTGTAATACTCACTTTTTAGAGTTTAAAAAAGATTGCAGCATGCTCCTCAATTATAGAGTATTCACATTTATATGTAAGTTCTAACATATATGCCGCACAGGAGAGCTAGTTGCAGCTTAAATCAAAGAGATTGGTTATTTATTTAAGCTACTGTATGCCTCTAAGAAAACACAAACACATTAAAATATTACTTTTCATATTCTGCAATGCAGACCTGTCTGATAGGGTGAAGGGCTACACTATAGTAGGAGGAGGACATGCCTGGTACGATTTAAAGATAAGTCCAAGGAGCATATCTGAAAGGGAAGCATAGAAGCTTGATCTTTAAAGTCGGAGGCATGACTTAATGTATTGAATGTTTATCACATGTTCAAAGTGGTATTGGCAGGTTAGGAGTTCGAATCATGGAAGAGTTGTCGCTACCCTCCATCCTCCCAAAGATTTTTCCATTTGAAAATAATTGAGTAACAAAAATGTCTGTTATTTGAAGAGTAATATTCCAATGCTGCTTGGTATCTGAGCTTTGGTATTTGGTACTGCATCGGAATCTGTTACACCTGACCTCAACAGCATCACGAGTCAAGAAGGGAGGTGGGTGGGAAGCTGTGCCGGCTTTAGGGTGGTGTAACCGGTGCCGTTGCACCAAGCGCTGAGCTCCATGGGCGCTGCATTCTGAAATATGTTACGGGTGTAGAAGCACATGCTTCAGAGTTCATTGTGTGCTCAGCAATTATCAAGCAATAATAAAAATGTCAAGATAACTGCACTGTATAATGTACCTGCTAGAGGGATCCAAGTTTTGTCTTATAGCAGTTTCGGCACATCAAAAAGTAGTACAGAGGATAAATGTGCCTGCTGCAAAGCACGAGCAGATCACAGAACTGTAGTTTACTTAGAGAGCTCAATAGGTTACTGCTTTTGCATTAGAGATACTTTTGTTTCTTGTAGTTCATAAGTTATAATCCTTCTAAAATAGAACAGCGAGTTATGAACTGGCATCAAAGCACTGCATGCGACTGCATGTTCCTGGGGATACTTAATACAGATATCATACCAGAAAACTGGAGAGGTGCAATTATAAGACCCATCCACAAAATAGGAGACATAAATGCCCAAAAGAACTATAGCTTAATTAACCTTTTAGATATAGGTGAAAAAGTATTCACCAAAATAATCTTGGAGAGGTTTAAGGAGTGGACAGAGGCGAACCAGATTGTGCCCCAGGAACAGTGGGGTTTTAAGGAGGGACATTCAACGGTCGATCACTGCTTTGTGCTCTGGTCCATTGCGCGGAAGTCCATTGAGCAGAGTGGAAGTTGGTACTGCTGCTTTGTGGACTTTAGCAAAGCATTTGATTTAGTGGACCAAGGGAAGCTATGGGAGACTCTGATTGGTTAAGACATCCCAAGAGACTTACTAAGTTTGATACAAGAACTTGACACTTCTTACTGGGCGCAGGTAATTCTAGATATAGAGGGGAGTCTTTCTCAGAAAATACAAATTGGAAATGGGCTGAGACAGGGGTGTGTATTGGCCCCCCTACTATTTTCCCTATTTATTGCATATTTACCCTCAGTTTTAGGCAAAGAAAGGGGGGCCAGCCCAAAGGTAGAGACGGGAAACATATCTCTTGGCTATTATATGCGGATGATCTAGTAATAATAGACCAAACAGAGATTGGGCTACAAAGAAAGCTGAACAGTTTTAACGAATATTGTGGGCATAAAAAACTTGTAGTGAACATGGACAAAACAAAGATAATGAGATTTGGAAGAAGGAAAATAAGGTTCAGTTGGTACTTGGGTTCCACAAAGTTGGAAATATTAGATGAATACAGGTACCTCGGCATGTGGTTTTAGAAAAATATGAACTGCTCTACCCATCTCGAAGCGTTGAAAGTAAGGACATCAGCTTCGATTGGTGGTTTAAAGAATAGTAATGGAGTATACGGGGAAAAGTCGGACAGACCGGTGTTAAAAGCATATAGAGCTATGGTCCCACCACAGTTTCTTTATGGAGCCGAACTACTATACTTGAGTGGAAAAAATGGATGGGATGTTGAGGAGGGAAAAGCCCTGAAAAATGTATTATCTTTGCCCAAATCCTCAATGGTGCAAGCAGCGAGGCTAGAAACAGGTATCACCTCTTGGAATATAACGGCCTGCATGGCACTAGTAAGATTCTGGCAGCACCAGGGATTAGGTGAGGATTATAAAGTCTCGCAGTGGTGCAGAAATTAGATATTGATGAGTGATCTAACATGGGCAAAAGGGGTAAGAAAAACTCTGATAACAGCTTGTACAATGATGACGCTTAAGATTAGCCCCTTGTCTCTACAAATTGAGGTTGAGAGGAGGAAACTTAGATCCCTGGGCAAAGAATTTCTCAAGCCCAGGATCAGGAGTACCTCAGGGGAAACAAATCGGTACGTTCTATAGCTATTTCATGGCAAAATGAATTTCATTTACCCTACATCAATAGATTACCCTGCCAATGACTGAGAAGAGAAGTTTTAAGGTTGAGAATTGGTGTCAACCCATGCTACTCTAACAGTGGATAAAAAGAGAAATGATCGATAGCAATGGGAAATGTAACTGTACCCTGAGGACAAAGTGTGAGATTTTACACATGTTATTGGATTGCCAAATGGTTTTAGATATACGGAAAGAGATTTTATGCCCAATTTTTAAAAAGTATAAAATAAAAAACAGGGCACAGGCAGCAGAATTTTTACTGGAAATGAGGACTCTGGATATAGCTTGTGCTCTGGGGAGGTTTATTCAAAAAGTAAATGAATATTTGAAATGTGACTAGCATCCTAAAGTTTACCTGTTCACAGTATATGAGTAGGCTATATGATTCGAAGAAAGGTTTAATGATCTTATCCTGGAATTGTATGACGATGCATTTAACGTTTGTGCCCTAGGGAAGATTATTCAACAAGCCAAAGAAATCTGAAATGGGTCCAATAATACATTCTTGCCTTATCTTATGATATGTGTTATGTTATATGGCTTGAAGTAAGGGCCAAGGATTTTAAACTTGAATTTTATGATATTGTTTTAATGTGTAATTTGCGATTTTTAGGCGTTGTATTTTATGATGATTTTATATGTTTAAGAACTGTATAGTCCAAATAAACTTTGTTTTGAACTGAACTGAAAAATTACTTTTCATATTCTGCAAAGAAGACCTGTCTGATAGGGTGAAGGGCCACACTCTAGTAGGAGGAGGACATGCATCCTCCCAAAGACTGGTCCATTTGAAAATAATTGAGTAACAATAACGTCTGTTATGTGAAGAGTAATATTCCAATGCTGCTTGGTATCTGAGCTTTGGTACTGCATCGGAGTCTGTTACACCTGACCTCACCAGCATCACGAGTCAAGAAGGGAGGTGGGTTGGAAGCTGCGCCGGCTTTAGGTTGGTGCGACCAGTGCCGTTGCACCAAGCGCTGAGCTCCATGGGCGCTGCATTCTGAAATATGTTACGGGTGTAGAAGCACATGCTTCTGAGTTCATTGTGTGCGCAGCAATTTTCAAGCAATAATAAAAATTTCAAGATAACTGCACTGTATAATTTACCTGCTAGAGAGATCTAAGTTTTGTATTATAGCAGTTTAGACAGTAGTACAGAGGGTTAATGTGCCTGCTGCAAAGCACAAGCAGATCACAGAACTGTACTTTACGTAGAAAGCTCAATAGGTTACTGCTTTTGTATTAGAGATATTTTTGTTTCTTGTAGTTCACAAGTTATAATCCTTCTAATATAGCACAGCGAGCTATGAACTGGCATCAAAGCACAGCATGGGACTGCATGGCATAGGCTTAGAACCTTATGATTATTTAAATAAATCCAGGATTTGTAAAGCGCACAAATCACCCGCACATGGAGATTAAGTGATTTGCCCAGAATCACAGGATGTTGATACTGAGACTCAAACCTTGTTCCCACAGGTTCTGAAGTCGGCAGCTCGGGCCGTTACGCCACATCCTCTCACTTTCCACAGTCTTTTGTTACCCTAAGGTTGATAAAAAGGGCTTGTTTGGGTAAACAATAAATTATCATTAGTAAAGAAAACGTTAAACTCTGTGTTACATTTGAAATCCTGAGTTTGTGCTTCTACAGTGTGAGAAGTTGGCCTGGCATATGCTGGTCACTAGTTATAGTGGCCACCTTGCACCTGTCCAATTCGACTCTTATGGTAGATAGGTTTAAGACAACCTTTTAAAGAAAGCTATCCTAGTGGTAGCTGTGGAGAGCAGCCTCTAGGCTATGTCTCAGAGGAATGTAAAGCAGCTTGTTTTACCTTATAATCTCTTGAATTACCAGATGAAAGGACACCACACAGGTATATATATCAAATATATATCTATATCTATTTATTTCTAGACACACTCTACTAATCTCTTTATGAGATTTGAAGTCAGGAACACATTCAAATATCAACTTTTCACAATAAGTTAAGCACAAATATGGCTGGGGCCCTAGGGGCGTACCAGACCATATACTAAAGAAGAGGTTTAGGAAAGTCGACTTGCAAGGGGACAAGGCCTAGGGCCTGTAGAATCGCTGGGGCTTCACTAATGCAGCAAAAGCAGGTAAGTAAAAGACCCACGGGAGACGCGTGCAGTGTGAGAACACAGCCGCGGGTTCCCTATTGATTTCAATGGAGCAAGTCGCGTTGGATTTTTAAAGTTTTAGTGTACTTTGAGGAAGTCTACAAGCAAGCCACTTACAAGGTAAGTAATTCAAGGGCCAACACACACTAGGGCACCGGAGTGCACGAGTTACCTCACCCAGGGAAGCCGGGTGCATAGGTGTCTTTTGGTGTCGGGTCGCGTCGCTGTTTTCTATGAAGACCAAAGAAGATTTGCTGCTTGTGAAGACTGAAGAAGTGTCCGGTGGAATCCAAGGGTGGATTCAGGATGGAGATTACCTGAAAGCAGAAGGGACAGTGTTCACAGTCACTTGCCAGTGACCCAGGGCCAGGAAGATGGATGCCCACGGAAGTTGAGTCATTTCAGGCGATCAAGGGTGTTTTGACTCTTCGCTCACGAGGACCAGGAGGCATCGACGATGACCAGCAGCTGGATTCGGAGTGTCCCACAACGTCTGCAGCTTACTGAGGTGTCGACAACCGGATTGGAGCCAACAAGCCTTCGCAACAGCAAGTCTCATGGAAAGTGAATAAAGTCAGCGGTGCAAACCAGAAAGGCCTGAGGGACTCACCCAGTGACGGTGAGTGAGGGCAGGCCTGGAGCAACCAGGGGAGCTCTTTGGTTTGATCAGAAAGTCTTCTGTGGACCCACAAGCCAACGGGAAAGGGATCGCAAAGACGCCTCGTGAGGAAATGCTTCAAAGGAGCCCACGGTCACTTGGGACGGGGTAGGCCTCCGATTTTCACTGCAAAAGCTGCTGGAGGCTTCGGCCACAAATGGTCCAATGCACAAGTTCGTAGAACGTCGTGAAGGGGTTGCACTCGACAATAGTGCACAGTACTCGGGTATTGCTGTTCCTCGTCACTCATGGGGTCCACTCGCCTCAGTTCTACTGGGGACTCACAATGGCCGTTGAGAAGTCAGGAAATCCACTTCCGGGGCTGCAGGGACTTCGGACTCGGGCGGGAGTGGGAAAGTTTGCGACCGTTGATTAGAGTTTTTGGTGCATGCCAAGCAGGGGAGTCACTCCTTGACTCCAAGGGAGATTCTTCTGTCTTCCAAAGGTAGTGGAACGTCGAAGGGCCAGGATTCTTCTTTTAGAGCGTCGTCCAGGGATATCTGATTTGCAATAGCAAGGTTTCCCTATCTTATACTGAAGGTAGGGGAGGGACTAGCTCTATGACCACTCCTCTGGGAGGGTCAGGGTAGGGGGTGGTTACACCCACTTCCCTTTGTCCAGTTTCATGCCAGAGCAGGTACAGGTAGCCCCTGAACCGGTTTGAGCTGGCATATGCACAGAGGAGCCTACTGCTCTCCCAGTGCAGGACTTCAAAGCACTCTAGAAGTGCGCCCACCCAGCCCCAATACACTAAATCCTGTCTGGAAGGTGGAGACACCTCCCTGTGACAGGATGCCTATTGTTGGGCCTCCTCCACTGCGAGTTTCAGTCAGCAGCAGGAGGGCAGCCCAGTGTCTGTGCTGGTGGCATCCATTTTGTGATGCCAGGGCTCTTTCAGATTTCTACCGTGTTACCACAGTAGGGACATGTCGTCCCCTCTAGAAGGGTGGGATCATACTCCCACACCAGTTACTGGTGTGGGGGTATGATTCCAAGTAGTTTGACACCAAACACGACATGTTTTGATGCAGTCATTCCAAAGTTAGCATTTGCCGGTAGGTTATAATGCACTTAAGAGTATATGGTTTAACTGCATCCACAAACAGCCACACAGAATAGACTCTGCCAGCTGCAGAGGGGTCCTGCTCATGCAGAGGCACCCCTCACATTGTAAACCAAGCACCCTGCCCTCAGGATTGATAGGGCCTGCCGTAGGGGTGGCTGATAGGTTTATATGTGTGTGTATGGTGAGATATAGGAACCTATACCTCAGTGAGGAGTGCTAACACAACCTCACCCAGGCTGCAGTAGCAGGCCTGTGGTGTCAGAATGAGTCTGCTTCCCAGGGGTGGCATAATGCATGCTTCAGTTCCTGGTAGGCCTGTGAAGTACCTATGCCCTAGGTACCTAAGGTACCATATACTAGGGGCTCATAAGGTACCACAGTATCCAATCACTAGTGCATCTAGTGTGCACTCAAAGTTGTTTAGAGAGAACAAAGAGATTGGGACCCTGATTAGCAGGGACCCAGCCAGACTATAGCCAGAAACCAGTGTTAACATCAGAAAAAAAAGAGGGGGCAACATAAGTGCAGATCCTACTCTCCTACACAACCCCCCAAACGCCAGGATACTAAATTTACCTTGACCAGTTGAGTCTTCGTGTTCCAAGTGGAAATACCTTGAGAATCCTTCTGCATTGGCATGTTGGGTCCCAGGTCTACGTTCCACTGTATAATCCATCCCCTGTAGGGAAATGGACCACCTTAGCAGTTTAGGATTTTCACCTCTCATCTGTTTGAGCCCCAGGAGGGGCTTGTGGTCAGTCTGAACTATGAAGTGAGCGCCAACCTAGTATGGCCTCAGCTTCTTCAGGGCCCACACCACAGCAAAGGCCTCCCTCTCTATAGCTGACCAACGTTTTTTCTCTAGGGGTCAGCCTTCTGCTTATAAAAGCTACTGGCTGGTCTTGACCTTCATCATTTATTTGAGACAGTACAGCTCCCACACCCAGCTCTGAATCATCTGTGTGGACAATGAACTTCTTTTTGTAGTCTGGACTCTGCAAGATGGGGGCAGTGCACATTACCTGCTTTAGGTCATCAAATGCCTTTTGACAGCTAGCTGTCCACTGAACCTTTTTCGGCATTTTCTTAGAGGTCAGATCATTTAAGGCGGTCACTATAGATCCATATCCCTTAACACACCTCCTATAGTACCCAGTCAGGCCTAAAAAGGCTCTAACCTGTGTCTGGGTTGTTGGAGCTGCCCATTCCATTATGGTCTGGATTTCGATCTGCAATGGTTGAACCTGGCCTCCACCTACAAGGTGTCCCAGGTACACAACCTGACTCTGCCCTATCTGGCACTTAGTGGCCTTGATAGTGAGGCCTGCTTTTTGCAGGGCCTCCAAAACATTTCTGAGGTGGACCAGGTGATCCTGCCAGGTGGAACTAAAGACAGCAATATCATCTAGATAAGCTGAGCAATAAGTTTCCATACCAGTCAGAACTTTATTCACCAACCTCTGAAAAGTGGCAGGTGCATTTTTCAAACCAAAGGGCATCACCACAAAGTGATAGTGCCCACCAGGGGTTGAAATGCTGTTTTGGCCTTGGCATCATCATCTAACTTGATTTGCCAGTAGCCAGCTGTTAGGTCAAATGTACTAAGATACTTGGCTGAGGCCAAAGTATCTATCAGTTCCTCTGCCCTGGGGATTGGATAGGCATCAGTCCTGGTGACTGCATTGAGGCCTCTGTAGTCAACACAAAACCTCATTTCTTTCTTACCACCCTGGGTATGAGGTTTAGGCACAAGGACTACTGGACTAGCCCAAGGGCTATCTGAAGGCTCAATCACACCTAGTTCCAACATTTTCTGGACTTCAGTCCTGATACAGTCCCTGACATGGTCAGGTTGCCTGTAGATTTTACTCTTTACAGGCAGACTGTCTCCAGTGTCCACCTCATGGGTGCACCAGGAAGTCTGACTTGGGGTCAGGCTAAACATATGTCCGAACTGTTGCAGAACTTGTCTGCATTCAGTTTGCTGATGATCAGTGAGGCTGCTTGCCAAAGCAACACCATCAACTGACCCATCAACCGGGTTCTGTGAGAGCAGGTCAGGGAGAGGGTCACTCTCCTCCTCCTGTTCCTCATCAGTTGCCATGAGCAAGCCCATGTCAGCCCTGTCCACATATGGCTTTAACCTGTTGACATGGAACACCCTAAGGGGGCTCCTGGGAGTTCCAAGATCCACCAAGTAGGTGATCTTTCCCTTTTTCTCAACAATTGTATGGGGGCTACTCCATTTGTCCCAGAGAGCTGCTGGGGCCACAGGCTTCAACACCCACACTTTCTGGCCTGGCTGATACACAGTCAGGACAGCCTGTTGGTCATGCCAAGCTTTTTGTAATTCTTGGCTAGCCTCAAGGTTTTTGGTTGCCTTCTTCATGTACTCTGCCGTCCAGGAGCGGAGACCAAGTACATAGTCCATCACATCCTGTTTGGGAGGTTTGAGAGGTAACTCCCAGCCCTCCTTCACCAAACATAATGGACCTCTGACAGAGTGCCCAAACAGAATTTCAAAAGGGCTATAGCCAACCCCCTTCTGTGGTACCTCCCTGTATGCAAACAGAAGGCAGGGAAGTAAAAGGTCCCATTTTCGCCTAAGCTTTTCTCTGAGGGCTTTAATCATTCCCTTTAGGGTTCTGTTGAACCTTTCAACTAACCCATTGCATTGTGGGTGATAGGGAGTAGTGAATTTGTAGTTGACACCACACTCCTTCCACATTGCTTTTAGATATCCTGACAAGAAGTTTGTACCTCTGTCAGATATAACCTCCTTATGGAAACCCACTCTGGAGAAGACTCCAATGAGAGCTCTTGCCACCACAGGGGCTGTGGTGGTCCTGAGGGGATTTGCTTCTGGGTACCTGGTGGTATGATCCACTATCACCAGGATAAACCTGTGCCCAGATGCTGTTGGAGGGTCAAGGGGACCAACAATGTCAATCCCTACCCTTTCAAAGGGAACCCCCACCACAGGTAGTGGCATCAGGGGGGCCTTTGTTGTGCCACCTGACTTGCCACTGGCTTGGCAAGTGACACAGGAGTAACAAAACTCCTTGGTGTCCTCTGACATGTGTGGCCAATGAAAATGAGGCACAAGCCTGTCCCAGGTCTTGTTTTGGCCCAAGTGTCCTGCCAATGGGATATCATGTGCTAGGGTCAAGAGGAACCCCCTAAACTTCTGAGGTATTACCAACCTCCTTGTGGTTCCAGGGGTAGGATCTTTAGCCTCAAAATATAGGAGTCCCTCATCCCAATAAACTTTATGGGACTCACTAGCACTCCCAGCAGCCTCAGCAGCAGCCTGCTGTCTGAGGGGTTCAAGAGAGAGGCAGCACTGTTGCTCCTTACTCAGATCTTCCCTGGAAGGTCCCCCTGCCCCCAAGAACTCAACCTGACTATGCTCAAGTTCATCTGGGGCAGTTCCTTCTTCAGGCTCTGCTTCTCCTCCCTCAGGAGGGGAATCTGAGATCTGAGACAGAGGGGAAGGCACTGCCTTAACCCTACTGCTCCTCCTCTTGGGTAGCATCTGGTCCATAGTTTCAGGATCCAGAGCTAGTTCAGCTTTATGCATTTTGGCCTGTGACCTGGTCACGGCAAATACCTCTGCAGGTATGCCCAACATCTCAGCATGAGTCCATAACTCCACTTCAGACCAGGCTGAAGTCTCCAGATCATTGCCCAATAGACCTTCGACAGGGAGGTCTTGCCACTGACTACTACCTTTTTGAGGCCAATCACCCCTCCCCAGGAGAAATTCACAACTTGGTCCTGACATTGCTTGCATTGGTAACCTCGTACATTTCACCCAGGATGATCTGTGCAGGGTCCACTAGGTCCTCTGTCACCATGGTGACACTAGCACCTGTGTCCCTGAATGCCAAAGCCTGTTTGCCATTAATTTTAGGCTGCTGTTTGTATTTACCCAGATTACTGGGGCTCACTAGGAAGGACATGTCAATGTCTCCCTCACAAACCAGCATTGCCTGTGAGGTTTCTCTGACTAGGCCAGAGTCCACATCAGAACCCAGGGTCAACCCTACTACACCCTTATTCTGATTACCACCTCCACCAATACTTGTACTAGGGGGAACAGTTGCCTTAGGGGCTTGGGTGGTGGTGGTTTGGTCTTTGGACTTGGTACAATCCGAAGTCCAGTGCCCTTTCTGTTTACAGCTTCTTTTGGCCTTTTCCCTTTGTAGACTGTGAATCCCCACCAGATGCAGATTTTTGGGGCCCTTGTGAAGACTTCTGGTCTTTTGCTTTATCCCCACCTTTCTCAGCGGCTTTAGGATCCTGCTTCTTGGTGTCACCCCCTTGGTTCTGGGTTTTCTGCCTCACCCTGGTTCTGACCCATTTGTCTGCCTTCTTTCCCAATTCTTGAGGAGAGGTCAGATCAGAGTCCACCAGGTACTGATGCAACAACTGGTTTTGGCAATTATTAAGGATATGTTCTCTCATCATAAGATTATACAATCCCTTAAAATCAGTAGCTCTGCTACCAACCAGCCAACCCTCCAGAGTCTTGGTTGCACAATCTACAAAGTCTGTCCAATACTGATTCTGTGCTTTTTGGGTGTCTCTGAACTTCAACCTGTACTGTTCAGTGGTTAAGCCAACCCCATCTATTAATGCACTTTTCAAGACATCATAATCATCAGCATCCTCTTCTCTAACAGTGAGGAGCTTGTCTCTACCTTTATCTGAAAAGGAGAGCCACAAGATTGTTGCCCACTGTTTCTGGGGGACCTGTTGAACTTTATAGGCCCTCTCCATAGCAGTTATCCACTTGTGGATATCATCCCCACTCTGGTAGGGAGGAACAACCTTGGACAGGTTCCTATGGTCTGGAATGTAATCTCTGCCTCAAGGGACACTGCTGCTGCCACCAGGGGGTTCTAACCCCTCTTTTTAGAAGCTCTCTGTAGCTCAAAGGCTTCTCTATCTAAGGCCAATTGCTTGGTTCTGAGGGCAAGCCTAGCTTCCTCATACTGGAGCATCTTGTACCTTCTTTCAGAGGAGGTCTCTCTTCTATTAGAGTATGAGTTCCTCTGATGGACAGATTCTCTGTCAGAGTGGTATGAGTGGTTAGATTCCCTTGAGGGGGAACTAGGCCTCTCTTCCACTCAGGCCAGCTCTCTTAGGGAGAATTCCTCTGTCCTGTTCAGACCCTTGTGGGTCTGGCCCTTCAATCACAGACTCCAGGTCATCTTGATTTTCATCATCTGACCCAGAGACTATGGCTGACCCACCCCCTGATCCAGATCCACTAGCTCCTAGAGCTAGTCTAAGATCATCTGCTATCAGTAGATTTATCAGGTGTAGTGTGGAGGGACTCTGTCCTAACCCCAGGTGCCTTGCAACACACATGGCCTTCAAGTCAAAGAAGGTCATGTCCTTAAACTGAGGTTGGGTGGACCCACTGGCTCCATCCCTTGAGGACATTCTAGTGTTATGCAGTGTTGCACTACCTACACTAGTTTGTGGCCTACTGATCCTAGCTTGAGCTGTAGCAAGGGTGTGCTATCCCTTCACAAAAAACTCTAAGTTCAGTAGAACTTATTGATACTAAGCTTGACTTTTATATGTACTGTTAGACCTGGCATCATTGGCATGAGTCTCTCCTCCATTTTTTTTCTGTTTGCCTCCTCTGTTTACGATGTTTTTGCTGGATTATTGCTTTGGGCACTGTGCCACTGCTGATCAGTGCCACAGTGCAAGTGCTCCCTATGCTAAATTGTTACGTTGATTGGTGTTACCATGATTGGCTTGGTTGACTTACTGTTCAGACCCTAGTCTAGGGCACTGTGCGTGCCAAGGGCGTGTAAGTTAACTGCTGCTGGTGGGCTTGCAGCACTGGTTGTGCCACCCACAGAAGCAGCGTGCAAAATGTGTCTCAGGCCTGCCACCGCGGCGCCTGCGTGCAGTCCCTGACTGCCATGTCGACTTGGTAAGGAAACCTACTTACCAGTCTCTAAACCTTCCCTTTGCCACATTTCAGACACCTCTATGGTAGGCCCTAGGGCAGGGTGCATTGTTGGTAAAAGGTAGGTCATGCCCTGATGTGTGTGGCATGACCTAATAGTGAATTACAGCCATTTTCGTTTTTCACTATTGAAGGGCTACCTGCCTCCAATAGGCCAGACTGGGCAGACTGATTATTAACTCCATTATAATCTATCTGACTCAGGGAGCATGGTAGCAAGTCGAGTTTAGTATCCCTGAACTCAGAATTTAATAACACACCCTTTAGGATGGATGGTTTTTAAATTCTATGTTTGAAAATAGCACTTTTAGAAAGTGGCTATTTTCTTGTCCAACTATCTACCGGTCTCTGCTGGTTTGGTGTGTGTGTCAGGGGCTGGGTGGCTCCAGAGGTCTGAGTGAGTCAGTGTGGGGTGAATGGGGCGTTTACACGTAGAGTGAGGGAAGAGTAGCCTGCCCTGCCTGACACAATACTGGCCCCGCCTCCTGCTGGGCGACTGATAGCCCTGCTCCTACCAGTGACAATACTGGCTCCGCCTCCTGCTGGGCGGCTGAGGACTCTGCCCTGCCCAGTGAATAGGCCAGGTGCCTCTGCCTGGCAACACCCACAACAAACCTGAGATGGTGGGAATCGCCCTGCTTGGACAAAGGGAACAAAGGGAAAAAGGGGTATAAGAGAAGGACCCCTGAACCAAGAACTCAGATCACTTCTGACAAGGAAACCTGTACCAAGGACAAGAAGCCGCTGATCTAAGGACTTGCCTCCCCTTTCTGCCAGAGTGCTGTTTTGCTGTGGAGGAACCTGAAAGCTGCTTCTTTATTTTTGCCAAGGAACAAGGAGAGAGGAACTTGGTGTGTACTCTCTGAACACTTGCTAGAAAATCTCCAAGGACTGGAAGAGTGCCAGTCTCCTGCTGAAGTCACAGGGCCAAAGGACTTCACCATTTGCTGAATTGCTGGAAAGTGTTGTTTCCAGTACACAAGGGAAAATCTGCAGTCTCGACGCCGCCGACGCCGCCGAATCCAGCTCGACATCGTGAGTAACGGCTCCAGTGTCCCGAGCCTTCGACGCCGGCCGCCGGGCCCGATCGACGCCAGCAGCAACACCAGTGAGCAGTGGGTATCGGCCCCGGCTCCAAGTGACCCCGTCTCGACGCCGGTATCGACGCCAGTGAGGAGTGAGTATCAGCTCTACCTCCAAGCGACCCCGTCCTGACGCCGCTGCTGATCGCATCGACTCGACGCCCTTCTCGACGCCGTGAGCGCTGCTCCGGCCCGACATCCCTCGACGCCGCTGCGGATTGACCCGACTCCGAGGCACGATCGACGCCGACCTCGACGCCGACATCTCGACGTCGTGGATCATCGTTTTCTTCGTTTCTCAAGGTACTGTACTTGTGGGGTCTGTTGCAACTCCAGGCTCGACGTAGCGCTCCTCGCGGTCGACGCCGAACCTTGGGAATCTTGTAGACTCGACGTCGTGTGACTCCTGTGGGGGTTACATTTTTGCCAAAGAACTGTGCTCAGAAGAATACTTTGCTAAAGAACTATTTGCCAAGAAGAAACCTTACTTGAACTATTATTTTTCCTTCCAAAGAGTATTTATTAAGTCTGTGGTATATTTTTGTCGTTATTTGGTCTTGTGCTAAACCCTATATAAGAATACTATTTTTATAATAACTTCTGTGTCGTGTCCATCTGTAGTGTATTCACTTTATTACTGTATGTGGTCATAAATGCTTAACACACTGCCTCTGAGATAAGCCTGTCTGCTCTGCCAAGCTACCAAGGGGGTAGCAGGGGTTATCTGAGTGTGTAATCCCCTTGCCCTGACTAGAGTTGGTTGGTCCCTATTTGTCAGAAGTGTATACCTCTGCCAACTAGAGACCGCCGGTTCTAACATTGGTGGCAGCGGTGGGATTTGAACTTTGCATTTATGACTCATGTGCAGTGATTAGTGTACGCTACATAGTGAAAGCAGACCATAACGCAGCCACAGTCCGTTTGGTAGGATATCCTATTTTTGTTCTCCGCTTTCCTGGAGCTTATTTTCTTAAACACTGCCAGTTTTGACCATGGAGAATGCCGGAGCTGCTACACCTGTGGAGAATGTTGTGGGGGAATTTGATAAGGAGAAGATAGATTCCTACACGCTAAAAGATCTAAAAGGATTTTGCAAGCAGTTTAAAGTTCCTACCACAGGTGTCTCAAAGAAAGAGGGCTTCCTCAAAGCGCTGAAGGCCTGGTTAGAGGCCAGAAATCCCTCTGATCCGGTGGTGGTACCGGAAGAGGAAGAAGAAGAGGAAGAGGAAGAGCCCACAGGTGGGCCAGTGTCATCTCCAGGCAGTAGTGCGTCCTCTAGGAGCCTTTCCCCCGAAGAATTAGAAGACAGGGAGAAGGAGAGGGGGTACAAGTTGGAAATGGCAAAACTCAAATTAGGAGGGCAGTTGGAATTAGAGAATGCAAGAAGCAAGAGAGAAGCTGAAATGGAGAGCAAAAGATTAGATTTTGAGAGAGAGAAATTAGCGTTTGAACGTGAGAAGATGGTGAGGGAGATGGAGCTTAAAACTAAGAGTTTAGAGTTGAATCCCTCTGGTGGCAGCACTCCATCTGTGCCTGCAGAAAGTAGGTTTTATTTTCCTAAAGATGTGATCAAGGATTACAGTAAGAATGAAGATATTAGCCAATGGTTTAAAGCGTATGAGTTAGCATTGTTGGCCCACCGGGTCCCTGAGAAGGATTGGGGAACGGGGTTGTGGAGCCGCTTTACAAACGAGGGGAGAGATACCTTGTTGAGCCTTCCTGCTGAGGATAGGATGTCTTATACTCATATGAAAGATGCTTTAATGCTGAGATATGGCTTAACTCCAGAAAAGTACAGACAAACCTTTAGAGAATGTAAGAAGTTGCCTGGTACTACGTGGGTTGAATATGTGTCTTTTTTCTGCAGAACCATGGATGGTTGGATAAAGGGTAGCAAGGTTGATAGTTATGATGCTCTTTATGATTTGTTTGCTTGGGAGCACTTGTCTAATAACTGTTTTCCCGAGCTACGCCAGCACCTTGTTGATAGCAAGCTATCTAACCCTAGAAAACTTGCTGAGGAGGCGGACCGCTGGGTCAGTACCAGGGTCCACAAGGGTCCAGTGGGAGACTCAGCCAAAGGTGGGCAGGGTCCCCAGCGGAAGAGTGGGGGGGACAGGGGTAAACAGAGGGAGTTTCAGAAAGGGCCCCAAAGTAGTCCCCAAGGGAACCAAGGGAAGGGTTCCCAGCCTCCCCCTGTAAAGAAGCCAGAGGCCCCGACAGGTAAACCTGTTCACAGGGGCCCCATGACCTGCTATGCCTGTAAGCAGGTGGGACACCGTTATTATGATCCCCAGTGTCCCATGAAGGATTCGAATGCACCGCCGCGTGCACCCCCTCGTCAGGTAGCGAGTGTAGCCCTGGGAGGGGATGAGATGGGTGCCCCCGGTGGGTGGGGTCCCGCAGAAATGTCCCTGGTCTCTTTAGGAGACGTGGAAATGGTCCCTCCAACCCCTCTGCCTAGTAACACTAAGAAATATAGGCAGTGGGTGACCATTAATGGCCATAGGGTGGAAGCTCTCAGAGACACCGGAGCGAGTGTGACAGCTGTCAAGTGTCACTTGGTGTCCAGAGAGCAGGTGGTCCCTCATGCATTCTACCCCGTTGTAGCTGCTGACAACTCACAGAGTCAGTGTGAGGTAGCTCAAGTTCCCTTTGAGTGGGGAGGGGTCTCGGGTACTCTTCAGGTTGCTGTGAGGCCCGCCATGCCTGTTGATTGTCTCTTGGGCAATGATTTGGAGGACTCCCCTTGGGCTAAGGTGGAGAGAAAAGCGCATCTGGAAATGTTGGGTCTGCCTGAGTGGGTGTGTGCGACCACCCGGTCCATGTCAGTCAGTAAGGGTGTTGATGGGGGCCCGGAGCCTGAAAGTATGGCCCAGGTCCCAACCGTGAAGAGAAGAGGCAGGGGGCGCGGGAAACCGTCCCCCATCGTTCCCGCGGTCCAGGAGGGAGCAGACCCTGAGGGGGATGCCCTGGAACCGACAGGAGAACAAGTGGCCGAACTGGGAGACCTGCCCGAGCTGACCCATTGGCAGCAGGATGGTGGTCCCTCCAGGGAGGAATTTTGTGCTGAACAGAAAGTGTGCCCTTCTCTTGTGGGTATGAGGCAGCAGGCCTCAGCCCAAACGACAGGTGATCAGTCAGGATCACATTGGGTCTACTGGGAGAACGACCTCCTGTATAGCGAGCCTAAGGCTGCTGAACCTGGGTCAGCCCGTGTGCTGGTGGTACCCCAGCGCTTCAGAGCCTTCCTACTGGGGTTGGCTCATGACGTTCCGTTAGCTGGACATCTGGGGCAGGACAAGACCTATGACAGGCTTGTCACCCATTTTTATTGGCCCCAGATGAGAAGGGATTCAGATATCCATTGTAGGACCTGTCAAACTTGCCAGGCAAGTGGGAAAAGTGGGCGGAAGCAGAAGGCTCCCCTCCAACCTTTTCCCGTCGTCAGTACCCCCTTTGAGCGAGTGGGAATTGACATTGTGGGGCCACTGGACCCCAAGACAGCCATGGGCAACAGGTTTATCCTGGTCTTGGTGGACCATGCCACCCGGTACCCGGAAGCCATCCCTCTCCGAACAGTGACGGCCCCCGTGGTGGGACGGGCACTGATGGGTGTTTTCTCCCGCATGGGGTTCCCCAGAGAGGTGGTGTCAGACCGGGGCACCAACTTCATTTCGAATTATATGAAGTCCCTGTGGAAGGAGTGTGGGGTAACCTACAAGTTTACCACTCCTTACCACCCTCAAGGTAATGGGCTGGTTGAGAGATTCAACCGGACCCTAAAAGGCATGATCATGGGTCTTGAAGAACCGATGAGGCGTAAATGGGACGTCCTCTTGCCATGCCTGCTGTTTGCTTACCGTGAGGTGCCACAGAAGTCTCTAGGGTTCAGCCCCTTTGAGCTTTTGTATGGTCACCCGGTAAGAGGACCTTTGAGTCTGGTCAAAGAAGGCTGGGAGCAATCTCCCAGGAAACCTCCCCAGGATGTATATAGTTACATGCTGGCCTTTAGGAACCAGACTCGGCGCTTCAGAGATCTTGCTCAGGCAAATCTGGAGGCCAGCCAGGAAGAGATGAAGCGGTGGTACGATCAGAATGCCACTCTGGTTGAGCTTCAACCTGGTCAGAAAGTTTGGGTCATGGCCCCTGTGGAACCTTGTGCGCTCAAGGACAGGTGGACTGGACCATTTGAGGTTGTGGAGAAGAAGAGCGATGTCACCTACTTGGTGGACTTGAAATCTCCCAGGAACCCCTTAAGGGTCCTGCATGTCAACCGGTTAAAGCCCCACTTAGAAAGGTCCGAAGTGGGCATGCTCCTTGCCACAGATGCTGGGATGGAGGAGGAGAGTGAGCCTCTTCCTGACCTCCTGTGTGCAAAAGAAAAAGATGGGTCAGTGGATGGTGTTGTCCTCTCTGACACACTGACCCCTGAGCAGCAGCAAGATTGTCGCCATCTGTTGGTACAATTCCCTGATCTGTTCTCCTTAATCCCTGGTGTCACTCAGTGGTGTGTCCATGATGTGGACACCGGGGACAGCACTCCTGTGAGGCACAAGGCCTACAGGGTGACTGACAAGGTCAGAGCATACATCAAGGAGGAGGTCTCCAAGATGTTTGCCTTAGGGGTGGTTGAGTCCTCTAGCAGTCCTTGGGCCAGCCCAGTGGTCTTGGTCCCAAAGGCTGCAGCGCCTGGTGCTTCACCAGAACTTCGGTTCTGTGTGGATTACCGAGGACTCAATTCGGTCACCAAGACTGACGCGCACCCCATCCCCAGAGCTGATGAGCTCATCGATCGGTTGGGGGCTGCCCGGTACCTTAGTACGTTTGATCTAACGTCTGGGTACTGGCAGATCGCCTTGACTGATGGGGCAAAAGAGAGGTCTGCATTCTCCACACCAGATGGGCACTACCAGTTCCGTGTGATGCCCTTTGGGATGAAGAATGCCCCTGCCACATTCCAGAGGTTGGTTAACCAGGTATTGGCCGGGCTGGAAGATTTCAGCGCCGCCTACCTGGACGATATAGCAGTGTTCAGCGCCAGCTGGGAGGAACACTTGCGCCACCTCCAGGAAGTGTTGTTGGCCCTGCGCAGAGCAGGCCTCACAATCAAGGCTAGTAAGTGCCAGATTGGGCAGGGTTCAGTGGTGTACTTGGGGCACCAAGTAGGGAGCGGCAAGGTGGCCCCCCTGCAACCCAAGATAGATACCATCCTGGCTTGGGAACCGCCCAAAACCCAGACTCAGGTGAGAGCCTTCTTGGGTCTCACGGGTTACTACAGGAGGTTTGTCAAGGGGTATGGCAACATTGTGCACCCCCTGACCTCGCTGACTTCCAGGAAGCAGCCGAGACTTGTGATCTGGACTGACGCCTGTCAGAACGCCTTTGACACCCTGAAAACTGCAATGTGTACAGCACCGGTCCTCCAGGCACCCGACTTTTCAAAAGAATTCATTGTCCAGACAGACGCTTCAGAGCATGGTGTGGGGGCTGTTCTAGCACAGATGAATGAGGAGGGCCGAGACTTACCTGTAGCCTTCATCAGCCGGAGGTTACTTCCCAGGGAACAAAGGTGGAGTGCGATAGAGCGTGAGGCATTTGCTGTGGTCTGGGCGCTGAAGAAGCTAAGACCCTACTTGTTTGGGTCTCACTTCCGGGTTCAGACAGACCACAGGCCCCTCAGATGGTTAATGCAGATGAGGGGTGAGAACCCAAAGCTGTTGAGGTGGTCCATTTCCCTACAGGGGATGGACTTTACGGTGGAACACCGCCCTGGTACAGATCACGCCAATGCTGATGGTCTGTCCAGATTTTTCCGCCTTAGTGATGAGGACTCCCTGGGTGAAGGGTAGTTCTCCCCACATTTCAGCTGGAGGGGACACGTGTTAGACCTGGCATCATTGGCATGAGTCTCTCCTCCATTTTTTTTCTGTTTGCCTCCTCTGTTTACGATGTTTTTGCTGGATTATTGCTTTGGGCACTGTGCCACTGCTGATCAGTGCCACAGTGCAAGTGCTCCCTATGCTAAATTGTTACGTTGATTGGTGTTACCATGATTGGCTTGGTTGACTTACTGTTCAGACCCTAGTCTAGGGCACTGTGCGTGCCAAGGGCGTGTAAGTTAACTGCTGCTGGTGGGCTTGCAGCACTGGTTGTGCCACCCACAGAAGCAGCGTGCAAAATGTGTCTCAGGCCTGCCACCGCGGCGCCTGCGTGCAGTCCCTGACTGCCATGTCGACTTGGTAAGGAAACCTACTTACCAGTCTCTAAACCTTCCCTTTGCCACATTTCAGACACCTCTATGGTAGGCCCTAGGGCAGGGTGCATTGTTGGTAAAAGGTAGGTCATGCCCTGATGTGTGTGGCATGACCTAATAGTGAATTACAGCCATTTTCGTTTTTCACTATTGAAGGGCTACCTGCCTCCAATAGGCCAGACTGGGCAGACTGATTATTAACTCCATTATAATCTATCTGACTCAGGGAGCATGGTAGCAAGTCGAGTTTAGTATCCCTGAACTCAGAATTTAATAACACACCCTTTAGGATGGATGGTTTTTAAATTCTATGTTTGAAAATAGCACTTTTAGAAAGTGGCTATTTTCTTGTCCAACTATCTACCGGTCTCTGCTGGTTTGGTGTGTGTGTCAGGGGCTGGGTGGCTCCAGAGGTCTGAGTGAGTCAGTGTGGGGTGAATGGGGCGTTTACACGTAGAGTGAGGGAAGAGTAGCCTGCCCTGCCTGACACAATACTGGCCCCGCCTCCTGCTGGGCGACTGATAGCCCTGCTCCTACCAGTGACAATACTGGCTCCGCCTCCTGCTGGGCGGCTGAGGACTCTGCCCTGCCCAGTGAATAGGCCAGGTGCCTCTGCCTGGCAACACCCACAACAAACCTGAGATGGTGGGAATCGCCCTGCTTGGACAAAGGGAACAAAGGGAAAAAGGGGTATAAGAGAAGGACCCCTGAACCAAGAACTCAGATCACTTCTGACAAGGAAACCTGTACCAAGGACAAGAAGCCGCTGATCTAAGGACTTGCCTCCCCTTTCTGCCAGAGTGCTGTTTTGCTGTGGAGGAACCTGAAAGCTGCTTCTTTATTTTTGCCAAGGAACAAGGAGAGAGGAACTTGGTGTGTACTCTCTGAACACTTGCTAGAAAATCTCCAAGGACTGGAAGAGTGCCAGTCTCCTGCTGAAGTCACAGGGCCAAAGGACTTCACCATTTGCTGAATTGCTGGAAAGTGTTGTTTCCAGTACACAAGGGAAAATCTGCAGTCTCGACGCCGCCGACGCCGCCGAATCCAGCTCGACATCGTGAGTAACGGCTCCAGTGTCCCGAGCCTTCGACGCCGGCCGCCGGGCCCGATCGACGCCAGCAGCAACACCAGTGAGCAGTGGGTATCGGCCCCGGCTCCAAGTGACCCCGTCTCGACGCCGGTATCGACGCCAGTGAGGAGTGAGTATCAGCTCTACCTCCAAGCGACCCCGTCCTGACGCCGCTGCTGATCGCATCGACTCGACGCCCTTCTCGACGCCGTGAGCGCTGCTCCGGCCCGACATCCCTCGACGCCGCTGCGGATTGACCCGACTCCGAGGCACGATCGACGCCGACCTCGACGCCGACATCTCGACGTCGTGGATCATCGTTTTCTTCGTTTCTCAAGGTACTGTACTTGTGGGGTCTGTTGCAACTCCAGGCTCGACGTAGCGCTCCTCGCGGTCGACGCCGAACCTTGGGAATCTTGTAGACTCGACGTCGTGTGACTCCTGTGGGGGTTACATTTTTGCCAAAGAACTGTGCTCAGAAGAATACTTTGCTAAAGAACTATTTGCCAAGAAGAAACCTTACTTGAACTATTATTTTTCCTTCCAAAGAGTATTTATTAAGTCTGTGGTATATTTTTGTCGTTATTTGGTCTTGTGCTAAACCCTATATAAGAATACTATTTTTATAATAACTTCTGTGTCGTGTCCATCTGTAGTGTATTCACTTTATTACTGTATGTGGTCATAAATGCTTAACACACTGCCTCTGAGATAAGCCTGTCTGCTCTGCCAAGCTACCAAGGGGGTAGCAGGGGTTATCTGAGTGTGTAATCCCCTTGCCCTGACTAGAGTTGGTTGGTCCCTATTTGTCAGAAGTGTATACCTCTGCCAACTAGAGACCGCCGGTTCTAACATGTACCTTGAGTACCTTTAGTGGTTTTCAGTTAGTAATTCAAATAGAGATTCTCTGGTAAAACAATGGCAAGCTGGAATCCCACACGCTGCCCACCAATGTGAGAAGTTGGCCTGGTATATGCTGGTCACTAGTTATAGTGGCCACCTTGCACCAGTCTGTTGGACTTGGCCCTTCTGGCAAGTTCACCCCTAGAACTTTTTGCATTATCCTAGCCTTTTTCCTGTGTTCTACTAGTGGTTTTAGGCCTCTAGGCGCTTTCACACTGTGTCCCACTGGAAAGTGCGTGCGCTCTGGGTTACATTGAGTGAGACTGACCTGCCCTCCCATAGGAATGCATGGGGGATCTGAGTGACCATGTTAGTTCCTGATGCGTGGGGAGTACAGGGCCGAGTTTGGTATGTGCGAATTCGTGAGAGTGAATGCTGCGCGATGATGTGTGCGGCGTTACTGTGTCTAGTATAGAAGTGCCACTTCTAGACGCTGGCATAAATGTGCAGTGACTGTCTGACATGTGATTGGCTGGCTCCAGGAGTCAGGCTGGGTCTGCCCCAGTGGTGGGTGGAGAGAGCTGCATGTTGATGAGTGGGAGGAGTACACCTGAGACCTGAATAGGGCTGGGCTTTCCCCACACATTGCTGGCTCCGCCCCCTGTGGTGCGACTGATGACCCTGGCCTGTTCTGTGAATAGGGAGAGGGGCTGAGCAAAACAAAGTGCTCAGGAACCAGTTGCATCTGGTTCGCCCCTCCCCTGCACCTTTGGAGACAAAGGATTTGGTGTATAAAAGAGGGGCTGTGACCCCATGAAAATGTTCTTGCTCTGACTCGAATCTACCAGGGGCGTGCTGCCTGCTGGGGCCCAGGGGAAGGCCTGCCTCCCTGGGCCCTGCCCAGCCCCTGGATGCCTGAGGGACTTTGTGGGGCCTTTTTGCTGTTTTCTTGATCTATCAAGGGCTTTGTTTCTAGTGCCTGGTGAGCGCTCAGATCCTGATTGAACCACGAAGAAACTCTGCCTGACTAGAAGGACCTGGAAGAAGCTGAAGGAGGAGTAACTTTCCCTAACCTGGGGGATTGGCCTGCAGTTGGTGCCTTGCTGAGAAAGGAGAGGAAAGGACTAAAAGAGACTTTGCAACTTTGTTTTCAACAATCTCCAAGGGCTTGGAAGAGAGCTTGCCCCCTGAACTGAGTCCCAGGACCATTGGACTCATCTGCCTTCCAAAATTAAGTTGCCTGGACAATTCTTGCATGTTTCCCGCTGGATTTGGCCCCAGTACAACTCGTACCCCATCCGCCGCGAAGCCGTGTCTTTGCCGCCCGGCACCGTGTGTCTACGCTGATTTAAAAGCGTTAGTATGCACCGTATTCCTCCCGGCCGCATCGCACCTAACCTTCCCCGCCGATTCGAGTCATACAGCCCTGGCTGCCTAATCCTGTACGCCTCGGACACAAGCTTCATTGTCCCGCAGGTACGGTCCGTACGCTGCTAAGACGTACTGCACTGTGCCGTGCTCAGAGCCGAGAAGCCGCATCACACCGATCCTCCCCGTACGCTGTACGGCTCGCCGAGAAGTGTCGCCGCCTATCCGCACCAAAGGTACGGCTCGAACGCCGAACGCCACGGACTCTGCAAGCCGATCCGGGCCATCCGCACGTATCCCTGAAGGTCCCGTACCAACGCCGCGTACCGACGCCGCGACCCGACTAGCATCCGAATACGCTGCCGAGCTACGACCCGGACCCATCGACTTGTCCAGCACTGTCCGTCGCGGACCCTACAAAACCAAGGTACTTTGTTCTGTTCGCACCGCAGCGTGCATGCCACGGACCCCGGAGTCGGCAACGATTGTTAGACTCGTACTTCCCTTGTTTTGAATGCCAACGAGTCGCACATCCAGGTACGAACCGTACAGAGCCTTGAAAGAAGCGTAATTAGCTAAGAGAAGCCTATTTTTGTATTTTAAGCCTTTCTACAAGAACATTGAACTTTAAAATAATACTGTGGTCATTTTGACTCGTTACTCTGGTCTTGTGCTAAGCCTTATATAAAGAAAACTATTTTTATACAACCTTGACTGGTGTCCATTTGTGGTGTGTCATTGTAGTACTGTATGTGTTCCCAAATGCTTAACCTATGACGCCCTGAAAATAGTCTTGACTGCTTGCGCCACACTACCTAAAGGGTGAGAAGGGGTTATTTGAAAGGGTGATCCCCTTACTCTGACTTAGAAGTAAGAGTCCCTGCTTGTCACAAGTGTGTACCGGTGCCAACCTGGGATTCCCAAGTCCAATTCGACTCTTATGCTAGATAGGTTTAAGACAACCTTTTAAAGAAAGCTATCCTAGTGGTAGCTGTGGAGAGCAGCCTTCAGGCTAAGTCTCAGAGGAATGTAAAGCAGCTTGTTTTATCTTATAATCTCTTGAATTACCAAATGAAAGGACACCACACAGGTATATATATCAAATAGCGCCGTGATATCCTATCTGGGATGATTGTTTGCGCTCTATAAGTACCTATAACATAACATAACATAACAAATATATATGTATTTATTTCTAGACACACTCTACTAATCTCTTTATGAGATTAGAAGTCAGGAACACATTCAAATATCAACGTTTCACAATAAGTTAAGCACAAATATGGCTGGGGCCCTAGGGGCGTACCAGACTGTTGGACTTGGCCCCTTTTCCCTGAAATTTTTCGCTTTTAAGGGAAATCGCATGTTAAATAAATGCGAAGATTGAAGCTGTGTGATGGTGTACGCAGACTGAGTTTCCCCATTTTAAACATGTAACTTAAAATGGATGCCATAGCTGTGTGGTTGCTCCGTTTGACTGAGCTGGGTTAACAGTCTAGTGGTTATTTCCCAGCAACCCCAGCTTTTGGAGGGAAGCCTGGCACCCAGGCTGCTCTACCCCTCCCCCTAGGCCGGTTAGAACCAGTTCCCCCAGACGCTTCTAGAAGCTTCTGGCACTGTCTGGTAGGTGGGGTGAGGGGCGTATAAAGGGCGGAGCTAGGCTGCCATGTGCTCAGTCAGAGGGTGGACCTGAGAGAGAGGGGACCTGCTGCCAGGGGTTACCGCCACAGGGGCCTGTGTGCTGGGCCCTGAGCCTACCTACCCCCCCTCTACTGTCCACAGGGAGAGGGAAAGCTATAGTTGGGGCAAAGCAGACCTGGAGAAACCTACACAGGAGTTTTAGGCGGTAGGGCTTAGTCAGGGACCTATGCCGCTGTAAGTGACAGGGCTTAGGCTCTGCCTTTTAAGTGAGTGAGGGATCCTGAACTGACCCACTGATCTGGCCCGGCGGGAGGAGAACCCAGGAATGACTGGCAGAGACTGATTAAACTGCCTTTAGCCACCAACTCAACTTCCCCCCCTCAAGAGACCCTCAACCCAGGGCGCAGGCACCAGCAAGCGCCTCGTGGGACCCTGACTGCAGTCCCTGCGGAGAGAGAGAGCGCTATATACAAGCTGCCCATGGAAGGAGAGTGCTATATCCGGTGGGCGCTACCCTGGAATGGAATGTGTTCTGCTGGTGAGTGTGGTAATCCCAGCTGCCTGCTAACTAGCGCCTGGGAAGCGCTATAGCCACGGCCCCCATAGCGCTGGGAGGAGATGAGAACTGGTTTATTTGAAAACCCCGCGTTATCGCGGTCCTTCTGCTGACTTAAAACAGCGGGAGCCCACCCCGTGTTTCTAGCGCCTGGGTACTGCGTCTTGACAGCGGGTGCCCACCCCGCATAATGGCGGCACTCTGCAGGCTGTGTAACTAAGCGGGTGCCCACCCCGCATATTGCCGCCGTGGAAAGGAGAAAGATTGTCCCCGTGATCACCGGGGCCCGCGGAGAAGCCCGGGGCCCCGTCGCTGCCGTCGGAGGGCGGAGAAGGTCGCCGGAACACAGCGAAGGCCTCATCAGGCCTGAAGCCGAGGCCTGCGTCACCTGACGGGGGCGGGCTGTCAAACGCCGCCCCCGCCGCTGTGCCATTGGGCAAGTGGGCCGCGCCCCCGCAGACCGCGCTGTCATTGGCGGCTGCGGGCGGGCCTCTGAAGCCTGCCGGAAGATCACCGGAATCGCCTGTGAACACCGCGGAGCTCCTCGGCCACGTCTGGCCCGACCGGGAGCCCTGCGCCATCCCCCTCGACCCGGACATCGCTGGGAGGACTCAAGGAGGGCCTGCTTCCCCTGCCCCGAGCCGAAGGAGACCAGAGACCCCTCGCAAGGGCCCACGTAAGGCCGAAGAGTCAGGTAATTCCCGGGAAGGAGGGCGGGAGGCCCACGAGGCCCGGAGCACGCCCCTCCCCCGGGGAAATCGATTGCGGAGCTGCTAAGCCCCACGGCCACAGAGCAAGAATGGACTGGGCCACGGCCCCTTAACGAGGGACCTGACTGGAGGGATCTGGTGGGGATCCGTGGATATCCCCAGGAGCGACTGGGCTGAAGAGTGGCCTCAAGTACCCCGCCTAAGAGCTTCGAGGTCTGGCCCAGAACTTGCAAGGTATTGGCGCTGTGTAACTTCTGGAGTCCCGTGTGGAGCCCAGTGGGCCCCCTATTGCCCGAGAGCGGCACCGCACCGGCCGACGGCCGCGTAAAAAATAACTAACGGTGTCTCTGGCCCGGCGGGACACGGGATGAAGGGACCCGGGGTAATACCCCCAAGGAAGGCTCCAAGCAAGTGCCAGAGGTAGCGCTTGGATCCCTGATATTGGGAAGCGCTGTAAGAGCTTGCTACGTTTAATGCTCCAAGAGCTTGCTATAGTTAATGCTCCAGTGAGCTACTAGGTAGTGTTTCAAGGACCAGCCCTGGTGAATGTGCCTATGCTAGAATGCCCTATTTGAAGCGCTATTGAATTGTTATGGGCAGCGCTAGGCTTAAGGGCCATGTTTTGCAGCGCTATCCCTAAAGGCTATGTGTTGGAGCGCTATTGCCTTGCTATGTGCAGGGCTATGTTAAGGGCCATGTTTTTAAAGCGCTAGTGAATTGCTATGTGCAGCGCTATGTTAAAATGCTCCATTTGAAGCGCTATTGACTTGCTATGTGCAGCGCTATGTTAAAATGCTCCATTTGAAGCGCTATTGAATTGCTATGTGCAGCGCTATGTTAAACTGCCATATTTGAAGCGCTATGGATTTGCTATGTGCTGCGCGTTGATTCCATGCCAGGTTTTGATGTGTTAATGCTTTTGGTCCTGATGTTGATCTAGATAAAACTGATTGGTTTTATCCAACCTACTGGTGTGGTGTCAATTATTGCGTGCGTTTCCTGTCTCAGTGGATGTGTGTGATGTACGGTCACTTTACACGTAAGCCCTTGGATGCCTACCTGCTCGCGCCACGCTACCCCCATAGGGCCTGGTGACCCCCGGTCCTACATTGTTTGCCAGCGGTGTGATAAGGACCTGTGACTATACAGCACCCTCCAGTGAGACGGTGGGCGCCGCAATTGGACGCCTATTGTGATTGTGATTTCCTCCTAGAAATGGTGTTTAAATTGTGTTCCCCTGTTGCACTGTGGGTGGTGTGTCCCGGTTGTACCTTGCCAGGATGGGGTTGACCTACGAGGAGGTTTGCCTTATGGAGTACACGGAGCAGGAAGTGATGTATTTCTGCAGGGAGAGAGGGATACCCCCAGTAGGCAACACACGCCGGAAGCTATTTCTCTATGAGGCCCTCAGGAGGGGGGAACACTTAGAGATCGGTGGGGACCTGTCAGGTTACCCCTCCGCATATTTAAAGGGTGGATTTAGTGGAGACCCGGAGGGGGACCTCCAAAGAGGGGAGGACTCCGAGAGTGAGGGTGCACAGTACATAACCCAGGAGGGTGGTGACACTGACGAGGAGGAAGAAGATGACCGGGGGGAGACGCCAGTAGCGAGTGAGGACACCAGAGTTAGGGAGTCCCGCGCTGAGTCCAGTCCCGGGGGCACTGCCCCGTCCCTTTCCCTGTCCCCAGAAGAGTGGGTGGATAGGAGGGAAGGAAGGGAGCATCAGCTGGCGCTAGAAAGGCTCAGAGTGGAGCTAGCGCGGCTGAGTGTGGAGGAGAGGAGGCTAGAGACTGAGAAGGTCCTAGCGCAGCAAAGGATGGTGGAGGCAGAGAGGGCCTTTGCCAGGGAGAGACTAGCTCGGGAGGGTAGATTGTCCCCTGAGAGTGGTTTTTGTGGTCTGGATTCACCAGTAAGGGTGGGATCCAGTGGTGGCAGCGAGAGTGGATCCAATGTAGGGTGTACCACTCCCAGAGCCCGAGAGACGCTGCCTGATTCCCAGAAGGAGGGGGACAGGTTAGAGTTCAGGGACAGGGGAAAACTGTCCCACCAGTCCTGAGGGGAGTTTGCGGAGGTATGTTGGACTGCATTGGAGGATTGGGTGGTGAGGAGTGCAGTGAATGATTGGGAAGGGCTGTGCCAGGTAGTCATCAAGGAGCACATGCTCAGGAATTGTTTCCCAAGGTTGCGTCACCACCTGTTACAGTGCGGGTTCTCCGACCCCAGGGAGCTTGCACGGGAGGCATACCTCTGGGTGAGTGCCAGGGTGTCTGAGGAGGCATTGGGGAGTGACCCTGAAGGGGGTGGTGCAGGGATCTTCCAACCCAGCGAGGTGGGAGAGGTGGCGAATAGCCCAGCTTGGTCCCAGGGAAGTGAGAGGGTTGTAGGGCCTCACGTCCTATCTGCAGGAAGGAGTGAGACGGGGAGGTGTCCCGAGGTGCCCCAACCGCAGTCTCAGGGCCTGGAGAGTTCCATAAGGGAGCCCCAGGTTGGGAGCCTAGGGTGTCCTGATGTGCCGCCCAGTGAAGGGGAGCCCCTAGTGTCAGGAGAACCAGGGGCGACTGTAATCAGAGCTCCTGAGGTTCTGGGGTCGGCCCAGTCGCAGGGTTTAGATCCTGGGCTGGGATGCCAGGTTCAGGGGTTGCCTGACCTGGCGGGTGGGACATCTGTAAGCAGTGTCCCCCCAGAATTGACTTCCAGGGGTACTTTTCCAGGTGGGAGGGTGCGGAACTCTGGAAGGGGGTGCAGAGGGAGGAAGGTCTCACCTCGGGCACCGGCTCAGCCACAGGGCTTAGATCCTGGGTTGGGAGGCCAGGGATGGGTACTGCCTGACCTGGCGGGTGGGACATCTGTTAGTAGTGTCCCCCCAGAAGTGTCTTCCAGGGGTACTGCTCCCGTTGGGAGGGTGCGGAAATCTGGGAGGGTGTGCAGGGGGAGGGAGGACTCGCCCCTGGCACCGGTGCAGCCTAAGGGTTTAGACCCTAGGTTGGGGAACCAGTTGCAGGGTCAAGGCCCTGGACTGGGGAGAAAGTGGTGGTCTGAGGGTGCCTCGCATGGGAGTAGGGTGAGGAACCCCAGAAGGAGAGGTAGGGGAGTAGAGCCTCGCCCCGGATGGCTGGTCAGCCTGAGGGTGCGGACCCCAGGTGAGAGGACCAGTGGCAGTTTGGAACTGCAAGGAGGAGGAGGAGAGTGGTCAACGGGTACTACGGGCCTGGGGTTACTGCCTCCCACTCTGTGAGACCGCAAGGGCCAGAGACATCTGGATGGCCCAGGGGCCAGTCCTGGCCACAACCAGCTAGGGAACCCCCGGGTGGTGGCTTACTCGGTCGAGGAAGGTTTGAGAGAGGGAACCATCGGGTTCCAGAATGGAGGAGAACCTGCGGGTGCTCCTGCAGTTGCGGGCCTGCGTCCACCTTTTCTCGCCCCAAGCAGGGAAGCCCATCAAGGCATTGATCGGTCTACCCTGGCTTTTGGCTGGAAGGGGGTTGTGTTGGACTTGGCCCTTTTTCCCTGAAATTATTTGCTTTTAAGGGAAATCGCATGTTAAATAAATGCGAAGATTGAAGCTGTGTGATGGTGTACGCAGATTGAGTTTCCCCATTTTAAACATGTAACTTAAAATGGATGCCATAGCTCTGTGGTTGCGCCGTTTGACTGAGCTGGGTTAACAGTCTAATGGTTATTTCCCAGCAACCCCAGCTTTTGGAGGGAAGCCTGGCACCCAGGGTGCTCTACCCCTCCCCCTAGGCCAGTTAGAACCAGTTCCCCCAGATGCTTCTAGAAGCTTCTGGCACTGTCTGGTAGGTGGGGTGAGGGGCGTATAAAGGGCGGAGCTGGGCTGCCATGTGCTCAGTCTGGTCTGGTGGACCTGAGAGAGAGGGGACCTGCTGCCAGGGGTTACCGCCACAGGGGCCTGTGTGCTGGGCCCTGAGCCTACCTACCCCCCCTCTACTGTCCACAGGGAGAGGGAAAGCTACAGTTGGGGCAAAGCAGACCTGGAGAAACCTACGCAGGAGTTTTAGGCGGTAGGGCTTAGTCAGGGACCTATGCCGCTGGAAGTGACAGGGCTTAGGCGCTGCCTTTTAAGTGAGTGAGGGATCCTGAACTGACCCACTGATCTGGCCCGGCGGGAGGAGAACCCAGGGACGACTGGCAGAGACTGATTAAACTGCCTTTAGCCACCAACTCAACTTCCCCCCCTCAAGAGACCCTCAACCCAGGGCGCAGGAACCAGCAAGCGCCTCGTGGGACCCTGACTGCAGTCTCTGCGGAGAGAGAGCACTATATACAAGCTGCCCGTGGAAGGAGAGAGCTATATCCGGTGGGCGCTACCATGGAATGGACTGTGTTCTGCTGGTGAGTGTGGTAATCCCAGCTGCCTGCTACCTAGCGCCTGGGAAGCGCTATAGCCACGGCCCCCATAGCGCTGGGAGGAGAGGAGAACTGGTTTATTTGAAAACCCCGCGTTATCGCGGTCCTTCTGCTGACTTCAAACAGCGGGAGCCCACCCCGTGTTTCTAGCGCCTGGGTACTGCGTCTTGACAGCGGGTGCCCACCCCGCGTAATGGCGGCGCTCTGCAGGCTGTGTAACTAAGTGGGTGCCCACCCCGCATATTGCCGCCGTGGAAAGGAGAAAGATTGTCCCCGTGATCACCGGGGCCCGCGGAGAAGCCCGGGGCCCCCGTCACTGCCGTCGGAGGGCGGAGAAGGTCGCCGGAACACAGCGAAGGCCTCGTCAGGCCTGAAGCCGAGGCCTGCGTCACCTGACGGGGGCGGGCTGCCAAACGCCACCCGCCCCGCTGTGCCATTGGTCAAGTGGGCCGCGCCCCCACAGACCGCGCTGTCATTGGCGGCTGCGGGCGGGCCTCTGAAGCCTGCCGGAAGATCACCGGAATCGCCTGTGAACACCGCGGAGCCCCTCGACCTGGACATCGCCGGGAGGACTCAAGGAGGGCCTGCTTCCCCCGCCCCGAGCCAAAGGAGACTAGAGAACCCTCGCAAGGGCCCACGTCAGGCCAAAGAGTCAGGTAATTCCTGGGGAGGAGAGTGGGAGGCCCACGAGGCCCGGAGCACGCCCCTCCCCCGGGGAAATCGATCGCGGAGCTGCTAAGCCCCACGGCCACAGAGCGCGAATGGACTGGGCCACAGCCCCTTAACGAGGGACCTGACTGGAGGGATCTGGTGGGGATCCGAGGATATCCCCAGGAGCGACTGGGCTGAAGAGTGGCCTCAAGTACCCCGCCTAAGAGCTTCGAGGTCTGGCCCAGAACTTGTAAGGTATTGGCGCTTTGTAACTTCTGGAGTCCCGTGTGGAGCCCATTGGGCCCCCTTTTGCCCGGGAGCGGCACCGCACCGGCCGACGGCCGCGTAAAGAATAACTAACGGTGTCTCTGGCCCGGCGGGACACGGGAAGAAGGGACCCGGTGTAATGCCCCCAAGGAAGGCTCCAAGCAAGTGCCAGAGGTAGCGCTTGGATCCCTGATATTGGGAAGCGCTGTAAGAGCTTGCTACGTTTAATGCTCCATGAGCTTGCTATGGTTAATGCTCCAGTGAGCTACTAGGTAGTGCTTCAAGGACCAGCCCTGGTGAATGTGCCTATGCTAGAATGTCCTATTTGAAGCGCGATTGAATTGTTATGGGCAGCGCTAGGCTTAAGGGCCATGTTTTGCAGCGCTATCCCTAAAGGCTATGTGTTGGAGCGCTATTGCCTTGCTATGTGCAGGGCTATGTTAAGTGCCATGTTTTTAAAGCGCTAATGAATTGCTATGTGCAGCGCTATGTTAAAATGCTCCATTTGAAGCGCTATTGACTTGCTATGTGCAGCGCTATGTTAAAATGCTCCATTTGAAGCGCTATTAAATTGCTATGTGCAGCGCTATGTTAAACTGCCATATTTGAAGCGCTATGGATTTGCTATGTGCTGCGCGTTGATTCCATGCCAGGTTTTGATGTGTTAATGCTTTTGATCCTGAGGTTGATCTAGATAAAACTGATTGGTTTTATCCAACCTACTGGTGTGGTGTCAATTATTGCGTGCGTTTCCTGTCTCAGTGGATGTGTGTGCTGTATGGTCACTTTACACGTAAGCCCTTGGATGCCTACCTGCTCGCGCCACGCTACCCCCATAGGGCCTGGTGACCCCCGGTCCTACACAGACCATATACTAAAAAAGAGGTTTAGGAAAGTCGACTTGCACGGGGACAAGGCCTAGGGCCTGTAGAATCGCTGGGGCTTCACTAATGCAGCAAAATCAGGTAAGTAAAAGACCCACGGGAGACGCGTGCAGTGTGAGAACACAGCCGCGGGTTCCCTATTGATTTCAATGGTGCAACTCGCGGTTGGATTTTTCAAGTTTTAGGGTACTTCGAGGAAGTCTACAAGCAAGCCACTTACAAGGTAAGTAATTCGAGGGCCAACACACACTAGGGTACTGGAGTGCACGAGTTACCTCACCCAGGGAAGCCGGGTGCATAGGTGTCTTTTGGTGTCGGGTCGCGTCGCTGTTTTCTATGGAGACCAAAGAAGATTTGCTGCTTGCGAAGACTGAAGAAGTGTCCGGTGGAATCCAAGGGTGGATTCAGGATGAAGATGACCTGAAAGCAGAAGGGACAGTGTTCACAGTCACTTGCCAGTGACCCGGGGCCAGGAAGATGGATGCCCACGGAAGTCGGGTGATTTCAGGCGATCAAGGGTGTTTTGACTCTTTCCTCACGAGGACCAGGAGGCATCAACGATGACCAGCATCTGGATTCGGAGTGTCCCACAATGTCTGCAGCTTACTGAGGTGTCGGCAACCGGATTGGCGCCAACAAGCCTTGGCAACAGCAAGTCTTGTGGAAAGTGAATAAAGTCAGCGGTGCAGACCAGCAAGGTCTGAGGGACTCATCCAGTGAGAGTGAGTGAGGGCAGGCCTGGAGCAATCAGGGGAGTCCTTTGGTTTAATCAGAAAGTCTTCAGGGGACCCACAAGCCAACGGGCATGGGATTGCAAAGACGCCTCGTGAGGAAGTGCTTCACAGGAGCCCACGGTTACTCGGGATGGAGTAGGCCTCTGATTTTCACTGCAAAAGCTGCTGGAGGCTTGGGCCATAAATGGTCTAATGCACAAGTTTGTAGAACATCGTGAAGGGGTTGCACTTGACAATAGTGCATGGTACCAGGGTATTGCTGTTCCTCGTCACTCGTGGGGTCCACTTGCCTCAGCTCTGCTGGGGACTCACAATGGCCGTTGAAAAACTCAGGAAATCTACTTCCAGGGCTGCAGGGACTTCGGACTCCGGCGGGAGCGGGAAAGTTTGCGACCGTTGATTAGAGTTTTTGGTGCCTGCCAAGCTGGGGAGTCACTCCTTGACTCCAAGGGAGATTCTTCTGTCTTCCAAAGGTAGTGGAACGTCGAAGGGCCAGGATTCTTCTTGTAGAGCGTCGTCCAGGGATATCTGATTTGCAATGGCAAGGTTTCCCTATCTTATACTGAAGGTAAGGGAGGGACTAGCTCTATGACCACTCCTCTGGATAGGTCAGGGTAGGGGGTGGTTACACCCACTTCCCTTTGTCCAGTTTCATGCCAGAGCAGGGACAGGTAGACCCTGAACCGGTTTGAGCTGGCATATGCACAGAGGAGCCTACTGCTCCCCCAGTGCAGGACTTCAAAGCACTCTAGAAGTGCACCCACCCAGTCCCAATACACTAAATCCTGTCTGGAAGGTGGTGACACCTCCCTGTGACAGGATGCCTCTTGTTGGGCCTCCTCCACTGCGAGTTTCAGTCAGCAGCAGGAGGGCAGCCCAGTGTCTGTGCTGGTGGCATCCATTTTGTGATGCCAGGGTTCTTTCAGATTTCTACCATGTTACCACAGTAGGTACATGTCGTCACCTCTAGAAGGGTGGGATCATACTCCCACACCAATTACTGGTGTGAGGGTATGATTCCAAGTTGTTTGACACCAAACACGACATGTTTTGATGCAGTCATTCCAAAGTTAGCATTTACCGGTAGGTTATAATGCACTTAAGAGTATATGGTTTAACCGCATCCACAAAGAGCCACAGAGAATAGACTCTGCCAGCTGCAGAGGGGTCCTGCTCATGCAGAGGCACCCCCTCACATTGTAAACCAAGCACCCTGCCCTCAGGATTGATAGGGCCTGCCATAGGGGTGGCTGATAGGTTTATATGTGTGTGTATGGGGAGATATAGGAACCTATACCTCAGTGAGGAGTGCTAACACTACCTCGCCCAGGCTGCAGTAGCAGGCCTGTGGTGTCAGATTGAGTCTGCTTCCCAAGGGTGGCATAAAACATGCTTCAGCCCCTGGTAGGCCTGTGAAGTACCTATGCCCTAGGTACCTAAGGTACCATATACTAGGGGCTCATAAGGTACCACAGTTTTCAATCACTAGTGCATCTAGTATGCACTCAAAGTTGTTTAGAGAGAACAGAGAGACTGGGGCCCTGATTAGCAGGGACCCAGCCAGACTATAGCCAGAAACCAGTTTTAACATCAAAAAAGTGGGGGCAACATAAGTGCAGATCCTACTCTCCTACATACAGACCAAACACTCTTAAAATATACTGCATACTAGTATGGCTGTCATGTGACACCTAGTAGTCCTCATTGTCTCATGCAGCATTTCCTATACATTGATTTACACACTTGCATGATTCATTGTCTTTGTATAATGTATATGTGATCTGACTTCCAACATTGGTAGGAGTCCCACTGTAAAAGAAATCAACATGTGAGAGGGACCATGGAAGGATAAGGGGCACCCTTGGAGGAAGGCAGTGAGGGAATCTGTGGAAAAGGAGGTCATTGGGAGGTGCCAACAAAGACTGTCACACTAGACGCCACCAGCGCTAAAGCCAGCCCTGGTTGGGAGTTATCTTAAAGATTTTTTAGGGCCCTTGGCAAGACCTATTTGCGGACCGCCTGTTTGGAACAACATTACGTTTATTACTCATTTTCAGCTAAATCAAGCCCTTATGAGTGGTTGGTTTGAGACAGCAGAGGTCTAGAGAGGGGGAGAGAGGCAGAGAGAATAATCAGTATTTACTGGTTTGAGAAGTAGGGAGAGATGCAGCAGAGGAAGCAGAGATAGAATGAGAGGGGAGAGGTAGTGAGGCACAGAAGACAGCATGAGGTAAGTTAAAGGGAGGTAGAGAGTGCAGACACAGAAGTGGAGAGAGGTAAAGATGGTGAATAATGTAGGGCGAGAAAGATGATAGAACAATAAATAATTCAGGTACAGAAGAAGAGGTAGTAAAAAGCAAGAGGGATGACTTAGGATATGTAGAGAGGCAAAGACATGCAGTAGAGGAGAGGAAGGAAGGAAGAGAGTGGGGTGAGACTGTCCCACTCGCATTACCATGGGCACTCCTGGATGGTGCGTACCCTGGGCAATTGCCCACTTTACCCATGTCTTCAAATTTCTCAGGTGGAGTTGAGAGCTACGCCAGTGTATCAGACTACAGCAACACACAACACTCCATATAAAACAAGCATTGGCATAGCCAATAGGACTCGCTTTTGGGACCTTATAAGTATTTAGTTATGCAGCAAAATATCCTTGGTGCAACAACAACTGTTGCATGGCTAAACACTTATAAGGTCCCAAAGGCGAGACCTATTGGCTATGCCAATGCTTGTTTCTGTTGAATGCTGCTTAAGTTTGCGCCAGTTAAGGTGAGGTATGATGAAGCCGATCTCCATGAAGGTTGCACACTCTTTTATTTTGAGCTTCAGAAATGATTTGGGTCAATGTGAATTCGCAAGTTCACTTTAAATAATCCAACAATGCATTTCAAATTTGAGGCGTTCCTTGAAGTGATTTGTGTTTCTGTATGAATGTTCATTTTAAAGGGACCGCCCCGTGACTTCTGTCACAATGCATCTTAATTTCCAAGCTGACATTTTCAAACGAAGCAACATTCTAGATTGTTGTTGGTGGTTGGGACATTGTCATAGCGGCTGCAGTGTTCCTATATGATGTTACAGCACTGAGCATAGGGGCGGAATGTAGGACTTATTACAAGAGTGTGGCATCTCCTTCTTGTGTCTGTAACAAAGTCACGCCTATTTCACTTGCTACATTTACAATGCTGAGCAGTGCACTCGAATGTGAGTCCCATAAAATCTAGGTTGCTGGCGAAGCTCTGGGAGTAGGGTTGTTATTTGCAGGCACCAGTTAAGCATTGAGGGTTGAAATGCATTTGGCCTGAAAATGAAAGCAGTGGCCGCATGCTGACAGGGCTTTGAATTGTGCGCTGCTAAAATGAGCCTTCTGTTCATTCCTTTTGAGAACGCGCGCTCCACCCAAATCCGAATCGCAGCTTATTGTTCCGGTGTTTCACCTTTGAAGCTGATTTTTAATGTCCTTTTGCCGTGAGAGCCCAGTTGATGCTACATTTGATCAGCACAAGCAAATCCCCCAGGGAGCTGGTAACATGTGCCCCACAATCAGGCAGAAAAACTAACAACTGCATCAGCGCTTTAAAAGAACAGCGCCCTTGAATAAAAATACCAGCCCGGTGTTGTGACCGACTGCCCGCCCTGTCGGTTCTTCGGCAGTTGTTTTTCACTCCGATGTATAAAGCAACAAAGCACTTTTTCAGCAACTGTCACTGTGCGGAAATTAAAACATGCCGTTGAAATGTTTTGTCTGTAGTGTGTTAGACTGCCAAAATAAAAACTATTTAATTACAAGCATTGGCATAGCCAATAGGTCTCGCCTTTGGGACCTTATAAGTGTTTAGCCATGCAACAGTTGCATAACTAAATACTTATAAGGTCCCAAAAGCGAGACCTATTGGCTATGCCAAGCGACCCTGCGGCCGCGAAAGTAAAAATAATCGCGGTAAAGCGCGGCGCGCGCGCCCGCGCACATGCACTGTAGCTCTAGGCTGGCCTGGTAGCACTTTTTGGAGCCCTCTCAATAAGTCTCGCCAGACCAGCGCATGCGCTGGGTCAGGCGAGACCTAAAAATTCTGGGGTGGAGAACCCCTCCAAACCCTCCGAAGGACAAGTGTGTTCACTCGCTATCTGCTGGGCCCATTCCCTGCATGCCTGTTGGCACAATTCTTTACCCACATCCAACAATTTGAACTGAACCCTAACAGTGAACATCCACCACTCATAGACACAATCATGAAGTAGATGTAATTCAAAGACGTAACTGAGGCAGTGCACGGAGCATTAGTCTTCAGGAGCTATTGTGGGATAACTACGAGCATTCTACCCAAACAGCCTTTTGATGATTATCAGTTCCCTAATTACAGCCATTTTGATGTCCAGATCCCCATTAAAGTCTCTTTCTATTTAAAATATAGTGAAATGAGTGATTTCTTGCTGTGATTCACAAAAACATGTGCCAGTTACACCACACTGAAGTAGAAAGTCAGAATGGTGAACATGTTAATGTCAGACCGTATCTGGCTTGGCCCCTATTGCTCCTCCTGGATACCCTTTGGGGCATGCGCTATACAAATACACATAACATTATATGTTACAATTTCATATGAAAACTCGTAAGGAACACTAAGTGTGTTTATGGGCTGAAAACGAAAGACTCGGAATGTGCTCTGCACATCCAGAAGGACAGTGGCTGGGTACCCTAAAGCTGTTCTCATTGGCCCTGAAGCATCAGGTCCAATGAGAACAGTCCTACAGTGGACCAACGAGCTCTTGGATTGGCTGACGTCTTTCAAGCCAATCCTAGATAGCTTTGTTTTTTCTCAGCAACGATTGGTGATTCAAAGGCTCCATATAATTAGCTGTCACCCAACAGAAGTTAAAATTATGGACAAATGGCGTCCGTTAAAGAATCCTTCATAGACAGCGGATAGATGGCCGAAATTACGGACTGTCCGTGAAATTTACAGACAGTTGGTCAACCTATCCCCACCTCTTAGTGGGGCAGCGGGGGTCTGTCAGCATCCATATCAGTCTCATGCTGGGCCGACCCATTAGGGCCGGCTACGGGCACACATAATGTGTGCAGATTGATCTAGGGGAGGTGAGTGAGAAGGATCCTCAGAGCCATGCTGTGAAGAGACATTTCACCCCCGCTACTCACTGTATGTGGGTAGTGCGTCCTTAATCTGACCCCTCCCCTTCCCAACTGGCACATGAGAGGAGTGGCGCTGAGAGAAATGGGTTGGGAGTTGGAGACCAGGTTGAGTGGGGCCATTTCACACCCTCACCTCCTTGTAGGAAACGAAATTGTACTGCTCAGTCCCTGCCCAGTCAGGCTCTCTGCACATGCAAGATTCCTGGCGCGCTTCTCCTGCCGAGCCCATGGAGTTTAGGACTACCCGTGATGGAGGCATGTAGGGAGAACAAGGAAAGAGAATTTAACAAGGGTGAAGGAAAGGGTAGAGGAGAGGCTGAAGGGGAAGAAGAGATAGACAGGGGGGGATAGATGGGGATAGGAGTGATGAAAATACAGATGGGGCCATAGAAACAGTAAGACACACAAAAAGACACAAAGAGCAAAGATTCGAAAGAGAAAGTGCTGGATGGAGGGACAGTACAATTATGGTAAAGGAAGGGACAAGAGAAACTTACAGTGAGAGAAACAGAAGTGAATGAAAAAGTGTGCTCGAGATATTAGAGATGATGAAAAGGGGAACATGGAGGATAGGAATTAGCGAGGCTACGGTTGTGTGAGATGGTGTACACACGTCAGGCGCGCAACACCCATTGGGCTCACCGGGCTTCAGCCCCCCCCCCCCCCCCCCCGTCGTGTCTGACAGCCCGGCTGAGACAGCCTCGCGGGCTGGCGTCCGTCTAATTGCAGCCGCAGCAGAGTACTTCACGGGTCTTTAAAAGACCATTTACTCGTTAATGAGGCTTTTGTTGTGTTTTCACCCCTTCTTACAGCCATTCTGCCTATGGCTGGAAGACTTAGCCCCCCCCCCCGAAAGTTTTTCAGCCCCTCCCCGATGTTTGGCTCTAGTTGCCTGCCTGACACACGTGAATAAAAGAGGGAGTATGAGGGATAAGCGAAAGAGGCCAGGTGCCTCACTGGGATATGCTAGAGGTGTGATTTCTTTTTCTGTGATGCAAACTCTGGGGCAGATTTACAAGCCCCCTGCTCCACCAGTATGTCACTGTTTGTGATGTACTGGTGGTGCATTTTACTGCCCCATATTTACAAGGACAGTAAAAGCCACCCTGTTTGACTTTTCCTGTACATATAAATATGGCCCCTTTACCCGCAGCACTTTGCGTGGAAGGGGCGTTCTATGGGTGTTGCTGTGGGTGTTCCCAGAGAACACCCATGGAACAAGACACATTTCCAGATTTACGAGGAATCATAAATCTAGAAATGCGTCTAAATGCTACGCCTCCCCAGGGGAGGCATAGGGAGGAGCAACGAGGGGAAATGTGTTCATTTCTCCTCTTTTTTACTTTTTTAATGCGTGCTGCATTCTACAGCACACGCTGAAAAAGGAAAATGCCTGTAGGGATTGTTTTTGTGCAGGACGGTGCCCCTTCCTGCACAAAAACAATCTCCCCATGATGCAGGCATCCATGGTGCAAGGGTGCCGGCGCACGGCTGCAGTTTGTGCACCAGCACACGAGGAAGTACAGAGATGTGACATATAGTTGTAAATATGTTGCATCCCTGTGCTTTGAAAGTGACTCAGTGCGGCACAGCCAAATGGCTTACGGAATGCACTAAGTCACTTTCTTTATTAATCTGTCCCTCTGTGTGTATTTGCAGAGGATGGCGAGTGCTTTCATATAGTGCTTCTCTTTCAATTTTTCTAAGCACTGTCCATAAAAGTGTCACTTTCACCCAGTTTAAAAGTACTCAATAGTCCTAGTTCAGAAGCATAATTTATTTTTGCTTTTATTAGAGCACTTCACCAGCAGGTCATAGCAGATGTCAGCCGCAGTCGCAGCTCATCAAGCCCTCTTTTTGAAGCATATTACTAGTAAAAGCATCCAACATAACCTTGGCACCTTCACTGGGCTGTTCACAAGGCCCCTACTCTGACTACTACTTATGCCCTAGACCTCAGCAGGGAACCAAGCTACGCATACCCTTCCCCCCTCGCCCCAGCCTTTGGAGTACACCAGGGCATTTATAATAACTTCAATGAGGACTGTCAATTCTAAGCTGTGTTACTGGCTGCTACTTCAAATAAGCTTTTAATTGGACAGTAATGACATTTCAAAACACATTGGTAATCCTTTAATGGGACAATGCCTGAATTTCTAATGTTTTTTAATAACGTTGGGCGGTGATTGTGGTTCTCATCCCATACCCAGCAGTAAGGGGCATTCAAGCTTCTCCACCTGGCCCCCCCTGTGGCTTGGCCACAGGGGGGGCACACTTGTTCAAGCATATCTCACTATCTGCCATCACCCTTCTTTACTGATCACTCTACTTTTGTGTCTTCCTCCCTCTAACTTACTCTTCATCTTCCTTATTTTTGCCTTGCCTCTCACTCTATACCTCTGTCATTGTATTTCGCCTTTTGATACCTTCAACCTATCGTTTTGGGACTCATTTCGCTCTTCATCACCAGTCATTAAACCCTCTTCATCACCAGTCATTAAACCCTTCCCAATATCCATCTAGCTCTCTTTCTGACTACCTTTATATCACCTATTTTATTATTCTCTACCTCTCTTTCTCTGCCTCGCCTCTCTTTGTCTCACATCTCTACCCTTACTTGACCTCAACTCTTCTACCTCTCCCCTTTTCTTTCCCTCGCTCTCCACTCATTTCTATACTTCTATTTCAGTCATTTCAACCACATTTCTATCTCTCTGCATCTGTATCTCTGTTCTGGCACACCTGGGGGCATATCAACAAGCAGGCGATAAAAAATTATCGCCGCTTTTGCGGCCGTTTTCGGCCAAAAAGCGGCGATAATTTTATCGCCTAATCAGCAAGTTCATGCTAACGCGTGAAACCTTGCTTTAGCGCCAGGATTCCTAACGCCCAGCTTTGCATCTCTAATGAGATGCAAAGTGGGCGTTCCTGACCTGGCATGATAGGAGAAATGTTGCGACATTTCTCCTATCAGCAAGCCTAACGGTATGAAGCATAGCGTCAGGAAAAGTAGCGATAACCCCTGTTATCGCTACTTTCCTTACGCCTGCTTCAGGACTGACTTAGCCATGATATCCTATGGAAGGTGGATATCATGGCTAAGTTTGTGAGTCCCTATCAACTAGCTAACGTGAGATTATCGCTGGGTTTCCGGCGATAATCTCACGTTAGCCAGTTAGCACTAGGATTTTTATCGCTGATGAGATAAGCGTTGCTAATAGCACGCTATCTCAGCGATAAAAATCGGCGCTAGCCGGCGATAATTATCCGAGTGCTAAGTGCGCTCAGCGATAATTATCACCGGTTGTTGTTGATATGCCTCTTATTTGGTCAAACTGGGATGCATTTCAAAATATCACCTGGTACAGAAATCTTTGTGTACTCAGCATGTTCCTGGCTTCTATATAACTTTAATTAATAACTAGCTCTTTGTGCTTTCTAGTCAAAGTTTCGATTCACCATAAAATTACATAGAGGGTATATGTGCCTATTGTAAAGCACAGCATGCAACATACAGATCGCAGATTTGTTTTTTATGTACCTTAGTTGATTACTGATTTAGTTGGAAAGGTCCTGGCCACAAGTCAAAATCCTTGTCATACAGCTTAGTGAGTTATAGACCTGCACGAAGGAGCTGCATGCAAACTACATGGCATATGTTTAGAACCTTACCATTTTTTCCTCAATCTTTTGTTATCTAATGTTGCTAAAAAGAGTTACTTTGGGTCGTAATAAACATATATTGGTAAGTGCTGTATAAATGGATATTAGTGTAATACCTCACGGACGGATAATTGGACATATTTACAATTATGCAAATTTCTTGTATGCAAAGCTTGAAAAAGTCAAAAACCTAGCCCGCCCCTTTCCCCACTCTTCTCCCTGCCTCGCTGCCCCCCTAATCCCCCAGTCCACTGCTCACTTTGGTGAGTACTGTAACCTGCACTTATTTTTTCCATTAAAAGCACTGCTCATAAGGTTGATAGGGGTGGTAACAGCTGCTAGGGGGCCCATCTGAAGTAAGAGGGCATTGTTTATGAGCCCAACAGAGTCAAGCCCTCTGAGGCTAATCTAATGTAGGGCTCTCAACGGATTAGGAATTTAACTACTCAAATCCCCAGATTGAATTTAACAAACTGAATTCCTGAAGATTGAGACGGGTATTTATACTTATTTATCTTATATATCTGACTGCACACTCTAAATAGGGCAGACGGGGCACCTGCCAGTGTGTGCTGGCTGCCCCTCATGCGCTGGTCTATATAACCCGGGGACGGGGGAGGGGGGGGGGAATCTAGATGATGACAGACAGGCCAGGCCTCTGCCTTCTGAGCGTAAAACCGCGCACCACACCGACCGGACAGGCCCGGATCTCTATACCTTCACGGGGGAAGCCCCCGCAATGGCTCGTCTTATAGCAGTGAAGCTTTGCCGGGCGGACGCTACGTTTGAGGTACACTTTCGTCAAAGTTTTTTGTTTTCGAAAAATAAACTCCCAAAGCGGGAGTTAATACCTGATGTGAAAGCCAGTGACATTGACATGCAGGGAAATGTCTCCCTGAGCATAGGAGCCAGGGATCGTTTCCTCTGCCTGGTATGCTAGACTGCATAGTGCCTCCGCCGGTGGAACTTCGACTCTAAATATAGATGGGGAGGGCGCTGGTGTTTGGTAGGGCCGAAGCACTACCGATCTATGCCGATCCTCCTACTCTCCACAAATGCGTAATGACCCTCACTGGCCAGAAAAGAACAGTGAAAAACATTTCGAAAAAACAAAGTAAAAGAAGACACAGAAGCAAGAAAAGTATTCAGAAAACAAGCATGAAGTAGCGTTATAAACCAGAAGGGGGCAGCAGAGCCCTTACTTAAATAACTCAATCATACTCTTTCCGTTCTCTAGCTTGTCCGGCCACGCTCGCCCGGGAGGCAAGTATGGTTCATTTCGCTACCGATAGCATGCAGCTCTACCCTTGCAGAGAGGTGTGTTGAACATTTTACACACTTCAACCTAAAATGAATTCAGAAAAACATCCCTTACCCGGGGGTTGGACCTGTTTATGGGGCACCCTGGTGGTGCACGAAGGCCTGGTCTGACAGGTCACTCGCTGTCAGGACGGTGTTTGGGCTGCTTGTGGGCCCACTTTGTGGTCTGGTGGGCCGATGTTTTTTTCCCTGGTATTGCCTCAAACTTTGCCTGCAGCAGGCACAAAAGGAATGCAGGGGCTCATATCTTGCAAAACACATCTACAGCTTGTCTGCACAGGTTCAAAACTGCCCGGACTTGCAAGTGTGGAACACTCTTTTAGCTGTCTGATGTGCTGCTGCTTTTATTTTGGAGCCGGGTGTATTTTCTGTTACAGTTCAACACTGCCCTTAACAGAGAGCAACAAACACATGGGGGCATATTATCAAGCCAGGCGATACAATTATCGCCGCTTTAGCGGCAGAAAACTGCCGCTAAAGCGGCGATAATGGGCTTGATAATATGCTCTATGGAATTCCAATTGAAGCCCATGTTAAATGTGAAGGACGTCTAACATGGGCTTCAATTAGAATTCCATAGAGCATATTATCAAGCCCATTATCGCCGCTTTAGCGGCAGTTTTCTGCCGCTAAAGTCGACGGACTCATGGTTACGCACCTGCGCGCTACGAGAGGTACTAGACCTGATACGATTTTAGCAGCTTACACAGCAACCCCACACATTTTCCTACTCCCTGCTGACGAGAGGCAACTACCTCGAAACACGTGTCCAGGGATGGCACAAGCCACGCATAATTGCATTCACACTCGAGCATAGGTGTATCCGCCGACGCTGACCTTCAGGGACCATTTTCATTGGGGGAACACGCCTGGTAGGTGTAGCAGTGTGCGACCAATCTGGTTTAACTCCATAGAGCATATTATCAAGCCCATTATCGCCGTTTTAGCGGCAGTTTTCTGCCGCTAAAGCGGCGATAATTTCATCGCCTGGCTTGTTAATATGCCCCATCTTAACCGCTGGCCATTTTCTACCTAGTCTCAAAGGGGCATATTATCAAGCCAGGCGATAATGCGCTTGATAATATGCTCTATGGAATTCCAGTTGAAGCTCAGGTTAGATGTCCTTCACATCTAACATGGGTTTCATTTGGAATTCCATAGAGCATATTATCAAGGCCATTATCGCCGTTATAGCGGCAGTTTTCTGCCGCTAAAGCGGCGATAATTTTATCGCCTGGCTTGATAATATGCCCCTAATTTCTCTCTCTTCGACGCTACAAATCCTCACTTAATAAAAGTTTTAGCAGGTGCTGAGCTTCTCAAAAGTGCCTACATTTTTTATGTACTTATATTTGTGGTATGAGATAGGCAAGTCCTCACGCTGTATGTACAGGTGTGCAAAACAGCTCTTTTTCGAATAAGTCCATAGTAGGTATCATACATGAGCAACCAATGCAGCTGTGCATCATATGTTTTGAGTGTACAACCAGCAGAGCATTCAACTATGATCAAATTGGGGGGGGGGGCTGCAACTAGAATGCACCCCCACTCAGCTTTGAGTAGCTTCACCCTTCTCTCTAGGGTGTAGGGAAACCAGCAAATGCCAGTAGGTGCTTGATAGGCAGAGACACCTAAAATCCAGAAGTGTCTACTATCCCGCCTGTCGGAAATCAATTTCGTTTCACCAAATGTGGGGTGTGTGGCTCTGCCTATGTGTGGGATCAATGTGCTGTACTTGTGGTGTCCTCTACAATGGGACAATGGTTGGACAATGTGTCTGCATTAGGCAACTCCGCTTTCCTTGTTCACTGAGTAGCCTCTGGGGCACATACATGGTGGCGACTCCTCCAGTCTGGCGGAGTAGCGTCACCCCACTGCTTTTAAGCAGTGCCAAGTAGAAACATAAAATGATAGTAACTGAGTTATTATCATTTTATGTTTGTGCTGCTTTGTGGGTGGGGGCTGCTCTGCTCTCGGAGCAGGGGAGGAGTGGTTTGCCCACTTCCGAGTGCGCATTGACTGTTTGGTCGGCCCTCTCGGGCCGTCTAAACCAGTCATGCGCACTTTCCCCTTTCTCCATGCAGGCTGCATTACAGCCTGCAAGGAAAACATGCCCACCCATCCAGCCCCTCACGGCGCTCAGACCAATCACAATGCTGCATTGCAGCGTAGTAATTGGCTTAGGGGAGGGATCCTGGCTCCCTGCTTCTTGTTCCTGGAGTCGGTGGCAAGAGAGCAGGGACGCGGGACCCGGCGGCAAGGTAAGTTTTTTTTTTATTCCCCCCCCCCCCTTTTACACCCGCCCGTGACACCCCACGGCGCACGCCTGCCACCCGCGAGCCATGCCTGCCACCACTGTACACACATGTTTGGTGTCTGGACTACAGTATAAATACAGTCCAGTCATCCACTAGTGGACCACACCTTGCCAAAAGGTGGGCCTATAACAGGTGGAAAAAAGAAAATTACATTGGCAAGAGGGGGTTGCCAATATCACATATGAAACTGGAATTGCGTGGTGGGCAAAAAAAAACCGATGAATTTTATCCAAATCTGTGACTGGGGATGAATGTTTTATAGGTTCAGCATTTCGTCCATCATGAGTTCTTTTTGCATTTGTCACCCTAAGGGGGAAGGGTAGGCCCAGACATGGGTCCGATGCTCGCTATGTCACCAGATTCAAGCTAGCCTGCCTGATGAGGGGTGAACCCCCAAAATCGGCCCCAGGATGCTTGTTTCTGGTCCAGGGATGGGCGGGCCTGGCAGTTTGGGCTGGTATGTTCCCATGGGAAGCAGGGTCAAGGCTGATTTGCATATGGCTGGGTCTAAACTGGAATGATGTGGCATGAAAAAAAATAAAAAAAACATGGTTTCAAGCCAGATCTGTGACTGGGGCTGAATGTTTGATTGGTTCAGTATTCTGTCCATCATCTGTTCTTTTTGCATATATCACACATGAAGTCAGAGGCAAAGAAAGGCCTAATAAGGAAGCAGAGCACAAATGTGTCAATGCTCATAACGAACAGACACATATGAGGCAATTTGGCATACAGATTGATTAACATACAAAATGAACCAACATATCTGGCAAGTTTCCCCAAGTCCATGTGGGAGTAATCACCCTAATTCAGTTTTTTCTTTGAACTCGGGGACTTGTAGTAAATAAGACTACACGTCCCAGAATTGTAAGAAACAACTGGGACTAGACTAACTAGTCACGTGTTGACCAGGGAAATTTGGCAGCTATGTTCCAGATACATACATTACAGAATTAAGTGAAAGGGAATGTGGGGAAAGCAAATTTAAAAACTATGCTCTCAGACTGAAGTTCACAAAGGGGAGGTTTATTTTTTTTTTGAGCAAACGCCTCGCTGCATCGTGCAATGGGGAGGACGCAAAGAGCCATATCAAGGAACGTCACGGTGTACTCGCCAGGGCCGGCTTTAGCACTGGTGACGCCCGGTGCGACAATAATTTTTAGCACCCCAACACCTTATAACCGCCTTCTCGAATTCTATCACTACCACCAGGCAAAAGTGCCCCTCACCTCTCCAATCATAACCTATTGCTAAACACAGCACACCTTTGAGGTCAGCGCCCCCTCCACAGGTCAGCGCCCAGTGCGGCCGCACTGCCCTAAAGCCGGCCCTGGTGCTCGCATATGTATGAAAAGTTTAATAGGGGTGCAGGACGGTGGTTCTGCTATCAATCAATCAATCAAGCATTTATATAGCGCACTACTCACCCAGAGGGTCTCAAGGCGCTGGGGGAGGGGGGTCCGCTACTGCTCGAACAGCCAGGTCTTGAGCTGCTTCCTGAAGGCGAGGTGGTCCTGGGTCAGGCGGAGGTGGGTCGGGAGGGAGTTCCATGTCTTGGCGGCGAGGTAGGAGAAGGACCGTCCCCCTGTGGTGGCTCTTCGGATGCGGGGGACGGCGGCAAGGGCGTGGCCGGTCGATCGAAGCTGGTGTTTGGGTGCGTAGAAGTTGAGGCGGCTGTTGAGGTATCCTGGGCCTTGGTTGTGTAGGGCTTTGTGTGCGTGGGTGAGGAGTCGGAAGGTGATCCTCTTGTTGACCGGGAGCCAGTGCAGGTCTCTCAGGTGTCCGGAGATGTGGCCGCGACGGGGGATGTCCAGGATGAGTCGTGCTGAGGCGTTCTGGATCCGCTGGAGTCTCTTCTGGAGTTTGGCGGTGGTTCCAGCGTAGAGGGAGTTGCCGTAGTCCAGACGGCTGGTGACGAGGGCCTGGGTGACCGTCTTCCTGGTCTCGGTGGGGATCCACCGGAAGATCTTACGTAGCATGCGCAGGATGTTGAAGCACGACGAGGAGACGGCGTTGACTTGTCTGGTCATGGAGCGGGAGGAGTCCAGGATGAAGCCCAGGTTGCGTGCGTGGTCTGTTGGTTTGGGTGCGCTGCCTAGGGCGGGGGGCCACCACGAGTCGTCCCAGGCGGAGGGTGAGGATCCCAGGATGAGGACTTCCGTCTTGTCCGAGTTCAGTTTCAGGTGGCTGTTCTTCATCCATTCGGCTACCTCTTTCATCCCTTCGTGAAGGTTGGCTCTGGCGGTGGCGGGGTCGTTGGTGAGGGAGAGAATCAGCTGGGTGTCGTTGGCATAGGAGATGATGTTGAGGTTGTGCTGGCGTGCGATGTCTGTGAGAGGGCTCATGTAGACGTTGAAGAGGGTTGGACTGAGCGAGGAGCCTTGAGGAACGCCGCAGATGACTTCGGTGGCTTCAGATCTGAACGGGGGAGGCGAACTCTCTGTGTCCTTCCTGTGAGGAAGGAGGTGATCCACTCCAATGCCTTTTCCTGGATTCCGACGTTGCTGAGACGCTGCACTAGTGTACGGTGGCAGACAGTGTCGAAGGCCGCGGAGAGGTCTAGGAGGATGAGGGCTGCTGTTTCTCCGTTGTCAAGCAGTGCTCGGATGTCATCAGTGGCTGCGATCAGGGCGGTCTCGGTGCTGTGGTTGGCCCGGAAGCCAGACTGCGAGAGGTCGAGGGAACCGTTTGCCTCGAGGAAGGCGGCCAGCTGTTTGTTGACGGTCTTCTCGATGACTTTTGCAGGAAACGGGAGCAGTGAGATGGGGCGGTAGTTCTTGAGGTCGGTGGGGTCGGCTGATGGCTTCTTTAGTAGAGCTGTGAGTTCGGCGTGCTTCCAGCTCTCCGGGAAGGTGGCGGTGTCGAAGGAGGAGTTGATGATGTCCCGCAGGTGGGGTGCGATGACAGCGTTGGCCTTGTTGAAGACGCGGTGAGGGCAGGGGTCGGTAGGAGATCCGGAGTGGATGGAGTTCATCGTGCGGGCGGTGTCTTCGGTGCTGATCGGGGTCCAGGCAGGGAGGGTGGTGGTGGGGGGCGGTGGTTCGATCGTGGCGTGCATCGGTTGAGTGCTGAAGCTGTTGTGTATGTCAGCGATCTTGTTGTGGAAGTAGGAGGCGAGGGAGTTGCAGAGGTCTTGCGAAGGGGTGATGTCGTTGTTTCCGGCGTTGGGGTTGGAGAGCTCTTTGACGATGGTGAAGAGTTCCTTGCTGTTGTGTGCGTTGTTGTCCAGTCGTTCCTTGAATGCGGTTTTCTTGGTGACGTGGATGAGTTGGTGGTGTTTTCGGGTGGCGAGCTTGAGGGTGGTCATGTTGTCTGGTGTCGGGTCTCTGCGCCATGTTCTCTTGAGGGCTCGGCAGTTCTTCTTGGAGCTCTTGAGTTTGTCGGTGAACCATGGGGCTTTCTTGCTAGCGGGTCTGCTAGGCGGGGTCTTCAGAGGGGCGAGGTCGTCTGCGCAGTTGCTGATCCACTTCGCGAGGTTGATGGCCGCCTGGCTTGGGTTCGTTGCGCTGGTGGGAGGGTTCATGCTCAGGGAGGTCGCGAGCTGGTCGGCTGTGATCTTGTTCCAGCTTCTGCGTGCAACCTGTTGCTGGAGGTGGTGGACCGTGGTCCTTCTGAAGCTGAAGTGGACGCAGCTGTGGTCCGTCCAGTGGAGTCCGGTGGCGTGGCTGAAGGCGATGTCCTTGCTGGATGAGAAGACGGGGTCGAGTGTGTGTCCGGCGTAGTGGGTGGGGGTGGTGACCAGCTTCTTGAGTCCCAGGTTTGCGAGGTTGTCCAGCAGGGTGGTGGTGTTGCGGTCGTTGTTGTTCTCCAGGTGGAAGTTGAGGTCCCCGAGGAGGATGTAGTCAGCGGAGGGGAGGGCGTGCGGGCTGATGAAGTCGGCGATGTCTTCGCTGAATTGTGTACGTGGTCCCGGGGGTCTGTAGATGAGGGTGCCTCTGAGGGTGGTCTTGGGGTTGATGTGGACCTGGAAGTGCAGGTGCTCGGCGGGTGCGAGGGTGTCATCGGTGTTGGTCGTGATGCGGATGGTGTTCCTGTGGACGATGGCAATGCCTCCTCCGGTCTGGTTGATGCGGTCCCTTCGGATGACCTTGTAGCCGTCCGGGATGGCGATGGCGATGTCGGGCGCTGAAGAGGCGTTCATCCAGGTTTCCGTGAGGAAGGCGACGTCTGGTGAGGTTGTGTCGAGCAGGTTCCAGAGCTCGATGGCGTGTCTGTGGATGGAGCGGGTGTTGAGCAGGATGCATTTCAGGTGGCTGCTGCTGTTGCTCGTCTTGGTCGGTGCTGGAGTAGTGCAGGTCCGGTTGCCACTAATGTGTCCGAACCGGTATGGTTCACTCTGTTGTTAGCGGAACGGAGGCTGCTTTACCAGCAGGTTGATCAAAAATCAATAAAAAGATCTAAAAAAGACACAAAAAAGAGAAAGAGAGGGGCAGCCGAGAGATGGCACGTAGGATGGAGAACAGGAGACAATGGGGGCCCGGAGAAAAGGAGGCAAAACCGAGTTGTGGTCTCAGATCTTCGCTTGTGATCCTATTCAGAAGCTCGTTGTCGAATACAATATTTTGATATGATCAGCACGCAAGACTTGGTGCTGCAATTAGAAAGTAAATCATCAAAGGGAGAATCAAGGCGGTGAGCCCGAACCCTTTCAGAGCCGAGACACTCAGCATTTCCATCACTCTCCCATGTCTTTCGACAGCGCCGTCTCTAGGAGTAGGCTTATCTCTAACCCCTTCGAGGAATGCTGTGCTCTGCACCCTCAAAGACATGTTGAAAGTCAACGCTGCCTTACTGGCTGCGTGAGTGCTGTGGAAAGAATGTACTGCCCGCGAGACGAGCCAAGCAAGTGTTCTAGCAGCTTCGAAGCCGCGCAGTTGGTTTTCAAAGGAGATTTTCAGACTCGCTGCAATTTTGTTAATACATACAGTTTCCTTGTAACCTTGGTACATGGGCAAGTTGAAAATTGCAGCTCAGAATGCCACCCGTTCGTTTAAGAATGTAAATTACAAAATCGCCTTACCCAGGTGTTCGCTCCTAGACCTAGTGGCCTTCTCTTCTTAGCGCCATGACGTCCCTTCGGGGGTAATTGCTGCGCTTTATAACGAAAAGTAATACATTTTTAGATAAAAAAAATACAGTACTGCATTTCAATGACAAGTCTACCCTCGTTTCTCGAGTAATGACAGGTTTCACCGCGCGAGGACAGGTTTCACCGCGTGAGGACGTTTCACCGCGCGAGGAAGGGTGACGCTGCCCTTCAGGCGGCTCTCTGTGACTCATCGTCCGTCATCACTAAACGCACAGAAAATAGACCACTGACACCAGAGGCCTCGGTGGGCAGAATGAGGAGCAGAGAAGGTGTCACTGAGACCGGCATCTGCAAGTGTGCTACAATTAAGACCCTGGGAAAAAGCAGTGCCATGAGCTGGAAACGTAAGTCTTAAGCGAAAGGCAAGGGGTAGGGTTTCCTAAGTGACAAACATACGAGAGAAGTAAACACAAGCTATTTTAGGCTTCTCCGCAGAAAGCCCCCAGACAGATTTAAGACAGCTATTAAACATTATTTGAGAGCGTTATATGTATGTAGACAGCTGAGCGCTTCCAAATGTTTAAAAAAGCACTAATACAGCTCATACGTGCAACCACCTGTCATGCCTGGGCTCGGTGCCTGGGCGAGACTTGGGAACCAGAGGTAGAGATTATCTTTTGTCATAGTTAATGTCTTTTTTGAGACACACTTTCCTCAGGAGCGTAACTTCGCGGGTTGGTGGTGTGGGGGGTGTTTGTGTTACACCCAGGGTCGGACTCGGATCAGAATTAGGCCCGGGCACTCCCAAAAAAGTGGCCCATATCCCTTTCATGGATAACAGTCTGGTTAGTCTCACTGGAATCTGGCTGGTTATTTTTTAGGTCTTGCCTGACCCAGCGCATGCACTGGTCTGGCAAGACTTTTTGAGAGGGCTCCAAAAAGTGCTACCAGGCAAGCCTAGAGCTACAGTGCATGTGCGGGGGCGCGCGCGTCGCGCTTGACCGCGATTACTTTCACTTTCACGGCCGCTTTGATGTTTGATCGCCAAATAGGTCTCGCTTTTGGGACCTTATAAGTATTTAGTTATGCAACTGTTGCATGGCTAAACACTTATAAGGTCCCAAAGGTGAGATCTATTGGCTATTCCAATGCTTGTTGTTATAGGGCCACATGTATCAACCAAATTCCGTTTCAGAATGCAAAACAGGCTTTTTACATGTATAAAAACCCATTTTGCGATTCGGTAACCTGTTAACAAATCATAAAATGGGGTTGTGATTCGGTATTTGGTAGGGGCGTGTGGCGTAACGCAGTCCCACGCAGCCCCTGCGGTGCGGGGGGGCCCAAGCTCCAAGGGACACCCACAGCAAAGTACTCTGGTCGGAGCTCTCCTGATCGTATCTGCAGGGGGACCCTCCACATTTCTTTCAGGGGGGCCCCCTCAAGTTTCGTTACGCCAGTGGTAGGGGCGTGTTCAGGGAGTCCATTCCAAATAGTAAATCCTAATGGGATGAATGAATGTTTTGTGACTGTGAATGCAGTCGCAAAACATTCACAAAACATTCACATTTTACCACCTACTTCAAGTAGGTGGTAACCCATTCGCAAATGGGAAGAGGTTCCCACGGACCCCTTCCCTTTGGGAATGGCTGTAAAAACGTTTTTTTGAGAGCAGGCAGTGGTCCTCTGGACCACTGCCTGCTCTTAAAAAATAAAAATAAAACTTTTCATTTATTCTTTTTAAATGCAACCCGTTTTCCTTTAAGGAAAACAAGCTGAATTAAAAAAAAAGATTGCTTTATTTAAAAGCAATCACGGACATGGTGGTCTGCTGACCCCGGGAGGCCACCACCCCGTGATTTTAGCGAATCCTAGGGTGTCCGAAATTGCGATCTACCTCAATAATATTAATGAGGTAGGTTGGTTTGTGACCCCCTCGGAAACGGTATATGAAACTGTTGGAGTTTCATAGATTGGAAATTGCGGTTACCTAATTGCTATTCTCAGAAAATCGCATTTAAGTAATCTGAATTTCCAATTTTGATACATGTGGCCATAGTTTTGTATAGGGTGAACTCGGCCCAAAGTCATTGGAGACATGAGCACCAGTTACATTACACAAGATCATATTCATTGGCATTTTCAGTATGGTGATTAAGTTATGTGCCCAGAATCACAGGACGTTGAGCTGACGCTGGGACTCAAACCTAGTTTCAACTCTGCAGCTCCGACCATAGCACTACATTCAATTATATGCAACCCTCTGCTCTCTCCTAACAAGGCTAAAAGACATTGGGGTTGAGATGACAACACCTGGCTGCTACGGAGGCCACCTCTCTTACTCACCCCCTCCCCAGCCCATTATAGCCTCAGGGCATTTAGCTGCCAAGGGAGGTGTCAAAAAGCGCATTGCTGCTGCTCAATGGGGTGGGAGAGGGGTTTAGGTGAGAATGGTCCAATATCACCCGTCCCCCCCCCCCCCCCAGCGAGGCCCCTGCATACAACACACCCTCCTTGCACCCCCATGGTCTAAATGTGTTGGCCAAGCGGGTGATAACTTCTTCTAGCACAACACGTGAGGCAGTGGGCAGAGGTGAGAATGCCCCAAAGGCTAAAGCAACACCTCGGACCCTGCCTCAGTTTACAGACTGTCAGTGGAGTGCTGTGTGATGCTGGCGCCACATTAAAGTTTCCTGGCGTGGAGTGGGGAAGAAAGTCAGTTTCTTGGGCTGGCTTACAAAGGCCCAAAAAGCGCCCTCCAGGTGAACCTGAGGCACCAGCCCATTGACCAATGCCCAATTGCCCTCCTTCCCAATACAACCCTGGTTACACCCTCCTTATAAATATGTTATGTATTTTGGCAAGAAAAATCTATTAAAATATTTATTAAAACACTGCAAATTCTCAGTTTGTGCACTTTGGATGTGCATGTAAAATTTGCATGTAACTCCACATTGCAAGTTTATTCTACTTAGAATTAAAAAAAAAATGTGCACCCAAATCATTTCTCTCATAAGGAAATTTCAGGTACACTGAAGGCTGACCTCATTCTGAGGTGGACACAAAGTACAAAATCAGGCACAGTCGTTTTTAGGTCGAGCCCATAGCGGCAGCGCGCATGCGCTGCTCGCTTTGCGAGGCATGCAGTATTCAGTATCGAGCGGAAGCTCCGTGGAAGCGCCCCACACTCTCTGCCCATCTTTTTAATTGGCTTAGTTCCTAAATTCTGCCTCCCGATTGGTCTTAGGCTTGTTAGTCCCTCCTCATGACGGCCATGTCGTCATTTGTATCCTTCCATGGCTGCTGGCCCCTTTACTTTGAGTGTTGCACAGTATATTTTATTTAGACTGTGAGCACTATCTCTCACAGTCCGTGCCCCCCCCCCCCGTCAGTTTGATTTTCATCCCACTCAACCGGAGTGAAAGAAGCAAACTCGCCGCTTTCCTCGAACGGGTGACTTGGCCTGTGAAACAACTTCACCGCTGTGCGGAGGAGCGTCTTGCAAAACGTTTTCTTCAAATCTCCTACGTGGCGGGAGTGCGCAGGATTTTTATTACATTGGTGTCCCAGACAGCGGTAGCAGCAGGGAAGGGGCGTGTGACCCACTGCTTCCTCCTTCAGTTTATTGAAGCAGCAGGACTGATCATGTAGAGGACTCAAGCTCAGCTCTGCATCAGCATAAAGTCTTGGCTCTCCCGCTGACCATCCCTGTCCGCACCTCCACCATCCCCACCGGCCATGGAGTGGAGAGACAGCCCCATGGAAAACTGCGAGCCGGCTTTCACCGAGGCTCAGAGGTTACTAGAGGTTAGAACCCTCGTTTCTGTATTGTTTCTGTTTCTAGCTGTACCATGACTTGTCTGCAGCTAAACATTAACCGAGTCTGCGCTGTGTGAGGTGACGAACGTGAATTTTCATTGCTTTGCTCAGAGAGGCGAGGGTTAGCTGGGACACGGGGATGAGCTGAAACCCGACTGCACTCTAAAACGGATAGGTGGCTCACGAACCTGGTGGTGTTTAAGTGTAGGGCAAAATATTGCCGGATTGGAAATAAATTACAAGAAAAAGTACACGTGTGAACGACCTTCTTAATACCTGGAAAGTGTGAGAAATTTGCATGCAGCATAGGAAATATAAATGACGCGGAGTTCGGCCCCAAATTCTACTGATTTGCAAGTTGAGGGGTAAAATCAGATCACACCTCAGAACATGAAGCCTTTGGAGGTGATTTTTAAGTCAATGAAAATTAGAGATCACTTTCTGTTTAGACTGTTCTCTATAAAATAGGATTTGAAACATGTTGTCAAATGTTACCAGTGATCTAGTTAATTAACTCGTGAATGTATAGTTTTGTTTATCAATGCAAGTGGTGACTTACAAATCTCTGCACGCATCATATTGTTAGTTACAGACCCAGGACGAGGCCACTTGACAGCTATGACTTATATACACGTTTAACACTTGCGTGTTTTCTGCCGCAGATTTCGGGGCACCTCGAAGAGCTCTCATGGTCAGCCTTTGACCGATGGCTGCCTGTGATACAAGGGCTTGGATTGTTAAAGTCTGCTCTGTTCAGGGATGCGATGCTCATGTCACCTCATTCTGTCTGAAAGACAATTGTCCCTTTTATATGGCCTGGTACTGCTGAGTCCCCTCCAATGGGTTGAATAGTTGACCCCCCACACTGCCCTCGAGACAAGACCCCCGGGATAGGTACCGATAATTAAGTCATCCAACCACAGGAATTGGATTAGGGTTTGGATAACCCCGGCCGTATTTTATTACAATGAATAAAGGATAATTTAAAATTATTAACACAATTTTTTATACGCAGAAAACCCAAACATATTCAATAACATTTAAAAATACACGTATTTACAGATCTTTGATGGCTAACCTTAACATGGGTCTAATACATAGCCATACTAAACCTAAAAACTGCAATATGTACACTTTGTTTTCTGCGTATCTCGGATGAGCCTACGTGCAAGGTCATGACTGTTCCCAACTACTTGCCAGGTCCCACTTTAACGGACCTTGCGCAGGAGGCCAGTTTGCCCATCGGGTTCCCTTCCATGGGTACCCCCTACGCCCTCCAATTCTACCTCCCATGGACTGGTGTTATGCCAAGCTGGCGTGCAATGTGCCTGCGTGGGGGTTGGCACAAGGGGCCTGTCGGGTGCGGCACTTCTACCCCTGCACCCTACAGCCCACCGGCCGTAAGCGCCCCCGGGAGTGTGATGAGGGACCACTGCCCCCCCCCCTCGGCATCCTCATTAAACAATGGGATGCCTACTAAGGGATGTAAAATTGACCTAGCAATCATGACCTTACCGCCACAGGCCAGTATAGTTGATTGACTATCTGGCCCCCCCATCTGCTGCTGACCAGAAGGTCATGACCTGTGTATATGCCCTGCCATCCAAGCTAGCACATTCTCCGGGAAGAGACCATTACCCAGTTTAGAAAGGTGAACCACATCCTGCTGGTGCTGCTACGGATACAACCATGTGCAATTGTCTGTAGTATGTGGTACTGGAAAAAAACTGTCAGTCCTGTTATTAAACCTCCTTACGGAGTGATCAAACCCACATAGACTCCCCTCACCGCCATAGGAACCCCGGGATCGCGTGAGACCGCACTAATACTGCCAGCGTGCACTGTTTGGACAACCAACCCACTTCTGTGGTTAGAGCCTCTACCACTCCCTTCCTATCCATGTGTACCAAGTCATTGCCCCAGCCGTATTATTACCGCAGCGGGTGCCGCTGGAGACTTAAGCAACAAAGGACCAACAAGTGTATGGAACTGCTTCAATCTCCATCCCCCTTGAGCATATATTGGTATTGTAACCCCCGCCTGGTGGGCCCTATCCGCCAAACCGTCCTGTGGAAAATGTGTTGCTTCAATATGATCACACACGAATAGCCTATGATCCAGACTTCTCTGTGGCCCCGCCCCCCCAGGCGGGTACATGGAGTGGGCATGGCTCAGCTGCCCGACGGATAGGTCCCCTCCTGCGGGACAGGACGTGGAAAACTGCAGAGGAGTGAAAACAGACATTAGCAATGATACTTAGAGTAGATGCAGCCTCACATATCGCTTTTAGCGAGGTAATGGCTAACCTTAACATTTATCTAATACACAGCCATTCCTAACCTAACTGAATTATTATATGCATCATTTTTGTTTTTGTTTTCGTGTATCCCGAAGTGAGCCTACGGGCAAGGTCATGACTGGTCTAACTATGTGCTAGGTCCTCCATCCTACCTGGATGACCTTGCTACCTTCTTCGGGCACCCCTACGCCCGCAATACTACCTCTCAGGGGCTATGCTGTTAAACCGAACTTGGCGTCCATGCGCCTGTGCGGGGATTAGCCCAAAGGATTGCCAGAAGCGGAACTTCCTTACCCCCTGCACCCTCCTGCCTACACCCCCAAATCTACTTCCCAGGGTTTGTGCTGTTATGCCAACTTGGCGCCCATGCGCCTGTGCGGGTATTGGCCCAAAGGCCTGCCGGAAGCCGAACTTCCTTACCCCCGCACCCTCCAGGCTATAGCCCCCATACTACTTCACAGGGGCTGTGCTGTTATGCCAACTTGGTGCCCATGTGCCTGTGTGGGGATTGGCCCAAAGGCCTGCCGGAAGCTGAACTTCCCTAACTCCCCCGCACCCTCCAGCCTACACCCCCAATACTATTTCACAGGGGCTGTGCTGTTATGCCGACTTGGCACCCATGCGCCTGTGCAGGGATTAGCCCAAAGGCCTGTCAGAAGCAGAACTTCTCTTCCCCTGCACCCTGCACCCTCCAGCCTACGCCCCAACTACTATTTCCCTAGGGGCTGTGCTGTTATGCCAGTTTTTTGGCGCCCATGCTCCTGTGCGGGAATTGGCTCAAAGGCCTACCGGATGCGGAGCTTCTCTACCCCAGCCACCCATCAGAGCCCTTTGGACCGGAAATTAGCCCTTGGGATCCCTCGTGCAGACAGGCACCCAAAATAATTTTCTAATTCAGGCTGACAACAATCTATATGTCAGAGTAATGACATGCAAACAGTTTTATGATCAAAAGGTGAAGGTATTCTACAAAAGTACAGCCAACTGCCGGGACACTGTCGCCCACAATGCCATGACTCGGATCCGAACCGTGGTTGCTGCGGACAACCTTGGTTGTGCTCTTTCACAACATCTGTGTTTACTATCACTTCATCTTAGCTTTTTATGCAGTAAGTCACAGTTTATTTCTATAAGCTCTGAGTCAGCGGGATCTGGTAGCAGGCAAAAGGGGAACACAACAGGTGTACGTACATGAATTTAAGCGGTGCACCATGCAATATGTCAATGATAGGTAGGAACCAATGATCTGCTGTGAATGACAATGTGTGAAATAATAGTAGGTGCCAGGGCCCTCGTCAGGATGCCACTGCAGCTTGCACCACCTTTTACCTCTGCCAGTGCCACCAATGACACCGCAAACACAATTACCCACCCTCAAACTACCTGAAGTGTGACAATTTGAGGCTATTTCTGGACCTCAAAGGTACAACAATGGCTTAGACTGCAGGTTTTAGTTATTTTTCCATATATCGACTGAATCAGCGACTGTTGTTGTCCTGATCTCTCCCTTTAGATAGACAGCGCCACCCTGTGGCGGACTGTTATGAGTCGGTGTTGACAATTGCCTCAGTACCGAGCACCGGAAACCACTTGCTCCAATTAAGCACTGAAATAAATATATCTGGGAAATAGGAGCGACATTTGTCTTCTTTTTTCGGGGCCCTCCTGGTACAGGTTGAATGTTAGATCCGTATGAATCACCAGTAGATAATACCCAACGATGTGTCTAATTGGAACAAACCACTGGCGTAAAGAAAAGTGAGGGGTTACGCAGAGGGGCCCCGTCCGGGCTCAATCAGGAGCTCTCTGGCCAGAGTGCAGTGCCGAGGGGGCCCCTTGGAGCTTGGGGCCCCCCCACACTGCGGGGGCTGCGGGGGCCTGTGTTGCGCCCTTGGAACAAACGTAGCCCACCCTGCTAGATCGGGCATCTATTTCCGAAAGGATGACTATGTGATGAGTAATTAACTTCCTACCCCATGTACCAAGATAAAATGATTCCCTTGTGTGATGATCGCTTTTAGATCTGGGGGTCTCTAGTGGGCAGAGGTAGGTACCGCTGTCCAAATAGGGACCCTTACTTCTAGTCAGGGTAAGGGGGATACACTCTTTAGATAAACCCTGCTCACCCCCTTGGTAGCTTGGCACGAGCAGACAGGCTTCTCAAAGGCAATGTGTAAAGTATTTGTACCAACACTCACAGTAACACAGTGAAAACACCACAAATGGACTCCACACCAGTGTAGATAAATAAAGTACTTTTAGATAAACTACACAAGACCAAAACAACAAAAATCTAACATACACAGTTCAAGAATATGGTTTCAAAAAGAGTTCTTAGCTTAGCGACAAAATCATTCACCTTAGCGTCAATTTTAGCCAACAGTACCTGGTGATGCGATAAAAGTTCTTAGCGGCGCCCAGGCGTCGAAAAACAAGCAACAGCGTCAGTCCTGAGACCCTGGGGAGGCGAGGCGACAACCCTGCTGCACGCAGCGGGCGTGGGCGATGAATCCGGTCTGTATGGAGAGTGAGGCGATACTTGTATGGATTCCAAGGCGTAGCTTTTCCGGTAGAAATTTACTCGCTAAGGCACGATGCGACAAAATTCAGCCCGCTAACGAGCGGGGCGACAATTTCACCAGCGATGATCTGGGTTGGCTCCGCGACGATATTCGCAGCGATAAAATTTGGCACGCTATCGAACGGTGCAATGATTTTGGCTGGCGATGCGATGATGTTCACAGCGATAAAATTCTGCACGCTAACGAGCGGTGCGATGATCTTGGCTGGCTCTGCGACGATCTCACCCAGCGGCGGCAGGCTCTGCAACAATGTTCGCAGCGATAAAATTCTGCCCGCTAACGAGCGGAGCGGGGATCTGGGCTGGCTCTGCGATGATGTTCGCAGCGCCGAAATTCGGCCCGCTAACGGGCAGGGCGACGATTTCTCCAGCGATGATCCGGCTCAGCGGCAGCTGGCTCTGCGACGATGTTCGCAGCGATAACATTTTGCCCGCTAACAAGCGGAGCGACGGAAATTTTCTCGCTAAGCCGGTTGTGCGTGAAAAAGTGTAGATCCTTTGGTTCTTTCTTCTTGGTCAGCTTACCAACAGCAGGCACAACTTCCAGAGGCCCAACAATTGGATCAAGCACTCTAGGAAGGGCAGAACTCACTCAGCAGAGTTCAGGGGGAAGCTGGGGGTGAAGTCCTTTTGTTCCTGGGACTTCTTAACAGGAGGCTAGCTCTTCTCAGGCCCTTGGAGATCTCTTCAAGCAAGGGGATACAGCAACAGCTAAGTCCTTCCCCTCTCCTTGGCAGTAAAGCAACTGCAGGTCGGCCCACAAACACACAGCAGGACAGTCCTTCCTCTTCAGTCTTCCAGCTTTCTCCTTGGCAGAGGTTCCTTCTTGATTCCAGGATGATCTAATTTTCTGTAGTCTGGGTCCCAATACTTATACCCCAAAATCCTTTGTCCTCTGCAGGCAGAGGGGCCTTGGCCCAGTCAGAACCAGTTCTGGCCAGTCCTGGAGCACTCTGTTTACTTGGTTTCTTCTTTCCTTTGAGAGAGAGGGGCAGGGTCGTCAGCCGCCCAGCAGGGGGTGGAGCCAGCATTGTGGAAGGCAGGTACAGCCCTATTCAGGCCCAGGTGCTACTCCTCGCACCCATCTACAGGGGAATTTCCTATTCAGCCCTGGGCTGACTCATCCAGCCCCTGGGAGCCACCCCTGTCCCTGTCACTCACAAACCAGACAGTCAATTCACAAACAGGCCAAGGCACACAAAAAGGGCAGAAAAGGAAAACAGCCACCTTCTAAAAAGTGCTGTTTTCACACACAGGATTTCAAAATCATCCTTCCTAAAAGATGTGTTAATAAATTCTGAATTCAGGGATACCAGACTTTAGCTTTCAATCTTGCTCCTATGGGAAGATATGCAGGTAAACATTATACTCAGCATTCCCCATTATAGCCTATGGGCAAGATAGCCTTTCAATAGTGAAAAACGAACATGGCTGTAATTCACTACCAGAGCATGTCACCTACACCAATACATGCTCTACCTTTCACATACACTGCACCCTGCCCAGGGGGGTACCTAGGGCCTTCCATAGGGGTGTCCAATGTGTACAGAAAGGGAAGGGTTAGGCCTGGCCAGTGTGGACACTGGTCAGGTCAGCATGGCAGTAAGCAACTGCACCCAGGCACTGCAGTGGCAGGCCTGTGACACCATTTTAGGGCTACTCATGTGGGTGGCACAATCAGTGCTGCAGGCCCACTAGTAGCATTTGAATCACCAGCCCTGGCCCACTCAGTGCACTTTACTAGGGGCTTACAGGTGAAACAAATATGCCAATCAGGGATAACTAATCAATGTAACAATTTATACAGAGAACATATGCACTTTAGCACTGATCAGCAGTGGTAAAGTGCCCAGAGTCCTATTGCCAACAACCACGGGTCAGAAAAAATAAAGGAGGAAGAAGCAAAAAGTTTGGGAATAACCCTGCAAAAAGGGCCATTTCCAACAATCGCCTTATCAGTGGTGGGCTTACTCCAAATATGGGACCAAGCATGGTGTCTGTAGCATTCAGTGATGATGCACCTACCACTGGAGTGTCGGGAGAAGAGTGGGAAATGGAGGAAGAGGATGTCTTGATGGTGTCTGCTGCTGCAATGTATTCCAGCATGAAAATAGCGAGATACTCTTCTGGGGCCATGACTTGGTCCCCCTACCTAGCAGAATAGTAATGTTTAGACAAAAACATTCCCCAGACACAAATGTTTTTTGAGGCATGGGCAAAGTGGGCCCTGACCCAGGGCCCCAGCCTCTCGGGGTGCCCCATGATAGAGCCTGTTCTGCTCCACAGAGAGGCCTGCCCCAGTGACCTTAAACAATTCTCAAAAAGACTGTTTTAGTTGCCATTTCCTTTAATGCAATGTGGGTGATGTGAGTGTGTCTATTCTGGAAATTTGGCAGAGCAATGTTGTATTTATCTTTCATGCAGCATCCATAAGAGAAAGTTAGATAACATTAGTCCTTACATATGAGAAAACGGGGTAATGCCCCGGATATTCTTTGCAGTAGTATCAGCGAGTTGCTGCTGTGTTACAACAGTAAAAGACACATCTGTGGATGTAAACACATTTAGAAATTGGACGAGTGTGATTCATGCTAAGCGGCTGGCATTGAGGAAAACCTACACAGGGCACAGGGATTGGTAAATCCTTGGACAACTTTATATTCCGCACGCTATTCCAGCAGACGCGGCCTGCAGCCATCATTACGTTGACGTGAGCTACGACTGCAGGTTCATGTATGTACAGCGATTTAACAAAATTTCAGGGATAGCGGAAGTGACGTCAAACACGTTTTGCCACCTAGTGACACCATATGGGGCAGTCAGTTTTCCTCTTGCTTCACTGTTCCGTGGCGATGCCAAGAACTTCTTAGGGAGGAGTGGAAAGTGTTAAAAAGGTAAACCGTGCTTTGGTGCCCAGTCAGTTTTGTAGTGGCCCATGGCACTAAACCGCAAGCCCTCGCCACCTTTAATTTGCATCCATAGAGTTTGGTCCCCAGGAGGTGAAAGTATGAATATCTAGCAGTGACCAGGCCAAAGCTGGTTAAAGATGCACGCATCCTGACCGGAATGCCGGCTCCCGGGGCAAGTAGGGTCGACAGACCAGTCTTCCCCCTGGCTGTTCGCGCATCACATTAAGGACAAGGTGGGGTCAAGGGGTTGGGCTAGGGGTGGGGTTTAGGGCGAGGAATTATAGGGTGCAGGGGAGTAGGTTTCAGCCTCTTCCTGTACCCAGCACCATTGGGGAAGGGTCTAGAGATTTTTGGACCACCCACCCACCCTGCAAGTTTCAGGAGTTTGGGACCGGGGTTTCGACCTGGCTGCAGCGTGCCAGTTTAGGACAGGTTGTTAGGAGGTTTTAGCAGTACTTTGGAGGGGTGGAGAGTCAATGACAGGCATACTCACCCCTCTGGGGAGGGAAATAAGGATGCATGATGGGGGTTCGGGATGCAAGAGTGCAACGGCTGGAGATGCTGGAGAGGAGGTTGAAAGATAAGTGAGGAAGTGAATGGAATGAGGGAGGAGGTCGCAGAGTGAAACGGGAGAGAGTAAGAGGAGTGGAGGAATGGTTGGTGGATGAAAGGTTGAGGTTGAGGATTGTTATAAGTTAATGATGTTTGGTTAAAGTTTGTGTTGACAACATTGTCCTTATAAATGGCCTTTTACGCTAAACATACAGCGTGGAGTGGATTTATTGCGCGAGGCGTGCAATATATCGGCTGATGTGCAGACCTATCGGCTACTCTATTTGTGCACCATTTAAAACCACCCACTTATTTTTCCGATGTTTTATTTAGCGCGAACTTGACCCGAAGGTATCATAGCGCTTTCCATGACCACCTGTTGCGTTACAGACTGACACGTTTATTTTTATTATTTCTCTATTTTGCTAGGCACGAGGAGATGAGTGGATTGATACATTCATTTGCCCAGAATCACCTGTCGAGAATCGCACCCAGTTCCACCCATGTCGAGGATGACCACTCTAGCCATAAGGCCACATTGTAGTTAGCTGAGGGTGCACAAGCTGACAACAGCTAAGTGGCGAAACCGTGACTCACGAGTCACACACACTCTCCTCAGTAAGCACTCAATACCCTTTGCAACCTAACCGCGCTATCAGCTGGTGCTGTGAATATGCACAATTGTAATATTTTTACCAAGTTATCGCGTTATTATTTCACCCATTGGTGTTTTCCAACACCGCGCCTCAGAGATGAAGCTCCTATTTACCAGCAACAATGTTGTAATTCCTCTTCCTTGGCATGCCCCTTAGAGGAGAAGCGTGAGGAATACTGGGGCACGAAATTACTGATATTTGATAAAAAGTGAGAGGAACAAAGCATTCGACCCTATGTCTCTGGACAACATCTTGTTAGACCTGGCATCATTGGCATGAGTCTCTCCTCCATTTTTTTCTGTTGGACTCCTCTGTTTACGATGTTTTTGCTGGAATATTGCTTTGGGCACTGTGCCACTGCTGATCAGTGCCACAGTGCAAGTGCTCCCTATGTTAAATTGATACATTGATTGGTGTTACCATGATTGGCTTGGTTGACTTACTGTTCAGACCCTAGTCTAGTGCACCGCGTGTGCCAAGGGCATGTAAGTTAACTGCTGCTGGTGGGCTCGCAGCACTGGTTGTGCCACCCACAGAAGCAGCTTATAAAATGTGTCCCAGGCCTGCCATTGCAGAGCCTGCGTGCAGTCCCTGACTGCCATGTCGACTTGGCAAGGAAACCTACTTGCCAGTCTCTAAAACCTTCACTTTGCCACATTTCAGACACCTCTATGGTAGGCTCTAGTGCTGGGTGCATTGTTGGTAAAAGGTAGGTCATGCCCTGATGTGTGTGGCATGACCTAATAGTGAATTACAGCCATTTTTCGCTATTGAAGGGCTACCTGCCTCCCATAGGCCAGAATGGGCAGACGGATTATTAACTCCATTATAATCTATCTGACTCAGGGAGCACGGTAGCAGGTCGAGTTTAGTATCCCTGAACTCAGAATTTAATAACATACCCTTTAGGCTGGATGGTTTTTAAATTCTGTGTTTGAAAATAGCCCTTTTAGAAAGTGGCTATTTTCTTGTCCAACTATCCACCGGTCTCTGCTGGTTTGGTGTGTGTGTCAGGGGCTGGGTGGCTCCAGAGGTCTGAATGAGTCAGTGTGGGGTGAATGAGGCATCTACACTTACAGTGGGGGAAGAGTAGTCCCTGATAGCCTGCCCTGCCTGATACAATGCTGGCTCCACCTCCTGCCGGGTGACTGATAGCCCTGCCCCTGCCAGTGACAATACTGGCTCCACCTCCTGCTGGGCGGCTGATGACCCTGCCCTGCTCAGTGAATAGGCCAGGTGCCTCGGCCTGGCAACACCCACAACAAACCTAGGATGGGGGGAATTTCCCTGCTTGGACAAAGGGAACAAAGCAGAAAAGGGGTATAAAAGAAGGACCCCTGAACCAAAGAACTTAGATCACTTCTGACAAGGAAACCTCTACCAAAAACAAGAAGCCTGCTGATCCAAGGACTTGCCTCCCCCTTCTGCCAGTGTGCTGTTTGCTGGGGGGAACCTGAAGCTGCTTCTTTATTTTTGCCAAGGGACAAGGAGAGAGGAACTTGGTGTGTACTCTCAAGCTTGCTAGAAAATCTCCAAGGGCTGGAAGAGTGCCAGCCTCCTGTTGAAGTCACAGGGCCAAAGGACTTCACCCTCTGCTGGATTACTAGTTGCTGGAAAGTGTTGTTTCCAGTACACAGGGGAAATCTGCAGTCTCGACGTCGCCGGACGCCGCCGAATCCAGCTCGACATCGTGAGTAACGGCTCCAGTGTTACGAGCCTTCGACGCCGGCTGCCGGGCCCGATCGATGCCAGTAGCGACGCCAGTGAGTAGTGAGTTCGGCTCCAGCTCCAAGTGACCCCGCCTCGACGCCGGTATCGACGCCAGTGAGTAGTGAGTTCGGCTCCAGCTCCAAGCGACCCCGTCTCGACGCCGCTGCTGATCGCATCGACGCGACGCCCTTCTCGACGCCATGAGCGCTGCTCCGGCCCGACACCTCTCGACGCCGCTGCGGACCGCCCCGAATCCGAGGCACGATTGACGCCGACCCCTCGACGCCGACCCCTTGACGCCGTGGATCATCGTTTTCTTCATTCCAAAGGTACTGTGTTTGTGGGGTCTGTTGCAACTCCAGGCTCGACGTAGCGCTCCTCGCGGTCGACGCCGAACCTTGGGAATATCGTAAACTCGACGTCGTGTGACTCCTGTGGGGGTCACATTGTTGCCAAGAACTGTGTTTTCAGAAGAATACTTACTTTTGTTGCTAAAGAACTATTTGCTAAGAAGAAACTTTACCTGAACTATTATTTTTCCTTCCAAAGAGTATTTATTAAGATTGTGGTATATTTTTGTCGTTATTTGGTCTTGTGCTAAACCTTATATAAAAATACTATTTTTATAATAACTCCTGTGTTGTGTCCATTTGTAGTGTATTCACTTTATTACTGTATGCGCTGCCAAGCTACCAAGGGGGTGAGCAGGGGTTATCTGAGTGTGTAATCCCCTTGCCCTGACTAGAGAAGGTGGGCCCCTATTTGTCAGAAGTGTATACCTCTGCCAACTAGAGACCGCCGGTTCTAACATTGGTGGTCAGCGGTGAGGATTGAACTTTGCATTTATGACTCCTGTGCAGTGATTAGTGTACGCTACATAGTGAAAGCAGACCATAGCGCAGCCACAATCTGTTTTGGTAGGATCTTCTATTTTTGTTCTCCGCTTTCCTGGAGCTTATTTTTTTAAACACTGTCAGTTTTGACCATGGAGGATGCCGGAGCTGCTACCCCTGCTGTTATTGTTGTGGAGGAATTTGATAAAAAATTGATAAATAAGTACAAGAAAAAGGAGCTAGAGCAATTTTGCAAGCAGTTTAAAGTTCCTACCACAGGTCTCAGAGTGAGAGAGGACTTCCTTAAAGCGCTGAAGGCCTGGTTAGAGGCCAGAAATCCCTCTGATCCGGGGGTGGTACCGGAAGAGGAAGAGGAAGAGGCCATGGATGGGCACGTGGCATCTCCCGGCAGCAGTGTTTCCTCTAAGAGCCTTTCTCCTGAAGAGTTGGAAGACAGGGAGAAGGAGAGGGAGTACAAGTTAGAGATGGCAAAACTTAAATTAGGAGGGCAGTTGGAGTTAGAGAATGCAAGAAGCAAGAGAGAAGCTGAAATGGAGAGAAAAAGATTAGATTTTGAAAGAGAGAAATTAGTGTTTGAACGTGAGAAGATGTTGAGGGAGATGGAGCTTAAAACTAAGAGTTTAGAGTTGAATCCCTCTGGTGGCACTTTGCTGGGTGGCTCCAGAGGTCTGAATGAGTCAGTGTGGGGTGAATGAGGCATCTACACTTAGAGTGGGGGAAGAGTAGTCCCTGTTAGCCTGCCCTGCCTGACACAATGCTGGCTCCACCTCCTGCTGGGCGGCTGATGACCCTGCCCTGCTCAGTGAATAGGCCAGGTGCCTCGGCCTGGCAACACCCACAACAAACCTAGGATGGGGGGAATTTCCCTGCTTGGACAAAGGGAACAAAGCAGAAAAGGGGTATAAAAGAAGGACCCCTGAACCAAAGAACTTAGATCACTTCTGACAAGGAAACCTCTACCAAGAACAAGAAGCCTGCTGATCCAAGGACTTGCCTCCCCCTTCTGCCAGTGTGCTGTTTGCTGGGGGGAACGTGAAGCTGCTTCTTTATTTTTGCCAAGGGACAAGGAGAGAGGAACTTGGTGTGTACTCTCAAGCTTGCTAGAAAATCTCCAAGGGCTGGAAGAGTGCCAGCCTCCTGTTGAAGTCACAGGGCCAAAGGTCTTCACCCTCTGCTGGATTACTAGTTGCTGGAACGTGTTGTTTCCAGTACACAGGGGAAATCTGCAGTCTCGACGTCGCCGGCCGCCGCCGAATCCAGCTCGACATCGTGAGTAACGGCTCCAGTGTTACGAGCCTTCGACGCCGGCCGCCGGGCCCGATCAACGCCAGTAGCGATGCCAGTGAGTAGTGAGTTCGGCTCCAGCTCCAATTGACCCCGTCTCGACGCCGGTATCGACGCCAGTGAGTAGTGAGTTCGGCTCCAGCTCCAAGCGACACCGTCTCGACGCCGCTGCTGATCGCATCGACGCGATGCTAGATTACTAGTTGCTGGAACGTGTTGTTTCCAGTCCACAGGGGAAATCTGCAGTCTTGACGACGACGCCGAATCCAGCTCGACATCGTGAGTAACGGCTCCAGTGTTACGAGCCTTCGGCGCCGGCCGCCGGGCCCGATCAACGCCAATAGCGACGCCAGTGAGTAGTGAGTTCGGCTCCAGCTGCAAGTGACCCCGTCTCGACGCCGGTATCGACGCCAGTGAGTAGTGAGTTCGGCTCCAGCTCCAAGCGACCCCGTCTCGACGCCGCTGCTGATCGCATCGACGCGACGCCCTTCATGACGCCGTGAGCGCTGCTCCGGCCCGACACTTCTCGACGCCGCTGCGGACCGCCCCGAATACGAGGCACGATCGACGCCGACCCCTCGACGCCGACCCCTCGACGCCGTGGATCATCGTTTTCTTCATTCCAAAGGTACTGTGTTTGTGGGGTCTGTTGCAACTCCAGGCTCGACGTAGCGCTCCTCGCGGTCGACGCCGAACCTTGGGGATATCGTAAACTTGACGTCGTGTGACTCCTGTGGGGGTCACATTGTTGCCAAGAACTGTGTTTTCAGAAGAATACTTACTTTTGTTGCTAAAGAACTATTTGCTAAGAAGAAACTTTACCTGAACTATTATTTTTCCTTCCAAAGAGTATTTATTAAGATTGTGGTATATTTTTGTCGTTATTTGGTCTTGTGCTAAACCTTATATAAAAATACTATTTTTATAATAACTCCTGTGTTGTGTCCATTTGTAGTGTATTCACTTTATTACTGTATGCTCTGCCAAGCTACCAAGGGGGTGAGCAGGGGTTATCTGAGTGTGTAATCCCCTTGCCCTGACTAGAGAAGGTGGGCCCCTATTTGTCAGAAGTGTATACCTCTGCCAACTAGAGACCGCCGGTTCTAACATTGGTGGTCAGCGGTGAGGATTGAACTTTGCATTTATGACTCATGTGCAGTGATTAGTGTACGCTACATAGTGAAAGCAGACCATAGCGCAGCCACAATCTGTTTTGGTAGGATCTTCTATTTTTGTTCTCCGCTTTCCTGGAGCTTATTTTTTTAAACACTGTCAGTTTTGACCATGGAGGATGCCGGAGCTGCTACCCCTGCTGTTATTGTTGTGGAGGAATTTGATAAAAAATTGATAAATAAGTGCCCTGACTAGAGAAGGTGGGTCCCTATTTGTCAGAAGTGTATACCTCTGCCAACTAGAGACCGCCGGTTCTAACACATCTCTTCTCACCTTTAGCTGCCTTTAGGTCTTTAATTTCCCTGTCTGTCAGACCTAATGTCCTGGCTCCTGACACCAGCCAAGAAACCACAGCCTTCTTGAAACTACAACCTTCTTTACCACAGGGTGGCTCTCCAATGCTCTGGTCCGGGACAATGCCCAAACCCTTGCCTTGGCTGTGCACGTCCCGGGTCTGCCCAATCACGTCCACTGCCAGAGCCACTCCCTCCAGCTAATACAGTGGGTCGAGTTAGTCGGTACTCCAACCCGAGTGGCTCTCGGCTGCGGTGTAATGCAGGCCTACCAGGGGTGCAACAAACGAGTGTCTGCTTTTCCTCCCGCCGAAAAAAGGCGCTCCTCGAACTGCCTCCAATGAGCCCCCATGTCCTCCTGCGACCTGTCGAAAGAGAAACAAGAGAAAAAGAAACCGGAGCTTCTAGAAGTCCTATGGCGTGTGGGCAGGTGAGGCGGTGTGTGCTGGAGCAGAGCGGCGAGGAAAAGACCTTCTTTCCGCTCCGCGGCTCCTTTTACTGAACCTATGCTCCCCAGAAAAAACTGGTAAGAACAGGTCCCGGCAAGTTCCGGGACCCGCTTTTCTCCCCTGAGTTTGCTCTGGGAGTGCTTAGAGCGCTTCCGGGGCATGGCCTGCCTGCCAATGGGGGCGAGCGGAAGGCGGGCGCCGAGCGCGACCTCCAGCGCTGGCCCCTGCCCCCCGCCAAGGAAGCATCCCGGGGACCGGCACAGCCGCCATATTGGCGGCGTGAACGAGTTCCCGGTGGCGCCTTAGAAAAATCTGGGGATTAACTCTGCGTTTGTGAGCTTCAGATACACCTGTAATAACCAGCATTTTATATTCCCTGAGATTCTCCAGTTGCATCCAGACTTGCCAAATGAGGCCCTTGGTATTTTAAGGTGCTCAAAAGCATGTCTTTAATGTGCCTGACACGGCAGAGTACACAGTCATTAGTGTTTTGTGCGCGTGCGTGATGCAGTAAATGGAAAACATTTCCTTTGGTTAGATAAGGATGCAAATCGACATAAAATGCCATAGACTTCTTTCTGACCCTCAACTTTTGTTTTTCTTCCTACTCTTCTCTATCTTTTCTACTCCTCTCGCTTGTGTTCCAGGCATAAGCCCCTTACCTCAAAGTATCTCTTCTACTCCCTCCCTCCTTCCTTGGTAGGTAAAAGACATTACCATTTACAATACCAATAACTCTTACTCAAGCAAATGCAAGACCTATTGCATTTCCAATGCTTGTTTCAGCTGTTGTTGCTCATTTGGTCTCACGGCTAGAGCTGCCCGACTTTGAAGCTGGGAATCCAAGGTTCGAGCCTCAGGTTGAATATACATCCTGTGATTCTGGACAAATCACTTAATCTTCCCTCTCCCCGTGCCTGCCAAAAAGAAAAAAGAAAAATAATGAATGTGTCCTTGTGTAATGTCACTGGTGCTAATGTAAAGCGATCCAATACCTTCGGGTCGAGATTCCGATATATACATCTGCAAATAAATAAACCCACAGGAAGGGTTATTACTGTATACTACCGTACCTTAGAGGGGACCCTTTGCGTGACACTTGTCCGCATTTAAAACTAAACAGTTATGCCCATTTAATTGTATACATTTCAGACATGAATTCATTGGTGCCCAATGTCAACACTAGTCCTGTGTTGCTGGACTTCCTGGTCTACGTAACTGCAGTTATTGTGTTTGCTTTAATGTAGGATAAGATCTCAGCTGAAGTGTGCCGGCGTCTTATAGATGGACGGTAGCTTTCACACTCATCCGGTGAAATGCAAGTGGAGCACAAAGTTATTAGTAAGCTAATATGCTGGGCAGGTCATTAAGCGAGGGTGTTTGAGAGATGGAGAGTTGTAGAAACACCAGGTTGCTGGGGGATTGATGAGTAAAACATACCGAGGACGAGACAGAGTGATCTAGTTGTGGCTGTACGACGGAGCGTAGCTGGGTGCTTTTACTGAAAATTACGGATTTGCTCACTTCGAAGCACGGATACTAGACTAACCCGCAGTCTAAAGCGTGTGGGATGGAATTATCACCACATGGAAAGTTGCTACCAATGACATTAAAGCCTTGAGAAAGTCGCGGGTCGATTTCCCAGTTTGTGCGATGAAATGCGTGTTGAGGAACTTACTCCCAGTTCATGGCAGAGGGCAGATGGGGTAAAGATAACTCTGGCGATGAATGTTCCCACTGTCAGGAGGGCGAAGGGTGTCTACTTTCACTTTGTGACTCAACATATCCTGCTGCAAAGGACGTACACCAGGCAGATCACAGAATTGTTGAAACAGATAACTCAGGCAGACTTCTTTGGTCACTGAGCCCCCCCTGCTTGGTATTTACAGTTCCGAAGTCACAAGCCTACTAGATAATGGTGAGCGAGGGACCAACAGTACGGGCTGCAGTCAAGGTATCGGGTAGAACGTTTTTGACTCCCCCAGCATTAACTGGGCTAAGGTTGCAAAAAAAAAAAAAAATCGATAGGGGTATACATGCATTCTTATATTAGCACAGCCAACTACAGCTAGCGGGTTGCCTTCAATTCCTGCGCTTACTCTTCTCCAGGCCAAAATTTTTTCAAATATAACTGCGTGGAGACGAGGGTTGAAGACTACTCAGCGGAGGCTTGTTGATCTGATATGACATGGCTCATACACTGCTTTACGGGCATATAATCCATTGTCCCGGGCATGATGCATGTGAGGTGGGAATGGCCCTGACATATTACAGTATTATAAGCAGCACCATAAGGCACATAAAAATAAGTGGATAAGTGGTCGTATAGAGTAACAAGGGGTGGCATGGGAAGATGGTAGTGAAGGAATAGGTGAAGAGGCAGATTATTGCCACCAATGCAGAAGCCAGCAGTGGCAGCATCTAAAATTTCAAAGTGATGAGCTAATATTTTGGACGCCAGTGGAGTCCCTAACCCCCACAGTAAGACATGAATAATATTCAATGGATGCCCAGGCTGAACAGTGATTGCTACAATATCTATCAATCCAAAAAATAATAACAATAATAATAATACTAATAGTTAGACAAAAGAAGCCATCATGTACAAATAAATAAATACGTTTTGAATACACAGTGGTTAAAGTGACACCTACAAGCAATAATTAATACCTGACTCTTCTGACAGATCGACGGGGCTCCGTCCTGGGATGCCGGGGCGATATCCAGACTATGGGAACCTAGGTACAGCTACAAACTCCTGACAAAAAGGATAGGGATCGCTAATTTCGGGGTCCTCTAGTTGTTCAGGCACCATAGACCGTTATGGCATCCACCGGTTTTGCAGTAAATCTAGGCGTGGCACAGTCTGCCACAATGGTAATTCTGGAGGGCATCGCCAGGTTCATTAAGGCCTTGGCGATAAAAATCGAACTCAAAGAGGGACAGAACTTTCCAGTTCAGAAGCTACTGGTACAGGGTCATTGGAGTTGAAAAGACTGGGGAGCAAGGCAAAGTAGGTTTATAGAGTTGACTGAATGTATTTGAACACACCTAGTGCTGCCAAGCAACTTGCTGCCCATTGGCAACAGGGAAAGCTGAGTAACAGGGGCACCACACGCCTGTGGAGGGCAACTGCAGAGGCATACCTCCCCTCCCCCCTTAGTCTTGGGTATGGCTCGGGTGCTCAAAGTAAGGGCCCATGGTGAATCAGTCGGCGGGGCACACTTCTACATCTGACAAGCCTTGGTTACAGCAGGCTCCCAAGACCAGGTTATGGTGCCACAGACCTAAAGATCCAGTAATGAAATAACAACGACCATGGTCGGGTGGGCAACTTCAGCATCAGGGACAGAAGGGGTGGCACAAGGGAAGGCTGACGGTCCACAAACCACCGGAAGAAAAGAAATCTTGAAAAACTAATGGCCTAGGGAGTGTTAGGCATGGCCTCACCCAACCAGGCCGCCCAGAGCTGTAGGGGCAGGGCGGGGTTCACATGTCAGAGGAAGGGAGGCGTGTATTTCAGAGCAACCTGTGAGGCGTGATAGCTTTAGCAGGCTGCGTCTAACGGAAGACAAAGAAGAAAACAAACTGACAGCATGGGAGATGCCGCAGGAACACGTGAGCCTCCCTGGAGGCGTGGCAGATAAGAAGGGTACATTGGTTGGATATGGAGGCACACCGACAGGGCGGTGTGTAGAAGGAGGGTCGCTTACTTTGGGATGCCAAATGGCATAGCAGGTGCAGGAGCATCGGGCCCAAAAGTTGTGAGAACTTCTTAAAACACATAATATTGCTATATTTGACTACTAAACAGGCGATCACAATTGAAGGTACCTTGCAGTTAAAAGGGACTTGATTTGAATGGTGCAGCAGGTGCAGTGGCACCGGGGCCAAAAGCTCTAGGGGCCCCACTAAACCCAGATTATTGGTACATTTTGCTACAAAACTAGACAGTCACAAGTGTCTTTATCCAGCAGGCAATAGGGTCATGATTTGAATGGTGCCGCAGGTTCAGTAGCACCAGGACCGAAAGCTCTAGGCATCCCGGTAAACACCTAATATTCCTATATTTCACTACTAAATAGGCAATCACAAGTGCAGCTAGCTTGTAGACAACAGGGTCATGATTTGAATGGTGCGGCAAGTGCAGTTGCACCAGGCCCAAAAGTTGACAGAACTTCTCAAAACACTTAATATTGCTATATTGTACTACTATACAGGCGACCTCAAATGCAGTTATCTTGAAGTCAACCGGGTCAGGATTTGACTGGCGCAGCAAGTGTAGTAGCACCGGGCCCCAAAATTGTCAGAACTTCTCTAAACACATAATATTGCTATATTTGATTACTAAACAGACAGTCACAAATGCAGTTAACTCGCAGTTAAAAGGGACTTGATTTGAATGCTGCAGCAGGTGCAGTGGCACAGGGGCCACAAACTCTAGGGACCCCACTTCCCCCAGACTATTGCTAAATTTTACTACTAAACAAGACAGTCACAAGTGCATTTATCTAGCAGGTAATAGGGTCATGATTTGAATGGTGCTGCAGGTTCAGTAGCACCAGGACCAAAAGCTCTAGGCACCCCGGTAAACACCTAATATTGCTATATTTTACCACTAAACAGGCAATCACAAGTGCTGCTAGCTTACAGACAACAGGGTCTATATTTGAATGGTGCAGCAGGTGCAGTGGCACCAGGCCCAAAAGTTGACAGAACTTTTCAAAACACCAAATATTGCCATATTTTACTACTATACAGGCAGTCTCAATTGCAGTTACCTTGCTGTTAAAAGGGGCTTGATTTAAATGGTGCAGCAGGTGCAGGAGTACTGGGGCCAAAAGTTGTCATAACTCCACCAAACACATTGCTATATTTTACTACCAAAGAAGCAGCCACTAGTGCAGTTATCTTGCAGGCAACAGGGTCATTATTTGAATAGTGCAGCAGGTGCAGTGGCACCGGGCACAAAAAAGTTATCAGAACTCCTCGAGACACCTAATATAGCTACATTTTACAACTAAACAGGCAGTTATAAGTGCAGTTATCTAGCAAGCGCTAGGGTCTTGATTTTTATAGTGAAGCAGGTGCAGTGGCACCAGGACCAAAAGCTACAGGTATCCCACTAAACACCGTTTATTTCTCTATTTTACAACTAAACAAGGCACTCACAAGTGCAATTATCTTGCAGCAAAAGGGTCATTATTTGAATGGTGCAGCAGGTGCAGTCTCACCTGTCCCAAAAGTTGTCAAAACTCCTCTAAGCACCTAATACTGATATACTTTACAACTAAAGAGGCAGTCATAAGTTCAGTTATCTTGCAAGCACCAGGGTCACGTTTTTAATAATGCAGAAGGTGCAGTGGCACTGGGACCAAAAGCTCCAGGCACCCCACTAAACACCTAATATTGCTATTGTATTCCTAAACAGGCAACCAGAAGAGCAGTTACCTTGCAAACAACAGGGTCAAGATTTCAATGGTGCAGCAGGTGCAGTAGCACCGGGCCCCAAAGTTGTCCGAACTCTTCTAAACACATAATATTGCTATATTTGCCTACTGAACAGGCAGTCACAATTGCAGAGTTCCTACAGCAACTCACCTTTGTCAGATTGACTTGGCAGGTTTGTCCCAGTACTCTGGGAGTCTTTGGAGCCCCAATCTTTCAAGATGTTAGGAGAGATACACTTTGACACAGCCAAGGATCTCAGGAACAGACCTGGTTGGAGGCGGGGGGACTGTTTCAAAGCTCACTTCAGCCAAAGCCACCAGAGTTCAGGGTTTATTACCTAGGAGCATATCAGCAAGGGCCGGCGATAATTATCGCTAAGCGCACTTAGCGCAAGGATAATTATCGCCGGCTATCGCTGCTTTCTATCGCGGAGATAGCGTGCTATCTGCAACGCTATCTCCAAAGCGATTGAAATGCAAGCGTTAGCTGGAAAACAGTGTGATTATCGCTGGAAATCCAGCGATAATCGCACTGTGACTGGCAATACCTTGCTGATAGGGCAGGGTGGTCTTAGCCATGTAATCCACCTCCCATTGGATTACATGGCTAAGTCAGAACTAAAGCAGGCGTAAGGAAAGTAGCGATAACCATGGTTAGCGCTACTTTTCTTATCGCTATGCGTGTTAGCGATTCCCTTGAGAATTGGAGAAATGTCGGTTAGCGACATTTCTCCAGTTATTTCGGGAAAGAAATAAGTGAACAGGAGCTAAGGCAAGGATTCACGCAATAGCGTGACTTTGCTGATATAGCGATACAATTATCGCCACTTTTTGGCCGAAAACGGCCGCAAAAGCGGCGATAATTTTTTATTGCCGCCTTGTAGATATGCCGCTTAGTCTCTGAAATTAAAGTCTTAAGTCCTCAGCAGGGCAAAGCAGCAGGCTGTGATTGAGAAGGGCTCATAAGGCTAGACAGCTGTCAGTTGAGGTCCCAGTGAGGCAGTTGACTTTCGATGGGACAGCTTAGAGTGGAAGTGATTCAAAATTTGCACCCAAGGATGTGCCTTCACCAGATGCTTTGCAAATTCGTCGAGTGAGACCCAGTCTCTTTTTTGAAGCTTGGATTCCTCCACCTGGAAAGGCAGCAAGCTGTAGCCGAACAAGACTTCATGAGGCCAGATACCGTCTCTCTGATGTCCCACTGAAATGGATGCTGAAGTGGAAAAGAACCAAGTGGGAGCAAACTCAATCTTTGGCTAAGTGACAATGCACCTTCATCAAGTTGATTTAGCATATTTGTCCCGGTGCTCGTTCAAAAAGTTTTTAGTCCCAGGTTTTTCAGGATGTTAGAAGGAGTGCACTTTCACACAGTCAAGGGTTCCAGAATCTCAGGAACAGACCTAGGGGTTAAGGGTTCTCGAGCCGAAGCCAATAGAAGTGCAATTCCAGTTGGAGCTGGTCGGTAAAAGGGACTTCTTGCAGCTTTTTATAGCCCTGTCTTTTAACAGGAGGTCACCTAACTCTTCATTGGAGTCCATGTGTTAGTTCTGGGTACAAGTGGGAACAGGCCCAGCCTTTCAGGTCTCCTTACATGTCTTAACAACAGTCCTTTTGTCTTTCACAGGTCTAGTAGATCCAGTAGTGTTCTGAAGATGGTCCCCTGGGGTGCCACATGTATTCCTTACACTGGCCTGTGTGGTCATGGTGGCTCATGGCACCTCCCTATCAATAGGAAAAAAGTCTGTAGGGGTAACCCTACCTACGTTTCCAGCAGTTCCTGTGTGCCCTATTGCAAATAACTCCACAGTGCATCTCTCTGCCCAAATCCTAGATGGTGAAACTCTTCTCCCCTTGTACAAAGCATATGTGCTCACCCTAGATGTGTGGCCAGGGAAATAAGCAATCCCTCCTCTATGGTCACTCCACTTCAGTTCTGAGGGCAGCTACTCTTCCACCTGGATTGATGCTTACCTGCCTGCCTGCCTGGGAGAACAAAGAAGGTCCCTGGCCAGGTGTCAGCTAACATTTGCCTGTGACAGGGTAGATCTCCTTAAAGTTAATTAAGCTCATAGGCACAGCCCATATGGTCATCCTGCCAGAGGAACAAACAGACCTCCCAACATTCAAGGTTTTTATCCTGCACTGAGAGCAGTTTTGCCACCTCATCAGGAAGGGGGGGGGGGGGTATTCAGCTAGTAGGTGACAGTTGGAGCTCATGCAAATGGGCCCCCCGGGGCTTCAGGCAGAGAAAAGGTAACTTTCTAAAATTACTTCTTCCTAAATAGTTATCACTTAATGAATTCTACAATTAAAATAGATTTAAAAAAACTATACAGCGCTATATAAATCTACAAAACGTTAACTTTAACTTTCCTATGGAACAGACAAACTTGATACAATGAAAATTGCTCTAGGAGCTTTCTCACTGTAAGGGCATGTGTAACATTCTTTTTTTTATAAGATCTACTGTTAAATATAATGTATCCTTCCCTAGGGCTTATAAAGCCTACGTAGGGATGATTTATTAATATTTATATGTTTAAATCATTTTTATTGTTGTTATTATAAATCAAACAGTGCCAGTGGTAAAGGATCACAAGTAGCAATAAGACATTGCGTTTCATTTAACAAGAATAGGAAATAAAACTCCCTCTTTCCCTCCCTCCCCCCTCGACAAATAAAATTAACGTGTTTGTAAGGCGCCCTCCCTGTGCAACGGGGATAACGAGAAACCTGCAGACACTCTCTTAAGGGTCCATTTACAGGGGTCACTTACCGGACAACCTCTTGCCGCGCCGTGAGGGAAACGGCTTCACCAACGTGAACTACAGCTCCCAGGCTCACCCGAGTGGCGCACGCAGGTGACGTCAGTGGCAGGCGTCACCTGCTTACTTCAACGCCGCACGCCTCCCGCAGCGCGGGACGCGTTTGTAAGGGGCCTGATCCTCATCGCCCTCCCTGTGCAACGGGGATAACGAGAAACCTGCAGACACTCTCTGAAGGGTCCAATTACAGGGGTCACTTACTGGACAACCTCTTGCCGCGCCGTGAGGGAAACGGCTTCACCAACGTGAACTACAGCTCCCAGGCTCACCCGAGTGGCGCACGCAGGTGACGTCAGTGGCAGGCGTCACCTGCCTACTTCAACGCCGCACGCCTCCCGTAGCGCGGGACGCGCGCGGGCAGCGCCCGGGCGAAGCCCGGGCCAAGGGCAGGCCCGTCCTTGCCCGTCAAAGCCCGGACAAGACTGGACAGGGCCACCCCCCTCACCTTTCAAGTAAGACCAAATAGAAAAGAGTGCAATTTCCATGTGCTTAGGAATAGTTTTGCCTGTGACTTTACTGGTACTAGTGATCCAACCAAGACACCAAGGTAGTTACTCTGTGGCAGGGGGCCTGCGCAACCTCGAGCTCTGATATACCGACTGGGCCCCTAATACATCTTCGGGACCTTTTATCCTAGGCTGCTACACAAGATATACCGATAGTTTGGTTTTCCGTTACACTCTTTGGTTTTACTCATTTGTTGGTAATTGGTTAAAGACCCATTTTGGCTGTGGGGTCAACAGTGTTGCTACATCGACTGGGTTGCGATGGGGAAGCGGAAAGCCACCGAACCCATGACCGGGAAGAGGAAATTAGCCAAAACGCAAAAACAAGCAAAATCTGTCGTAAATAATTGCACTTTGGCTGAGATCGATAATTTAATTGAAGAAGTAGAGTCTATGTTATCTAGTGACAAGGGGGTTAACATTAAGGGTAATAAAATCTCATCCTACTACGGCAAAAAGAGAAGGTGCCAAGGGTAAAGTCCCCAGAACCCATTTTCATAGTACATGAACCCCATTCTCCCCCACAGATACAATCTCAACCCTTAATCCCCCCATCCCCAATGCAAAAAAGGGGGCCCAATACAAAGCCCTTAGCTGGCTCAGAAATCTCTGATATCACGGAGGTAGTGACTAGGCAGCCAGATAGTCCCACACGCAGAGAGGTCCCCACAGTCGTGTGCTCAAACAGATTTTCACCTCTATGTGATAACTTAGTGCCTGATATCGGAATCCCCACCAGAAATAGCGACGAAACAACTTCTAAACATCTAGATGTGACGGGGGCTCATCTGCAGGTACAGCTATCAACCAATTCAGTAACATTGGATATCTACAGCTTAGTGGTAACCCTAAACACCAAACTCGATGTTCTCCAAGAGGAGGTTAGGATAATCAAAAAAATGCTTGAGACGTTAACGTCCCATTTACCGCATCACATAGGGGTCCCACCCCCAAACATGGGAGTAATTGCTGCACCTGAACCCAAATTAACAATTTTGACTATGGGTAGTCAAATGTCAAAATCCCTGCCTCGAGCACCCAATAGCCACCCAGAGCACCAGAAACTCATACAACGCAAAAACCCAAGTACACAAACATTTCCCCAGATTAATGAGGGCAGAGTACAGCATAACAACAACGAATACCCCAGACACATTCAGGTAAACCCGAGCATCCACTACATAGATAGACCCTCACGTTCCACTTCCAGGAGGGGGACAATGGATAATGAGTTAGAACATAACCGATACCTAGACCAGGCCAACTACTCTGTAACAAGGGAGGATCCAGAGCTATGTTGTGTATTTCTCACAAATGTCCCAAGACTGAAGGTGGGCAACAAGGAAGACAAGGATTCCCTACTAAACAAAGCAGTCCACTGGATCAGAAAGGAAAGGCAGTGTATATCCATAATAAGATCTGACTTAAAAAATGTTGAAAGGATCCAACAAGATAAGGGTGACCTGGATGATATTAAGTTAACTTTTTATTCCAAAAACATTGCAGACAACTTAATAACTATGAACCTGAGATCCCATTCCTTTTTTAACTCTAGCATTGGCATTAGACAGAAAAGAACTTGTCTAGCTGGTAGGGACATAGCACCCCACACCATAGGGGGGCCCTCGAACCTAGAAGACCCGGACTGACTGACCCAACAGTGGACTGGTACCCCGCCTACAAGGGAAATACCTCCTATAGTCTTGGCACAACAAACTTTAACTGCATGTCCTCCCGTACCTGAGAATGACACACTTTGTGAAAAATCTTATCCTGAGGGAGGATTAGGCATTATTGCAGAGGAAGCGGGCAATCTGGTCAACACTTCTGAGTTATCATCATACCATACCCAGCCAACTCAACCTGTAGTAGACCGTAACCCCCCCACTTATACCACCTTAAATGCTGTGAAGATGGTATGCTGGAATATAGCCGGCCTCACAAGGAAGTTGCAGGAACCTGACTGGCACGAATACATAGACACCTTCGATCTCTGTTTATTTCAAGAAACATGGGACAGGGAACCTTTGTATGAGGCGGGCTATAGAACATTCAGTGTAGAGGCGCGGCAATCAGCCAGGGGTAGACCATCAGGCGGTCTCCTTATTTGGGTTGCAAATAGTATTAATGCTTCAATAGGGATAATACGCTCAGACACAGAGGACATTCTGGCATTAAGTTTCAAATTTAAAAATAATACGAGGCTATTTTTATTCAATGTATATATTAGGCCCAGAGACAATGCAAAAGAATCAATGACAGTACAGCTACTGGAAGATGTTTTAATCCCCTTACTCTCCTCTGGCCCTATTCTAATTGGCGGTGATTTTAACTGCTGCTACGAACCCCTGTCAGGCCTGAAAGAAATTTTCGAAGATGAAGACACCGCTATGGGCATACCCATTCTGGGAATACCTAAACCCTCTAGAACTTCTCAATCCACACTACAGTTATTGAATTTTACCATAGCAAATGGCCTGAAATCATGCAATGGTAGGACACCTTCGGACCCCCTTGGATCAAACACCTTCTCAAGGGGGTCCGCAACATTCAGGATCGATTACATTATGCTCAGCGCAGCTTATTGGGCCTTTGTTAAAGATTTTAAAATAGACGCTAGAAGAGAAAGTGACCACTTCCCACTCTGCTTAGATCTCGCAGTAGAATCGTTTCAAAAACATCCAACGATCCAAATGGGATCTGGTCACGAAGTAATCCAGCCTATTGTGAGTAACAACAGAAGGGCGGTGAAATGGCCGTCTATAATGGGGAACACCGAATCGCTCACTCATATTTATAATAGTTTCAGTGACCTTATGTCATCGTACCTAAACGAACCTACAGGGTCTATCTTGATAACACAGACCCACTTAAAACTGGTAAAGAGAATCGAACCAGATCTGACAATACCTGGGCTTGCTAAGATAAAAAACCCTGCTAAGGCGATGAAATCTAACCCCTGGTTCAACAAAGATTGCGTAGAAAAAAAACATCTTTTAATGAAGGCACTTCACACAAAGGATCCTTTGCTCATTAGAGAAGTAAGGACAACATATAATAAAACTTTGAATGTAGCACGTAGGAGCTGGGAAGATTCGAGCTGGGAAGAACTATTAAAAGCAGCAAAATTGGGCGATCAATCCTCATTTTGGCGAATTATCGCTAAGGGTAAGAATCCAGGTATTCCGGCTCATGACCTTAACCTGGACCCAGGCACTTGGCATAGACACTTTGCCCACTTATATGCTTCCCAAGTACCTATGACGGGTGGCTATAGTAGCGCCACTGGTAGTCTCACTGCACCAACTACGATTGCTCCATTGTGATTTACTATCGAAGATACTAGACTAAAGCAATTGCAGGAGGCCAGCCAATCCCCGATTCCTGGAAGGGAGCAGAGATTGTTCCAATCTATAAAAAGGGTGGCAGAGACGACCCGGCTAACTACAGGCCTATTAGCTTGTTGGACATTCTACAAAAACTCTATGCAAAACAAATTCTGGGAAATTTAAAAGCTTGGATAACTGCAAACAACATCATCTCCCCCTACCAAGCAGGCTTTAGGGAACGGACAAGCACCATAGATCAGGTGTTTCGTCTGATAGTAATAGCCTGGAAATACACCAGGCTAAGAGACGGCCATTTATATGTGGCCCTTATAGACTTAAAGGCCGCTTTTGATTCAATTCCCAGAGAGCTTTTGTGGTCAAATCTGCTCCAACAGGGTGTTCCCAGAAACATCTTAATTCAACTGTTCAGGCTACACGAGAACAATTATGCTAGAGTACGTTGGGGTCAGGCGGGTGAACTCACCGAAGAAATACCAGTTAATAGAGGCGTACGCCAGGGATGTGTCTGGGCGCCAACACTCTTTCTCCTTTATGTCAATGATATGGTTGAGTTCCTCCAAAGATCTAACCATGATTCCCCGAAGTTGGGGGGGAACCATGTTTGTGCTCTAACATTTGCAGATGACACAATATTATTATCGCAAACACCCAAGGGCCTGCAAAACCTTCTGAACTCACTTAATGACTATTGCACTTTAAAGGGTCTGGAAATCAATCCTGCAAAGACTAAATATATGTCAATCAGACCCCATAAATGTTTTAAGCATAATCTCAAATTGAATGGAATGAGCCTAGAGTGTGTCCGTAATTTTATCTACCTTGGTGTGAACATTGACTCCAAACTTTCCTGGAATCCACAGATTATCAAATCAAGTACAATTTTAATGCAAAACTCAGTCCCAATTTTAAAAAAACTGCATGCAACCACGTCCAGGGCAATCACTCCAGCATTGGAAGTCTACAAGGCAAGGGCCCAATCTGCTGCCCTATACGGCTCAGAGCTATGGGGGGGGGGGGGGCTCGCTTAGTGTTTTAACTAAGGGGGAGAATAAGATATTAAGGAGTTTTGTCACACTTCCACAAAACACACCATTAACCCCCCTCATGATGGACCTAGGTATAAAACGCTTGGGCCATAGAGCTGTGTGGATGTCCTTGTCTTACTGGATAAAAATCTGGACGACAGAGGAACTCTACGTGTACAGACAAGCTTTAATCGAACTCCTGGCCCTAGACACCAACCTTAGTTTTCCATGGTTGGCACACATTCGCAAATGGTTACTGGACCTGGGTTTGAGCAGATTCTGGGTTAACCCGAACCTGCTCAACTCTGACTCAAAACAGGAAATAAAAAGTATCTACTGGAACTTTATAATGCTCAATGCTGTTTTGAACTGTGATGCTGGCCCCCTCACCTCTCAATTTATAATGTTCAAAACAATCCCCTGCTTTGAACAATTTCTGGACGAGATCGAGCCTCAGCTCGCTAAAGTTTTATATCTTAAATTCAGGTATGGCACTCTCCAAATTAAGTCTTTTACATCTAAATGGGGGCCTGTCCACAGAGAGAGAGGGGAAGCCGATGACAGGTGTTCCCAATGCAATACAGGGACTAAAGAGGATGTTGCACACGTTTTATTTTTTTGCCCTGTCTACAGAGTACCGAGAAATAAATGGATAAAACCTCTGGCCAGGAAGTTATGTGTTGGAAAATACCTTGAAATGCTACGCATCCTAAAAACCGACTCATCAAGACTCTTTGTATTTGGCACCAGTAGATTCTTACTGTCAGTTTATTTTATTAGGACTAAAAAGGGCCTTAGATTTTAAACTCATATTTATTGAGAAATGTGGGAATTCTCTTTAAAAAAAAATAAAAAAAAAAAATTAAAAAAAAATTTGTACTTAGTGTGTATTTAAAGTTTATGATTGAAGGCTATTATTCTTAGCGAATTCATGTTTACACCTTTTCAAACTATAGCACTTTATGATAAAGCACCTTGCACTTTGCACTTTGTATCTTCTACTTCGCACTTTCCTTTCTATGAAAATTAATTCTGTCTATATACAAATACTTAGTCCACAAGCAAGTAATAAGCATTTATGTGTCTTTGTTAGAGACCAAACATGTTGCATTTTGTATCATCATGGGGTTTTAAATGCTGGTAGGAGTATTTCTACGAAGGATCAGCCCTAGTAATGTAAATAGCTCTTATATATTTTACTTCTCTTGTTTGTGTAATGCTTTTATGATTCTGTGAATCGAATAAAGATCTATTGACTGACTGAAAATTAAAGAAAAAGAAAACGCTTTCCCGGGTCAAGTTCCAGTGTAGCTCACAACTTCTCCCTCTCCGCCCTCTTATCCAGGCTCAACTAGCAGCTCGTGGCTTCTCCGCCTCCATGTCCAGAGTGGCAAGTGGGGTGGGTTCCTGTGTGGTTTCTGAAAGCCACAGCAGTCGCAAATACTTGGGGCAGGTTAGTTCTCTCATCTCAGTGCTCAATATAAACAAGAATGAGCGCCAGAGGTCCACAAAGGAGGCCCCGTCGCCCTGTAACATGAGCATAATGTGTTCCATGCCTAGCACATTCCATTGCCTACCTAACCAGCCCTGGTGTGTAGGCATCCTGTCCGTGCCCCAATGGGACAATAGGTTTTGTAGTGCTGCTCTCAAGGCCACTCCCATTTGTCTTCCTTTTCGAGATTCAAGAGGAAAGGTAAGCTTGTTGGGTAAGCCTAAAACAATTTACGCTGGGAAGAGTGGAATTTGCGTATTGAAGTGATTGTCGATATCAGTTAAAACTTGTTCCCAGCATGTAGAGAGACATGGACATTCCCACAATAGGTGGGTCAGCGTGCCCTCTGCACCACAGTGTCTCCAGCAGTGCGAGGGGTGATTGGTGTTATATCTGTGCATTCTAGGGGGAGTAAGGTACCAATAGGTGGCTATCTTAGTCACGGTTTCAATGCTAGAAAAATGTTGCGCTGTGTGGCACACGTGATAAAAATGTCCCTCGTTCTTCCCCTGAGAGTGTTCGGCCCAGTTCTGGCTCCCACCATCGCTGCCCCGGAGTAGAAACCACGTGTTCTGGAGGCCCCAGCATATAATAGAGTTCAGTGAAAAGGTGCTTATTTGTTATCTTTGTGTGGAGCCACTTTTTATATGGTGTTAGTGGTCCCTGGGCCCCTAGATGCACCGAAGGGTGCATCACCTAGTGTCTCACTTGGTGGAAACGATATAGTTCGGACTCGGGCAGAGCGAATGTGGATCGGAGATCCTCAAAAGTCAGGGGACCCTTCCATATCAAACATATGACCAATGGACCGACAGCCCCGAGCCTCACATGGGCAGAACACCCTCTGATCCAGCCCCGGAGAGAATTTTTTTCTTTCCCAACTATGGGTGTAAGGGGCAATGGAAATGAGCTTAGGTCATGTTTGACCGCTGTGGAATCCCATGCTTTAAAAGTTGTGCAAATAATTGGTGAGTTGTATATGCCCTCTGGGCGCTATGCTTTGTGTAAAAAGAGGACCCCCCCACAATCACCCGTTCCATAAAGAGCCAGTGTTTCCCCGACTCCCTACGAGACCTCTCTAACAGGACACGCAATTGGGTGGCTTGAAAGTAACGGGTTAAATTAGGAACCCCTAGTCCCCCCTCTCTAGGGGATCTATAGCTCAGTTCCCTACTCATTCGAGACTTCTTATTGGCCCATACAAACGAGCAGATCTCATTCCGCAACTGCTAAAGGACTCCGGGGGTTTGGGGCTCTACAGGGGGGGTTTAGAAAATGTATAAGATTTTGGGTAATATGTTCATTTTAATCACCGCCACTCGCCCCAGCCAGGAAAAGCCGAAGGGTCCCTACCTGCCCAATTCTCTACGCACCTGGGACAGAAGCTGTTTATAGTTCAGAGCTCCTGTGTTATGGTTAGATTTCGTGAGTTGAATACTCAGATATAGAATGGAACCCGCCTCCCATTGAAGCAGGACCGAGCGTGCAAGGTTCTCCATGGTGGACGGTCGGAATGAGAATCCCATGGCCTGTGACTTTGCCACATTAATTTGGAAGCTGGAGGTTGCTGCAAATCTCTCCAGCTCAGTAAAGAAGGCAGGGAGAGGGGCCTGTGGCTCTTTCATCGTGGTGACCATGTCATCCGCATTCAAGCTAATGGCGTGGGAATCCACCTCAAATTGCATGCCGAGAATCTGCGGGTTCTACCCCACTCTCTGGGCCATCGGCTCGATGTAAAGTGCAAAGAGTAGTGGGGAGAGCGGACGCTCCTGCCTAGTGCCTCAAGAGATCTGGAAGGGTTCCGGGAAGTGACCATCAACCCGCACCGTAGCCGTTTATTCATATTTTTAAAAAAGGTTTAAGCTAGTAAAAAGGGGTTATTTTGACAGGTTGAATTTGTAGTTTAAAACTGCAACATCCAGGCTACAATGGTAGGCCTCCAGTTATGTTTGCACTGTCACTGTAGTGGGTGGCACAATTGGTGCTGAGGTCGCTAGTGACCTTTAACATACATGCCCTGGGGACTTATAGGTAAGTTAAATATGCCAATTAGCAGTATAACCATTTTTGTCATATTTGGGAGGATAGAACACATGCACTGGGGCCTGGTTAGCAGAGTCCTTATGCACAGACTCAAAAACCCAGCATCATTAGTCCATAAAAAATGGGGGGGGGGGAGGAGGTGATCATTCAAAAAGAGGCATTTTCCTATACAGCCCCCTCCAGACGAAAGTCGAGGAGGAATTCAGCCATTCCCTTGGTGTTAAACCTGTCATCCTTAGGGTGGTCTTTGACCAGACCTATTGCCTGCTTACCTCCTCTTTGTGCTGTATCTTTTTGTTGACCTTCGGACTCTGAGCACCTTACCACGGCTGACCAATGCTAAAGTGCATGTGCTTCTCCTCGAAACAAGGTGCCATTGGTGTATACATAATTGGCATATTTAATTTACTTGTAAGTCCCTTGTAAAGTGATATACCATATGCCCAGGGCCTGTAAATTAAATGCTACTAGTAGTCCTGCATCACCAATTGTGCCACCCATCCAAGTAGGCTTTCCAGCCTATCTGAGGCCGCCACTGCATGGCCTGTGTGTGCAGGTTACTGACTCTTTGACTTGGCATTTCAACACCTTGGGCATTTCAACCCCTTTACCAAGCCTTAAACTCCCCCTTTATAACACAGAACTCACCCCTATGGTAAGCCCTAGGTAGCCCATAGGGCAGGGTTTTGGGTAGGTGAAAGGTATGACATGGACTGGGCAGGAAGGGAAAGAGGAGCTGACACCTGCAACTGAATAGGTAGTGTCCTGCGCCCACACAAAGGGTTGATTACCCCCTACTGATAGCCTCGACCCAGGGATGAGAAGAAAGGGCTTCCGTGCACTTCAAAGACCCTTCTTTGAAGACACCCCAGTTCAAAGGCACAACTTGGTATAAGTACTGGGTCACTGACCCTACCAAGGCAGTACACTACTGGCCCGGTAAAGAAGAACTGCTGTGCTGTGTAAAGGACTGCCACTCTGCTGGACTGCTGCTCTGGAAAACTGCTTTTATCCTCTGCTATGCAACTTGATGCCTGCTACTTGCTGCCCTCTGCACTGCTAAGGAAAAGGACTGGACCCATCTCACTTGAACCCATAGTGACTCTAAGGGCTTTCTGTCTTTCCCCCTGTTATGAAGTCTCAGGGCCATCAAATACTTCCTTCAACCCTGCAACATCCCCTGGACTCTGCCATTTGTGAGTGCTGCCATGCCAAGTGGTGCCAACCCACTACTGGTCCCTTGAAAGTGAGTTTTCGGTGCTGATCCAGCAGAATCCACACATTGACGACTTTGCGCCTGTCAAAACCGACGTATCTCCCTTCGATTCCGATGCAGCTGCTGCTCGACTACATTGCTTGGCGGTCATCATCGAAGTGGAAAACCTGGAAAGTCTAGCCGCACTGGTATGACCAGTCCCAGGTCTGTGTGTATACACACCCTGCACGGAGATGAACCCCCTCAACAGTTTAGGGTTTTCGCTCTCTTATGCATGAGTCATTTGAGAGGCATGTAATCAGTCCCACACAGGTAAGATCTTAGATTCTTCAATGATCAAACCACATCAAAGGCTTCCTTCTCTATGGCATTCCAACGCTGCTCTTTGGAAAGTGTAGTCACCTGCTGAAAAAAGCAACTGGTTCATCCTAACCCTCATCATTTAGCTGTTATGACACTGTTGCATTCCCGTGTTCTGAAGCATCTGTTTGGACCATGAGCTACTTGCTGGAATCAGGTACCTTGAGTACAGCTGCTGTACACAGCTCTTCCTTTAGGGTGTTAAAAGACTCCTGACAGTCCCCAGTCCATATGACCTTCATTCGCTGCTTCCTGCAGGTCGGCTCTGTCTGGAGGTTACAATGGTGCCATGTCCCTTGACAGACCTTCTGTAATAACCTGGAAGACACAGGAAAGCTTTGACCTGAGTCTCGGTTTTGGAAGGTTCACAAACCATGATTGTCTGGATCATGGGCTGGAGAGACTGCACATGTGCCCCATCAACTATGTGGCCCAGGTACACTACAGGCCCCTATCCTATCTGGCACATCCTGGTGTTCACAGTCAGTCCTGCCGGTTGCAGGGCCGGAAGTACGTCCCTGAAGTGGGTCAGGTGTTCCTACCACGTGGAGCTAAAGACCGCAAAATCATCAAGATATGCTGCACTAAATATCGCTGTTGGAAATGACTATCAATTGCATGGTATTTCCCCCAGGGTTTTGCCTACTTTGACTGAACCCAGTTTTGTTGGCCATAGGACTCTGCATATTATACTCCTGCTACCAAGTGGTAAGGCACTAATGCTCTCACTTTTAAACATGGTAAAATTGGCATAGACCTAATTGGCACATTTTTATTCATTTATATGCTCTTGATATATTGTACTGCGTGTACCTAGGGTCTGTGAACTAAATACTACAAGTGAGCTACATCACTCATTGTGCCACCCACTAAAGTAGCACCATAAACATGTCTGCTGGCCTGCCCTCGAAGCCAGTATGT